>NC_073302.1:157163285-157763285 GCF_027595985.1 Sorex araneus | reverse complement strand
CAATCTGAGGAATGTTACTGAGAATGGAGTTCACAGCACACAGAGTGTCTTTCATAAGGTGTTTCTTCCTGGTCTCAGCACAGGAAAAAAATTACACCTTAATCTCGGGGTCACTGTGGATTTTCTGAGAACCTGGAAGTTCTCAGCCAAATCTGTAATCAACTTCTCTCTCTTTTTTTTAATAATGCAGGAGCACTGCTTTTTTTTTTTAATTTTTAAGATTTTATTGAATCACGGTGAGATACTGCTATTTATTCAGCCATTGATTAAGCTGATTGAATTGGGCATGAACTACCCTGTAATCCACTTCTCTTTTATCTTCTATCTCTCTTTTCTTGTACTACGGCTGATTCTTCTCTTCTGATTCTTCTCTTCAGGCTCTCCTGTCTCTGGCCCGAATGTGTCATAGATTCACCCTTCATGAGCCAAGGGAAAGGCTTATTAAAGCTCGTCTTTCCTTCTGAAAGGAAGCAGTGACATTCTCCAAGCTTATAAGTTCTAGCTGCACATTGTTCAGGTAGTAGGGACAGAAAACTAGAGCAGAGACAGTAAGAAACTAAAGAACAGGCTGAGTAGTCAGGATCTGGGTTGATCTAAACAACAGCTACAATAATAATAACAGAAATGGTATTATCTATCTATACAGCCTACCCTTCTTGAGTTCCCTGTGTCCAGGGAACTAAAATGCTTTGAACTAAGTGCTTTGACATGTCTGATCTCACTTAATCCTAAATAGTGTCTGTACTATATTATTTTTCCTATTCTTTCCTTTTAGATGCAGAACCCATGGCTGGTAGTTACAACAAACCCAATACACCCTTTAGTCTGTGAGATCTTGGTACTATCTGCTGGTTATAATACCTTGGGAAGAAATGTTCCCATCCTATGTTTCACTTTCCTTGTAGCTAAATGGGAATACAGATTACTTTATAAAACTGCCACATAGGCCAGAGAGATAGCACAGGGATTGAATGCACTTGCATTGCATACAGCCAATCCCATTTTAATCCTCAGCTTTACATCTCTTCCCACCCCAAGCACCACCACAAGTCACTTCTGAGTACAGAGCCTGGACTTGCCCCCTGAGCACTGCCAGATGTGGCCTCAAAATAAATTAATAAATAAATAAAGTTGTTATAAATTCTTTTTTGTTGTTTTTGTTTGTTTGTTTGTTTTATTGAATCACCATATGGAAAGTTACAAAGCTTTCAGGCTTAAGTCTCAGTTACATTCATAATGCTCAAACACCCATCCCTTCACCAGTGCACATATTCCACCACCAAGAACCACAGTAAACCTCCCCCCACCCCTCACCCCCCTAGCCCCCACCCCACTTGTGTAGCTGATAAATTTCACTTTACTTTCTCTTTACTTTGATTACATTTAAACAAAAAACTCACTATTATTGTTTGGAGTTTCCCCCTCCAAAGTCGGACCTGCTGGAAAGGAAGCATTTGATATCTTTTTTTCCATTGCTGAGAATGAAGAGATATGAGGTCGCTCTCAACATCAGACCAGAATCCATAAGGTACATTGAAGACAAGGTCGGCAAAACCCTCCACGACATTGTAGCCAATGGTATCTTCAAAGCTCACACGCCACTGGCCAAGCAAGTGAAAACAGAGATAAATAAATGGGACTACCTTAAACTAAGAAGCTTCTGCACCTTAGTTTACATTCTTGACTAGGTAATGTAGGCTGAAGTAGCAGAGTGAGGACCTTGCTCTATTTTATTTATTATTATATACCATGTGCTTGGCACATGTTGGTGAATTAGCTCTTAATTGCCATATGTTGTATCACAATTCATGAAACTGAAATGGATACAAAAAGAAGTAAAATGTGAGTTTCTTTTCTAGCTCACATCCAACAAGTGAACAGCATATTCTAGCAAATGTGTGGTGTGCTGACCCTGTCCCTAATTTCTTTCCTTGCATGCCATATCCTCTCATATGCTTTATTTTATTTTATTTTATTTCTCTAATCTTTGTTGGTGTCCTCTGTGGGCTGTGTTACAGATGTCTCCCAAAGACTCTATGTGGAAACCTAAACCCAAATTTACAGATATTTGGAAGTTAGGGCCTTCGGAAGGTGATTAGACAGCAAAGTGAGGTGGGGGTTCATAACTAGGATTAGTGGACTCAGAATACTCATCTAGTTTTACATTAATTTGGTGGGGGGGAGATAAACGTGACTGTTCAGACACCTGGCTCTGTGCTCAAGGATCATTCTAGAAGATCTCAAGACATCAAATGTGAGGCTCAAGTGATAGCACAGTGGGTAGGGCATTTGCCTTATATGCAGCCGACCCGGGTTCAATTCCCAGCGTCCCATATGGTCTCCTGAGCATCGCCAGGGGTAATTCCTGAGTGCAGAGCCAGGAATCAGGAATAACCCCTGTGCATCGCCAGGTGTGTCCCAAAAAGAAAAAAAAAAGACATCAAATGCAGTGCCAGGGAGTGAAATTGGGTCAACTGTGTAGAAGACAAGTGCCTTATCAATTGTACTATCTCTTTGGCACCCTTATATTTATTGGGGTGCACTGATTGCACCCAGAACCTCATGCACATTAGAACTATGCTGAACCCCTTCCCTTGATTTTATTATATTACTGCTAAAATGGGCTGGAGTGATAGCACAGCGGTTGGGCATTTGCCTTTTATGAGGCCGACCCGAGTTCGATTCCTCCGCCCCTCTCGGAGAGCCCGGCATGCTACCGAGAGTATCGAGTCCGAGCGGCAGAGCCTGGCAAGCTACCCGTGTGTATTGTATATGCCAAAACCAGTAACAATAAGTCTCTCAGTGAGAGACGTTACTGGTGCCTGCTTGAACAAATCGATGAGCAACAGGATGACTAATACAATGATACTGCCAAAATGTCTGAACTCCAGGAGCTTGGAGCAAGGTCTTTCAGACTCTGCTAAGGTCCACAACTCCCCTAGGGGTCTTTGAAAGCTCAGACCATGATGCAGTGCATTTTGAGCAACACTGTGATTATATCTCTGCAAAAGGCTCTAGAAAACTCTATCCACTTCTCTCAGTGAATTGGACTTTTTTTTCACCTTTCTTCCAGTTTGACCTCAAAGTTACACCATACAAAGCCATAAATATTTAATTTTATTAATAGATCTATTTCTCTGGTGCCAGTTTGCTTTGATATTATCACTGGGATGTATTTTGATGCATATCTGAAGAAACTCAGGATCTACTACTGACTGCATTCCCGAGATGGCATGTACATAAACAAGAAAGCTTTTTCTTCTTATATTATGTAAATGTCTTCAAACCTTATAGCACCCATTTGAACACCTGGAGATGGCACAGATATTTATCCAGGAAAGGTGTCTTTTAGCCCAGCTAATACTGATGTGCATTCCAGGAGCAGATCACCCGAAGTTAGATCTGTATGTGTTGCAAGGCTGGTGGATGACAGACACAGGGAATGATTTGTGGCATGCACTGGAAAAAAATGTTTGTTAAAATGGTCATAAAGGCATACAAAATCCCATGCCCATACCTGCCACTTTACTTCCCATCTCTCTCGGCTTCATCCCCCTCCACCCCAACCCCATCCTGGACCAGAGAAGTCCCATAGTCTCAGCTGAAGTTCCCATCAAGGGCAGAAGAGCTGGTGCCTGAGACCTGGGACCTGGGACCTGGAAGGAGGCTGAATGTCTTAAGATGCTTAAAGTAACCACTATACCTTAAGCTCAAATTCTGATTTAGTCAACCCCTGGCATCACATGTGATCCCCCAAGTACCACCAGGGATAATAAGTCCTGAGTACAGTTGGGTATTATTCACCCCTCAAAAATGGAAATGATATTAAACTAGTTGATTCGGGCTGGAGAGAGAGTACAGTAGGTAGGGCACTTGACTTGCACATGCACATGCACGTGACCAGAGTTCAATCCCCAGCACTCCATATGGTCCCCAAGGTGCACCAGGAGTTATCCCTGAGCACAGAGCCAGGAGTAAGCCCTGTGCACTGCTGAGTATGAGTATGTCTCCCAAACAAACAAACAAACAAACAAACAAACAAAAAATAGGTGATGGGGGCCAGGGAGATGGCTCAAAGGATAGCACCTCCCAGGAGACATACCCTGGCCCCCAGCACTGCTAAACAAAATTGGAAGTACAGATAGAAGCAAAGGGGCTCAGAAATCTATAGTCAAGATGGTGGCATTGCCATGGGGAATGGTTTCTCTGCACTGGTGTGACTCACAGACTCGTATGAGCCCCTCAAAAGAGCAACCTGAGTTTAAGCAGCTCACCCGCATGAATCCACAGGTACTAAGAGGTCAGGTCTCTTATCGTGACCAGCTGAACTTGCTTTTACCCAGAGTCCTACTGAAGTAGGCAGGCAGGTCATTAGGGAAGGATCCCTCCCTCAAGAAACTGGCAATGAATTTCCTGGGAAACAATGATATCAGTGGCCCTGAAATTGCAAAAAGCCAACTTTGCAGAAAACAGGAACTAAGGCGTGATAAGACTTTCACCTAGCCAGCAACAGACCCAGAGAAGGCTGGACCCCCACCTCTGAGAGAAGATCCAGCAGGAACAAAACTTCAGAAAAGAAATTTCAAAGAAAACCATGGAGGACTCCCACCCCCCACCCCTAGATAGAAGCCCCATTTGGGGGCAGGCTGGAGAAACCCTATGAAAGCCACCTTGAACAAAGGAAGGGCGCACATATGCTGCCCGAGCCCATGTGCTGCTTGTGTCCACGGGGCTGAGCACATGTGGCACCCGAACACATGTGTCACCTGCATCTCCCCTCCAGAGAAGTATACTTGCATGCTTCCATATCTAATGCTGGGTGTGTATGGGGGCTCTCTCCGCCCACGGAAAGGCCTGTGCCCTCTCTTGAGCCTTACTCCCTACTCTCTTCACTCTCTCTTTCTTCCCCTTTCAAAAAACCTCCAAATAAAATCTGTTTGACTTCACTGCCCATCTACTCCTGAAATTCTTTTCTGAGAGGCAGGACAAGAACCCCAAACCGCTGGGCCCCGGGTGGCAGAGGCTGCTTGTGAGAAAGTGACCTGTGTCTTTGCTTCCTGCCTCACATAAGCCTCCTGTGGGGCCCACCGACACCACTGCCGAGGAGCTCCCACAGAACAGAAGTTAGAAAGCAGCCAGGCAGCAGTGCGACAGCGACTCAGCTCTGGCAGGGAAAACCTAGCTCAGAAGTAAGAAGGGCCCTGAGGGAGAGCACCTTCCAGTGTGCACTTGGTGACCAGTCACATGGGGGCGGGGGGGGGTGGGGGGGAGCGTGGCAGAGCATCACCCAAACAACCCTGATCCCAGTGCTCTCACTTTCTCCTGGACTCAGAGGGCCACTGCCACTTGGAGCAAGGGCAATGTCCCCAGCAGCCAGGAAGCCCGTCTCAGGCCTCCTTCTGCCAGCAATAGAGCTCACTCCACACCGCCTTCCACCAACCTAACTCCAACTCCAGGGCCCAAAGAACTGGTTCTGTTGGGGCAGGAAACTGTGGGCATGGGGGTTCCCTGCGACATGCTGGGAGAGAAAGGGAGGACAGAGATATAGGAATCCCAGAATACTTTAAAACAGACAAAGAATCAGATTCTGGAAGTCAAGGAAGCATTCCCAGAGGACTCATCCATCCCACTCAACTCATTATAACTCACTGTAATTGTATTTCACCACGGAATGATTCGATCGAGTTTTATAAATGGACTGATAGCATGATTAACTGCAGCACAGTGACGCCGTCATGTTGGCAGTCATGGAGAACATTAGAAAATGTGAGAACATGGAGCTCTTCTCCCCACATGGAGCTGATGCTTGGGCAGGAAGGGGAGCAGGGTAGCTGCTCTGTCCCAGCCCCGTCTCCCTCCTCCAGTTTTCATTTGCTAGCACCACGGGGCACTTTATGAAAACCGTTTTTTTCACTGCTCTACAGCAAGAGCTCCAGACTGCAGCAGCATTATTAGTTGTTCCAGTGATAAACTTAGCTCCACTGCAGAATTTCACACAGAGGAGTCTTTAAAGAACCCTTGCTACAGAAGACAGTCTAAAGTAAAAATGGCTGCACAGACAGACAAAACTCATGAAAAACATGCCCATAAGGAAGATCTGCCCTAATCTTTTCATGTCCATTATCTTTAGGCTGGACTTGATACAGCAGACCTAATCTTGTTTGGAGAGCCTGGATCTGATTTTGAGCACCAACACACAATGAAGGGCTCCGTTCTCTAAAAAAATTCAGATCGCAGCAATCATGTCCAGTTTTCTGAGTTACAACTAATGTCAGTTTAAAATTTAAATGCATGCAATAAGTTTGCAATCATTATAGTAAATAAGGAATGCATAAGCTACTCATATTTTATTGTTTGATTTTTATGCTTATGTGCACAAACCGCATATCATAGCTAACATTTTTCAAATACTTATGTGACAGACATTGCTAAGCATTATACTCGTGCCTTCTCTCAACACAGCCCCATCTCAGCCATATCAGGCAGACGTTAATTTATAAGCATAAAACAGAAAAGCTAGGCGACTAATATATAGCCAAGTTCACATCTGAAACCACATAGGATGTCTTTCCTCATCTAAACTACTATCAAATTAATGCACATATTATCACATAATTTAACTATCAAATTAATGCACATATTAATTGATGGATAGCTTCTCCATCAATTAAGGTTTTAAACACTTGATAATCAACTCAGCAGTATTCTAAAACTCAACACCAACCTTCATAGAATGGCACTGAGAACTCTAAGGGACTTAAAAGAAAAATAAAATATTGTCCTTGGCTACAAAAGCTTAGCAGCTTAATTACAGAAACAAAAATAATTATGGTGTGTGTGTGTGTGTGTGCGTGCGTGCGTGCGTGCGTGCGCGCGCGCGCGCGCTCGAGCACGCGTAAGCAAAGCTGCTTCTAAGTAGACTTACCATAAATGTAGAGTGAACTATGTAACAGGGAGTGTAGTGAAGGTGATCCCTAACCCAAGACTTATTTCCCACACTTATATTTGCAGTGGCTGAAATAAAATGAGCACTGAATCCAAATGACTTGGGTTTCTTGTCCATTTCTTTTGAAAGATGATGAGAAGTTTGTACTCAACCAGTGTGTTTTGTTCAGCGAGTCCTTGCCTGATTCAATTTTCATTCCAGAATGAGCTGCGGTTCGTGGCCCCAGGGACTTTGAAATTCAGTGGGAACGAAGTCTACATAAAGCCTGAGAAACGGTTGGCTCTCAGTAAATAAATAGAACCTTCCATATCTTGACTGTCATAGCTGAACGATGGGGAGCTGGAGAAGCACAAGTCATGAAGAAACACACCAGGACTTAAAGTTACTGTAAATCAGCTGACAGCCTCGGCCAGAAACCCTGAAGAGTGTGGCAAACTCCTAGAGGTATTCTATGGAAGAGAAGCCAGTCTGGCTGAGATAGGACGCTGGAGGGCATTTCAAGCAAAAAAAAAAAAAAAAAAAGCGCTGGGCTGATGAGGAATGCTTAGCTACTAGCAGCTTGTGAAACCACAGAGGGCTCCAGTGCCCTGCCAAGAGGCTGGGATTTTCAAGCAGTTACCAAGAGCCAGGAATACTTTCAGCAGAAGAATAACATGACCGTAATAATTTAGAGAATTAATACTGTGAGGGTAATGACCAAAGTGGACTAGGAAAGTGGCACGGGGGCTGGCTAGAGATTTAATTAAGGAAAATGAGGGTCTGAATTCAGTATTGATGGGTTAGACAAACTTGAAGCAGAGATTTTTATTCTGAAAACTGTAGCTTAGGCTCCAAGTTAGAGATTGTTGGATTTTCTTCTGTCCCCAAAGAATCTGGCCTGGAGCAATTCAGACTACTGTGTTTTGGATACAAGAACTTACTAATAATAATTCTACAGTCTTGACACCTTTCTCTTACTTTTCTTCTCTCAATAAACATCTAGGCACTGACCACTAACTGTGCTAGTAGTTAGGGACACAAAAGTAAATAAGATATAGTTCAGGAGGTTATGGAGCTCAACATTTAGTAGACAGCAGGTGGATGCACAATAATAACTACAATCGTGTAGTTATTTTTTAATATTATTTTATATGCACAGCAGATAGGGCGTTTGCCTTGCACGTGGTTGACCCGGGTTCAATTCCTCTGTCTCTCTCAGAAAGGCCAGCAAGCTACCGAGAATATCCCGCCCACACAGCAGAGCCTGGCAAGCTACCCGTGGCATACTCGATATGCCAAAAACAGCAACAAATCTCACAATGGAGACGTTACTGGTGCCCACTCGAGCAAATAGATGAGTAATGGGATGACAGTGACAGTGATTTTATAACATTGGGGAAATATTGGAATAACAAAACTGGGAGGGGACAGAAGAGAATTATGAAGTACCAGGCCAGGATAAAACAGGTAGCATTTGCTTCCAAATATGTCTTGACAATCTCAACAATCATCATGTTTTTAAAAAATGATGTATGTATTACCAGTGATATTTCTCATGAACTCAGATAAAGTTATACATAAATTTCTAAACTATATAGTTTCAGGTATAAAATATGCAGTGGAGTCTATGAAATTACATTTAAAAATGTGGAAGTTACAAGGAAGTCCCGTTTATTGAGTGCTGCTTACTGACTGGAATTCACCAATGAACTACGATGATAAAAGTCCTTTTCTTACCTTTTCAACTTTCAACAGTTAAACTGATTCTGAATATTGCATTTCACCATGGAAATAAACAAAATACCAAGACTTACTGGAATCAAGCACACACTCTGTCTCTACCAGCCATAATAAAACCTCTGCTTTGTACATAGCAATCCCTTCAGACTACTTCTGGGGGCCTTAGTTCACCTTAATACAATTTTTCCATTAATTGACAGGAGTTCCCAAGTACTCCACCCCCTCCACATCCTTCCTGTGTTGGGTCACTTAAAAATAACTAGCTATGAAGCACTTAAAATTTCAGGAAATTATTTTAGTGGAAAAACCACTGGCTATCACAGTCACGAGAGACCTCAGAATGTTTTCAAACAGGAACTTTCTCATTTAGATCCTACAAATTCCTTTAATGCCCATCAATGTCTCCTAAAAAACATTAGAACAACCTATTTGCGATATGTAACTGATTTGGGCAAGACTGCTTTAAACCTAATATGTTTCATTACATAACAATGAAGTCCGTTTTCACAAAGTCCCATGTCAAAGATCTTAGTTTAGAATTGTTTAACTTTTCTTACTTCCAAGGACTTATGTCATATATCAGTTACTAAATAATGATATTAATTCAGGTTATTAGATATGTAAGACTAGAGGGCGGGGGATAGCTCAAACATGTGTTCTTTGCAGGTGGGAGCCCCAGGGGCAATCCTCAACACTGGCATCAGAGACCCCAGCACTGCCAGGGGTGCCTCCTCTCCCCCAAAAAAGATACATGCATCTATTACAGAGAGGGAGACTCAGGCTTGGGAGATGGTACAGCATTAGGGCATGCACCTACCTGGCATGTACCAAACCTGGCTTTGATTGCTAGAACCACATGGTCCCCTAGACATCCCTATATGCAGCCCCAGAGGCCCTGAGCACCACAGTGGTGGCCCAGGTTCCCCTTAAACCTCAGGGCCAGAGCAGCATCACACCCTAGGGACCTTGACTTGGACCCCCCCAGCCAAGAATCACT
The DNA here is from genome assembly GCF_027595985.1 of Sorex araneus. Taxonomy (NCBI): domain Eukaryota; kingdom Metazoa; phylum Chordata; class Mammalia; order Eulipotyphla; family Soricidae; genus Sorex; species Sorex araneus. Next base: position 157,753,623 of record NC_073302.1, on the reverse strand, counting down.
GCAGGGGGAGGGCTCCCGGTAACACTGGCCTGGCCATGACAGGGGATTGAAATGGGTTGACCAGTGCCAGGGGACACTGGAGACCAGAGGACCCGGGTAATAACACATTAACACCTGGGTGTCATGCAGTGCTACAAATCAAACTCAACCTCTGCACGCGCAAGGCATGGACTCTGGTTCTTTAATCTTCCTGGACCCAAAATATGGGGAAGAGGGGGCTGGAGCGATAGCACAGTGGGTAGGGCGTTTGCCTTGCACGCAGCTGACCCGGGTTCTATTCCCAGCATCCCATATGGTCCCCTGAGCACCGCCAGGGGTGATTCCTGAGTGCAGAGCCAGGAGTAACCCCTGTGCATCGCCAGGTGTGACCCAAAAAGCAAAAAAAAAAAAAATGGGGAAGATTAAAATATCATGATTTTTGTATCACAGGAAACATATAGCTCACATATTTTTTGAATATATGCCGTAATAAAAATAATAAAGCATTATTTTTTAAAAAAATAAAATAAAGGGGCCAGAGAAATAGCATAGGGATTAAGGTGCTTACCTAGCATTTAGCCCATCTGAGTTCAATCCACGACACCACATTATAATCCTCTGAGTACCACTAGAAGTGAACCCTTGAACACAGAGTCAGGAGTAGCCTCAGAACCACCAGGAGTGGAAAATCAATCACCCACAAAATAAAACAAAATAATAAACATTCCTGCATCTGAAAAACATAAAAGCAAGTTAATGTCTTTATTTAAATGGCCTCCTGAAAGCCCCCAGAGGCCAGCCATGATATTCATTCCAATTTTATGAGCAGAAAAAATACATAAATACTCACCCTACCGATCACTATAGGGCAAAACCACATCACTACAATGCTCTGCTGAGGTGAATTTATTCATCATCAAACTTCTACTACCCTTTATTAAACATCTCTAATCATGTATATACTATAACTGTCCTTTTAGGATAAGTTTCATCACTAACTTTCTCATTGTATCCAGAGGCTTTGCTTTAACAGAGTCCTGTTTTAGGGCCAGAGAGATTATTTGGAGGTTCAGACTCATGCCTTGCATGGGGTCAACCCATTTCAACCCCAAGTATGGACAGGACCAAGAATCACCAGGCAGGACTCCCAAGGCCTCAGAAGTAACACTGAGGAGACAACCTGCCAAGGCCTAAATAATCCAAAGCCTTTCAGGACCTTAAAATAATCTTCAATTATTTTATTTTTTTAAGCAACAAAATGAGAAAGCTTCTTTAGTAAAATTCCTAGCAGGCTCTTAGTTCTCCAACAGGAGGACCTATAAAGCACACCATTGTTCTTTCAGGAGTCCTGCCTGTGGTTTCCCAGAAAGTGGGGCTGGGGAGGCCTGGAGGGGTCCGAGCACAGAGTGTTCTCCACTTTCGGGAACCTCGGTGTTCCGGGTGGAAAGGATAACAATAAGCCCAAGCCGGCAAGGCAGCTGTTAGCAACATTTCAAATTGGAAAGAATGAGCATCCCAAGCCAGGAGAACTTGATTGTTTTGTTTTGTTTTTTTTTGTACAAAAGGTACATAATCAAATTTAAGGATGAGTTAAAATTGGCTGCTCTCCAGCCACAAGGAAAGAATATGAAAAATAAAAACCTGCTGCCAAGTAAAGTAGACAATTGGGGCCAGAGAGGGGGCTCAAAGACTGGAGCACATTGTTGGGTGCAATTCCCAGCATGGACCCCAAGCACTGCGACCCCCAAGCACTGAGCGGAAATAGCTTCTAAGCACTGCTCAGGTGCTGCCCCATTCCCCAAATCAAAAGAAGTTGACAATTTTAGAGCTGTACAGAAGTGAATTGCATCAGAAAGAGAGGGGACAGACATAGAAGCACTGCACTCATTTGTGGAAATATAAAATAACATAATATGAGACTGACACCCAAGGACAGTAGAGACAGGGCCAGGAATATTGCTCCATAATTGGAAGCCTGCCTCATGAGCTGAAGGAGAAGGCAGCTGGAATAGAGAAGGGATCACTAAGTCAATAATGGTCAGAGGAATCATTCGGGATGGGAGATGTGTGCTGAAAGCAGATAAAGGAGCAAACGTTATAGTCTCTCGGTATCTATATTGTAAAAGTAGAGAAGAAGAAAGAGAGAGAGAGAGAAAGAGAGATAGAGACAGAGAGACGGAGAGAGAGTATGAGGAAAGTTGTCTTCCATAGAGGCAAGGAGAGGGTTGTGAAGGTGTGGGGGGGCGAGGGGGGTGTTGATAGATATTGGGGAAATTGGTGGTAGAAAATGTGCACTGGTGGAGGGATGGGTGTTCGATCATGGTATAACTAAAACTCAAACATGAAAGCTTTGTACCTGTTTCTCATAGTGATTCAATAAAAAAAATTATAAACTGGCAAAAAAAGAAAAAATGTTAGAGCTATACAAAAAATCATTTTAGTAAGCCAAGATTCTGTGACACACAGGAGCCTCCAGATAAGACAAAGACCTAGGTAAAGATCCTCTGGAGCTGACATCAACATCTTTAAAAGAACATTTTCAGAAAAAGTAATTCAAAACTCAAGCTACTGAACTTTCCTTTCTGATGAGGTCATGAAAATCCCTATCCTTGGGATAGAGAGAGAGCTCAAGTGGCTGGCACAAAAGCATGGTGTGCTAGAGGCCTTGATTCAAGAAAGGCTAGAAGAAAAGCTACTTTAGACAATCACAAGCCTATCTGCTATTCATCACAAACACAGCAAAGAGTTTTGAAGAAACAAATAAAGGCCAAGTATTTTACTCTGGAATCTACTATTTTTTTTTATTTTTGTAATGGTAAATAAAGCACACTTTTTTGTAAAGCTTTTTTAGGGGAATAAATAACAACATCAATCAAATGAGCATATTGATTGAAACATGTCCTTGAGACCGGAGAAATAGTCCAGGGGTTAAGGTACTGGCCTTGTACACAGGCCAGTTCAAATCCCTGCCACCACATATAGCGTACCTTTAGGAGAGTTCCCTGAGCACAGATGCAGAAATAAGCCCTAATCACCGCTGAGTGTGAGCCCAAAGCCCAAAAAAGGAAAAGGAAAGAAAATCACATCTCACTTTATAAAATATAGAACAAGTGTATGTTTGCAGGCAGGAAGCCTGGGTTCAAAATCTGGCACCCCAGGGTCCTCCAAGTACAGAGTAACCTGGAGAAACCCCCAACTACCACCAGGAGTGACCCAAAAACACTAAAACTAAAAATAAAATGTAAAACACAATGCAGGCATACTTAAAGAAACAGAATCTGACACTTTATGGCATTTGCACTTTGTGTATTCTCATAGATATTCACACTGATTGCGGTTCAAGAACTTCTGATCTTAACTAACATCATTCTTTGGGAGAGTAAATTTCACCAAAAAGCAAGGACTGGTGAAGGGATGGGTATTCGAGCATTGTATAACTGAGATTTAAACCTGAAAACTTTGTAACTTTCCACATGGTGACTCAATAAAAAATTTAAAAAAAAAAGCATTCACGAACTAGTTTTATGTCCAGAAATTAAGTTACCATATTTGAATATATATGTATATAGATAGTAGACATATATAGTACTATATATAATATATAGTACACATATATATACATATGTACATACATATGTATATATATGTATGTGTACTCATATCAGATGAGGTTTCCTGCTTTATTTACAGATGATATCTTTTTTTTTTTTTGCTTTTTGGGTCACACCCAGCCATGCTCAGGGGTTACTCCTGGCTTTGCACTCAGGAATTACTCCTGGCAGTGCTTGGGGGACCATATGGGATGCCGGGGATCGAATCCGGGTCGGCCGCGTGCAAGGCAGACGCCCTACCCGCTGTGCTATCGCTCCGGCCCCCAACAGATGATATCTTATGTTCAGTCCTAAATCTGGGAGAGGGGGTTATTGGAATTAATTTTTGTTTGTTTCTCATTTTGGGGCCACACCCAACTGTGCTCAGGGCTTACTCTTAAGTCTGCTCTCAGGCATCACTCCTGGCAAGACTTGAGGGACCATTTGGAGTGCTGGGATCAAATCTGGGTTGGCCGTGCACAAGTTAAGCGCCCTACTCAGTACACTATCTCTCCAGTCCCCATAGATCTGCTTTATGTTGTGTTTTCAACCATTTACAAAACTACCCTGAGATACTAATTTGTGTTTTATTAGAGAAAATAGGTTTCTTGGTTTTATTTTATTATTTTATTTTATTGTTTTGAAGGAATGACCTCCCACATGGAACTCAGGGGCCTTTCCTGGAAATTCTCAGCAAACTGGGACAGCAGTTCATGAGGCCTTGAGGATGCTGTTCTGGGTGAGCCCTGTGGTGCTGGGAAGTACCTGGATCACCTTAATGGTGGACAAGAGTGGAGATAGTAGAGTGGGTAGGGCACTTGTCCAAGGCACTTGCCCTACATGTGGCCAACCCAGGTTTGATCCCTGGCATCCCAAAAAGTCCCCTGAGCATCCCCAGGAGTATATTACTGAGTGCAGGGTCAGGAGTAACTCCTGAGCACTGATTCATGTGATCTAGAAAAAAAAAGGTACACAGGGGCCTTTTGGACCACACTAGGTGATGCAGTGGGGTATGTGGTACCAGAGATCAATAGGATCAGCTGCATGCAAGCTGTGTGCCTTATCCCTATACTATCTTTTCTGGCCAGAGAACAGTTTTTAATTCAAAAGAAGTCAGTGCAACTACGCTAACATCATGTTTCATTCTTATGTTTGTTTCTTTGCACAGGACCCCTACTGCACTGCCTGCCATTTTATTCACAAATACCACCCTGACATTTACTGTACGTACCACAGCAGCAAAGCTAAGCCGACTGGAAGGAATATTTGTAAATCATACATCTGATAAGAGGCTAATACCCCCAAAACAGGAAGGACTCACATAATTCAGCAAAAATATTTAAATAACTCATTTTAAAACCAGGAGAGAACTAAAGAGACATTTTCCCCCAAAGAAGATAGATGGAAAGCCAGCAGGTACACGGAAGAGTCTCAGTATCACAGATCACTAGGGAATGCAAATGAAGCCCAAAAAGATAGCATATCACTCCTGTTAGATGGCCATTGTCAAAAACACAAGAAAACAGATTCTGGTGAAGATGTGGAGGAAAAGGAAAGGAATGTTTAAGCATGTAAGCTGGTGGGAAGCAAATTGGTACAGACAATTTAGGAAGGAGAGATTAGGGGAGATTTTACCTGGTGGTACTTGGAGCTTAATCAGAGATCATTCCTGGCAGTGCTCAGAGGAACATATATAGTACTGGGTCAGTGGCATCTCCTGAACCCCTGTACTATCTCTCTGGCCTCTGGTACAGTCAATTTATGGAGAATCCTTGAAAAATTAATCACAGATCAACTATATGATCCAGCCATTTCACTGTATAATTGAACAGCAGACAATTCAACCACAGGAAAAAGAGAAAAAGGAAATACTACCTTTAACAACAACATGAATGGACCCTGATGACATTATGCTAAATGAAATAAATGAGACAAAAGAAAAGAAATCTCTACATGATATCACTTAGATGTGGGATTTAAAATGAGTTTTAAAAGTTAATACTAAACTAAAATCATTGAAAAAATCAGATTTTTTTGTTGAAGATAGGAGGGAAAATCAAAGAACAGTGGTCAAAGGTATATACTTCCAGTTATAAGATAAATAAATAGTGGAGATATACTGTACAATCTGCTGATTACACTTACCACTTCTCTGTAAGATACATAGAAAAGGTATCAAGAAAACAAGTTCTAAGCAGTCTCATCATTTGGAGAAATTTTTTTTCATTTTATCTTTATGAAAAGATGGTGTTAGCCAAACTTACTGTGATGATCAGTCTATAAACATGTAAACCAAACCATCACACTGTAGAAATAGACACATACCATGATACATGTCAGTTATTCCTCAATAAATCTGGGCTTGGGGAACCTCCATGTGTAGAAAAAGTTGAAGAGAAGAAAAAGCAATAACTCAGTGCCAAAACTGATGGTCGCAAATAGAGAAGAAATCCCTGTGCCTCTACATCTAGAAAATAAAGTGCATCCATTCGAACCTACTAGAATAGTTCAAATGAGAATGAACGGACAGTTCAGGATATCAGCATACTTACAAATAAGAAACTTCTCAGAGATGGTGAACTTGCAGAAAGAATTTCCTAAGAAACGCATGTGTTATAATAGAATCCCAAGAACTTATACCACTTCTTGCTTTAGGAAATAGCAAAACTCAGGCACTGAGATCACCAATGAGAACCCCAGAAATGGTTTAAATCAGTATGAGGAAAAGACCTGAAAATAAGCCATCAGCTGAATGTTGCATTTATAAGTTCATTGTTGCATTTATAATGGGCCCAGGGAAATGGCATGGGAACTAAGGCACTTGCCTCGTGGCTGCTCCTGTGCTGGCTACCCTGGTTCAAATCTCTGGAACCACAAATGCTTCCTGAGCACAGAGCCAGGAGTAGTCTCTGCGAACTGCCAGGTGTGGCCCCCAAGGCTCAAATAAATAGATAAACAAATAAGTCTATTAGCTCAACCAGCATGGGTTCCAACTGCCTTGCCAAACAGTACATTTTCCTTCCATGATCCTCTACAGTTTTCTGCATGTGCATTTGAACAACATACTCAGGTATTTCTAAATAATCAAGGTGGCAGAGGATTTCACTGATAAACCATAAGCAAAGCAATTTTTTTGTAAAAAGGAAAATAATATCATCTACAACCTCACAGGATCTTTCTTATACACAATGTCCAGCAATCAGTTAAAATTACAAGGAATGTAGCAACTGTTAGTTAACTGCTGAATCTGTGTTAAAACTAATAGAGGGGTCCCAAGAGAGAGCACAGCAGTTAGGGCCCTTGACCCGCATCCTGCTGACACTGGTTGGAATCCCTGACCCTACATCTGGTCCCCCAGCACCACCAGGGCCAGGGGTATGACCCAAAAGCAAATATTAAATGATCCATAGAGCAGGACTTTCATCCCCTACCTGAAATTCCTGCTTGAGGATGACAGAAATTCAGGCTCAAGAACTGACAAGGAAGGGCCAGAATCTTGTTTGTCATATTGGAAACGCATATTCAAGAATTAACTAGCCTGGCCTTGTTTCAATTTTACCTTTTACAAAAGTAGCACATTATCTGTCTAGAAGAAATTTTATCCTCTAGGCTAACATCACAGTGGGTAGGGCATTTGCCTTGCATGCTGCAGACCGGGTTCGATTCCTCTGTCCCTCTCGGAAAGCCTGGCAAGCTACCAAGAGTATCCCACCCACACGCCAGAGCCTGGCAAGCTACCCATAGTGTATTGGATATGCCAAAAACAGTAACAACAAGTCTCATGATGGAGACATTACTGGTGCCTGCTCGAGCAAATCGATGAACAACAGGACGACAGTGACAGTGACAGTGACAGGCTAATATCAAGCCACTAACTCAATGGGTCCTTGATTCACAGACTCCTTTGCTCTCTGATGCTCTGGTCCCAGTGGTATGGACTGGGCTACTGTGGCTTGTGTGTCTTTGCGCCAGTGCTACAGAAGCAAAACAGAAGGAGTTTCCCCTGCCAGGGAGGGCGGAGAGGGGGGGCAGAGGGCCGAAGAGAGTTTGAACTTTTGGGCACTTGCCAATGGCAGAACTGTTTGGTGGCCACTTAGAAAACTATACCTGGAAGCACACCACGGCTGCTGACTACACTGTTCCCAACAGTCATGCCGTGGGAAGCAACCAAAACTTCTGATCACGCAGCTCAGCGAGGCAGCCCAGCAAAGTTCTCAGAGCAAAGGGCTAAGACCACTGCTAAGACCTTTCCAGATGACTGATCCTTCCCAGTCACACCACTATGGCCCTTGAAACCTACATACAAATAAGAGATGATTTAAAATGAAGTGAATTAGGGGCCAGAGCAGTAGTATAATGGGTAGGATGTTTGCCTTGCACACAGGTTAAATCTTCAGCAGCCCATAGGGTCCCCGGAACGCTGCCAGGAGTTATTCCTGAATGTAGAGCCAGGAGTAACCCCTGAGTACAATCATGTGTGCCTCAAAAAGCAAATAAATAAATAATTATTTAATAAATCAATATTAAAATGAAGTGAATGGCCTAAAGAGAGAGTACAGGGGTTAAGGCACTGATCCTGCCTACAGCTGACCCCTGGCATACAGACAATCCTGAGCACCACCAGGGGTCACACTGCAGAGCACAAAGTGCCACAAAGTGTGGCCCCAAAGTTCACTGTATCACTGTCATCCCTTGTTCATCCATTTGCTCAAGCAGGCACCAGTAACGTCTCCATTCATCCCATCCCTGAGATTTTAGCAGTCTCTCCTTACTCGTCTTTCCCAATGACTTGAGGCTCTTTCAGGGTCAGGCGAATGAGACCTGTTATTATTACTGTGTTTGGCATATCGAATATGCCACGGGGCGCTTGCCAGTCTCTTCCATTATGGAGACCTTTAATGGGAACTAATGTCAGGATGTACAAACACACACTGGAATCCTCTCTCCTGTTAAAATCCTCTCTCCTATGACTTCAATAAAATGAAAGTTAGGGCCAGGGAGCTAAGTTTCTAAGTCAAAGGGCAAGAGCCCAAGCTTCACATGCAGGAGAACAGGGTCCAATCCCCAGCACCATAGAGTCCCCTGAGCAACAAGCCCCAGAAGAAGCTCCCTAAGCACTGATGGGGCGTGGGAGGGGGCTGAAAAAACAAAAACAGGAAGTCAAATATTCTTCTGAACATTTTGTTCAAAGATACATGTCAGGAACTGGCAGAAACAAGAGGCAGAGCATGAGAGCATGGCTACTGGGTCCCTTATAGTCACAAAGGAATGTTCTGGGCTGATTGAGATGTTCTCAACCTAGACTAACGTTGAACAACTACACATTTACCCACACCACACTCACACTTCTAACAGGCGAGGGATCTGGGATGGACATCAGACCTCAGTAAAAGTGGTGAAGAAAAAGCATCTCAGGGGTCCCCCATCCCTGCCCCAGGACATCACCCCGAACCCTTCCCTCACTGACAATGGTCATGGCACTACCCCTCTTCTGAAAGTCAAACTTCCTTTCCCCTCCACAGCAGGAGGAGGAGTGAAAACCAGCACCACTGCAAAAAAATAAAAGTGGGCTGGAGCCATACTACAGAAGGCAGGGCTTTGCATGTGCACGACCAAGGTTCTATCGTCAGCATCCCATATGGTCTCTTAGCACTGCCAATTTCCAATTCCTGAATGCAAAGCCAGGAGTGAACCCTGAGCATAGCCAGGTGTAGCCCAGACAAACAAACAAGTTTGGAATATGTGTAGGATTTAAAATCGCTGCAATCATACTATAAAGATAGTGATGTATCCTAATACTTAGTTGACCTGATCCTTCACTGAAAAACAAATGTCATAAAGAAATTCAAGGGCCAGGGCTGGAGCAATAGTACAGGGGGGTAGGGCGTTTGTCTGCCTTGCATGTGGCAGACCCAGGTTCAAGAATCCCTTAACATCACTGGGTGTGGCCCAAAAAACAACAGGAAGGAAGGAAAGAAGGAAGGAAGGAAGGAAGGAAGGAAGGAAGGAAGGAAGGAAGGAAGGAAGGAAGGAAGGAAGGAAGGAAGGAAGGAAGGAAGGAAGGAAGGAAATATGAGGGATGCCATCTCACTCTAACAAATACCCTACCTCCCCCACCCCCGAAGCCTTTCCTGTCACTTCCTACAAAGTCCAAGGTGCACTTTGCTTTGGGCAGTGCACTCATATCTATCTCTATGGACCGGAAGCACCAGCTGTCAATGAAAATAAATATAGATCTTAATATCACCACTGTTTTTTTCTTTTTTTTTTTAAGAATTTTTTTAGTGTCAGGGATTGAACTCTGGGCCTCATCCACAGGAGGCTCGTAGTCCAGCCCCAGAGCTGCATCCCTGGTCTATGCTTTTATTTTGCTTTATTTTTGACTTTGGAGCTACTCTTGGCAGTGCTCAGAGACTACTCCTGGCTCTGTGCTCGGGGGTCACTCCTGGTGGTGTTTGGGAACATATGTGGTGCTGGGGATTTGAACACAGGTGGTCTGCCACATGCAAAGCATCTGTACTATCTCTCTCTCCAGCCCTCACTTACTGTTTCTAAAGCCTCAACAGTTTCAGAATTCTGTTTGATCTGGGGCTCCATCTGGGCTCAGGGCTTACTTCTGGTTCTGTACTCAGCAATCACTCCTGGCGGGGCTTGGGGGACCACATGGGGTACCAGGGATCAAAGCTGGGTTGGCCACATACAAAGGAAGCACCCGACCCACTGTCCTCTCTTCCAGCCCCATTTTCAGAATTCATAGAGGAGACTCAATTTCATTTTAATTTTGGGAAATGGAGTTAAGATCCTACGAAATAAGGGTAAATTATGAACAAGACAGTTCTTTTTTTTTTTTTTGCTTTTTGGGTCACACCTGTCCATGCACAGGGGTTACTCCTGGCTCTGCACTCAGGAATTACTTCTGGCAGTGCTCAGGGAACCATATGAGATGCTGGGAATTGAACCTAGGTTGGCCGTATGCAGACAAACGCCCTACCTGCTGTACTATCACCCCAGCCCCTGAACAAGATAGTTCTGGATAAACACTCGTTCCCAGTTAGCACTTTCCCCCATCCACCAAACACTGTGCTCCAAGCTCAGACTCTGCAGATCTGCAAGAGGAATCTCAAGCTCTGAAGGTAGCACAAAAATCATTTACTAGTCATTCCATACATACTGATATGATGATTCTTACACAAGCCTTTTGATGCATGTTGGTGTCTGCATATCTGAAAAGGCAGTAAGCCAGCATCCAATATCAGGAGAGGAAACAATCCAGACCCAGCAAGTATAGAGGCAGAGCATTAAGACTGTCTGTCATTTAGAGTCAGCTGCTGGTTCTGGCTGTCTCCAGAGTGCGAGTACCCTGGTCTTGCAATCCAGATCTGCTCAGCACGTTCATTCAATTTACCGCTGTCTCTCCTCTGATTGTCTGATAGCTTTGAGCAGAGAGCAGCATCTGTACCTTGCCCCCCCCCGCCGGAGCACCTGCAGATATGGTTCCCATCCCCAGCCATTTCATCATCAAGCACCACAAAGAAACAGACAGCTTAGACTGCATTCAGGGGTCCTGAAAGGCAACCTAGAGTAAGAAAACAATATCTGCAATTCTTATAACTGACAAAACGTCTTATGTCTTCAAATCTACTGGAACTAATAAGATAAAATTCTAATCATCAACTACATTTTTCACCCAAGCAGTATTCAGAGGTCCCAGGGATGACTTCCAGCAATTCTCGGCCAACTGGGCTGGATGGCTCAATGCTCAGACCAGCAATGAGGTGCTACTAGGGCCCAGTGGTGCAGGGATCCACCACGTCTACACCTGGGGCTGCTGCAGAGTGGGAGGAGGGAATGAGACATTTCGGATCAAACTCAGTTCCCTTGAGCATGAAAGGCATTACAGCCCTAACCACTAAGCTATCTCTCCAGCCTTCAACTACTAGGGGGTGGGGGGCACAGTTGGGTCACAGCTGGTGGTGTTCATGTTTACTCCTGACTCGGTGCTCAGGAATTACTTCTGGAAGTTCTCAGGAGGTCATATGGGGGTGCCAAGGATCGAAACTGGGCAGGTTTGTTCCATATGCAAAGCAAATGCCCCGTCCACTCTACTATCACTTAGTCCCTACTTGTTGATGTATAAAAATGGCAACTTATATTGCTTAAACCTGAAGGCACTAAAGTGCTGTAATGAAGCTGAAGCAAAACCAAGCCACGAGGGGCCTCAGCAGGGAATGCGGACAGTGAAGGGCATAGCCAGGGAAGCAGAAACTGTGTAGAAATTGAAACACTGAGGAACCAAGATGGCATGAGCGCACAGAGAGTCCAGCTTAGTCCCAAGAGAAGAACAAAACTCACCTGTACGGCCTTCCAAAATTGTGAGCACCTGCCTCCTGCTCACGCGCACATAGGTAGAACTGTTATTCATGACAACTTCAATCCCTACTTCTCTCTCCTCACTATTAAGGGTCAAACACAAATCATCATATGACAGAGACCAGCTAACTAAACTAAAAGCTTAGCTATCCTAGACAAAGCAGACTACACACATGATTAATGAAATTTAGAATCACTGTATCACTGTCACTGTCATCCCGTCACTCATAGACTTGCTCGAACAGGTGCCAGTAACGTCTCATTCGACCCTGTTGCATTCAGGGTCAGAGGAAGAGGCCCATTATTGTTACTGTTTTTGGCATATCGAATATGCCACTGCCTTAAAATAATATTGACTAGTAGTTGGGTCTCAGAATTAATTCTGAAAGCCGGGTGAAACGCTGGCTTATAGATGATGTTCTGGTGTTGCAAAATTATATAAAATACTGAATTTTCTCACCTCTAAACAGATCACTGTGAAGCTGGAAGCGACTGGTTACTGGACTACAATAAAACAAACAAGATGCTTCAGTAAGGGAATCACTTCTGACTTAATCTCTCCAAGAGGCAGGTCAAACCAGGAAAATGCTTCTGCATCATGATTCCAGCTAAACGATTGAGTTCAATATTTTTGGTTTGCATTTGCCAGAATTTACTAAAAAGCTACTGCCTCTATGTCTCCACAACTACTGCCTAAAAGTCTTTTCATTTATAATTTATACTAAAGAAGCAAAAATGACAACTATTATAATAACGTATGGTAAAACAGAAACACATTACAAATGTGTTTCTGCATCTGAGGTGGCTCTTTTCAGAGCTACATTTAGTGCAAGCAACTGCTATGCCAAAAAGCAGAAAATATTCTCTATTTACAAGTGAAATAATATATCTCAGGGCTTGCTTTAAAGTAGTCTAGAATAGATAGAGGGGGTGAAAAGACGTGCATGGAGGGAAACAGATAAGAAGAAATGGCAAGAAGTGATTCAAGTTGGATGAGTGTGCAGTGTTCCCTGAATGGTCCTATATGCGTGTGCTAAATTAAAAAGTACTTTTTTCAAAGAGGAAGGAAGGAGGAAAACTTCCTAAATGGCTCTAGTAATGAAAACAAAATGCAGCTAGTCAAAGAATTACATTGCAAAAGAATTGAAAAAAACACCCGCTGACAGTGCCAGGCCTGCTGGGTCCAGTCCAGAGCCAGAGGTAAGAGTTAGCTTCAGGGTGTAGCACGCAAGCCTGAGGACGGAGGTGCTCTGGGCCTCAGAGATAGTACCAGGAGTAAGATCTTCACTTCGCACATAGTCAACCCTGTTTCTGGCACTACATATGGTCCCCCCCCAACCCTATTCCCAGTACCGCCAGGAGTGATCCTGAGCACAGAGCTAGGTGTGTCCCCAACACCAGAAACAGAAAAGAAAAAAATGGGAATGAAGGTGCTATTCAGATCCCCCTTTCTTTCCACAGGGTCCATGTTTAGGAAAAGAAACTGTTCAGGATCATCTATCTGGTGAGTGGCTGAGTCACAACTCCAGCGAGTAGATTTTTGCTCCTGAAACAAACTATGAATTAAGCACAATACTATGAGAAAGTAATATTGAGATGGGGGGGGAGGTGTTGTGGGGGGTAGTGCTCAGAGATCCGATGGGCCACTCCTTGGAGATACCAGCCCAGACTATAATTCGGGACACCAGGCCGCGTCCAGAGGAGCTGGGTTGCGGGCGGGGGTAAATTGTGGGGAGACTCCCAGGCCCACGCCCAGGGATTGTATCTGAGTTGGTGCATGCGCTGAATCTCTGTCCTATCTTCACAGGCCCCTAAAAGTAATATTAGATAGGGGCTGGAGTGATAGCACAGTGGGTAGGGCATTTGCCTTGCACGCAGCTGACCCGGGTTCGATTCCCAGCATCCCATATGGTCCCCTGAGCACCACCAGAAGTAATTCCTGAGTGCAGAGCAGGAGTGACCCCTGTTCATTGCCGGGTGTGACCCAAAACAAGAAAAAATAAAAAAACAAATAAATAAAAAGTAATATTAGACTCAAAAGAAAGCGAATTCATACTATCACCCTCCGACTCCTCTGCATCTTTCACAGTCTCTCTCATCAAGCCTTCTTTAATGAGTTATGATGTTACATAATGAACCATAGGTCAGGGTTTTCTCCCGATTCCCACACCATTAACCAGTAAGCATCTAGCATTGCCACCAGCCCCTGCTTTGAAAGTACAGTTGCCAGTTTGCATTAGTCACATAAATGGCCCAGGTTCATAAATACCGTTCAGGAAATGAATCAGGCATTGTGTGAATTAAATCAAACAATGACAAAATAAAACCTTTCGGTACCTCAAAGGAATAGAAAAATCTTAGGAACCAGAGTCCTCCGATACCTGTTCTTTGCATCCTCATAGGGCTCAGCAAGGTCACATTGATTAAATGTGGGATGAAGTTATAAAAGAAATGATAACCTAGGGGCCAGAGAGTTAGTACAGCAGGGAGGGTACTTGCCTTGCACACAGCCGACCTGAATTCAACCTCCAGCACTTCACATGGTGCCCGGAGCCCTGAGCAGAGTCAGGAGTAAACCCTAAGCTGTGGCCCAAAAACGGGCAAAAAGAGAGAGAGAAAGAGAGAGAGAGAGAGAGAGAGAGAGAGAGAGAGAGAAAGGGAGGGAGGGAGGGAGGGAGGGAGGGAGGGAGGGAGAGAAGGGAGGGAGGGAGGGAGGGAGGGAGAGACGGGAGGAAGGAAGGAAGGAGAAGGAAGGAAGGAAGGAAGGAAGGAAGGAAGGAAGGAAGGAAGGAAGGAAGGAAGGAAGGAAGGGAGGGAGGGAGGGAGGGAGGGAGGGAGGGAGGGAGAGAATAAAGGGAGGGAGGGAGGGAGAGAATAAAGGGAGGGAGGGAGGGAGGAAGAAGAAAGAGAAAGGAAGAAAGAAAGAAAGAAAGAAAGAAAGAAAGAAAGAAAGAAAGAAAGAAAGAAAGAAAGAAAGAAAGGAAGGAAGGAAGGAAGGAAGGAAGGAAGGAAGGAAGGAAGGAAGGAAGGAAGGAAGGAAGGAAGGAGGGAAGGAGGGGAGGGAATAAAGGAAGAGAGAAAGGAAGAAGGAAAGAAAGAAAAGTAAGAAGAAAGAAAGAAAGAAAGAAAGAAAGAAAGAAGAAAGAAAGAAAGAAAGAAAGGAAAGGAAGGAAGGAAGGAAGGAAGGAAGGAGAAGGAAGGAAGGAAGGAAGGAAGGAAGGAAGGAGGGAAGGAAGGAGGGAAGGAGGGAAGGAGGGAAGGAGGGAGGGAATAAAGGAAGAGAGAAAGGAAGAAGGAAAGAAAGAAAAGTAAGAAAGAAAGAGAAAGAAAGAAAGAAAGAAAGAAAGAAGAAAGAAAGAAAGAAAGAAAGAAAGGAAAGAAGAAGGAAGGAAGGAAGGAAGGAAGGAAGGAAGAAAGAAGAAAGAAAGAAAGAAAGAAAGAAAGAAAGAAAGAAAGAAAGAAGAAAGAAAAGAAAGAAAGAAAAGAAAGAAAGAAAGAAAGAAAGAGTTATAGACTACATTTCACAAAGTTAAAGCATGAGAGCCAGAGAAATAGTACAGGGGTCAAGGCTTGCCTTGCATGAGGCCAAACCCAAATCCATCCCTGGCACCATGAGGTCCTTGAACAGGGAATATCCCCAAATTTAAAAAATAATAATAATAATAAATAAATAAAACAAAGCATCACTGTACCACTGTATCACTGTCATCCCGTTCTTTGTCGATTTACTCAAGCAGACTCTAGTAACATCTCTATTCCTCCCAGCCCTGAGACTTTAGCAGCCTCTCCTTATTTGTCTTTTCCAATGATTGGAGACTCTTTCAGGGTCAGGGGAATGAGACCTATTGTTACTGTTTTTGGCATATCAGTTATGCCACGGGTAGCTTGCCAGACTCTGCAATAGCCCCAAATTTTAAAAAAAAAATTAATAAATACATAAAACAAAGCATAAAATGACAAATTTGTTTATTTTTAAGCATTTATTTGAAGCATTCTTAAAATATAAAAAAAAAATATTTTATTTGTGTCTTCTCCAACCTTCGGAAAATTCTAATTTTCATTTGCTCCCTAACTCTAAACTTATGCTGATGGTCGTCCCCAACTAACTGATTCTGTTACACCTTAGAAAGAAAAAAATTAAATGAACACAGATAAATTCAAATATGTTCACCCCACCACCACACCCCCACCTCTTCCTAAAAGTGTATTTGGGGTATTTTGCATTCACTGTGAAGAGCTTTAGGAAAATTATTGAAATCGGTAGTGCTTGTTTAATTATACATTGTTAAAGAACCAGTAAAAAGAAAACTGTGAAAACACGTTTTCTGTATCTCTGTTCCACCTACTGATACCAACATTTCCTGAAAATAAAGTAAGAAATGGAGAGGAAAAATCCACTACTTTTTCATTTTTCCTAAGTGTATTTTTTTTATTTTTTCTAAGTATACACATAATCATATTCAAATTCCTTGAGCAAAAGTAGTTCATAGATACTCTCTGATAAGTCAAAATATGTACTCCTAACTTTTCAGTCTCCTGATCATTGAAAATTATACCCATTAAAATGTAGTGAATAATTCAGGACTAGTGGTTTAATTTTAGAACAATGACCACAAATTATAAACACAATCATTTGCCACAGTTCTATATTGATATCTAAGAAACATTTCTATTTTCAATTAAAGAGCTTCCTAAGAAGCCAGGGAAATGATATTGGGATTAGGGTTCATACCTTCTATGTATCTGGCCAGGATTCAATCCCCCGCACCAAACAGCCTCCCGAGAACCAGATGCATTTTGAAATCACGATAGTTAGTGCCTGAGCAGCTCTGCACCCTGAGTCTCTCACACTGAACCCCTTCCAGATTGGGAGGGAACTCTGGGAGTGACCATCAGACACCCCCCTCAAAAAAAAACCTACTATAGTCTTAAGGTAGAGACATATCAGAGAGTAATTTAATACTGTGATTTATCTGAATCCAGAAAAATAAAGACTCCCCAATTACAGACAGATTGGATTTCCAAGTCACATCTTAAAATGTTAATGATAGAAGGGGGCTGGAGCAATAGCACAGCAGGTAGGGCGTTTGCCTGCATGTGTCGGACTTGGGTTAGATTCCCAGCATCCCATATGGTCCCCCAAGTACCACCAGGAGTAATTCCTGAGTGCATGAGCCAGGAGTAACCCCTGTGCATCGCTGTGTGTGACCCAAAAACAAAACAAAACAAAAATGTGCTTTAAGTAAATAGTACTGTCACACTGTTGTCCCACACTGCTGTCCCATTGTTCTCGATTTGCTCAAGCTGACACCAGAAAGTCTCCATTGTGAGACTTGTTGTTACTGTTTTTGGCATATCGAATATGCCATGGGTAGCTTGTCAGACTCTGCCGTGCAGGTGGGATACTCTCAGTAGCTTGCTGGGCTCTCCAAGAGGGACGGAGGAATCGAACCCGGGTCGGCTGCATGCAAGGCCAACGCCCTACTGCTGTGCTATCGCTCCAGCCCAATATCAACAATGATTTTTAACAAATTCTAAAGACTGCTTGCTAAAAATAAGAAACATTTGTTATTACCCACATTTTAGACCTTATCATAACCCAATAAGATGGAAATGTTTTTATTTTTTAATTTAGAAGAGAAAAAAATTGTCTTCATGCTACAGATCCCACCATTTAATAATGCATTTATTAATTGTCACTCATTAATACAATCTCCCAAAATTGTCACCATAGAAAGCATTGTATACACATTATAACATCAAAGATAGATGAGGTCATGCTGAATTCATTTTTTAGGGGCAGGGTGGAGGTTTGGCCACACCGGGCCACACCTGGCAATGCTCAGGGGTTACTCCTGGCTCTGCACTTGGGAATCACTCCTGAAAATTGCTATACATCAGTGAAACAATATTAACAAAACTGAAAATCCACCTCAACATACCACCCCCTCTACAATTATTTTAGAGATTGCATGCAATTCTGCCTAATTCTGCCTCTGGTCAATGCAAAAACACCAAAATGAATAGCCAGTGATGAGGTGATAGGGGAAGTTACATAATGTTACATCCCCTTTAAATCAAATCAATATGCTTAATTCAGCACAAATATTACATGTCGCTAGTTTAAACCTTTAGAACTACAGCGCTATTTTTCCCTCAAAACAACTGAAATCAGAATGAATAATTTTAAATTAGCAGGAAAATAAGAACAAAGATGGTTTTGTTCCTATATGTCTCTCCTACAAAATAGGCAAGACAGGACCTGACTTGCCTATTTAGTAGGAAGAGACATATAGGAACAAGAACAGCTTTGTTCTTGATTTCCTGCTAAGTTAAAATTATTCAGTCTGATTTCAGTTTTTGAGGTAAAAATAGCGCTGGATGTTCTAAATGTTTAAATCTAGTCGACATGTCATATTTGTGCTAATGAAAGCATATGGATTTGATTTAAAGGGATGTAACATTAGTGGGTAACTTCCCCTATTCACCTCATCACTGGCTATTGCATGTTGGGTGTTTGCCAAATTAAACCTATTTTCAGAATAAATGTAATTGTCTGCAATGGTTTTTCTTATGAATAGTAACTGGAACCAGAGGGATAGATAGTACAGCAGGTAAGATGCACACAGCTGGCCTGGGTTCAATCCTGGTACTGCATATGGTCTCCTGAGCCCTGCCAGGAGTGCTCCCTGAGCACTCAGAAATTAGCCCTGAGCTCCACCGGATGCAGCCTCAAAACAAAAACCAAACAATCAACAACAACAACAAAAAAATAGCAACTATCCTTTATTTTCTGAAGGCAAATCAGAGTAAACAGAATAATTCACATTCTATATATGTTCCTATCTTCCCATTCTCCCCAGATTTGAAATTTCTTATAACTCAATAGATTTCAATAGTCACCTCAGTGTCTCTTCAAGATAACTCAGTCTTCATAAGTGGAGTTTGATTTTGATCATCTCCCTAGAACTTTGTGAATGCCAGAGTTAGCACAGGTAAAAATAGAGGAATGTATACTAATTTCCAAGAGCCGAAGTGAGGCCTAGATTACATAAAATCATAAAGAATAATACGAAGCCTGACGCCTGACGTGGAGAAGGAATTCACCATACACAGAAGACCCTCCCCCTTAATACCTGGACTGAAGAGTGGGTTTTCCACTTTTCACAAATGGGTTTCTTTTGAAAGAAGTAAGAGCCACACACATTTTCAAAAAAAAAGGTTTATCACTTAAATTTTTTTTCACTGAACCCATTTTAGTGCATCTCTATCACTGTCCCTAAAAGGAACAACTGTGGAAGAAAGCCTACAGATTTCACCAAGTTTTCACTTTTCATTCACCAAAGTGAAATTTGGAGATACTTGAGAAAATAGAGCAAATAAACATTCCTTCAACTTAGGCATACCTGGAAAGTGAAAAATGCCTCCCTTTTCCCTTACTAGCTGGCAACTGTTTAAGACAAGTGAAAATAAGCAAATGTATACTTTAATTATTTTTTGTCAGCTGACTTATTTTGTTTGTTGAGCTTGAGGAGGGAGAGCGGGGGTTTGGTCATCCTTAGCTGTGCTCTGGGGCTGGGGAGAGTGGAAGGTGTCACTCCTGGGCAAATGCACTACCAGAGAGCAAACTAGGGTTGGCTACTGCACGTCAATGCCATATGATCTCTTTATCAATTCACTTTGAATTATTACTTAGATTAAGCAACCCAATGATATTTTCTTCATAGAAATTACCTATCCATTTCCAGGAGAAGTAGAATTAAACTGACAAGAATCACTAGAGGCATTTCATGCAAGAATTACACCAAGTGTTATGAGTATTAACAATATGAAGTATGTTTGCCTTACAATGTGAAAAGTAACACAACTCTTTGTTCAGGTGATCATGTTCCTATAGGTTTTCACACCCACTGAGCCAGCCAATCTAGCAGTACTGTCACTTCAGTCACCTGCTTGCTTTTAGCTGCTCAAATGCAGTTTTCATTGCAGAAATCGATCATTCAATCTTGTGAAATAGCTTTTTCACATCCTCTACATAGTCAAAAATCTCACATCGCTTGATACATACAACCTTAGAAACAGAAGTTGTCCTTATTGGAAGGTAACCTGGAAGTCATCTTAACCAAATTTTTTTTGTTTGTTTTGTTTTAGTTTGGGGACCACACCTAGCAGTGCTCAGGGCTTACTTCTGGTTCTGCATTCACAGATCACGGCTGGTGGTACTCAGAAGAACAAATGTAGTACCAGGGATCAGGTGCATGCAAGACAAGAAGCCTTAACCCCTGTACTATCTATCTGGCTGCTTCAAAAATCTTAATTTTTCCCATTCAAAAACAGTTACTTAACTAGGAAGAAGAAAAAAGGAAACATTAAGAAATTTTCCTGAATAAGTCACATAAAAAATATGGTAGAAGAAACAGACTTTGCCTCCCAAAGTTTTGTTTCAAATCCTAGCCTTCAACTCTGTGTATGATTGATATAGTTATGTGGAAATTTCCAATAGCATATTTGGGGAAATAAGACTTTAAGATGATGTCTGCTCAGACCCTCCTACCTGCCTTCAACCTCCCCAGTGTCACGGAGAAACAGTTCTCTCAGCTTAAAATGACCTGAGCACATTAGCAGCACAAATTAACTGAAAGGGGACTAATAGCAAAGCTGCAGATTTAAGGGAGAATATTTTCTCTTGCTTCTTTTCCTGGCAGTTTCTTCTTAATCCTTCAAGCACTTACAGACAGGCCCCATGCTGGGGCAAAGCACCAGTCTAGCAAGCTAACTCAAATCACAGAAGCCAGTAAAACACAAGTCAAAATCTGACAGGTTTCCCAACCCCCAATCCATTTTGGAATGCTTCTCTCTGTGCTGGAGTCATCCACACTACCAAAAGTTCTCATTTCTAACCTCATCGAGAGATCTAAAATGATTATTAAATGCTCAGAAGTTGTATGATGATAAATAGAAGGGGGAAATGTGGGGCTGGAGCCATAGCACAGCGGGTAGAGTGTTTGCCTTGCACGTGACAGACCCGGGTTCGATTCCCAGCATCCCATATGGTCCCCTGAGCACCGCCAGGAGTAATTCCTGAGTGCAAAACCAGGAGTAACCCCTGTGCATCACCGGGTGTGACCCAAAAAGCAAAAAAAAGGGGGGGAATGTTTTTATAAGATGCCTTGCTTAATTAACACTTCCATCAGAAAGTGGTGTGAGCCAGGAAGATGATGGCTCAAAGGAATGAAGCACACACTTGGCATTTGGTCCCTCAGTGCCAACACCATCCCCCACCCCCACCCCCAACCCAAACAGAAGAGGTTACTCCTCTTTATGTTTAAAGTATGGCTTTAAAAAACTCCCTTGAAGATGAGAGTCTATATATCTTTCCAAATAGAAAAAAATGTTGGTTTTCATATATCAATAGTCAGAATACAATATAAGTTACAGCAAGTGACATCTATCCACCTTCAGCTCAAAGTGATTACCTCCCCATACTAGTATAAACACACAGAGAAAAAATAAATTTTAAATATCCTATTTTGTGTTAGATGCAATAAGCATTAAAGCCTATTAATTTTGGACCTGTGGAGCCTTGGAATGCATCCTTAAAGAACAGAAGAGAAGAAGATGCAAACGATTATGGAGAAAACTCTGTTTTCTCAAAACCTTCTCCCATCCTCAATTTAAGTTGTAAATTCCATGACTTAAAATTTAAACTTACAATTTCAGTATCTGACAAAATCAGCAATCAGTTTTGCAAATAATTCTCAAGTTATCCTCAAAAAGCCATAGAGAGTCTAACTTTCAGGTTTGTAAGCATTATAGCAAGTTCAAGCAATTATGTCTGTTAATGACTGATGGTGGGAAACCAATGTGGGAAAACCTAACTTCTGGTTGATTTGGTTTTGACTCCTCTTAATTTTACACATTGTTTTATGAGCCCGCAGAGGTTGTGCTGGCATGGCATTCATCATTCCATCACTAGCGCCTCCCACAGCCGCCCTCTGCGCTTTTCAATAGAAGCTGTTCGGTCGGAATTTCACGGAAAATTCAGCTGCGAAATATTTTTATGCAACAGCAGAGACAAGCAAGCCCTTTTCTCCCTCCTAGGTGGAGATCTAGAAGCAAAGTGAGAATATTTGGAAGCATAAAAATTGGTCTTTTTAACTTAAATGACCAAATGGTGATTTAAAAAAATACACCAATCTCTCATTTGCAGAAACAGAGAGTGGGCGTCACTAAACCTAGATGGTTTCTTCCTCCAAGTGCATATAGCAAAAACGAATAAAATTATGACCCAGAAGGAAAGGTCACATTCATTTTCAAAGCATTCATTGAAAAGCATACAGAGCGTTCTTTTTAAAATGCCCACGAGTTTAAACATAGCAGGGTGGCGGCTACCAAATAATAATCCCGAGGGAAATGGCTACACACTTACCTCCATAATTAGACCCCGCAGGTCAAATGTTAGCAAGGTAAACTGCTAGAAACCACAGAGACAGATTGAAAATGGACCCACAGAAAATGCCTGTCGGTTCTGGGAACCCGGTAGCTCCCAGACAGCCAGATCAAACATCTGCAGGCAAAGAAACCGACACGCACTAGCCTGGTAAGGAGAAACCAAACTTTCCCAAATAAGTTCGTTGCGTCTCGCCCATCTGCATCCAACAGGTGTTAACACCAGTCACCGCACACAATCCTTCCGCACCCGGTCTCTAAGAAGCCACGGCAGGGGAACCACGAACGCTAAAAGCGATTTCAGGGTGCTGACAAACACGAAGTAGAGCCCCGATTGCAACCGATCGATCCCTTGGAGATGTGGGAGAAGGGGGGAGGGGTGGAGATGGAGGAGTCCTGGGGGGTGCGGGATGAGGAAAACGTTCTGCTCCGTGAAAACGTTCTGCTACTGACACCGCAAAAGGAAAGCAGGTCTCGGGGGCACGGATCCCGGGAGATCCCGTGGCATCCCAGACTTCTGGGGTTGGAAGAGCTCGGGGCCGAGGCAGGGAGACGAGGGAGGGAGGGCGCGCGGTACCTGCTTATCCAGCGCGTCCCGGGCACCTCCCGGCCCCGCGCCGGCCCGGGGAGGCGCGGGCGCCCGCTCGCAGCTGCAGCCCTCCAGGAGGTACATGCCGGCCGGGCGGCCGCTCTGCTCGCCCTCGAAGTAGAAGAGCACATTCTGGTAGAGGGCGAACCACTTCTCGTGCCAGCGGCTCGCCTCGGCCGCCTTCTTGCTCAGGAAGCCGCGCTTGGTGCCCTCCTTGCGGGCCAGGAAGGCCAGGTACAGGGCGTGCCCCTCGTTGTAGCGCACGCTCTTCTGCATGGCGAGGGCGCGGGGGGCTCAGCCCTGCGTCCCGGCCATCGAGGGCGCACCCGCTCCGCTCGCGGCCGCCGCAGAGCGCCCCCTTGGCCCACGCGCCGTGCCGGGCGACGCCGACCCCCCCCCCCACCTCGACCCGGCCCCCGACGCCCGCGGGCAGAGCGGCCCCGGGAGCGCGCCGGAGTGGCGGGTGCCGGAGCCCCCCGCGGCCGACCGTGGTGGCGCGGCGCGCGGCAGCCGAAGGACGATTGTCCTCGGGCAACTCGCTCCCGGAGACAGAAGGTAAAACGTCACGTGGGAGATCAGCTGTAATCGGCTCCGAGACCGATTTAAAGGGCAAAGTCGGCGCGCCGGCGGTGACGGTGGCGCAGCCCGCCCGGCCCGCCGCGGCCAGCCACCACCGTGCCCGCTCCCGCGCCCCGCGCTGGGGCCGATCGCCGCGAGGCGGACGCGCTCACACGCGCACATGGACACATTCACGGCCACGCGGGCAAAGGCACGCTAGGCGCACACACACCACGCCAACACGCCCGCTTGAGTAAATTCACACACAGTGCTCCTACTCCTACAAACTACACGTTCATACGCGCACATGCATTCGCTCCAAAGCACACGATGCACATACTACGCCGAACAGAGTGTACCCACTCACACATACACAGTTACAGGGTGCAGGCCACGCAATAAAATAAAATTGTGCCCGTAGCCACATATAAGCTAACGCACATGCACACTTTAAGATACTCACTAAACACAATTACACACAGAAACCATACACAGACACCCATCCACGCACACATTTACCCCCAATACACATATTCATACAAACAGTGCACAAATACTCACACACGAGGCCGAATATATCCATACTTGCACATTTCTGGTCAATCACATGCTCACACTGGCAAATCATCCTAATTATCACACACAAACACGCAAAAGCATAGCACATTCACACAAAACACACAAATGCATATGCATTGAAAAACACTTGCAAACATATACATTAATGCATACACGCGCTTTCACAAACCCATTTGCACATGCTCAAGCACACTTATCTGCCACATTCACACAAGTCACATATTTGCTTGGCAATGGGTGGGGTTACTGAGCTGCTTTATGTATCACCACAAGTTTGACTTTCCCCCCTTGAATATTGTGTTCAAAATAAGATATGTTGGGGGTTAGAGCCGTAGTACTGAAGGTAGAGCTTTTGCCTTGCATGGGCCAACCAATGCCCAATCCCTGGCATCCACCAGGAATAGTTTCTGAGTCCAGAGGCAGGAATAACCTCTGAGCATGATGTGGCCCCAAAACAAAAACAAAAAAAAATTGAAGAATGAAATGAAAGTTAATCACGAACCACCACCCCCCCCATCCCAGGAAGATAACAGTTGCTGTATATATCAGATGCTGTGATGTCTGAATATGAAGATCAAAGAAACTAAAATTTAAGCAAGGAATTTCTAACCTGGTGGGCAAAATATCCAATAAGACTGCACTTCTGGCAGAACCTGTCCCCAGAAGCCAAAGTGGCATGGGTTTACCAGATTCTTTTGTGGGCTGCAATTCATTTGATTATCAAATCTCCAAGGTAGTGCCAGAAAACCAAGATATGTACTATAAAACCTAAGTGGAAAAGAAATGATGTGCTGGGAAGCTGTCACAGAAGACTCATGGAAGACTCAGAGGCAGGTATTGACTCTGCACAATTTCTAGTTCGCTTTAGTCAGTTATCATAAAAATGATTTTCCATAAAACATTTATTGTTAAAAACTAAAACTAAAGATAAATTCCCTTTCTGGGCCTTGAATCTGCAACAATACACCTGTCTTGTGCCCACTAGCTACGTGGTCATAAACTGGGAGCCCAAGGGTTCTGCCAGTACTGTAAATGCTGTTTTTGCAGAATATTTTAACTCTGCTTCACTGAGCAGCTGAGTGTTTTTCCATTTGACTTTAAAAAAAAAAGCTTTCACTATTAAAAACAATATGCAACAATAAGAGATTTGCCTTTTGAAATTATAGTAAGAGTAATGATTATCTTTATTTGCATATTTTTTAACCCAGCTGGGGTGAGCATTGCACATTGTTCTAGTTTTCTGCCTTTTTTTTTTGAAGTGTATTCTATTTAAGTATTTCACTGTGCCAGGGATCCAACCCAAAGCCTCACATATGCAAGGATAAGCTCTCCCACTGCCACATCCTGCCACTACTTTGTTCTTCAGAGGAGATTCAAATATCAAAAACTATGATCATGATTTTAAAGCAGCTTTCAGATGTAAAGGAGAAGGCAATTTCCTCTCCTCTGTGGTTCAGTCACAGCCAGAAGAACTGCAAATGAGTTGTCACTTATGTAGTTGGTGAATTCCATTTTTTTTAAAGTAAAACTGTAAAGAGTGTGAGTTTAGTAAACCCCTCCTCAGGGGGGGAAAAAACCGATTTTTCAATTAAAATTTAAACCTGCTAACCATTTATGTTTATTCAGATGTGAAATGTTCTCTTTCCTAGTAAACCACATCTCCTGTGTGGAGGTTAACTTCAGTGCTGATTTGTCCTTTCTGACGTCCTTTTGACTTGAACTCCATGAAGTATTGTGCTCAGTTTCTTTCCTGTCA
Source organism: Sorex araneus (assembly GCF_027595985.1). Classification (NCBI taxonomy): domain Eukaryota; kingdom Metazoa; phylum Chordata; class Mammalia; order Eulipotyphla; family Soricidae; genus Sorex; species Sorex araneus. The sequence goes on along the minus strand of NC_073302.1, from coordinate 157,727,753 downwards.
TCACTTCCTACCGGTAAAGTATCCTGGCCCTCATAGACTCTGAGAGAAACGTGCTCTGGTTTCCCCTGACATTTGGCTGGTGACCAAGGTGAGTTTTAAGCATGGAAAATCACTGCAAGAACTAGCTATTGATCCACTGTTCATGTCTCCGACACTCTTTAGGTGAATGACAAAACAGAGTGGCTCCTCTCCTGGCGTGCTGCTCTGCCATCTAGTCTAGGGTGCGAGATTAGGTGCAGTTCCTTGCCTGCCTACTTCTGCAAGGCAGGGCTGGCTCCCTAATCTCTGCATTACCAGTGGAAGAACAGGTCAACCATTACACACACAAATAATGATCCCTAAAGATTCTCTAAATGAATGTGATATTTATCATTAGATTGTTGAAGGGGGCACACACAGATCCAAAATCAAGTCATTCTGCAAGATTGCAAGAGATGAAAGCCACCAGAAGCCCCGCTGGAGAAACTCTCTAGTGAGTTGGCTGCTGGGTATTGGTGGGCCTTTCCTCCTCCTTCCATATGGAAATCACACCCCTGAAACGGAGCCGTCCTGTAACTGAAAAGCCAGGGAGTTATGGAAATGAAGATGCCTATTCCCAGCTGACCAAACAGGTTGGCCAAAAGGATGGTGTGCCAAGTGGGTGTGAACTCATTGTTTTTCTCTCTTGCATTCTGTGAATTCTTCTGTGAATTCATTCTTTTTTCCTTCTTCTATTTCATGGACTCTTCCCTAAAGTCACTTTAAATTTTCTAAGAGCTCCAAAGTATTTCTCACCGATAACAGTGACAGTGGACTGGAGTAATAGCACAGCGGTACAGCATCTGCCTTGCACGCTGCTGACCAGGGTTGGAGTCCTCTGTCCCTCTCAGAGAGCCCGACAAGCTACTAAGAGTGTCCCGCCCACACATCAGAACCTGGCAAGCCACCCATGGCATATTCGATATGCCAAAAACAGTAATAACAAGTCTCACAATGGAAACATTACTGGTGCCTGCTCGAGCAAATCCATGAACAACAGGACAACAGTGCAGTACAATAGTGACAGTGTTCTCTTTGCAGTTTTTCCTGGGCACTACAATGTGGGGGAAAGTTAGCAATGAAATGTCCTATCTGAGAATCCTAATAATTATTAGTAGAAGGTCTGTAGCACTGTCCTCCCATGTTCATGGATTTGCTCGAGCAGGCACCAGTAACGTCTCCATTGTGAAATGTGTTGTTACTGTTTTTGGCATATCGAAGATACCACAGGTAGCTTGACTGGCTCTGCCATGCAGGCAAGATACTCTCAGTAACTCTCTGGGCTCTTCGAGAGGGACAGAGGAATCAAACCCGGGTCGGCCACATGCAAGGCAAATGCCCCACCTGCTGTGCTGTCGCTCCAGAAGGAGAGACCAAAAAATAAGAGATGAGAGAGGAAAGAAGGATGGGAGGCAGGAAGGGAGAAAGGAGAGAAAGAAGGAAACAGGAAAAGGAGGAGAAGGGACTGAGGGAAGGAGAGGTTGGTTTGGGGGTGCTGAGAAGTTGGTGACGGAATTCTTTACTTCATGCCTACATGGTAGGTGCTCCCTCTCGGAGCTGTCATCCCAGAAAGAGGAATTTGTGTTTGTGTTTTCAGCCATACCTGGCAGGTCTCAGGGCTTACTTCTGGCTCTATTCTCAGGGGTCACTCCCGGCAGTGCTTGGGGGGACCATATGGGATGCTGAGGACCTAACTGAGGCCAGGTGCCTGTTTGCAAAACACCTGCTCTACTATTGCTTCGTCCCCAAAAGGGGAAGTTTTGTTTGAGATATCCAAAGCTATTGCTGGGATAAGTGGGATCAAGGAGCTTATTCCTCGAGTGTAAAACCTAATCTGTAGCTTTTCAAACTCCTTAACTCAAACCTGAGAAGACATTTGGGAGAGGGTGCTTAGAGAGCAGACTCTCAGATGTCAGGAAGAGGCGGTGCACAGCAGGTGAGAAAGCGAAGAAGCAACAGGGAAACCAGAGCCAAGAGAAGAAAATGTTTCACGGGGAGTGTTCCACTAAATCAAAGCCTGTTCTAAAGTCAGGTTTAGATGGATAAAAATTGACCATTGATTGGGGTTGACCAAGACCAGTGGTGGTTTTCAATGCAGTGGCGTAATTCAAAGACTAAACAGAGTTCCTCGTGCTCATCTATACACTACACTCAAAACCCAAGCTGCAAATCAAAAACCCACCACTTATCATCAGTGTTGATGCTCTGCTCTCAGAAGTTCAAGCCTAAGATGATGAGTCTCTCTAGGAGCAGAGGTAGCTGTTGGCTTCTACGGGTAAGTACTAGAGACCCTCTGCAGGCTCGAGCATTCTGATCCAAGACCACTAAAGTCTGGATGTGAAGCTCTACTGGGTCTGGAGAAGAATGTGCTACCTGGGAAGAGCCATCCCTCCTCCCAACACCCCCCCCCATATACAACCAGTCAAGCCTTGGCAGGTTCACACACAAGTTAGCTAAACCCTTATACCTACATCTGTTTCTGCCTGTCTTCAGGTCCCACAAGATTAGGGCTTTCATAAGCATGGAATCCTAGAGCGTTTGTCTTGCATGCAGCCGACCCGGGTTCGATTCCCAACATCCCATATGGTCCCCTGAGCACTGCCAGGAGTAATTCCTAAGTGCAGAGCCAGGAGTAATCCCTGTGCATTCCTGGGTGTGACCCAAAAAGCAAAAAAAAAAAAAAACCATAACCATGGAATCCTTTAGTGCTCTTATAGCACCAAATACTTGCAGCAAATGTTCTTGGTTGGATCCACATCATGGTGCTGGATTGAGGTGCAGTGGGTGCAAATGATGATGGCACCATCTAATCTAGCTCAGACCAGACTCTCAATATTTTGAAACCTTGGAGGCAGGAGTGGGGAAGGGAGTTGGGGGAGGTTAGACTAACTTGGGGAAGGTTAGGCTGATTTGAAAATAGTTACTGATTTCCTGTCTTGAGAGTTGAAAACTTCAACTCTGATGCAGAAACTGTGTTCCTTCCTGAGAAGCCCAGAATTGGCTCTTCAATTGTGAAATACAACGTCAATGCCTTCTCATCTTCCTTGGAGAAAACTGTAAAAGAATCCCAAGGTAGGTACCAGGGCTCAGAAGCTCAATGTTCTTTTGCAGTATGTGTTATTTTATTCAGAGAGATTCTGGGAAGAGAATTTTTCTTTTCTTCTGTTGGACTAGCTAGATATGAAGTTGAAAGTGTTGCTCTCTCATCGAGACAGGATTGTACTTTCCAGTGAAGAGCTGGAGTGAGGCAGAACAAAGAAGTCAGGACAGGCTATACTTTAGCAAGCAAGCAGTAGACCTAAATTTCTGTTTCCCGAAGACCGGTGTTCCTGTTTCCCCAAAAGTTTGCGGTTAGAATTATTGCAAAGACCCCACCACCACCACCCCTGTCCCCACCCGCTTACATTAATCAGTAACGTCCCCATTGTCCTGCCCTGTAGCCTGTTACTGGAAAACCCCACAAAGCGTAGCCGTTGGCACCTGCTAACTATGCTTACGTGATTAAAGTTGGCGCCTACTAACTATGCTTATATTATTAAGGAGATAAAAAACCTGCTGTAATAAGGGCTTGGGGTCCTTGTCAAGACTCCACTACATTGGATGAGACTTGGACCCTAGCTCAAGCTAGCAATAAAGCTCCTTTGCTCTTGCATTCTCACGTGTGAAACTGGCCTCTCTGCAAACAGGAAACTCCAAACCTGGGTATGACACCAGTTTCTCCAAGTTTGTTTTTTTGTTTATTTTATTGAGGCAGGAGAACCTAGTCCTGGCTATGTGTGCAGGGGCCTGTTGGCAGGGGATGCGGTGGTGGGAGGCATTTATACTACAGCAGGCACCTTAACCCTTAAAATGCCTTAACCCCTTAACATCAGTAAGTACATTAGCTATAGGTTTTTCAAAATGCCTTAAATCAGGCTGATGATGTTCGTAGCTATTTCCAGTTTACTAAATTTTAAAAAATTGTGATAAGATGTTGAACCCAACAGATGTTTTTTCTGATAATCATATAGTTTTTAAATTGTTTCTGGTGAATAATAGATTTTTGGTGTTAGGTAAACTTTGCATTTCTAGGATAAACTATACTTTATCACAATGTACTATCTAATGCTAACACCAGTGTATTTTTTTTTAAATATCAACCTGTTTTTCCCAATTCTGGAATTTGATTTGGATATTTTTTCTTCTATTTACTTTCTCATTATGACTTCTACCTTCTTGAGAGTATGGGGCATGTTTATAATAGCCCTTTTGCTGTGTTTGTCTACAAATATTTTTTATTTTTGTGAAAAACATGGGGAAAATGGTATCATTTTTGCCTTTCCCATTGTATTTTTATCCTTCCTATGAGGCCCATTTGCCTTCTTTGCACTTAAAAAAAATATTTTTTACTGAAATCAATGTGAGATAGATCCTTACAAACCTGTTCATGATTAGTTTCACTCATACAGTATTCCAACACCCATCTCTCCACCAGTGTACATAGTCTACATTTCCCAGGATCAGTGTCCCCAGTTTCCCACCCATCACCCCCCACCCCCAACCCCCAGCCTGCCTCTATGACAGGAGCTTTTCTTCTCTGTCTCTGTCTCTCTGTCTCTGTCATCTCTCTATCTCTGTCTCTGTCTCTGTCTCTGTCTCTCTCTCCTTTTGGGCATGGTTGTTTGCAATACAAATATTGAAAAGTTATCAGATGCATCCCTTTACCTAGCCTTAACACTCAGTTCTTGACCAGCATGAAAATTTCCATTCTTTGCCACTTGTGGTTAGATGCCAGATGTGAATTGCTCCTTTGGGGCAGTGGGTATCTGCTACTATTTGATTGATTGGCCATTTGTTATAATGCATCCCTTTTGAAATTTCACCTTGTCCTAGAATTCAGCTTCAAAATGATGTGATACCAACGAGCCTTGCCTTGGAACTTTTGAATCAGAGATCCAGAATGCCTGTTGCACAGGTTAATGTGGCCCAGCCATTTGCAACTACACAACAGAGCCTTAGAATTTGCAATGTCAGCTTCCACTTCTTTCTGGAGGTTCTTTTTCTGGCCTTTGTCGTTTTCTTTCAGTGGACAAGGCATATCACAGCTGACCTGGGGTTCAGTCCCAACATCCCACATGGTCCACAAGCACTTCCAGGAGTAATTCCTAAGTACAGAGCCAGGAATAACCCTTGGGCATCACCGAATGTTACCCAAAAAGAAATATATATATATATATATGTATATATATATATGTGTGTGTGTGTGTGTGTGTGTATACACACATATAGCACTGTATAGCATTGTCGTCCTGTTGTTCATCGATTTGCTTGAGTGGGCACCAGTAACATCTCCATTGTGAGACTTTTTGTTACTTTTTGGCATATCGAATATGCCACGGGTAGCTTGCCAGGCTCTGCTGTGCAGGCGGGATACTCTCGGTAGCTTTGCTAGGCTCTCTGAGAGAGACAGAGGAATTGAATCCAGGTCAGCTGCATGCAAGGCAAACACCCTACCCTCTGTGCTATCGCTCCAGTCATATATATATATATATATATATATATATATATATATACATATATATATATATATACAAGATTGATCTCTGACAAGAATGAGAGCAGGAGAGGGAACTCAGAGAGGTGCAGACCAGTGGTTTTCAGCTTTTTACTTCACGGGGGATTGGGGGCATTCAGTGGCCTCCTGTACTATTCCTGGTTCTGTGCTCCATGATCACTCCTGGTTGGGTTTCAGGGGACCACATGCAGTGCTGGGGATCCATTCCAGTGGGCCTGTGCAAGGCAAGCACCTTTATTCGCTGTACCATCTCTTGGACCCAACCTTAGCTCATACTTGGATCACCAGGGAGTTTTAAATAAATGGGGGACTTTAAATAAAATATAGGGAACTTCTCACTATTTCATTGGCTCTACTTCCTCTCCCATTTATTTCATTTTACCCCAAGCTCTTCAGACTGAAATAGTAAACATCTCGCAGCCACAGACAACCAATCACAATGATTGGTTTACCTTGTGATATTTACCTCCATAGCCAATCAGAAACCCACTTTCCTTTGCTCTATGTGTTGAGTGTTGCATTTTGGTAGTGAGATTTAGTGTGGTCTCTCCCCTACAGTCTAACCTTCACACCATCTCTATCTTTGTCCAGATTGCTCAGGACTTGCCTACCTTATCATTGATGTAATCACTTAATCACGTAATCCCATTAATCACCGATTTCTCAGGCGGTCTCAGTAACATCTCATTTCACTCTTTCCCTGAGATCTTAGAAGTCTATCTCAAATCGGCCCTCCTAATGATGTTGCACTGGGGGCTCTTCAGGGTCAGGGGAATGAGATACAGCTTGTTACTGGATTTTGCATATGAATACACCATGGGAAGCTTGCAAGGCTGTCCCATGTGGGCAGGAAACTCTCAGAAGATTGCCAGTTTCTCCCAGAGGGAGAAGTAGGCTAAAGATATCGCTTCTGGGAGCTTGCTTTTAAGTCTCTCTCTGGATGTTGGCCGTTGATGGGATTACACACACCTGGGTTCTTCTGCCGGTACCTTCATGCATGAGGCCTGTCTGAACGTGTGGAGAGGGGCCTCCAGCATGGCTGTAGCTAGGTTCTGGTGGTCTTTGGCTGTCGGGAGCTCTGCTCGGGGTGGGGAGGGAAGCTGGAGCCCATCCCCCCCGAGAGGCCCCCAGGAAGACAGCCAGGAGTGCGGGCAAGAGACTCCCTTATCATTGACATCCTGGAATATTCCATCATCTCCCTAACCCTGGTGCTAATGGAGACTTCTTTGTTCCCAAGAGTTGTTTTTAAACTCATCCAAGTCTCAGGTTCATCTGAAGATTTAAGAGTAGAACTGGCAAGAGATGACTTTGGTTCACCATGCAGGAGCTTACTATCAAATCTGTATGTGGGTAAATTTTCCATCATTTATTTTAAATAGTAAAACTTTCATGTGTGAGGCAGTAAATGTGTCAGAGTCAAAAGCATATATATCAAGTAGCATATGTTTGCCTAAGGCAAATAAAATGAGATTCTGTAACCACCAGTCTTTATTCTCAAGTAGTATAGGAAACTAATTTTAAAATGTGGATTAGTATCTATGCAGACTTTTATACAAATTGTAAAAAAATAAAAATACAAATAAAAAAACAATGTGTATGCATGTTTTATATTTGAAAAAGACATTACTCCCCCACTGGAGGCAAGCACAAGCTCTGAGCTGGTCTTCCAGTGTCAGAGATAAACTCTGCACCAGCCCTCCCCTTCTTAGCAGAGTGCACAACTATGTAGACCCTGGATAGACACTAAAAAAGAGAAGTTCCACCATCTGTGAGCCATGACATTGAGTCTCTTATTACCCAATCCCTATGCATTTATTAAAAAAGGATGTACCCTCAGTAGGGGATCTTGGTGTAGATGGATTTATCAGCTCCTTGCTTTCCTGATAAGAGAAAACTGAAGGGACTCGAGGGAAATTGAATGCTATTAAATTCTGGGAAAAATATAAAGTTCAAGACTTGAGGAGGGGGATATTATATTATTCAGGGACTACTCAGGAAATTTGAAAATTTGAAAAAAAAGATTTTTTTGTTTGCTTTTTGGGTCATGCCTGGCGATGCACAGGGGTTACTCCTGGTTTTGCACTCAGGAATTACCCCTGGCAGTGCTCAGAGGACCATATGGGATGCTGGGATTCGAACCCGGGTCAGCCGCGTGCAAGGCAAATGCCCTACCCGCTGTGTTATTGCTCCAGCCCCCTTTGAAATATTTTAAGTAAAACTTTTTGCAGGGAGGAAGTGTTGGGCCACATATGGTGGTACCCAGGGACTATATTCCTGGCTCTGTGTTCAGCAGTGACCTCTTGTGGTGCTCAGGAGATTAAACCATATGTGGGGTTGGGGATGGAACCATGATCGGCGGCATGCAAGGAAAGTTTCCCTGTACTATCTCCCCAGCCAGAGAATGTTTGGAGGAAGTCTTTTGGGTCATACCCTGAAATGCTTAGAGGTTACTCCGGGACGCCTGTGCTCTAGGGACATTGCTTTAGTGCTAAAGAGACCGTGAATGGGGACAGGAATTGAACCAGGTTCAATTGTGTGCAAGGCAAGCACCTTAATCTCTGATGTGTATTTCCAGTTCAAACATCAAGAAGTTCATTAGGAAGCCACTTCAATTTGTGGAAGAGAAAGGCAAAGACAGGTGAGCTCCTGGAATGTGAAGACAAATGGTGGATCTGGAATCATGAGGGCTCGTCTAACAAGAGTTGACCAGTGACCACTGCAAGATACCAGCCAAGACGGACTCTTTGTCTCTCTGTATCTCTGTCTCTGTCTGTCTGTCTGTCTCTCTTTCTCTCCCTCCTTTTCCTTCCAAACTCCCCAGTACCTGAATCAACTAAGCTAGACAAAGAGCAGTAAAAAAGTGAATCTGAGAATAAGTCCAAAGTTGGCAGACATCAGACAGTTTTTTAATTTCCTACTTCATGACACTGACAAGAACAGACTTGGTCAAAAATGGTGTTCTCTATGCTGGAGTGCTCCAGCCCTTGACTTCAAAACATATAACCTTGGGGCCGGAGAGACAGTGCACAAGTGATGCACTAGCCTTGCATGTAATTGCTTTAGTTACAACCTCAGTTGGAATCCTGGTACCATTAACATATTTTGAGAACCACAAGGAGACATTCTTGAGCACAGAGCCAAGAGTAGTACCCAAGCAGTACTGGATATAACCCCAACCCCCACCCCACCTAAAAAATACATTTTCTCCAGTGGAGAACTTCCTATTTGCTCCAGTGGAAACAAATATGAGTTGGATTCAATGCTTCCAAGATGCCTCCATGTTATATGACAAAACAAACTAAGACACAACTCTTTATTATTTATTTATTTATTTATTTTTGCCTTTTTTGGGGTCATACCTTGTGATGCTCAGGAGTTATTCCTGGCTCTGCACTCAAGAATTACTTTTGGCGGTGCTCAGGGGACCATATGGGATGCCAGGGATGGAACCTGGGTCTGCTGCGGGCAAGGTAAATACCCTACCCACTGTACTAATACTCTGGTCCAAGACACAACTCTTTAAAATGCAAGACCTGACAAAATGCCCCAGTAAGTATTTGTATAGCCAATAAAACAACAAAGTGACCAACTTAGATGATTCCTGAAAAGAAATCAAACTATGTTTGTGTTTCCCAAACTGGTGAGACATAGTAAGAAAATGAGAAACCTGATGAAACTAGGTAGGTGAAATTTTTTAGCATCAGCCCACTTCAATTTCCTGGTTCAAATTCCATCTCTCGTGAGATAAATTTCAACTGTCTTCACCTAAGATTGGAGGCCCTCAATGAATTGCTCTTGATTCCAAATTGGATTCCAGATTTCCCTTATCTCTGACCACTTCAAATATTAAGCTTAAATATTATTATCCAGTAGTGCCAGACTTCTGAAAAAGCTCAGCCCTCCCTGTGTTCAACAGCATTTATAGAATAAACAAATGTTCCATTCTGCTCATTCTTTATGTGCTTATTTCTGTCATAACAGCCTTCTGTCTTCATTTGGTGAGTATTCACTTATTCCAAGATCTGGCATGGTTATTCTTCTAATGGGCAGGCTTCTGACTTTCGTCTTCTCTCCATGTTCTCCAGGTTCATGATTGCCCCTGTTGCTTTTGCTGCACAGTTGGAGAATAGTCTCCTGATGTGTCTGTCTCTGGAATAAAAGTTCCTTGAGCCCAGGAATTAGGAATTTCAGAGGCTTGGCACATGTAAAAGAATGAAACTTGATCACTACTTAACATTACACACAAAAATACAAAAATGAACTCAAAGTAGATTAAAGACTTAAGTAGTAAATCCCAAACCCTTTAACACATAGATGTTTGCCCAGGCACCAATCTCAGAGATGTATTTGGAAACTTTACTCCATTACGAAGGGAAATAAATACAAGAATAGATAAATAGGACTTCAACATAATGAAAGGCTGCTATAAGTAAATGAAACACCCTAGAGGCCAGAGACATAGCTAAGTGGGCTGAGTGAATGGTTTGCGTGTAGGATGTCTAGGTTTGATCCCTGACATACATATGGCCCCCTAAGTACTGCTGAAATGATTTCTAAGCACCAAGTCAGAAATAAACCCCAAATATTTCTGAGTGTACTTGGTGAGTATATACCCTAAAAAGAGATTTTTATTGCTGAGATATATTGCTGAGTATACACCCTAAAGAGAGAGAGGGGGGGGGGAGAAAGAGAGAGAGTGGAGAAAAAGAGGAAAATTTATTACAAAGACTAAAAAGCTGCCTTGCAATTGGGAGCAGGTATTTGCACATCATACATCTGATAAGGAGTTGATATCCAAAATATGTAAAGAATTCACAATTGGGCTGGGAGATACAGTTCAATGGTAGAGCACATGTCTAACATATATAAGTCTCTGAGTTTAAACCACAGCACTGCATGGTCCCCAAAACAACCCAGATCCACATGCTCCAACAGTAGTTCTCTTATTTGGGTATTAGGAGTAAGGCTAAAATTTTAGGGCAACTGGAGGCTTAAAGTAAAGCTAATATGACAATGTCCAGGTTTTTATATGAAAACATTACTTGCCATCTAGATCCACCTGCAACATTTATATTTTGAAGTAAATTTCTTAATCCTCAATGTTTCAAAAGGTCTGTCATTCTGTTACCAGACGGAAACCAATGAATAAGGCATTAATCTGTACCTCTTTGTTAAAAGTAATCTTAATTTCTAAAACAGTATATTTCTGACATTCCAAAGTTTCACGATTATAACCAGTTCTCAATTATCTATTAGAAAGACAGGTTGTGGGCTGGAGTGATAGCACAGTGGGTAGGGTGTTTGCCTTGCATACAGCCAACCCGGGTTTGATTCCCAGCATCCCATATGGTTCCCAGAGCACTGCATGAGCCAGGAGGAACCCCTGTGCATCGCCGGGTGTGACCAAAAAAGGAAAAAAAAAAAAAGAAAAACAGGTTGTTGTTCTGTGTCTATGCAAATAGGATGTTGCCATGAAATATTAAAAAATATTAATGGTGTCAAAAGAGAGAAAATCAAAATTTTTAGCTCTACTTATGATAAGTTCTACCCTCTGTACTATCATTCTGGCCCAGGTATTAGAATAATTCTAAGAACGTCAAAAGATTTTAGAATGCTCATAATGAAATTTTTCAGCATTCTCAGAAATGGGGGGTTGTTTGATTTGGGGGGTTACAACTAGCAATGCTCAAGGGCTGCTCCTGTCTCAGTGCTCCAGGATCTATCTTATGGCACCACACAGAAAATGCAGTCCTAGGGATCAAACCTGGGCCACCTTCATGCAAATCATAGGCTCAGCCTGCTGAACTAGCTCTCCAGATAACAAAATTGACAAGGAAGTTTGCTTAACTTGGTCACTTACAATTTCCTGAAATGCCCAGAATTAGCCATAACATACCAGAAACTTCAAGAGTCCCACGCAAATAATATTATTTGCATGTATGCTAAGAAGGATAAATATTTCTTAATGTGCCAGTGCCAGTGCTCCTTAGGAAGTTTTAACATATCAAATTTAACATAACTGATTTGTATATATTTCTCTTTCTTTGAGGGGAGAAAGTAATTGTTAAGGATGTCTTAGCTCTTCTAAGATTGTTCATACTTATTTTCCCTATAAATGACCAATTTTTTTCTTGGAATTATGATATCTGGAAAATTTGGCTATTAGTATTAGAAAATTTTTAACACAGAGGTTGGAGAGATAGCTCCATGGGCCAAGTAGATGCTTTGCGGGAGTGAGGCCATGCGTTAGTGCATAGTATCACATGCTTCCACAGACACTAGAAGTCACCCTTGAATGCAGAAACAGGAGCAGCCTCTGAGCCCTGCCATGTAAGGCCTAAAACCCAAAATAGGGCTAAATAGATATTACAGGGGTTAAGGCACTGGTCTTGCACACAAATGATCCTGTTTAATGCCCGGCATTGCATATGGAACCTTAAGCAGTAACAGATGTGACAAATGCAAAACAAAACAAAATGAAAAGACACATCCAAAATAATGATGGTAATAATCGTAATAATGATAATAGTAAAAATTAAAATAAAACAGAAATAATGAAACAGTTCAGAGAGTCTCTTGCCTGCACACCTGGCTGTCTTCCCCAGGGCCCCTCAGAGGGGATGGGCTCCAGCTTCCCTCCCCACCCCGAGCAGAGCTCCCGACAGCCAAAGACCACCAGAACCTAGCTACAGCCATGCTGGAGGCCCCTCTCCACACGTTCAGACAGGCCTCATGCATGAAGGTACCGGCAGAAGAACCCAGGTGTGTGTAATCCCATCAACAGCCAACATCCAGAGAGAGACTTAAAAGCAAGCTCCCAGAAGCGATATCTTTAGCCTACTTCTCCCTCTGGGAGAAACTGGCAATCTTCTGAGAGTTTCCTGCCCACATGGGACAGCCTTGCAAGCTTCCCATGGTGTATTCATATGCAAAATCCAGTAACAAGCTGTATCTCATTCCCCTGACGCTGAAAGAGCCCCCAGTGCAACATCATTAGGAGGGCCAATTTGAGATAGACTTCTAAGATCTCAGGGAAAGGGCGAAATGAGATTTTACTGAGCCCGCCCGAGAAATCGGTGATTAATGGGATTTCATGATTCGTGAATGAAACAGTAGTTATCCATTTAAACAAAATAACCAAGATTTCAAAACTTCAAATAAAACTTAACTGCCATTAAGAAAAAAATAACTACACAAGGTTTAAGATATAATGATGAAACTAACATGAAATAAAGTTATTTTATTCTTCTATATTTTCATTTACTAGGCAGATCAATTAAACAATTTACAGTTTCCGCATTGGCAGGAAAGAAAGTTCAACAGGTGAGTACATGCTTTGCATGTAGGAAACCTGTGTTCAACCCCCAGCACTGCATGATCCCCTGGTACTGAGCCAGGAGCAGCCCCAAGAACCACCAGTGACCCCAAAACAAAAACAATAACAAAACTCACCATAGTCTTACAATACTATTGATCCCTTAGCAAAGGAAAGTTAAAATCTTATTTTATTAAAATTTACTATACATATTAAAACTTAATGTTAAAATTCTTGTAATAATTCAACTTGACCATCCAAAAATCTTTCTCTAAAACACAATCTTCAAACCCACACTTTCCTCTTACATTCACATACTGTCCTACAACTTATCTTTACAACCAATTCACTTTAACAGAATTCCTTTTTTTTTTCTTTTTGGGTCACACCCAGCAATGCTCAGAGGTTACTCCTGGCTTTGCACTCAGGAATTACTCCTGGCGATGCTTGGGGGAGCATATGGGATGCTGGGAATCGAACCCGGGTTGGCCGCGTGCAAGGCAAATGCCCTACCCACTGTGCTATCGCTCCAGCCCCAGAATTTCTTCATTTTCACCAACAAAGATAGCAACATCATCTTTCTTATGCAGAATACACAGTTATACTTTAAGGTTTAAAAGCTATTAAAAAGTACTCACTTAATTCCCATCATTAAATTCATTGTGGGCTGGGGCAATACCTCAGTGGGTAGGACGTTCGCCTTGCACTCGGCCGACCGGGGTTCGATTCCTTTGCCCCTCTCGGAGAGCCTGGCAAGCTACTGAGAGTATCTCGCCCCCACGGCAGAGCCTGGCTACCCATGGAGTATTCGATATGCCAAAAACAGTAACAAGTCTCACAATGGAGACATTACTGGTAACTGCTGGAGCAAATCAATGAGCAACGGGATGACAGTGATGACAGTGACAGTGAAATTCAGTGCAACTTGATTTCCCCAAGAGATCTGGAAACCAATTTAACACACACCTTCCAAATGGTCCTTTAAAACGCAGTTCTTCAACCTTTCTACACCTGTGGACTAGGTTCTACATACAAGTTCAGGGACCAGCAGTTCTAAGAAGACTGGTGCTTTTCAACCTCTTCACAACTGCGGAACAACACTGGTCCATGGACAAGTGGTTGAAGGAAGACAGCTGCTCTAGACTTACCAGGACTCTTGTTTTGACTTCAGTTTTATCTGGATGAAGTCCTATTTAGACAGACTAAAATGGTGATCTTGCCTGAAGTAATCCTTTCTTTACTCTCTCACTAAGTATCTCTAAAAATTTGGAGCTAGAGAAGTAGAAAAGTGGTTAGTGGATGTGCTTTGCATATGAAACCAGCACAGGTTTGAGCCTCAGCACCACACATGGTCTCTGATACCAGGAGTGATCCTTAAGCACAAAGCCAAGTGTAAGTCCTAAACACAACTGGGTGTGCTCCCCTGTCCCTCACCGCCCCTCCAAAAAAATTGTGTGGGCTGTAGAGATAGCTCAGTGGACTGAGCACAGGTTTTGCATACAGGAAGTCTGACTTGGATCCCCAGCACCACATAGTCCTCTGAACACCATCTGCAATGACCCCCAAGTACAGAACTGAGAGAAGCCCCTGAGCACTGCTGAGTCTGGTCCATAAAACAAACAAATAACTGGAACAAAATATATTTTAACTCGCCAAAGTTCTGAGAGACCAAATTTTCCTAGAGATCTCTATCATTTGGTTTATTTAATCTTTTATCTCTCAAGCAAGTCTATTTGACTTGGATTTTCTATTTGTATTAGGACAAGTGACTCCATTTTGTTTGCATATTAGTCAAAAACCTTGCAAAACCAAGTCAGTTACTTTCCCTGTTTAGATAACACAAGCTAATTCTGATGAGCAAACATGAGTATGATAAAAAAATTTGTGTCTAGTTTTATGACGTTGGAGATCTGCATGTTTCAAACTAAGCCACTACATTTTAAACTCAAATATCTCAGATCATAAAATCTTGGGCCAAATGCTCTAGCAATTCCATCCAGAAGTAAAACAAAAGTGGGGAAACATGCAAAAATACCCTCAGAGATAGAAATCTCTTTGTTTTTATTAAATTGTCAGATACCTGTCAAGATATTAGAAAAAATAAGATTATTAAAATCATTATAAAATTATTTTATTTATTTGAACTGACCATGTTTGTAAAAACACAAGACTTTACTCTGATTGAAATTCAAAAGTGCTGCACCTCTGCTTCAAGATGTTTTGCCTAACTGACTGAAATCATATCTTCCTTTAAGACAAACAACCTGGTGCTTAGTCAAACACGGATCTTGAACTAAAAGATAAACACTACAGCTATATAGACATTTTTGAGATCAAAGTATCAAATTCAATTTTTGTCAACCAAAAGAAATTAAACTGAATTCAAGTTCATGATTTTTCTCTCATGAAGGTCACAAAAGACAGATTTTGGGTCCAAGAGATAATATAGTGCATAAGGTTGCCTTGCCCATGGCAACCTGGGTTCAGTCCCCGGTATCCCATTTGTCCCCTGACAACCACCAGGAGTAAGTCCTGAGTACAGAGCCAGAAGTAACCCCTGAACAACACTGGGTGTAGCCCCCAAACAAAAACAATTTATAAACATTGATCTTTGATAAAGGATTTCACAGAGGTAAACTGTTATCTCTTAAACTAAGATTTTACTATTACTCCTTTTTGAGGGGATGGGGCAGGGGTAGGTAGGTCACTCTGGGGGCAGTTCTAGGTGGGGATTCTCAGCTCTGTGCTCAAGGGGATTGTTCCCAGCTATACTTAGGGATTGAGCCTGGACCCCCACACAGGAAGCAGGCTTTGCATGCACTCCACCCATTGCACTGAGTTATCTCTCTGGTCCCTTTATCTCACTTTCCATATTCCTAGACTCTAATGAACACATTTCTTCTCCCCACCCCTAACCTTCACTATAAATCTGGTTTCAAACTAACTGGTTTCTGAAACCCAAGAAAGTCCCTGTAAGCCAGAGAGAGTACGGTTAAAGTTCTTGCCTTAAATGCAATACCCAGGGCTCAATCCCTAGCAGCACATATGGTGCCCCAAGCCCTGCCAGGAGTGACACCTGAACTCAGTCAGGAGAAAGCTCTGGACACAGCTGAGTGTTGCCCAAAAAACGAAAAGGGAAAAAAGAAAAGGAAAGAAAAAAGAAAGTCCTTGTACAATTCTACTAGTGTCTTGTTTGTAACTATCTCACAGTGTTTCAATAAAATTTTAAAAATTATTATTTTTAATAAAAATAAAATTTAAAAATGAAAATAATAAAATAAAATAATTTTTAATTAAAAAAAGGAAAAAGAAAGTCCTTGGTGACCTCTAAAACTTAGAGACATTATTTTGTTTGTTTTGGTTCTTGGGTGGCAGCCATCAATGGTCAGGGATTACTTTCGGATCTGAACTCAGAAACTACTCCTGACAAGGCTTCGGGGACTGTATGGGACGCTGGAGATCCAACGAAATAGACCACATACGAGGCCAGCACCCTTATCCACTGTAGTATCTCTTTGATTCCTGGAGGTGTTCTTATATTACTACAGAGGCTATAGGGATTCAAGTCTCTAAACAGTCACTTTGCAGTCATGGTACTGTTATTTTCTTTTATGTTGCTGCTGTTGTTTGGGTTTTTGTTTTGTTTTGTTTTATGGGTCACTCCCAGAGATGTTCAGGGATTGTTCCTGGCTCTGCACTCAGGAATCACTACTGGCAGTGCTGGGAGACCATACAGGATGCTGGGATCATCCCAGGTGAGTTGTGTGCATGACAAGCATCTTGCCTACCTGCTGTGCTATCACTATCGTTCTGGCACCTGATGTCCATTTATATTTTTTAACCCATTTTATCTTTTCTCAAAAAGAAACAGATTGAAAACTCTGATTTTTTATAGGCCAATAACCAATTTACAAATTTTCCTACTTCTGATCCAACAAATCAATAAACATTTTTTATCCAGAAAATCTAAAGATCATCCATCATATTAGACAGACAAAAAGAAAAGAATCACATATATTAATGGTTTTATCTTAGCCATGGATGATCTCTTGGAAGCTAGAATGACTATCAGACCCATCAATATTTCCCATTTTGTGCTTTCCTTATTATTAACAATAGAAAAGATAGAGGCCAGATCTTGCAACACATAAGCTGAGACATGATTAGGAAGAGAATTCAACAAATCTTCAGCTTCACAGAAAAACCCAGAAATCACAGTAGACAAAAAAAAATTAGTAAAACACCTTGTCAGCCTCTCCCAAAGGCATGTGGTGCCATGGGTGGGTAGAAGAGCTCAAACTTATCTAACTAAAGGACACCTACATCCCTAAAATTAGGGGTATTGGGTTTTTTTAAAAAAAAATTTAATTTTTTAAAGTTTGTGTTACTTTAATTTCCCATAACCCCTTGTAATGTTGAAAAATTATATACTCATACATATTACGTTAAAATGAGTACATTCTTGTATTTGTACTTCTTACTTAAAATTGTTATTTTACATATTTTTCTGATCTCCAGCAGTGATTTAGCTTGCTCAATTTGTTAAATACTTCAACCAGATCTGAATATAATGGTTTCTGCTCCACACGCTAACCTGGCTTCCACGCTCCAGAGTTCTCGGAAGACGGTAGGATCATTTCTAGATCAGAATTTCCCTTTCTCAGTGAAATGTTTATTCTGGTAAATAACAGACACAGAAGTGGCCACACACAGATAGAAGGATCGATTCACAGAAGTGCTTTTAGGATAAGAGATTCCAATAACCCCTGGCCCTTACGTCTGCCTCAACAGATAGTCTGGACTAAATCAACTCTATGAGATCGAGATTTCTGAGAAGTTATGAACAATTCTTCTCTTTTATCAATCACTAACTCTATTACAAACCAACCTTTTATAGTTAACTAAAATTAACCAGATATCTTATTCCCTAAAAATATTCATGTCTTGTCTTTGTGCATATTAGCTGACCTATGTAAACCCTGTCCCAACATTCCAATGATTACCCTAGAAACCTGATGTTGGACTCCTAGGCTTACGTACCTCAATTTGGCTCTAAATTACTGATCTTAATGACTCTCTTTTACTTTGAATTTGCTCCACAACAGTGATTCTCTCAGCATACTTATGAATAGCCACAAGCTGGAAACAACCCAAAAGCTCTGATCAGATAGATTGTTTGTGAGATAATCACATACTGGAATAAGAAACAGAGATAACATGAAGTATGACTACAGGAAATAGTATGGGTAAGTTTCGCAAACCTTATGTTGGTTAAAAAAAAGTCCAACCCTCTATATGTAGCATATGACCTCATTTATAGAAAACAAAAGAGCGGTAAGACATTCAAATACGTGTGATAGAAGTTGGAATGGTAAACCGTGGTGAATTGCTAACTGGGAGTGCTTAGAAGATCATCTTCTTAGGTGTTAACAATTTTCTAAATCATGATGTGTTTACTTGCTATGCTCTTTGAGCCCTTTCTTTTTTTGGGGGATAAGGAGCGGGTTGGGTGACACCACACAGTACTCAGGGGCTATTCCTTATTCTGTGCTCAGTAGTGACCCCTGGTAATCCTGGGGAAACTATAAGCACAGCTGGTGCTTGAACAGGGCTTGGCTGCATGCAAGGCAAGTGTATTGACCACTGTACTATCTCTCTGATCCTGTTTGTATCATTTATTTTCACGGTGTCAAAGTTCAAAGGGGGCCAAAGAGAGTACAGGGATTTAGGCCTTGGAGAGATAGCACAGAAATTAGGGTGCTTGCATTTCATGGGATGAATCTGGGGTACATCATGTATTAGCCAGGAGCAGTCCCACTGGGTGTGTTCCCAATCCCTCCCCACCTCCCTCGAAATAAGGTATAAAGAGCAAAATGCTTGTTGCTGGATGTGTATCATATTTAGGTAAAAGTTACTTATAGACATGCTGGACAGCTACAAGGAAAAGTGTCACTAATTGTCCTTTGCCATCCTCTCTGTTAAGTGACTGAGGCAATGTGTCACTTGTAACCCTCTCCTCCTCAAACCCGTCAGTGGTTTCTTGGAAATGAAGAAGAATATCTCAGCTCCCTTTGTTGCTCTCCCTAGACTTCTCGTGATGCCTCAGAAATTACCTGTAAATACAAATGTCATTTCATCATCATCATCATCCCATTGATTGTCGATTCTCTTGAGCGGTCTCAGTAATGTCTCCATTTGTCCTAGCCCTAAGATTTTATTTATTTATTTATTTATTTATTTATTTATTTATTTATTTATTACATCACAGACACTACTGTTGAGATGAATTTGAACCAAGATTCCATTTAATACTTGATCCCCGTATGTTCCCACTCTGTCTCCTGTGGAGATTATGATGACACTTTGGGTTTTAAGACCCTGCATGTGTTGATGGCTTATTCTGATGCTTACCAAACTATGCAATGAAGCCAAGAAACTCATAAAAAATCATTCTCAGTTTGCTACCACACATTATTTTGGTTGTTGAGTTTCTACACCATTAGGCACAACTAAGATGATGTCATCCTGAAAAATTTAGCATAGCCATTATCACTCCCCTTCCATGACCATAATCTTACAATCAGCTCATATTATATTTAATTTATTTTGAAGAGAGGTTGAACCACACCTAGCAGTGCTCATGTCTTATCCCTGGCTCTGTACTCAGGGATCACTTTTGGCTGTCTTAAAAGATCATCTGGGGCTGCTGAGGTTGAACTTGGGTCAGCTGCATGCAAGCAAGCACCTTACTCTCTGAACTATGGTATGCACTATGGACATGGTTAACTAACTCAACTAAAGACATTAAGGGGAAAAAAGATAGATACAGGGAAGTAATGAATACAAAAATGTGAATTGATTGTACTGGAGAAATAGTACAAGTGTTATTTTTAAACAAAACTTTAAACAAAAATATTTACAAGGCGAGTGATAGCATGGCAGGTAGGGGGTTTGCCTTGCTTGAGGCGGCCCCAGGTTCAATTCCTCCATCCCTCTCGGAGAGCCCGGCAAGCTCCTGAGAGTATCCTGCCCACACGGCAGAGCTTGGCAAGCTAGCCATGGCAAATTCGATATGCCAAGAACAGTAACAACAAGTCTCACAATGGAGACATTACTGGTACCCACTCGAGAAATCAATGAGCAATGGCATGACAGTGATGACAGTGACAGTGACAGTGATTTATGAGGTGGGGTCCTAACTTTTTTCTGCAAGGTGTTTCCCAAGAAGTTTTTTTTTTTTTTGGTGGGGGAGGTAACATTTAGACACATGGATTCTGGCAAATAGCTCATGCTTAAGATTCAAAGTTCATACCCCAGCTCTTCCTACTTGACTGTGACTCAAAGGAATTGCTTAACTGCTCAGAATCATCAAGTTTCCTTGGGAGGGGGGTAATGATAAATTATATGTGCTGCCCCTGGCAGAATAAGTGCACCTAACAGATTAGCTGTAGGTTATAATGTCTTAACTCTTGTTTTAAACTCCTGAGCACTCTTAATGCTCAGTTCTCCAAACATAAAGAAAATGAGGAAACTGGCTTTAGACACAGGTGAAGAGGAACTTTGCTAAAGAAATCTTTAGCAAATTTTTTTGCAAAAAAAAAAAAAATGCAGAGGTGTGTCTGATCAAATGGGTCTGTGTGAATTCTCCCCTGGGCTCTATGACCTGCAGTGAGCCGTTATTAATCTGACCTTGCCTATCACCTTCTAGAATTTATGTTGGAATTCAATTGTCCAAATAATATTAGAATTGGTAGGATTTAGCTTACATTCAGTTTTTATTTCTACCAAGTTTAGATGCTGTGCATCCATAGCAGCAGGAAAATTAAAAGGCTCTACTTGCAGAGGAGAAATGCCACCCTTCTAGATGATTGATGGGCAGAATCCTGTGGTTTGCAGAAACCAGAGTGTGTGTCATTGAAAGGAGGGCAAACATGGATGAGGCTCCTCTGTCAGGGTCCGGAGAATAGAAAAGAAGATGAAGACGCTCCCAAACAAAAGTTGTCTCTATAAAACCAAGTCCCATGGAGCATCTTAACCCCCAAAAGAGCATGTCGGTGGCAGTACTGGACTCTAGAAATGTAGGATGAGGTACGGAATCCATTTCAGGCTCTAAAGACAAACAGACAAAGGTTACAGTGTCGACTTTCGGCTTTAGTTTCATTGAAAGTAGGACTCCAGGGTTGAAGAGATAGCTCAATGTTCTAGGCACATGATTTATCAGTGGGAGACCCCTCGGGGTCAGTCCCTAGTACTACATGTTCCCCAAAGCACAGGGCCACGTATAGCCCCTAAGTCCCACTGGGACAGCCCATAAACAAGCAAACAAAAAGTTGGACTCTGGACTGGGTCTCAGAATCCACTGGAAATGTGTTCTTTTCCCAGACATGTATGTCGGAATGGTGCTAATACTGATAATGACATGGACCTCATGGGATTGTTATAAGGATTAACATGTTGACACAGATGCTACAATTTGTATTAACTAAGTCCTGTTCAAGTGTGAACCACCAGTGGTACATGCAGTCATCAACATGTTGTATGTATGCTTTTAGGCAGTGTTGGGGATTACTACGCATACATTAGTTAGCTCTTATTATTCTACCCACATATTAGTTCCATCCTATTGCTCCAAGACCTCATCTCTCTTCTTAGCCCAAATGCCAAGACAACAGCAGAAATTTCAATGACTTCTTAACAGCTGCCTTCCTTTGATCAATCTCCAGCCATTGCCATCCTTATTACTTTATTTGTCACACAGTTGATGCTAATAGACGACAAAATGTTTCCTGTGGGACAGAGGCATTCTGATTTTCTAGGCTGGGGACCAGCTCCACTTCCTGGGCAAGACCATCTGGCATCTCCCTCAGGCTGTACTTTGGAGCCAGGAACATAGTCTGACAGTTGGCACAGGGGAACGCTTCATTTTCTCTTGTATTCCATAGTCCCATTCATTCAAAGCACAGTCCCTCTTTCCTACCTGCAGGACCCACAGTGGAGATGAGGCTTAAGATGCACATTCATCTTACAAAGTCATGACATAGTGCATAGATTGTGTGTGTTTCTCTTAGGACATAGGCCGTGTGAAGTCACCAACATGGGGAAAAAAGGCCCTTGCAATCCTGGTGTCCTCAGCTTGTAAAAGAAATAACTTCAGAAGACTCCAGCCTGGGAGCTTTTATCCTGTGTTGCTTATGCATTTTCATTTACTTTTATTTGCCTTCCTTTGCGCGAGCTGTGTGAAATTATCTGTCAATGAGTTTATTTATATGACTCTTAGGGTGGTGTTGGTGGTGATATCTATCACTGTGAGATTATTTATGACAAAGTTAGCTTCTGTTGGTAAGCATAGCAGGCTTTCACTCAGAGTACATTTATGTTTGTGTTATTTTCATCTCAAATACAAATTGGCAAACGTTGTAATTGTGGGACAGAACAAGAAAGCTGGAAGAGAGGTTGCCTTTACAGAACACAAAATAACCTGGTGTTCTTTTGAACCTTATTTTTTTAATAGCATCTGTGGAAAATTGGGAAATTGTCCCAACTCTCATAGCTCCCATTCCTGGTTACTTTGATGGTGCCATATTTGGAGTTAAAGAGCTTATTTCAGTTTATAGTCACTTGGTTAGTTTTTATGGTTTGGGTTTGTTTGTTTGTTTTTTCATTTGTAAATGGGGAGGTGTGCAATGGGGACACACCAGGCAGTGTTGGAAAGATCATGCAGTGCTTAAGAAACCACTGCAGCTCTGGCCCTCCAGCCTGCAAAGCAAGCGCAATAGCCCTTGGGGCCATTTCCTCACCTTAAATCTGCATCGCCTTTTTTTTTAAGCCTTCCTTGGTGACCTCCCCGGCTCCTTTTTCCTTTCTTTCTCTCTTTCTTTCTCTCTTTCTTTCTCTCTTTCTTTCTCTCTTTCTTTCTTTCTTTCTTTCTTTCTTTCTTTCTTTCTTTCTTTCTTTCTTTCTTTCTTTCTTTCTTTCTTTCTTTCTTTCTTTCTTTCTTTCTTTCTTTTTCTCTCTCTCTCTCTCTCTCTTTCTTTCTTTCTTTCTTTCTTTCTTTCTTTCTTTCTTTCTTTCTTCTTTCTCTCTATCTTCCTTCCTTTCTCTCTTTCTCTTTTTCTCTCTCTATCACATCTTACTCTTTTGGTTTTGAGGCCACATCTGGTGGTGTAGGTTACTTTTGGCTCTGTGTTCAGGAATTACTCCTGGTGGTGCTCAGGGATTCTGGGGATTCTGGGGATGAAACCCAGTTGGCTGTGTACAAGGCAAATGCACTACCCTCTGTACTCTATTGTTTCCTGGTCTCTGACTTCCCTTTTCTTACTGTCCTAAGTATGCCCTTTAAAGATGGTGTCTAACACAATATGATGAGCCACTCAGTATATGTGGGTCTCTCCTATAGATGAAAGAGATGTAATGTTTTAAACCAATTTTTCCTTGCTTTATCTGTCTTTGTTGTGATTATTTGCTTAGCCTCTGAAAACACACAAGGTACAGGATGGTTTATTTTGTGCCCCAACAAGAGACAGTTGTCTCAATGAAGGAGTCTCATAAAGCAACTTATTGCATGCTGTGTTCTAATGCTGAAGCCAGGCAAAGGTCAGTATTAGACAAGGACAAAATCCTTGCCTAAAGCCTAAACCAGCTGACTCTTCCTTCAAGTGCTAACTCATTTAGGTTTGTAGAAAAGATGAAGGGGCTGGAGCAATAACACAGTGGGTAGGGCGTTTGCCTTGCATGCGGCCAACCCAGGTTCGATTCTCAGCATTCCATATGGTCCCCTGAGCACCGCCAAGAGTGATTCCTGATGCAGAGCCAGGAGTAACCCCTGAGCATCGCCTGGTGTGACACAAGAAAGAAAGAAAGAAAGAAAGAAAGAAAGAAAGAAAGAAAGAAAGAAAGAAAGAAAGAAAGAAAGAAAGAAAGAAAGAAAGAAAGAAAGAAAGAAAGAAAGAAAGAAAGAAAGAAAGAAAGAAAGAAAGAAAGAAAGAGAGAAAGAGAGAGAGAGAGAGAGAGAAAGAAAGAAAGAAAGAAAGAAAGAAAGAAAGAAAGAAAGAAAGAAAGAAAGAAAGAAAGAAAGAAGGAAGGAAGGAAGGAAGGAAGGAAGGAAGGAAGGAAGGAAAGAAAGAAAGAAAGAAAGAAAGAAAGAAAGAAAGAAAGAAAGAAAGAAAGAAAGAAAGAAAGAAAGAAAGAAAGAAAGAAAGAAAGAAAGAAAACATGAGGCATGCCTCAGGGTACCAGCGGGTGAGGGGGGTGGATTTTATTGTTCATTCTGGCCCTCTGATTTGCAGTTCACACTCCTTTTCCTGACCCTTCTCTACAACCCCCCCTCCCGTGACCCTGAAGATGAGATGGTTGTTTTGAGGATACAAGTTCACCATCTTCCACCTGCTAATTTGTTGGGAGTGATATTCTTTCTCTTGAGCCATCACAATGTCTCTCTTCTGACTAAAGTAGCAATGGATTAGAACCCAGAGCACCTACAATGTTACAATTTGACATCTGTATATTTATACACAGCTGTGTTTTTATCAAAAGAATATGAGAAGCCCAATAAAAGTAAATGTCCAGTACAATCATCTAATGCCATAAGAATAAATCACCGGAGCAATTGCTTCATGGGTTAGGTCCATGCTTTGCATGTTGGAAGCCTGTGCTCAATTCCAACATCACTTGATTTCCCTGAGCATCACCAGGAGTGATCCCTGAGCACTGAACTGTGAGTAGCCTTCAAGCACCATCAATGTGTGTGCAACACCACCCTCCCCCATTCCCAAATCACCAAAAATTAGGCATTCATCATAAGAGAAAATAAAATTATAGTCTTATAGGGAAAGTAAAAAGGGAGGATGAGCCTTATAATCCAGATGATCTAATTGGTCATTTTAGACCTTGTTCACTTGGAGTTTAACCAATAACAGAGCAGAAAGAGCAAGAGTGAAATAGATAATCTACATAAGTATGTCACTGTCACTGTCATCCCGTTGCTCATTGATTTGCTCGAGCAGGCACCAGTAACGTCTCTCATTGAAAGACTTTTTGTTACTGTTTTTGGCATATCCAATACTCAGGAGTAGCTTGCCAGGCTCTGCCATGTGGGCTCCATACTCTCGGTAGCTTGCCGGGCTCTCCGAGAGGGGCGGAGGAATCGAATACAGGTCAGCCACGTGAAAGGCGAACGCCCAACCACTGTGCTATTGCTCCAGCCTCATAAGTATAGTTCACTGCATAGAAGATATGTCACTGCCCTGACAAGGCTGACCAGGGGGTGGGTAATATGACGAACACAAACAGCATGGGTGGGTGGCGCAAAGAAGACAGGTTGGCAGACAATGCAGGGTGCAGAGCAGGGAGCGGAGACCAGCAGACAGCTTGGACAGATGACACAAATCAGCAGGCAATTGAGGCAGGAGAGGAAGAGGAATATTACTCAAAGCCAACAGTGTGGATTGGTAGACAATCCAGACCCGTGGAGACCAGAAGTTACCTGGGGAGAGTGGAGAAGAGCAGAGACTGTGAGTGGCTGAGACGCAGCAGCTCACTTAGGGTTTTCTGCCCCAGATGCCCACAATCATTTATTTACATGAGCTGTAAAATGAAGAGCTGTTAAACTAAAGAACAACAACATGGAAGACCTCTGGTGCCTGATGTGTTAGTCTCACATACTGTTCACAAGGTCCCAGAAGTTAGGTAAGATCAATAGGAACAACACTACAAATACATTTGCAGACAATGAATATATCCCTCATAATTTCTGCTATATGTCTCTAGTAATCTCTTCACGCCTGGCTGTCTTCACTGGGGCCCCTTGCAGGGAGTGGGTTGAGTTTCCCTCCCTGCCCTGAGCAGAGCCCCTATGGCCGAGGCCCTCTGGAACCCAGCCACAGCCATGCTCAAGGCCCCTCTCCACACGTTCGGATGAGCCTCATGCATGAAGGAACCGGCAGAGGAATCCAGGTGTGTGGGACCCGGGACCAAGATCTCCAAGCCTGCTAGGATTGGGACTGGGCCTCTTCTGCCCAGATCCCCGATTTTCCAGTAGCTAGGCAGTCACACCCAGAAACTGCCCCCAGCACCATGTAATCCCACTAATGGCCAACATCCAGAGACTATAAGACCAAGCTCCCAGGCACGCGCGACTACAGACATCTTATAGCCTGATTCTCCCATTTGGAGAAACTGGCAAGCTACCAAGAGTTTCCTGCCCGCATGGGAGAGCCTGGAAAGCTCCCCATGGCATATTCATATGCCAAAACCAGTAACAATAATGGGTCTCATTCCCTGACCCTGAAATAGCCTCCATGGGGCACCGTTGGGAAGGACGAGTAAAAAGAGGCTTCTAAAATCTCAGGGCTAGTACAAATGGAGACGGTACTGAGACCGCTCGAGAAAATAGACCATCAACAGGATGATGATGATGATGATGATGATGATGATTTTTTTCTATCTAAGAATGATGCATAATAAAGGGGACCTTTAAAAAATGTAATTCAGGAGCACCCCGGGCTTCCCTCCCCTCCGGACTGCCGGCCGAGTGGCCGGCACGCCGACCCCAAGCGCCGCCGCCGTCCTGTCTTCCCGCAAAGGTCTGTGGGAAAGGGGCGTGGCCTAACCACCAGGGGGCGTGGCCTAAGAAAAGTGGGCGTGGCCTCATTGCCGGCGGCCGCCGCTGACGCGGCGAAAAGTAGTTTTCTCAACATCCTATCCAAGACTAACATCCTAGCTATTCGCAAGCAGTAGGACAATAAAATACAAGACTTCACATAAGAACATCTCAGTAGGAGACCAGGTTCTACAACCAGCAAGTAAAAAGCCAACCACTATTAACTGAGCCTATCCACAATCCTTTTTCGCAACAAAAGGAAACAGGGACACTCATCATCAAGAGCCCTCTTTCATATCACCACAAACAACATGAAGAAACAGCGAAAATCCCCATTGCAACCAGAGGACGATCAAAGGAGTCCGGAAACCTCAGTGGGCGCCTCCTACAAACTTGACCTCTCTGAGAAAGAATTCAGACTTGAAATCCTCAACATGTTCAATCAACTCAATGCAAAGATGGACAACTTCAAGGAAGACCTGGCGGAAACAATACAACAGACAGCCGACAAAATACGGGAAGAAATGAGAGCAGAAATAAAAAACCTTCAAAAAGAAATGAAGGATTCCGTACATGAAATCAAAAACTCTCTGACTGCCCTCAACAATAGGATGACTGCAGCCGAAGACAGAATCAGTATGCTTGAAGATGAGCTGCAAGAGGCCTACAGGCAACATCAAACCATGGCAAGAGACCTCAAAATAGCTCTAGCCAGAATCAGAGTCCTAGGGGATGAATTCAAGAGGAACAACATTAGAATCATTGGACTACCAGAACCACAGGGAACCAACCCCAACGAAAAAGACACAGTCAAACAAATCATTGCGGAAAACTTCCCACAGCTGGACAATGCAGGCATCCAGATTCAAGGCGCCCGGAGAGTGCCAGCTAAAAGAGATCCTAACAGAAAAACCCCAAGACATATCATAGTTACAATGATGGACATCTTCCAGAGAGACACAATACTCCAAGCAGCAAGGTCCAAGAAGGAAATCGCATACAAAGGAGCACCCCTTAGGCTCACAGCAGATCTATCAGAGGAAACCCTCCAAGCTCGAAGGCAATGGTGGGATATAGTGAAAAAACTCAATGAAATCAACGCTTCACCAAGAATACTTTATCCGGCTAAACTCTCATTCAAACTAGAAGGAATCATACACTACTTTGGGGATAAACAACAGCTCAGGAACTTCATAGACTCAAAACCAAACCTAAAAGAAGCGCTAAAGGGGCTATTGTAAGACAAGAACAACCTCTACAAGCACAACAAACCCTTGCACAAAGACGGCACAAAATCCCATAACAATAATCTCCCTTAATGTCAATGGTCTGAATTCACCAATTAAGAGACACAGACTGGCAAAATGGATTCAGAGACTCAACCCAACCTTCTGTTGCCTGCAAGAAACACATCTGAATAGCCAGAACAAACACAGACTCAAAGTCAAAGGATGGAAAACAATCCTGCAAGCAAACAACTCCCTCAAGAAAGCCGGAGTGGCTTTACTAGTATCGGACAACATAGACTTCAGGTTGAAAAAGATTAGAAGGGATAGTGAAGGCCACTTTTTATT
Organism: Sorex araneus; assembly: GCF_027595985.1. Classification (NCBI taxonomy): domain Eukaryota; kingdom Metazoa; phylum Chordata; class Mammalia; order Eulipotyphla; family Soricidae; genus Sorex; species Sorex araneus. Next base: position 157,699,695 of record NC_073302.1, on the reverse strand, counting down.
AATCAAGGGATGTGTACATCAGGAAGAAATCACAATCCTAAATGTCTACGCACCCAATGAGGGACCAGCTAAATACCTACAACAGCTGCTAAGAGACCTCGAGAAGGACATCTCGAGCAACACAATAGTAGTTGGAGACTTCAACACTGCACTGTCTCCTCTGGACAGATCTAGAAGATTAAAACTCACCAATGAAATACTGGCTTTGAAGGAAGAAATAGAAGAGAGAGGGCTAATAGATCTATACAGGGCTTTATATCCCCAAAAAAAGGAATACACATTCTTTTCCAGTGCACATGGAACATTTTCCAGAATAGACCATGCGCTGGGCCACACAACATACCTCAACAGAATCAACAAGATAGACATTGTACCAGCTATCTTTTCAGACCATGATGCACTGAAGATAAAACTTAACTGTGGACAGATGCAGAAAACCAAATCAAACACCTGGAAATTAAATAGCTCGATATTGAACAATGAGTGGGTCAGGAAGGAAATCAAGGAAGAAATCAAAAGGTACCTAGAAACAAATGAGAATGAAGACACGAGCTACCAGAACCTGTGGGACGCAGCTAAAGCCGTTTTAAGGGGAAAATTTATAGCTCTGCAAGCATATCTCAGGAAGGAAGAAAGGGTCCACATAAATAACTTGACTTCACAGCTCAAGACCTTAGAAAAGGACCAACAAAAGGAGCCAAAACCAGGCAGAAGGAAAGAGATAATAAAACTTAGAGCAGAAATTAATGACATGGAAACCCAAAAGACAATCCGAAAGATCAATGAAACCAAGAGCTGGTTCTTCGAGAAAATAAACAAGATTGATAAACCACTAGCAAGACTCACAAAGAAAGAGAGAGAGAGAACCCTTATAAGCCGAATCAGAAATGAAAAGGGGGACATCACGACAGAAACCAATGAAATTCAAAAGATCATCAGAGACTACTTTGAAAATCTCTATGCCACGAAACAAGAGAATCTAGAAGAAATGGATAAATTCCTCGACTCCTATAATCTCCCAAGGCTGAACCAAGAAGACCTGGAGTACCTGAATAGTCCAATTAACATCAAGGAAATTGAAATGGTAATCAAAAGTCTCCCCAAAAACAAAAGCCCAGGTCCAGACGGATTCACTAGTGAGTTCTTCCAAACATTTAAAGAGGACCTTTTGCCAGTCCTTCTCAAGCTCTTCCAGGAAATTGAAGAAACAGAAACCCTCCCTAACAGTTTCTATGAGGCTCATATCTCCCTAATACCAAAAGCAAACAAAGACACCACAAAAAAAGAAAACTACAGGCCAATATCCCTGATGAACACAGATGCAAAAATTCTCAACAAAATATTAGCAAATAGAATTCAACAACTCATCAAAAAGATCATACACCACGACCAAGTGGGATTCATCCCGGGGATGCAAGGATGGTTTAACATCCGGAAATCAATCAACATAATCCACCATATCAACAAAAGAAAAGATAAAAATCATATAATCATATCAATAGATGCAGAGAAAGCATTTGACAAGATCCAGCATCCGTTTATGATGAAAACACTAGCCAAAATAGGTATAGAAGGGACCTTCCTCAATATAGTCAAAGCCATTTATCACAAGCCTATGGCAAGCATTGTCCTCAATGGGGAAAAACTAAGAGCCTTCCCTCTGAGAACAGGGACGAGACAAGGATGCCCACTCTCTCCACTTCTGTTCAATATAGTACTGGAAGTACTTGCAATAGCGATTAGGCAAGAAAAAGACATTAAGGGCATTCAGGTAGGAAAGGAAGAAATCAAGCTCTCACTATTCGCAGATGATATGATACTATACTTAGAGAACCCTAAAACCTCTACCAAGAAACTCCTAGAAACAATAGACTCGTACAGTAAAGTTGCAGGCTATAGAATCAATACCCAAAAGTCCATGGCTTTCCTATATGCAAATAATGAGAGAGAAGAAAGTGACCTAAGAAAAGCAATCCCATTCACAATTGCGCCTCAAAAAATCAAATACCTCGGAATCAGCTTAACAAAGGAGGTAAAGGACTTGTATAATGAAAACTATAAAACACTACTTCAGGAAATAAAAGAGGACACGAGGAAATGGAAAGACATCCCCTGCTCATGGATTGGAAGAATTAATATTGTCAAAATGGCAATTCTCCCCAAAGCATTGTACAAATTCAATGCGATCCCTATAGGGATACCCTTGACATTCTTCAAAGAAATGGAGCAAGCGCTCCTGAAATTCATATGGAACAATAAGCCCCCACGAATAGCTAAAGCAATCCTTGGGAAAAAGAAAATGGGAGGAATCAACCTCCCCAACTTCCAACTCTACTACAAAGCGGTAGTCATTAAAACAGCATGGTACTGGAACAAAGGCAGAGCGGCAGACCAATGGAACAGGGTTGAATACTCTGACATACACCCCCAAATATATGATCATCTAATCTTTGATAAGGGAGCAAGAAATGTGAAGTGGAGCAAGGAAAGCATGTTTAACAAATTGTGCTGGCAAAACTGGACGGCTACATGCAAAAAAATGGGCTTAGACCTCCATCTATCACCATGTACAAAAATCAGATCAAACTGGATTAAAGACCTCAACATCAGACCAGAATCCCTAAGGTACATTGAAGATAAGGTCGGCAAAACCCTCCACGACATTGAAGCCAAAGGTATCTTCAAAGCTGACACGCCACTGGCTAAGCTAGTGAAAACAAAGATAAATAAATGGGACTATCTCAAACTAAGAAGCTTCTGCAACTCAAAAGAAACAGTGACCAAAATACAAAGACAGTCTACAGAATGGGAAAGGATATTTATGCAGTACCCATCCGATAAAGGGTTGATAACAAGGATATACAATGCACTGGTTGAACTCCACAAGAAGAAAACTGCCAACCCGATCAAAAAATGGGCTGATGAAATGAACAGAAACTTTTCCAAAGGAGAAATCCGAATGGCTAAGAGGCACATGAGAAAATGTTCAACATCACTAATCATCAGGGAAATGCAGATCAAAACAACAATGAGATATCATCTCACACCACAGAGACTGGCCCACATCCCCAAAAACAAAAGCAACCAGTGTTGGCGTGGATGTGGGGAGAAAGGGACTCTCCTTCACTGGTGGTGGGAATGCCGACTGGTTCAGCCCTTTTGGAAAACAATATGGACGATTCTCAAAAAGTTAGAAATTGAGCTCCCATTTGACCCAGCAATACCACTCCTGGGAATATATCCCGGAGAGGCAAAAAGGTATAGTAGAGATGACATCTGCATTTCCATGTTCATTGCCGCTCTGTTCACAATAGCCACAATATGGAAAAAACCAGAGTGCCCGAAAACAGATGATTGGCTAAAGAAACTCTGTTATATTTACACAATGGAATACTATGTAGCTGTCAGGAAACATGAAGTCATGAAATTTGCATACAAGTGGAACAACATGGAAAGTATCATGTTGAGTGAAATGAGTCAGAAAGAAAGAGACAGACATAGAAAGATTGCACTCATATGTGGAATATAATGTAACTGAGAAGTACAAGTTGGCAACGATGCAACTTCTGGCAGATATCTCTCTGGACTTAGTTACTAAAATACTAAATTACAGAAACCCAAAACTGAGAGGCCGCTAAGTGTGGTCACTCGACCTCACACTTCTTCATCCTCAGCAATGGAAAACAAATTATCTAATGCTTCCTTTTCAGCAGGTCTGACTTTAGGGGAGAGACTCTCCAAACAATAATAGTGAGTTTTGTTGAAATATTGTATGCAATCAAAGTGAAAGTAAAGTGAAATTTATTATTTACACAGGCGGGGGGGGCTTAGGGTGGGGGGGCTAGGGGCGTGGGGGGGTTTGGGGCGTGAGGGGGCGGGGTGGAGCTATACTGGGATTCTTGGTGGTGGAATATGAGCACTGGTGAAGGGATGGGTATTCGAGCATTGTATAACTGAGATTTAAACCTGAAAACTTTGTAACTTTGTAACTTTCCACAATAAAAAATTTAAAAAAAAATGTAATTCAGCTCAGAAAAATAACTCAGCAGGCAAAGCGTATGCTTTAAATGATGAAGACCTGGATTTGATCCTGGCAACTTATGGTTCCCCAAGCACCACAGGGAACAATTCCTATGTGCAAAATTGTGAGTACCCTGAGCACCACTGGGTGCAGCACCAAAACCAAAAAGAATTAAGTAAAAACATTAAAAAAGTAAAAGAATGAAAACCTCAGTGAGCCTCAGAGCTTATTATAAGCTGTGCAACCTGATATGCAAACCCTGGTGAGCACCATAGCTAATAAATGTGCAAGTACCACAGTCAGGTGAGGGTGTGACTCCCAGCAATCACAACAATAACAACAATGAAGAGAAGAGGAGCTGGAGATGTTCACTGCTACAGCAATTGCCTTGCATATTAAATTTCTAGTACTAACTAAGCCAACGGTAAAGAGAAAGAACAGTGGAGATGGTTCAAAGGGATGGAGCACAAGCTTTGCATGTGGAAGCCCAGGATTCAATCCCTGGCATCACAAGGTCCTATGAGCACTGTTATGTGACCAAAACATTAAAAAGTGATATAAGAAAAAAAAGAACAAAAGGGGGGGAGAGAGAGAATGAATACATGAGCACATAATAATTTTACATAAATAAAAATATATAATAATTTATATTTTATAAATAATAAATATCAAGATAGCATAATGGGTAGGTCACTTGCCTTACGTGCAGCCAACCCAGGTTTGATTCCTCTGTCCCTCTCGGACAGCCCTGCAAACTACCAAGAGTATCCCGCCTGCATGACAAAGCCTGGCAGGCTACCTGTGTCATATCTGATATGCCAAAAACAGTAACAACAAGTCCCACAATGGAGATGTTACTGGTGCCTGCTCGAGCAAATCGATGAATAATGGAATGACAGTGCTACAATAAATATATAATTCTATATAGCAATAAACTAATCAAAACAAAATCTCATAACATTTCTGAGGGGTTCTGGAAATACAGCAATGTAAAGGGACTTTAAAAAATTAGGGAACCAGACATATAGTGAAGGAGCGAAGGTACTTGCCTTGAGTCAGCTGACCTTAGTTCTATCTCTGACACCATGGATGGGCCCCCAACTCCCACTAGTAGTGCTCCCTGAGAATAGAGGCAGAAAGACACCTGAGCACCACCATGTATGGCCCCCAAACAAACCAAAAAAATTATGGGCCCACCTGTTGGTGCTTGGGTGCTACTTCCATCTCTGTGCTTCAGAATTGTTCCTAATGGTGCATCAAATCTGGGCCTCCTTCGTGCACAGCCCCCTGATTTACCTTACCTTACAATGTGCTCCAGTCCATTGACTTACCTCCCCAGCCCAGGCTCGCACATGCAGAGCTGTGATTCTGGCACAAGTGCATTGCCACAGGTCACATCCTTAGTTGAGGTACACAGTGCCTCCCTAGGGAGCACCATCAAGCTCACCCACATGCTCAGCAATGGTCATGATTCTTGGCCATATTGCTCACACATCTTTCTAGCTGCAGTGCTCATGAGGGTTCTTCTCTTTTGGTGGAGCTTATACAGCTTATACCTGGTTGTTCTGACCCGAGATGGCTAGTGGTGCTGGAGAGCCGAGAGCAGATCTGCCAGGATGGTGTGCAGCATATGTGGGACACTGGGGTTTTAAACTCATGATCATTTGCTTAGGAGGCAGTTGCCCTAAGGTGCCGTGCTCTTCTTCCAGACCCAGTTTCATTGATCTTTAATTAGAATTAGAGTAAAAATATCATCACATTTACACAAGTCCATTGCTGTTTTCAAATTAAATATTCTGTGCACTTAATCTGACAGCTTCTCCTTTTGCATCTCGGGAGCTACCCTAAACATTGCATTGTTCAGGTAAACAAAGAAAATGGGAAACTTCAAGGAGCATAACTCAAAATGTCAAAACAAAGCAGAAAATGCTGTCTTTCTAAACCCAGTGTGGAGTTGTTGTGTTCTCCACATAAACAGAGGTCTCCTGCTTCACAGACACAATAGATTACTGTTGAACATTGAGAGCCCAAGAAGCAAAAAGATCCCAAGTAAATATGCTTCCTGCTTATATGACCAGCTGCCTGCACCCAACATTCAATAAATACATCACTCATATCTTAAAAACAAGCATTTTTGTCTCATAATATTTTACCGGCAGGAATTGCAAGGTCATGAACATTTAAAGTCTATTGTTAGGGGATGGGAGTAAGAGTACAGAAGCAGGGTTCTTGCCTTGCATATGGCCCACCTGGGTTGGATTCTTAGCACCCCATATGTTCCCCCAAGTCCCACCAGGAGTGAATCCTAAAACAGAGCCAGGAGTAACTCCTGAACACAGCTGAGTGTGGGCCCAAAACAAAACAAAACAAAACAAAACAAAATAAGAAAACTAAAGTCTGTTATTAGTGTTTAGTCATTCCCCACGCTTTCCCCCTTCTCATTGATGGGATGACCATGGATCTCACATATGCTCCCACATTGGCTGTGGTGCTCCTAAATTTAGCTAGGGTCCTTGCTAGGAATCCAACTCCTTTAGCTGTGGTACTTGTACTCAGACTCACTCAGGGTGCCACCATTTAGCTGCAGTATTCCCACACCTTTTGGCTGTAGTGCTCACAGCATGTGGTGCACGTGAGTGCATGAGTGCATACACACATGCCCCCCACACGCAGTTGTAGTGGCGGGACTCCTGCCATGGCACTTGTGTGTCTCTTATTGTAGAGCACACCGGGCTCACACCCCTTTGTTGCAGTGCTCACACATCTGGCTGCCCTTGTTGCACTGGGGATCACAGATAGCAGAGGTGCTTGGAACTCGCTCAGCGAGTGGTGGAGCAGGGCATGAATTGAACTCACAGATTTCCAAAGGAACTAAGGAGCTAAGGAGTCAAGTTCTCCCCTGGTTGCCATCTTTATAATGTAAAAGAACAGATTACTAACACACTGGAAAAAACTACATTCAGATTATTTAAAAGGTTGAAAGATCCTCTCAAGTTTGAATGTTTTTGTCAGAATTTTGAAGACTTATATGACAAAAACTATTTTTATTTGACAAAAAAATGACAAAAATGTTTTTAAGGATCAAAGGTTTTTTTTTTTTTTTTTGCTTTTTTGGGTCACACCCGGCGATGCACAGGGGTTACTCCTGGCTTTACACTCAGGAATTACTCTCGGCGGTGCTCAGGGGACCATATGGGATGCTGGGAATCGTACCCGGGTTGGCCACATGCAAGGCAAACACCCTACCCCCTGTGCTATTGCTCCAGCCCCAAGGATCAAAGTTTTAAGATAACTGAGGACTTAACTAATATGTCAGATGCTCAAAGTGTTATATATATATATATTTATATATATATATATATATATATATATGTATATATAAGTTACCTAGTACCAGGACCCGGGGCTGGAGTGATAACACCTTTCCGCCCCTCTCAGAGAGCCTGGCAAGCTACCGAGAGTATCCCACCTGGATGGCAGAGTCTGGCAAGCTACCCGTGGCATATTCAATATGCCAAAAACAGTAACAACAAGTCTCACAATGGAGACGTTACTGGTGCCTGCTCAAGCAAATCAATGAACAATGGGACAACAGTGACAGTGACTACCAGGACCCAACTGCCACACTTGTATTTTGGGATTAATTAGTCAGTACTGAAGGTTTCCAATATCCAAGAAGCAACTTTGTGAACCTGATTATAAACTAGAACCCTCTTTTTCTTTGTTGATATTCATCAACAAAAGCTCCAAAATTATCCATTGCAAAGAGAAAGGCTCTCGGGGCTGGCGTGATAGCACAGCAGATACGGCGTTTGCCTGGCATGCGGTCGACCCAGGTTCGATTCCCAGTATCCTATTTGGTCCCCCGAGCACTGCCAGGTATAATTCCTGAGTGCAGAGCCAGGAGTAAACCCTGAGCAATGCTGGGTGTGACCCAAAAAAGCAAAAAAAAAAAAAAAAAGAGAGAGAGAGAGAGAAAGGCTCTCTCTCTCTTTTCAGTAAATAATGTTATCATCAAGTATTAAAAATACCTCAGGTGCCAAGAAGAGAGAAGAGTAAAAGTTTTAGTTCTATTTATTAGATAGAATCTACCAGATTTCTATAGATAAGAATTATGGTCATCCTGAATAGACCTATCGTTCCCATATAAAAAATATCCATCTCCTAAAATTTTTTAAAATTTATTTTATTCTTTAATTAGTGAATCACCATGAGGGTACAGATACAGATTCACATGTGTTAGAACTTGTTTTTCCCTCACACAATGTTCACAAACACATCCCTCCACCAGTGCCCGTTCTCCATCACCAATAAACCTAGTATCCTTCCCCCACCCTAATCCCATCTCCCCTCCACCCCACCCTGCCTCTGTGGCAGGGTACTCCCTTTTGATCTCTCTCTCTCCAATTGGGTGTTGTGGTTTGCAATAGGGATATTGAGTGGCCATTGTATTCAGTCTCTACTCTACTTTCAGCACACATCTCCCTTCCCGGGCGGGATCTCCAACCACATTTTACTTGGTGTTCCCTTCTCTATTTGACCTATCTACCTTTTTCCCCAGCATGTGAGACCAGCTTCCAAGCCATGGAGCCAACCTACTGGTATTTATTTCTACTATTATTGGAAATTAATCTCCTATTCTGTTATTCTATATTCCACAGATAAGCCCAATCTTTCTATGTCTGTCTCTCTCTTTCTGACTCATTTCACTTAGCATGATACTTTCCATGTTGATCCACTTATATGCAAAGTTCATGACTTCATTTTTTTCTAATGGCTGCATAGTACACATCCATCTCCTAAAATTTGTGAATGCCCAGTTTTTCCAAAAAATAACAGGCTAACGATAAATACTAGAAAAAAAAACCTGTCATTGACCTAAAGTCTAAAGACATTTTACCCTGTTTACCTTTCCTCCAAAGCCTAATTCTTTCGTTTGTAGATAAGGTGGAGTGGGCCTTGGGGGACCAGCCAGGAGAGCATTTTAGTTTTCACTCTGGTGTCCTCTGATTTGAAGCCCACCATTCCTTCCCTGCCCTTCCCTACGACCCTGCAGATGAGAGGTTTGCTTTGAGGACAGGAGCCCAGCAGCTGCAGTTACCTTGGGGACTATCCATGGTGTTAACCTCTGACCAATTGGTTTAGTGGCTGAAGCTGCCTGACCAGTCGTCTTGCTATACCCATCTGCCTGAGCGTGGCTAAGAACGACACCTTCTTTGTGACCCTCCCTGCCTGTCAGCCAGTGGACTCACCCACTAAACCCCACCTTGCTCAGCGTGCTTCTCCTAACCCTGGCCACAAAAGCTGTGCACTTTCCCCTCTGCTCCCCTCTGCTCCCTTTAGCTCAGGCCTGTTTCTAGATGGCGGACAACTGAAGGTACAGTGCTCGGGCCAGAGGATGTGGTGCTGCTTGGGCCCCGCAGTGCTCAGAGGCCACAAAAGGCCACTGCAGAGGTGCTCAGGGGGCCATGTGGTGCTGGGGCTCTCACAGGGTCCCTGTGCTGTCTCACTGCTCCTGTCTATTGCGTTTTATGCATCATCATTATTTTCATATTTTACTCCTTCCTCAACTGCTATGAAAAAAATTCTGTTCACTTCATGGTTAGTGACCTCCTTCCAAATCCCTTTAGAATTGGTGGCACATTTTACCTGAATGTGGGGAGGAGGAGGGATGCTCTTGCTTTAGCTTCATTCATGGGGCAGGAATCTGCTCTTGCTTTAGCTTCATTCTTGAAAATAGCTTTGAAGACAGGGGCTGAGAAATAGCTCAATGGCTGAGCATGTGCTTTGCATGCAGGTTCGATCCCCAGCGACAAATGGTCTCCTGAGCACTGCTGGGAGCAACTCCAACCACAGAGCTGAAAGCAGCCTTCAGCATGGCTGGGTTGAGCCCCAAACCCCCCAGAAAATGAAAAAAAAAGCATGATTTAACTTTTCATGGGTCGATCCCAAATCCCCTAAAAAATAAAAAAAATAAATTTAATATTAAATAATTTAAATATTAAATTAAATACATATTTCCTAGAGACGAGAGATGTGGGTGAGGGTCTGCTCTGAGAGGTGCACGACTGTAGGGACAACTGAGACTGAAAGCATTGGTGGAAAATGCCCCAAGAATGAACTTTGGTTTCATCACTGACTTGTGGTCAGGCCAGACATGGCTAGAAAGTTGGGAGTTTGTTCCAGATATACTCCGCCAGGAAGAAGGCATTAAGGGAAAGTTCTAAACTGTTTCCCTCCTCTTTTCTGTTTGTCTCAGACACTCAGACACATCCACACAGAGATAAGATTATCAGCGTCTTGGAGCAGGGAGATGGAGAGCCTAGTGTCTGCCCTTCTGTCATTTCTCACACAGCAACATAGTGTGTCAATAGTCAGTGGCCTGACACACTGAAAAATACCCATCCCCTCACCTTCTGTTCCACTGTTGCTGCTGCTGGGTGAAGGGTCGCACCCACATCTGGTTGCAGTGCTCAACTCACCTGGCTGGGGAGCACCAGAGACTTACACTTGGTCTCTTACCACAGAGCTGACACAGGGGTGCTCAGAGTATGTGGGGTGATTTGGGGAATAGAACTTAAAGCCTCCCACTTGCAAGACCAGAGCTTCAGCCCTGTCGTCATTCCTGGGGACCCTAGCACAGATTGAGTTGCTGTCAAGGTTGGTGTTGGGATGGCTGAGCCCAAGAAGCTGAGTCAGCTCCTCACCTTCCATGTGGTACAGGCATTTGCTGGAATGTTCCCTAAGGTTAATAACCATGAAGTGAGCTCACACAAACGCAGCAACATAACCATTGTTCAGGTCGATATGCGTAACCAGGGCAGAAGTTTTTGGTTTTGCTTTTGTCGTGGGGCTACACCAGGCAGTGCTCAGTGCTTAGGGGTTGCTCTTGGCGATGCTTGGGAGGGGGAGATCTCATGGTACTAGGAATAGAACCCAGGCATCAGCATATAAAACATATGATGTGCTCCAGCCCCTCGTGCTGCCTCTCTGACTCAGCGCAGGAAAGCCTAGATTTTTTTGAGGGGGTGGAGAGGATGGAGGCACATCTGTCAGTGCTTGATCGCTACTCTTGGGACCATGAGGTGCTGGGGATCAAGCCAAGGTCACCAGCACGCAGAGCATGTGCTCAACCCACTGGGTTATTTCTCTCATTCTAAGATGTTTATTTACGTTTACTTGGGGCTGCAGGTTGGGGCCACACCTGACCCTGCTCCAGGGATATTTCTGGTTTGTGCTCAGGAGTGACCCCTGGTGATTTTGGAGATGGCACTGGGGTCAGCTGTACTGTAAGACCCCCCCTGCACTCTCTCCCTCTCTCTACCTCCCTCCCTTTTGTCTCTCTCTCTCTCTCTCTGGCCCCACCCAAGGAGAGATATATAGTTAATAAAATTAGTATCGTCTATTTCTCCATTGTTTCAGTTGAAATCATCTTAAAAATATTCATCTCCATCCCTGGCTAGTGAAGTTTGTTTTTCCTTGGCAATCAGCTTTCAGTATTCCCCCCTCCAACCCCAAATTTCATTCAATTGACTTGTACTGCTTTTCTGGCTACAAATGGTGTTAAAATATTCTGCTGTTATTTACTGCAATCTACAGAATCCTAGGGGCCAGAGTGATAATACTGCGGGTAGGGTGTTAGCCTTACACGTAGCAGAACTGGGTTTGATCTCTGGCATCCCATATAGTCCTCGGAATACCACCAAGAGTAATTCCCAAGTTCAGAGCCAGGAGTAACCCTTGAGCATCACTGAGTGTGACCCAAAAGTTGAAAGAAAGAAAGAAAGAAAGAAAGAAAGAAAGAAAGAAAGAAAGAAAGAAAGAAAGAAAGAAAGAAAGAAAGAAAGAAAGAAAGAAAGAAAGAAAGAAAGAAAGAAAGAAAGAAAGAAAGAAAGAAAGAAAGAAAGAAAGAAAGAAAGGAGAGAGAGAGAGGGAGGGAGGAAGGAAGGAAGGAAGGAAGGAAGGAAGGAGGAAGGAAGGAAGGAAGGAAGGAAGGAAGGAAGGAAGGAAGGAAGGAAGGAAGGAAGGAAGGAAGGAAGGAAGGAAGGAAGGAAGGAAGGAAGGAAGGAAGGAAGGAAGAAAATCCTAGGCACCTTGCGAGTTACACAGGCTTCCAGGAATTAACCTAGAAACCAGGGGCCTCTGCAACCTCTCGCCTTGTTTCCATGGCGAGCGCATGCGGAACAACAGCCCACCTACAGCTTTAGCTGGCGGCAACATCAAGGGCCTCTGGCTTTTATTTGTCAGATGAAAATGTAGCAACAAAACTCTTCACTTCCTGGTGGCCACTCTTCTCCTAAGCAGATATTTCAAGGTTTCCGAGAACTGATGGATGAATGGAAATGCTCCAGGGCGCCTCCTCCCACCAAAAAAAACCCTCAAAACTCCACAATAAATCAACAAGGTGAAATAGTCGTTAAACTCCTTAAGAGCTTGGAGCATTAGCCCATCCAAAGAAAATTTCATTGGACAACACAGAGAAACAGATTTTTAAAACGAAACTTTTCTGATTCGACACATAAATCTGAGGAGTAACGGTCTGCCGGACCAGCCAAGGGACCATTGAACTAATAAAAAGGAAGAGAAAAATGGCAAGCAGAGTCCATTACTATCTAATTTTAAACAGGAGAAATTTAAATTAAAAATAGAAAGTTACTTAAATAAATATGAATTTGAATCATTCAAGGGAGGAAAACTCCATTTGTTTAATAGCAATTTAACTATCCTTGGTGGAATTGTTTCAGAGCAGCTCCTAGGATGGATTTAAATAACTACCTATGATATTCTATTTTATTTGCAATGTAAAAAGAAGGACAGGTTAGCATAGACAATAAAAAGGAACACGAAACAAAACATACAAAAAATGGGGGCAAGGGTAGAAGGCAAGGCTCAGAGCTACAGCATATGCTTTGTAAGCAAGAGGCTCCAGGCTTGATCTCTAGTATTGTCAAAAAACAAGGGGGCACAAACAGCATACATGAAGCAGTGTTTGCGATGGGAGAAAGTGTACGGATTAAGGCACTCACCTTGTATGTGGCTGACCTTGTTCAATCTTAGGCAACACGTATGGTCTCTTGAGCTTTGCCAGTGGTCTCTCCAGAGCAAAGAGTAGCCCAACACCCGCTCAACCTCACCCTTACCCACCCCCAAAGAAAGCAGTGCTAGAATGGTTGAGGTATTTGCCAAGTATTTCTGGAAAACTTAAATTAAAGCAATGCCCCTACCTGATGTCTAGAAGCAACAACAGAGGAAAGGAGCACAAGCTTGGGAGCATCCTGGTGTGATAGGAAACCTTCCCCTGTGCCCAGAGAGCAGAAAAGGGGAGGAGGAGGTAGAGGAGGAGAAGGAGGAGGAGGAGGAAAAAGAGGATGAAGATGAGGAAGAGGAGGAGGAGGAGGGAGAGAAGGAGGAGGAGGAGGGGAAGAGGAGGGGGGAGGAGGAGAAGGAGGAGGAGGGCCTGATCCATAGCGGCGGTTGGGAACTCGACTCTCAAGGCTTCATCTCACTGACCGCAAGTAACAGTTGTCTGGGTCTGCCTGCCTGAGACAGCGGCCAGGAAGTAGGCTGAATTTTTGGAGCACATCCCAGCCAAGTGACATCCCAAGTTTTGCCACTGGGGAACCCCTGACCTCAGTGCCTGCCCCAAACCAGGCTGAGCTCTGCCAGGAGTGGCCCTGGGCCCCCAGCTCTGCGGGCGCACCCCTACAGAAAACCGTTTCCCTAGGGAGATGGATTTATGAAGACACATGGCCCAGGTGGGCTCTGAAACCCAGTTCTAGCCCAGGGCTCCGTCCTGGGGCCGCGGCGGTGGGCGGAGCGCACATTCCAGAAACCCAGAGGAGCAGCAAAGGTCGGGCGCAGGTCACCAGGCGGCCACGGTCCCTTCCCCAGGAGAGAGAAGAAGAGGAAAGCAAAGCCACGTGTCCACAGACCTTTTTTGGGAGCCACGATAACAGACACGAGGAAAAGGTTAAAAGAAACAGAACATGATTGGTGAACTCGAAAACTGGAGACGGGAGGGACATCTGGAAATGATGGAGGCGCACAGGGTGCCAGAACGGAGACAGATCAAAGGCACGGACCGAGAGCAAGCTTGGGTTGAGCAGTTCGAGCCTGAACCCGTGATGTCTTCTGTGACAGTGGTGAAGTGGTGACAGCAGCTGGGCTGGGGGAACATCTGGGCTTCCAGAACTGGAGGTGAGATGCGGGAGCCCCTGAGACTCGCTGCACTCTTTCCCATCTCAGCAGAGAGCGCAGCTGCTCGGGTTTTATTGCTGTGGTTGCAGGAATCTCTCAGCAGGCACGGGGTGGAGGGGGGGGCGTGAAGCCCGTTTCCCCACTGGGACAGGACCTAAGCCCTGGTAGCTTGTTCACTGCCTGGAAACGAAGAAGCCTACACTGACCACCAAAGGAAGCTGAGCGCGTCCCAGCACCAGGGGGGTTAATCCCGGTGGGAGTTGTACCTAGGGTGGGCCTAGGAAGTCAAGTGCCCTGATTCCTCTGACTTCTATTGCAGTTTTCTTTTCTTTTTCTCTCTCTTTTTTTTTTTGTGCTTTTTGGGTCACACCCGGCAATGAACAGGGGTCACTCCTGGCTCTGCACTCAGGAATTACCCCTGGTGGTGTTCGGGGGACCATATGGGATGCTGGGGATCAAACCCTGGTCGGCTGTGTGCAAGGCAAATGCCCTACCTGCTGTGCTATTGCTCCAGCCCCTCCATTGCAATTTTTAAGATAAAGAAAAATTCAATCTCGGGCTGTCACTGACTTAAATTCCTTCTGTGAAAACAATCCCTTGGACTCTGACTTGAAGGGTAAGGGGGGCTGGGGGCTGAGGTGACCAAGCCAGGGAAAGGGATGTGTGTGTATATGTGTAGTGTGTGTACACGCGCGCATGCATGTATGTGCATGTGTGTGTGCAGGTGTGTGTGCTGCATTTGTGTACATTTATGTCTGAAGGTGAGGACGGAAGGATTAGAGTAGAAGCAACATAATACAATGGTGGAGAGTATTTCTTACTTTGGGGTTGGTACAACAACACCTTTGTACATGTAATGTGTAAACGCGAAAACTATGTTAAGCCATGCAATCTCAATAAACTTCCCTGTAAATAGTAAATAGGGCTGGAGAGATAGAGTATAGGAGGTACTCTCTTGCCTTGCCTTGCTTATAACCTACCCAAGTTTGGTCCCAGGCACTGCATATAGTCCCTGGAGCCACGCTCACTTTTGAGCACAGAGCCAGGAATAGCCTCTGAGCACCTCCAGGTGAAACCCCAAATAAATGCATAAATAAACTGAATCTCTCTTCACTGTACTCCCCCTCCATGTGAAATCCATCTCTTGTGAAGTGAGGCCAATGCTTCACACACATTTTATCCAGTAGGAGGCTTCTGTCAGTGAGCAACAGAAACATCACACTATGGCTTCAGCTGTAAGGACGATCATCGTTCCCCCACGAGTCCTGGCAGGTGGGATGGTGCCTGGACCATTGGTGGCTTCTCCCTGCCATCCGGGCCCAGCTCCTCCCACCTACCATGCCGCTGCTCTCAGCACGCGGGCAATCGTCTGCATCCTCCCATTTCCAGCATCCCTGGTATTGCAGTTTTCAAAGCTTGAAGTGGAGGGAAAAGAACACAACCAGCTCTGTCTTCTCAGAATGAATGTGGAGCTAGGAGTCAGCCCTGAGCACAGCCACGTGTGGTGGCCCAAACACCAAAATAAATAAATAAATAAATAAATAAATAAAAATAGTTTAAAACAGCCATACAAAGACCTCATTTTCTGAGCTCCACCTCTCCTTTCCTCTTTTCAATTTTAAGCTCTTCTGAGAACATAAAGCACTTTATTTATTTATTTATTTATTTATTTATTTTGGCTTTTTGGGTCATACTCAGAGATGCTCGGGATTTACTCCTGGCTCTGTGCTCAGAAATTACTCCTGGCAGGGCTCTGGGGGCCATATGGGATGCCGGGGATTGAACCCCAGGATGGATGCAAGCAAGGCAAACGCCCTACCCCCTTTATTATTGCTCTGGCCCCTAAAGCGCTTTTTACTATCTTGACACCTCATGCTCTCTCCTCTCTCTCTCTCTTCCTCTCCCTCCCTCCCTCCGCCCCCCTCAAACACACACACACACACACACACACACACACACACACACACACACACCTATAATTAGGTTGGCTTAGGAATACTTCTGACAGAACCACAATATCCAATCTTTCAAAGTTTGGGCAAGGCCGAGTTGGAAGGAGCATGGTGTTTCATTGCCGAACTCATGCATTCTGTGAAACCTCTGCCTTCTACAGCTCCGAGCCAGGTCTCAGGAAAGGATCGGATAAAGTCCTTGCAAAGCAATTCTCTCCCAGAGGATATTTTCCTTCACATCCTGTGTCCATAGCTTCAGGATGAGAAATGGGACGATTATGTAACTATCTGTGATTTCTCTGCAATTAATTATGGGAGGAAACATTGCTTCTCCTGTTGCCTCGGGCTTTGCTAGCATTTAAAGCAAGCTTCCTGCACTTACAGCTTATTTTATTTTGTCATTAACAAAGTTCTATGGCAACATATTATACAAAAATTATATGACTTATTTGAATCAGTTAATACATTTGTTCTCTGTTCTTTAAATAACTCAAAATGAACTCAAATGGAGCACAGGCAATTTCCCACTGTATTTCTAGATCAAGATCTACATACAAGCAATGTTACCCAATCTATTTTTTTGTATTGTGACAAAATAAACACGGTAGCACTGTAGCACTGTCCTCTGGTTGTTCATCAATTTGCTTGAGCGGGCACCAGTAATGTCTGCATTGTGAGACTTGTTACTGTTTTTGGCATATCAAATACGCCATAGGTAGCTTACCAGGCTCTGCTGTGCAGGCAGGATACTCTTGGTAGCTTGCCTGGCTCTCTGAGAGGGACGGAGGAATTGGACTTGGATTGGCCTCGTGCAAGGCAAACGCCCTACCCGCTGTGCTATCGCTCCAGTCCGACAAAATACACACAACATAAATTTTCCATTTTAAAATGTGCTATTCAGTAGCAGTAAATACTTTCATATTGCTGTGCAAACATCAACTCCAGAACTATTCATCAACCCAAACAAAAGAATTCTCATGAGATACCAACTCCCAACTACTCCTCCCCAAAACATCATTCTATTTAAGTCACTACCTAGGTTTCTACTCTAGGTTCCTCTGACTAGTGGGATGGTACAATATTTATCTTTCTGCAAGTGGCTTATTTTGGATAGCTAACGTGTTTAAGGCTCATCTTTTAGCAGAATTGCCTTTCTTTTAAAGTTCATCAACTTTTATTTATTTATATTGATCGTCACTGTCACTGTCACTGTCATCCCGTTGCTCATCGATTTGTTTGAGTGGGCACCAGTAACGTCTCTCATTGAGAGACTTATTGTTACTGTTTTTGGCATATCCAATACGCACGGGGTAGCTTGCCAGTCTCTGCCGCGTGGGCTCCATACTCTCGGTAGCTTGCCAGGCTCTCCAAGAGGGGCGGAGGAATCGAACTCGGGTCGGCTGCATGAAAGGCAAATGCCCAACCACTGTGCTATCGCTCCAGCCCATATTGATCGTATTTATATTAATTATATAAATATATAATGACTATATTTTATATAGATACCATGATGTACAATCTGTTAAAGCATTTCAGGCAATTTATTTTCTTACTTTCTTACAGTTTCATTTCTGTTTTGATGTACACATCAACAAACTATGTGCACATGTTCATGAATCAATCAGAATACAAAATCTTCCAGAATTTTCTTCCTTTCTGTCCTCATGTAACCTTGATCCCTGACAGCCACTAATCTTGTCTCCCTCTCTAAGGTTTACCAACTGTTTCCTTCTTCCCTCTGTCCCTCTCTCCCTCCCGCCACACCCAGCAGTGCTCTGGGCTCACTCCTGGAGTGACTTAGGGGACCATATGGGGTAAAAGAGATCAAACACAGGTTGGTCCCATGCAAGGCAAGTGTCCTCCCTTTGGTCTGGCACTGGCTTCTTTTTTTTTTTTTCCTTTTTGGGTCACACCCAGCGATGCTCAGGGGTTATTCCTAGCTCTGCACTCAGGAATTACTCCTGGCCATGCTTGGGGGACCACATGGGATGCCGGGGATTGAACCCAGGTCAGCCATGTGAAAGGCAAACACTCTACCCGCTGTACTATCACTCTGGTCCCCTGGGACTGGCTTCTTTTGCTCAGCCTGATATAGGAGAGAATGACCTATGTTGTTTTGAGTTATTAATAGTTCATACTTTTTTGTACTGAAAAGTGGTTGGGGCTTCCATCTGTTTAATTCCAGTCACCACTTGAAAGACATTTGGGGCATTTCCAGTAATGACCTATAGGAAAAATGAAGCTGTAAACATTCACATACAGGTGATTTGTTTTTTTTTTCTTTTTCTTTCTTTTTTTTTTTATAAATCTAAGGTTTTGCTTCTCTAAGAAAAAGAGTTAGTGGTAATGTTAAAGCATATGGCACCTAATTTAATGGTTTTGTTTGTTTATGAGCAACGGGATGACAGTGACAGTGACAGCTGTTGTTGGGAGTATACTTGGTGGTACTCAGGGCTTGCTCAGTGCTCTGCGCTCATGAATCATTCTTGACAGGGGTTGGAGGACTTTATGGTGTGCTGGGGATCAAACCTTGGTCAGGCATGTGCAAAGCAAATGCCTTACCTGGTGTATTATCACTCTGGCCTCTGTACTTAATTTTAGCTTTCATTTTAGTTTGGCAGTAATGCTCAAGGCTTACTCCTGACTCTGCATTCAGGAATTACTCCTGGTGGTGCTTCAGTCACCACCAGAACCAACACCCTCCCATATCCCAGCAGTGCCACAGGTGGCCTCCAAAATAACTTTTAGCCTGAACAATTAACTGTTGAGAGAATTAAAGATCAGATAGTACAATGGGTAAGGCACTTGCCTTGCATACAGCCAACCTGGGTTCAATCCATGACATTTGATATAGTCCACTGAGTACCACAAGGAGTAATTCCTGAGTGCAGGACCAGGAGTAACCCCTGAACATTACCAGGTGTGGCCCAAAAACAATAAGAAAAGAAAAGATAAGTTGTAGACAAGGAAGAAATATTTTTGAATCCTATATCCAGTCAAAAATCTCAGCAACAAGGAAACAGACAACTCAGTAAAATCAAAGACAATATATTTGAACAAAGATGTCACTGAAAAAATACGGAGTGGCAATTAAGCTCATGAATTATGTATAGTGTTAGGGAACCCATTATTAGAGAAATGCAAGTTAAAATCACAATGAAGTATCACCCACGCTATTGGAAAATATTACATACTCAACTCTCACATATATAACTTACAGTAGCAAGTGCTAGCCAGAGAACTGTTGGAGCAACTGGAACTCATTTCATTCTGGTGGCAACTCAGGGCCAGTGCCCAAACCCTCGCACTGCAGGGGATGGCCCCTGAATTTTTTTTTTTTTTTAGCTTTTTGGGTCACATTTGGCAATGCTCAGGGTTACTCCTGCCTCTGCACTCAGGAATTCCTCCTGGCGGTGCTGGGGGAATATGGGATGCCGGTAATCAAACCAGGGTTGGCCTTGCAAGGCAAATGCCCTACCCGCTGTGCTATCACTCCAGCCCCAGCCCCCGAAAAATTTTAAAAGTTAACCAGAAAAAGAAAAAAATTGAGAATCTACTGATACTAGGAGAGAAGCTTTAATAGTAGAATCACTGTATTCATGTCATGTCATCCCATTGTTTGCCGATTTACTTGAGTGGACACTAGTAAGCCTCTCCTTACTCATCTTTCCCAACAATTGGAGGCTCTTTTAGGGTCAGGGGAATGAGACCTACCGTTACTGTTTTTAGCATATCAAATATGCTACGGGTAGCTTGCCAGGCTCTGCCATGCGGGTGGGATAGTCTCAGTAGCTTTCCAGGGCATTTGTCTTGCACGTGGCCGACCCGGGTTCAATTCCTCCGCCCCTCTCGGAGAACCCGGCAAGCTACCCGTGGCGTATTCCATATGCCAAAAACAGTGACAAGAAGCCTCACAACTCCATTGTAAGATGTTACTGGTGCCCGCATGAGAGGTATATGTATACATATGTATATATACATATGTGCATATATATACTGTACAAGCATCCATAACAGTAAGGGAAAATTACAGTATGTTCAGTACTTTATATACACAGATATATATACAGTAATATATATTACTCTCTATAATTTATTGCCCAATAGTAAAAACTAGCCAAAATTAGGTTAAATTAGGTTTTCCTAAAATATAATTCTAAGCATGTCCAAATACATTTAATAGGATATCATATTTATTACTTGGGCTATTTGTTTGTTTGACTTTGGGGCCATGCAATACTTGGAGGGCCATGGAGTGCTGGAGACACCAGGTAGGATGTTTGCCTTGTATATGCTGGACCCGGATTCGATCTCCTCCACCACATATGGTCTTCTGAGGCTCCACAGAAACAGGGCTAAGCCCTGAGCATACCCAGGTGTGGCCTCAACATGAAAACAACAAACAAACCACTCCAGGTCTCCGACATGCAGACCATATGCTCAGCCCTCCGGACTCTCTCTAGGGCTATCCAGTCACCTATGCTGTGCAGACTCAAGGTACATAGAAATTTGTAACAAATATTTGACATACAAAAGGCACTTTGTAGTCTATGGAATTCTTATCTACTTTCTAATTTGACCCTTAGAACATTCCTATGAAATAAGCAAGGCACTTATTACAATCTCCTTCAAATGCTAGAGAATCTCAGAAGTGTTTTATCTGACTTTCTTTAAAAGACACTACGTGGCAAAGAAAGCATCACAAGTGGTCTGCTATGTCTAGTGCCCTTTGCACAAAATTGTGGAACCTCACGCACCCGCTGCAGAGTTGCTTATATCCTCCTCTTGATAAAATAGCACTCAGTGGTTTAATACACACACACACATGCTCACACACACACATGCACACACACATGCACACACACACACATGCACGCACACATGCGTGCGTGTTCTGTCTCTGTCTCTCTGTCTCTCTCTCACACACACATGCACGCACACACACGTGTGCTTACGTGCTGTTTCTGTCTCTGTCTCTGTCTCTCACACATACACACATGCACACATACACACATGCATGCACAAACACACACACATGCACGCACACACACGTGTGCTCGCATGCTGTTTCTGTCTCTCACACATACACACATGCACACATACACACATGCATGCACACACACACACACATGCACGCACACACACGTGCGTGTGCGTGCTCTGTCTCTGTCTCTCTCTCTGTCTCTCTCTCTCTCACACACACACACCAACACAACCAAAATTTTGTAATTGCATTTCAAGCCCTCTTACTATTCCGACGGTCTAAGTTGTAGAACTAGTTCAGGGTGATTGGGGTATCAGGTTAATTTAGGAAAATAAACATCACAGACTTGGTGCCCCAAAGGGCAAAAGAATGGAAAGCATCAAATAACATCCCCATCAGGGTAGGCAGAAGCAGAGGACATATTTAGGAATAGTGACTAGTTCAAGAAGAGAAAAGAAAGGGGAAAATGGCATGGGAATAAAGAGACTAAGAGGGCCAGAGCGATAGCACAGTGAGTTGGGTGTTTATCTTGCAAGAGACTGACCTGGGTTTGATCTCTGGCATCCCAGATGGTCCCTGGAGCATGGCCAGGAGTAATTCCTGAGTGCAGAGCTAGAAGTGAACTCTGAACATTTCTGGGTGTGGCCCCGAGAAGAAAGAGACTAAGGAATTCATCTGCTAGGACACTTTACCATACACGTGGCCATAGGCACTAAAATCTTGATTCATAAATGTAATACTTCAGAACTGACTAGATCCTCTCATTACTCTCCTATATTGGGGGGAATACGAACACCAGCTTATGTTTTTATCCCTGTGACAGGAGTACATTTTCTTTCTCTACAATATCTAATGTTCAATATGTGCAATATAGGTAGTGTATAAATTCTACACGCTGCCTTCTCTATCAGCTCAAAAATCTACATTGTAATAAGGGAATTCAGGTAAGAATCAAAAAGTACTGAACCTACTGTAATTTTCCCTCCTCTTATGGATGCCTGTACAGTTACCGGATTTGAGTGACTTTTTATTTACTAAAACCTCCAGCACCACATGTGGTTCCCTGAATCTGCCAGGAGAGATCCCCAAGCACAGAACCAGGAGTAAACCCTGAGCATAGCTCAGCTGGTGTGCTTCCCCACCTCCCCACCCCTCTGCACAGGAGAGAGAGAACACTCTCATTTGTGTGCCATCCAGATTTCTGTGATCACTTAACAGACATAATTTTTTAAATTCTTTAAGCATATGAAGATGTTTATCACCATAAGTATATCTGTTGTCAACAATATCTAGCTTTTTAAAAACTCTAGCTCTAGTTTATTCTAATCCCTAAGAAATAAAAATTTTCTCTATAATTTTATATACATTTTCACCTTAACTCTGAATCTGTCATTAAGACTTTAATGTCCTTAGAAAGGCAATTGACTTTATAGTATGGTAGTGGAAGTAATTCTTTTACAATTTCTCCATACCAACCAGAGACTTTAATTCCTAGTTGCAATCTCCTTTTCAGTTTTAAGATATTACTGAATCTACAGAGTATACGAATTATTTTATAGTTATCTTTCACCAATGCAGAGGGCCCTGCAAGTATGCCCCTCCAAATAAACTGAAAACAGCAGTGTTCTTCATTCCTAGGAGGCTGATTCCCAGGGTATTGGTATATTTCACAAACCTCCAGCAAATCTATATAACTAGATCAATGATGTGTACTGATGCTCAAAGTTGTTGCTCAGCTCACAGTTCCTCCCGAGTAAAGCAAAGCTATCGTTCCCAGTGGGCCTGAACAAGTCAAGTTGTTGCTTGACCCAGTGCTGGCTACTCTTCAGGCTCACCTCCTCAGCTACCATGGGAGGTGTCCCAGGACAAGAACAGGAACACCATGATAAAACGAGTCACTTAGGTCTGCCTTCTTAGGACAGCTGAACAGAGGAAGAAAAGAACTGGTGTGGGAGCAGGAATGGTTAGCTGTGGAGTGTGGGTGATAGTATTATGGAGGGGAAAATAGGGAGGAGAGCTCTTGGGGCACTAGAGGGAAGACAGTAATGGTCAGAGAGAAGGTATTGCACTATGGTGGAAACACAAATAGGGGAGAAATGGGAGTCCATGCCTTGATGAGGAAGGGACAAAAAGGGAACAGAAATGCATTGGCTGTATTCTGAAAACTATGTCACTATTCATTTTTTTCTTTTTGGGTCATACCTGGTGATGCTCAGGGGTTACTCCTGGCTCATGCACTCAGGAATCACTCCTGGCGGTGCTCAGGGGACCATATGGGATGCTGGGAATCGAACCCAGGTCGGTGGCGTGCAAGGCAAACGCCCTGCCCACAGTGCTATCCTTCTAGCCCCACTATTCTTTTTTTGGGGGGGGTTCACACCCGGCGATGCACAGGGGTTACTCCTGGCTCTGCACTCAGGAATTACTCCTGGCGGTGCTCGGGGGACCATATGGGATGCTGGGATTTGAACCCGGGTTGGTGGCGTGCAAGGCAAACAACCTACCCGCTGTGCTATCTCTCCAGCCCCACTTTTCTTTAAGTACAAGTTCGGTCACGGTTTCTGTTTTCCTTGCTTTCACCACATCTTTTAGCATCTCTTTGTTCCTGTGATTTTAAACTATGAGTATTAGGGCAAGGATGTGGTTCAAGTCGCAGAGGTTCTGAGTTCCCTCCCTGGTCCCCACGTGCCCCAAGCTCCACTGGGTTTGACCCTGATGGCCTCCACTGGGCATGACCCTAGTGGCCCAGCTGTGAATACTGTCAGGCACGCAGGCCCCCATAACTATAAAAGACATGAGAATATCACTATTAAATAATCTTGCACTTCATTTAGACACAAACCAATAAATAAATGAAACTGCTATTCTGGAGGAATAATTTTAGTTTAAAGAGATTCTAACTGTGGTAGGACATTTATGTAACATTTTGTTTCTTGTTTGGGAGGACATCAGCTAACTTGCTGGTGCAATTAGGCATTTCCAGTCTGCAACCTATACACACTTGCCCTGATATTTTTTGTATAGGGGCATACCCAGCCGTGCTGGGGGTGCTGGGGGTGGGTGGGGCAGGCAAAGGACTGAGCTCAGGGCCTTCCCACATGTTAGGAATGTGCCACATGTCCTACCATTTGAGCTATCTTTCATCCCATAAATGTATTTCTTTGTGTGTGTGTGTGGAGGTGGGGAGAGGGCATAGTGGCTGTGCTCAAGGCTTTCTCCTGGCTCTGGACTTTGGGATTACTTCTGGAGTGACTAGGGGAACAGTGTGGGATGCTGGAAATCGAACCCAGGTCAGCCATGTGCAGGACAAGTGCCTTACCTTCTGTATTATTTTTCCAGACCCTGTATTTCTTACATTTTAAATTGGGGGTGAGGGCTTTTCACACCTGCCTGTGCTCAAGGTTGGTCATAGCTCTGTGCTCAGGGATCATTTCTGGTGAGGATTGGAGGATCATATATGGTACCAGGGATTGAACTGGATTGGCTGTGTGAAAGCAATGAACCTTATCTGTTATACTAGTTCTAAGATCCCTATTTTTTTACATTCAAGTCAGACAACTTGAAGTCTCCAGGACTTACCTTGACAGAAAAGCAATACTTCAACTTGCTCATTCCTGCAAACAAAGGATTGCATTTTTTTCCACCTCAAGAAAACACTACTTATTTGTTCTTTGGTTTTTGGAACACACTTAATGGTGCCTGGTGGCTATTCAGTGCTATGACTTCTGTTGGTCAGTGCTCAAGGACCATGCAGTGCTGAGATTAAACCCAGCCTTTCTGCATGCAAATTTGGTAGGGGG
Organism: Sorex araneus; assembly: GCF_027595985.1. Taxonomy (NCBI): domain Eukaryota; kingdom Metazoa; phylum Chordata; class Mammalia; order Eulipotyphla; family Soricidae; genus Sorex; species Sorex araneus. Next base: position 157,674,741 of record NC_073302.1, on the reverse strand, counting down.
GCATGGTTTAGGTCATATTCTGCAATGCTTAGGGGGTTATTCCTGTCTCTGTGCTCAGGAATGACTCTTGGCAGAGATGGGAGACCGTCTCTGCCAAGGTGCTGGGGAGTCAAACCAGGATCAGCAGGATTCAAAGTAAGTACCTTCAACAACCTATTAACTCCCTGGCCATATCCATAACTTTTAAATCCACTCCGATATTTGTAACTATCATAGGAGTGGTTGTTCTGGGGACATGGAACATTGCAGGTCTAAGTTAAATTACTGCTGACCAGCATTCATTGCAATGGGACTTGTTAGCCTTGAACTTACAAGTGTTAGTTAATTGTTGGGTCTGCCAAGGACTCTTCTGACAACTGGCCTCATGTTTTAGTAACTAAGGGAAAGAAAAATTTTGAACCTACCTTGCATACAAAAACCAGAGCTACTGATTGTTGAAAATTGTGCTCAAGGCCATGAAACAAAGCCGGTGGTTGGGAATAATTTCATTTCCCGATTATGCTATAGATTGGTTGAAATATTATTTAGAATGTAAAATACCATTCAGTGGAGAGCTTAAGAATAGTCTGAAGCATCACACATGCCCTTTATAAACACTCTTTTAAATCTCATAACAACAGAGAAGAAACATTAAATATTTGCTTTTGCACGACATTCTGTTTCAGAAGAAAGAAGCATGACCATAATTCTCAAAACCAGATTCTTCAAGTATCTGCCCTGGGTTCTCTTAGGATAGGCACTTTAAAAATAAAGTTTTCTTCCTGTACTTTCCGCTCATTTTTCGCTGTGAGTCAAAAACTGCTCTAAAAATAAAGCCTTTTAAAAAACTGAATCTAGATATAGACCTTACACTTTTATAAAAATTAACTCAAAATGGACCATGTAAAATGATAAAACTGTGGCAGATAACAAAGAAAAATCTCGGGGGTGTCAAATTTTACCACCAGAGACACCAGATAGGACAGAAATGGTTGACAAGCTGGACTTCAAACTGCTCTGCAAGGCGTCTGAAGACAGCGTCAAGAATGAAAAGACAAACTACAGTTGGGTGAAGAAAAAAACATTGCAAGAGACATATCTACTAAGAAACTGTTCTCCAAAATGCATAAAGAATTAAAAAAAAAAACAACAACCTTAATGAAAGGAAAATGGTCACAGATGTAGCTCAGTAGAAGGGCATATGGTTTTTTCTTTTCTTTTTTTTTTTTTAATTGGTGGTGGGGGAGGGGTCCACACCTGACTAACTCCTGGCTCTGTGCTCAGGGATCACTCTTGGAAGACTTGGGGGACAATCTGGGCGGGACACGTGCAAGTGCTCTAACCCCCTGTACTATCACTGCAGCCCTATGAGTGTATGTCTTGTGAGGCCTTGGGTTCATCTCTTGACAACACACACAAAACAGAAAGAAAAAGAACAATTTAACTGTGTCTTTGTATTTTTTTTTCTGTTTGGGTGTTTGGGGCTCTTTCAGGCTCTGCACCTGGGGATTGCCTCAGGAGGTTCCCAGGAGAATATCCTGCGCCTGAATTTGAATCCAGGCATCTCATATGCAAAGCATTTGTCCCAGTTCTTTTTGAGCCCAAAAACTTAGATTAAAAAAAAAAAGGAAGATAAAGGCCTGAATAAATACCTTACCAAGAAGATAAGCATGTGAGAAAGAAGTATAAAAAAGTGCTTAGTACCATTAATAAGTGACAGACTTAAGACAAGGAAATCCACCATATCCCTATTAAAATTGCCAAAATCCAAAATATACCAGTATACAATGGTGAAGCTATGAGCAAAATGTAAAGGTTACTCATTGTTGATAAGAAAGCAAAATGATACAGCAACTTTGTAAACAACTTAGGCATATTCTTCAAAAATAAGCCATACAGGTACCATAGAGCCAGCAATTTAACGCTATGGTATTTTCTCAAATAGATTGAAAACATGCCCCCACAAAAACCTGAACACGAAAGTTTATAGGCTCTAAACAGCAGGTGGATGGATAAACTGTGGCATATCCAAACAATGAAGTATTCAGTTAAAAGAGGTAATGGGGGACTGGAGCGACAGTACAGCGGGTAGGGTGTTTCCCAGCACCCCATTTGGTTCTCTGTGCACCGCCAGGCGTAATTCCTGAGTGCAGAGCGCAGAGCCAAGAGTAACCCCTGTGCATCACCGGGTGTGACCCAAAAAGCCAAAAAATAAAAATAAAAAGGAAATGGCAGAAATGGCCATTAAACCATAAGGACATGGAGGAAGCTTGCTCACACATTCCTGAGTGAGAGAAGTCAAAGAAGCCTCTGGAAAGACGACACACACAGTCAGATTCAAACCAGAGGCGACTCTATGAGAGGATAAACAATGAAGACCAGGTCAGCAGCTGCCAGCGCTGAGGGGAGGCAGGGATGAACAGGCAGAGCACAGAGGATTTTCAGGGGAGAGAAAGGATTCTGTTTAATTCTATAATAATGCACACAGATATACACTTGCTGAAGCCCATACAATGTACATCACCAAAAGTAAACCCTGAGGAGTATTAAGGGTTTTGAATGAAGTGGGGCTGGGGAAAATATAAGAACAGCTAGGGCATTTGCTGTGTTTGTGGCCAACCTGGGCTCCATCCCAGGTTGGTCCCCTAAGTGCTGCCAGCAGTAATCCCTGATCACAAGGCCAGGAGCAAGCCCTGAGCATTGTTGGGTGTGGCCCCAAAATAAAAAACAAATGGTGGTGTGTGTGTGTGTGTGTGTGTGTGTGTGTGTGTGTGTGTGTGTGTGTGTGTGTTGAATGACCATGCCTCAAGGTTGGTGGTAGAGACTATTTTCTGCTCACATTTTTACTGCACAGGGAAAACTACTCCCAAATAATAGCCTGTTTTTATTTATTTTTTTATTCAATCACCATGAGAAAAAGCATCACAAAATTATTCATAATTGTATTTCAGTCATACAGTATTCCAAAACCATCTTTCCACCAGTGTAATTTCCCAGCACCAGTGTCCCCAGTTTCTCTCCCAATCCCTTCAAGTTATCCCCTGCCCTACCCCTCTTCTCTCATTTTAGGCAGTATGGTTTGTGATACAGATGCTGAAAGGGTATCATCTATACCCCTTTACCTGCTTTCAACACTCAGTTCTTGTCCAGAGTGATCATTTCTGACTTGTATTGTCATAATGGACCCTCCTCTGTCTTTACCCTTCATCTCCCACACCACTGACCAACCACTGATCACTCCTCCTGGCCTGCTTTTGCTGGCCTTGGATATGTTTCATAGTTTTTGTTTTTTACATCCCACAAATGAATGTGGTCATTCTGTATCTGTCCCTCTCCTTCTGACTCATTTCACTCAGCATGATACTCTCCAAGTCTATCCATTTACAGGCAAATTTCATGACCTAATTTTTCCTAATAGCTGTGTAGTATTCCACTATGTAGGTGTACCACAGTTTCTTTATCCATCGTCTATTCTGGGGCACTCAGGTTGTTTCTAGACTCTGGCTATTGTGAATAGTGCTGCAATGAAGATAGAAGTATGTGTGTGATTTTCTCTGTGTGTTTTTAGACCCCCTGGGTTTATTCCGAGAAGTGGTATTGCTGGTTCAAATGGGAGCTCAATTTCTAGTTTTCTGAGGAACGTTCATATTGTTCTCCAAAAAGGCTGGACCAGGCAGCATTCCCACCAGCAATGAACGAGGGTCCTTCTGCCCGCATCCGTACCAGCACTGGTTGTTCTTGTTCATTTGTATGTGTCCCTGTCTCTATGAACAGCCTATTTTGAAAAAGAATAAAGTTCCCCGAGCCTCACACCAGAACAACTGAGTCAGTCAGAATCCCAAAGGGGCCAGAGCCATAGTACAGTGGGTAGGGCATTTGATTGTATACGGTTTACCTGGGTTCGATCCCCAACACCTCATATGGTTCCCTGAGCACCGCTGGGAGTAATTCCAGAGTACAGAGCCAAGAGTAACCCCTGAGCATCACCGGTGTGACCCTTCCTTCTCCCAAACAAACAACAACAAAACAACAGAATCCCAAAGATGGTTGATGATTCAAGAACATGTTTCTGGCCACACACAGCTGTACTGCTGGTTCTGCACTCAGGGATCACTGCTGGCAGTGCTGTGGGGGACCATATGGAGTACCAGGGATTAAATTGGAAATGGCCACATACAAGGAGAGCACCTTAACCTCTGTACTATCTCTGCAGCCCGAGAATATGGGTTTTAACAAATTCAATTTTGGTCAAGATCCCTGAACATTCAGGGAGATGAGAAAGGAAAGGAGAGAAAATGGGGAAGAGACAGAACAAAAATGGAGAGTGACTGATATTCCTGATACCCAGCCCCAGAGACTCAGATGAAAGAGCGCTAGAGAGACACTCCTGCAATCTACATAAAACCCGTCCTATGGTTAGTGTGATCTGCGTATCTAGGAGAAAGAAGGGGGTAGTTTGAGGGTGGGAAAAGCTGGTCATACACTATCTTTGATACATGAATAAAACCTTTAAATGTTAAAAAAAAAACCCATAAATTTGAAGACTCTGAACAGAATATTTGGGCAAGGGTAAAATGACTAGTGGAAAGGACTCTTCCTCCTGTGCTCAGTAACATCTGGAGAAGAAGGCCCTGCTATGCAGTTCATGAAATCAAGTAGGGACACACTGTTCACTGTGATTTTATCAAAACAAGCCATGAAACAGGTTATTTGGGAGGATTTTTGTTTCAAAAACAGCTTAGGTAGTATAGTTCTAATATGCCAATCTACAGAGTATTGTAGTTTTGAAATGACACATCACAAAAACATTAATTATGAAAAGGCAAAAAACAAGTGGCAGGACTTTGAGATTAAAATCAGTGAATCCAATGAGTAAGGAAAACATTTTTGTTGTTTTGGGCCACACCTGGTGATGCTCAGGGACCAATCTTGGCAGTGCTCAGAAGATCATATTTGGTGCCAGAGATTGAATTTGGGCCTGCTGCTTGCAAGGCAAGCATCCTACCTATTGAACTATCTCTCTGGCCTAAGAAATGGTTATTTAAAACAGTCAAAAATCTATCAGGCAGGAAGTTACCTATGAAACAACACTTTTTATTGGATACACATATAAGTGATCAAATACAAGTCTCTGTTGAGTAGAAGAAACATTTAATAAATATTTTTGGAAAGGCAGGTGCAGACCAGGTCTATCCCAGGCAAACAAGAATGAATGTCCCCTTCAATGGTAATAGATCTTTGGTAATTAAAATCCTAACAATAATCATATAGAACTACAATGTTTCAAAGAGGTATCGATCTTAACTCCAAATTTAGAGATGACAGATAGTATTAATCCAACTTTCCTTTTCTCTCCACATGTATTCTTTACGTGTAAGATCAAACAGCACTTTTTTAAAAATGACAGAGCAGAACAGTAATTAATATTGATCTTGGAACTTCAGAAAGGCCAACATTAATTTGTACACTACACTGGATTCAATCTAGTCTTTACTCTGCAATTCATGCTGTGAGCAGTTTAACCAGCTGTATTTCTACTACCATGTGATAACAGGCCCAAACTTAGAAACAGAAAAATCCTTCTGCTGTTTCCATGTCCCACAATAACATACAGTAAGCTTCAGTATGGAACTAGAATGTATTGTCCTAGCACTGTAGTCCCGTTGTTCATCAATTTGCTCGAGCGGGCATCAGTAACGTCTCCATTGTGAGACTTGTTTGTTACCGTTTTTGGTATATTGAATATGCCACGGGTAGCTTGCCAGGCTCTGCTGTGCAGGCGGGATGCTCTTGGTAGTTTGCCAGGCTCTCTGAGAGGGACAGAAGAATCAAACCCAGGTCGGCCGCGTGCAAGGCAAATACCCTACCCACTGTGCTATGGAATCTTTATTATAAACAGAATTATTTTATTTTGTAGGGTGGGAGAACGTGGTGGTGCTCAGGACTTAACCTTGACTGTGTTCAAGTCACTCCTAGCATGGCTCTATGTATGTGGGAACTGTATGCGGTGCTGAGGACTGAACAGGGGTCGGCCCCATGCAAGGCAAGCACACAACCTGCTGTATTATTGCTCTGTACCCTGACAGGAATACTTTCATTTGACTGCTAACCAGAAAGAGTTTGTAAGCGGTCACGGATATAGGTCAGTGGTAGAGTATTTGCCCTGCTTGCATGAGGTCCTGGGTTCAATTCCAGACTGAACATGTTCTTTCTTAAAATTTTTTATTCAATAAATATTTACTGGGAAGGCTGATAAATGCTTTGTTCTGACAAATAAAGCAGAACAGTCATAACCCAACAAAAGACGCTGTCTACATATTTAGCAATAATTGAGACTCAGGTTTACAGCCTGATGCACATTAGAGTGATTTGGGGGAACTTAAAAAAATACTTAAAAAAAATCGACATTAAAAAGCATTCATAAATTTTAAGGCAATTATTTATACAAGTCCCTTAATAGAAATAATCCAAATATACATCAGTTGATGAATGGAAAAATAAGTCCAATGTTATTGTACATAAAATATTTTCACCAACAAGAATAAAATGCTTAAAGAATAAAATTACATGTCAGAGGGATGAATGTTGGAGACAGTATGCTATATGAAAAAAGCTTGGGGACTGGAGCGATAGAACAGCGGGTAGGACGTTTGCCTTGCACAGGGTTCGATTCCCAGCATCTCATATGGTACCCTGAGTAACACCAGGAGTAATTCCTGAGTGCAGAGCCAGGAGTAACCCCTGTGCATTGCCAGGTGTGACCCAAAAAGCACTGTAGCACTGTAGCACTGCCGTCCCGTTGTTCATCAATTTGCTCGAGTGGGTGCCAGTAACATGACGTCTCCATTATGAGACTTATTAATGTTTTTGGCATATCGAATACACAACAGGTAGCTTGCCAGGCTCTGCAGTGAGAGTGGCATACTCTTGGTAGCTTGCTGGGCTCTCCAAGAGGGACGGAGGAATCAAACCCAGGTTGGCTGCATGCAAGACAAACGCCCTACTGCTGTGCTATAGCTCCAGACCCAAAAAGCAAAGTTTAAAAAAAAAAAGCTTTTAGATATAATAGATGTTTATTATTAATTTTTCTTTATTTTGTCACACCAGTCGGTGCTCAGGGCTTAAGGTCCTGGCTCTACATTCAGGAATCACACCTGGCGGGACTCCGGAGACCATACGAAGTATCAGAGATCCAACACCTTTCAGCCGTGTACGAGGCAAGTGCCTTACCTGCTGTAGTATCTCTCTGGCTCCTAAATATAACAGATTGCACACTATATAATTTTATTCATATAAAATGTCCCAAACAGGCTATTTTATAGAGCCAGAAGCAGATTACTGATCTCGGCTGTTAACAGCTAGGGTTGTGGGATAGGAATGGAGAGTAAATGCTAATGGGTAAATTTTCATTGTTATGAAATGCTATAAAATTGTAACTGTCAGGAAAATGCAAATCAAACCCAAGTGAGGTATCCTCTTCACACTTTTGAGAAGGGCTATTGTGAAAAAAGAAGAGACATCGAGCACTGGCGAGAGGGTGGGGGAAAGGGAACCTTGTCTGTTAATGGATCCAAAGTGAGAACCTCAGTTCCTTGTGTGTGGAAGGGGCCACAGTCTTGGTTCTAATCAAACTGAACAGTGACAACTGTCAGTAACACCCTCAATTTCAACAGAAAAAAATTATTAAAAACAGCCATGCATAGAATATTTATTACTTGAATGACACATAATTTCATCCAACAATTTTTAACATGTTTAAGACTGTGTCAACATTTAGCTTTCCGAATTTTCACATGAAATTTTACTCCTTTTTTGTGGGCTATTTTCTAAAACCCTGATAATCTCTGTTTCTTATAAAAAAAATCTATGCTCCTGATGAATTAACTGACAATATTATCAAATCATTTGAGTTCAAACAAAAGTCTATTTCTGCTAGGTCTTTCAGTCAGTTGAAAAGTATCTGAAATAACACCAAAGTATGAGTTAAAATTTTATACCACTCTTTTAAAAGTTCATGAATTATATTCTACCACTTCAGACTTAAAAATATTGAACCTCGTTTCTTTATCTATTTAGTTCCAAGGAGGAACTCTATACACCCAAGTACAGGCTCTACCAGACCTACATCCCTGACACGTAGAAGGTTTGGATTTTCTATGGAGATAATGACATTTTTTAACAATTGTAATAATGATATTATTATGCCTTATTATAAAAAATGCTCATATGCTGAAAAGTCAGGATGAGAGACCTGAGACAGACTTTCCTCCAAAAAGGTCTTTTGGTTCCCAAAGGCATATACCACAGCTGTAATTTTATGCTCCTATCACACAAAGATGGGCTGTGACGGGAGAGTTGTTTTGCAGAGAATTTTAATTCTTCAGTTTCTGTTCAAAAACACAGTCTTTGTTCCAATCAGGAAGACAAGTCTGTAATTCCTTCCACTGGAACTTCTTCAGTCCACTTTTGCAGGTCTTTTAGGTCATTCGTCACCCACAGCTCTGTAAAACACTTAAGCTTGCTCCTGAGAGGAAAGAAAACACATTTGTTTTATAAACATAAACACTGGGGGGACCATACCTGTGATCAAAAGCAGCCAACAGTCAGGGCCGACTCCTCAGAGGAGGCGGCGTCAGAGTCAGCCTCACAGTGACGGGAGTTCTCAGCGCTGCTGCAATGACCCAAAACCAGTGGACCCAGTCTGTTGCCTGGCACTGTGTCCTCCAGGGACGGCGGAGCGCAGCTCCACACTGCACCCTTCCAGCCCAGCCCGAAGCAACATGTGCTCACAGGGAGGAAAGTAAAACTGATTTAGCAAAATAAATGTAGCTAGTGAGGGGTAAAATGCCAGCATCTCATAAACCTGTCTTCTCAGAAGAAGAGTAAGCCAGCTAGTTAGTTGTGCAGGGTGTGGAGCTGGAGCGTCCGAGTTCTATTCACTGCACAGCTCTAACTGGCGTTGTGGCCCCGGCTTCCTGCTTGTTTTTCCTACTCTTGCTTTCCCAACCATAACAAGGGGATGACAACAGTAAATGGCTCACAGGGCTGTCTCAAAAATCCAGTGGGTTTGTGTGTGCAAAGCTACGTATAGTAACTGCTTCCTAAACCATATGGGTTATGTTCCCTTATGAGGTCACTTAGGTTTTAATATTTGTTTTATTTTAAATTTTTTTTAATTTTTTGCTTTTTTGGGTCACACCTGGCAATGCACAGGGGTTACTCCTGGCTCTGCACTCAGGAGTTACTTCTGGTGGTGCTCAGGGGACCATATGGGATGCTGGGAATCGAACCCGGGTCGGCCGCATGCAAGGCAAACACCCTACCCGCTGTACTATCGCTCCAGCCCTTGTTTTTTTTTTGTTTTTTTTTTTATTGTATCACCATGTGGAAAGTTACAAAGCTTTCAGGCTTAAGTCTCAGTTACACAATGCTCGAATACCCATCCCTTCACCAGTGCACATATTCTACCACCAAGAACCACAGTAAACCTCCCCCCACCCCCCAGGCCCCCAGTCCCCTGCCCCGCCCGTGTAGTTGATAAATTTCACTTTACTTTCTCTTAACTTTGATTACATTCAATATTTCAACAAAGAAATCACTACTATTGTTTGGAGTTTCTACCCCCAAAGTCAGACCTACTGGAAAGGAAGCATTTGATAATTTGTTTTCCATTGCTGAGAATGAAGAGATATGAGGTCATGTGGCCACAATAGCGGCCGAGAGGTTTTAGATTTCTGTATTTTAGTAACTAAGTCCAGAGGAATTTCCGCCAGAAGTTGCATCATTGCTAGCTCGTACCTCTCTGCTACTTTATATTCCACATATGCAATCTTTCTATGTCTGTCTCTTGTTTTCTGACTCTTGCACTCAACATGATATTTTCCATGTTGATCCACTTATACGCAAATTTCATGACTTCATCTTTTCTAACAGCTGCATAGTATTCCATTGTGTAGATGTACCAAAGTTTCTTAAACCAGTCATCTGTTTTTGGGCACTCCGGTTTTTTCCAGATTGTGGCTATTGTAAACAGTGACCGGCCCTTGTTTTAAAGTAAATTTTTTTGTGTGTGATTTAGTGTCAGTAAATGTTTGATTTGATTTCCTATTTTATATATCTGTATACGAGGGGTCATATAACAGTTTCACGGGTATAAATGAGTCTTGAGGGGAAAAAGCTTAAGAAGACCCTCTTATAGGAAAGACATTAGTTCAGACAGAAAAATTTGCTACAATCTGCTAAATAAATGGCACACAGAAAGTGTTATACAGTATATGTGTAACATATAGGAGATCCTGGTTTTGATTCCTATAAACCCACTGACCACAAAAAATGACATGTAGATATTGATTACAGTATAACACATTTTGATTCATTTCTTGACAGAATTCTGAATTTTTTTTTTTTTTACTTTATTGGTCATACCCAGGGATGCTCAGGGTTTACTCCTGGCTCTGTGCTCAAGAATTACCCCTGGCGGTGCTTGGGGGGTCCATATGAGGTGCGGGGGATTGAACCCAGGTTGGCTGTGCTCCAAGCAAACACCCTACCTGCTGTACTATCAATCCAGCCCCAGAATTTGTGTTTCAATCACTGCTACCTAACTGCAAAAAATTCCTAAGGTTTTAAATACTGACTTTTTAATAAGTTTTTGTATAATGACACTTTTTGTGTAACTAATGTGTTGCTACACAATAAAGGAGTTAACCTAATTCTTTTTTAAAAAAATGATTGGGAAAAAACAAACCAGCATCTTTTTTTGTTTGTTTGTTTTTATTTTTGGTTCACAGCCAGTGATGCTCAGGAGTTACTCCTGGATCTGCAGTCAAGTATTACTTCCTGGGGCTGGAGCAATAGCATGGCAGGCAGTGCCTTGCACGAGGCTGATGCGGGTTCAATTCCCAGTATCCCATATGGTCCCCTGAGCACTGCCAGGGGTAATTCCTGAGTGCATAAGCCAGGAATAACCCCTGTGCATCACCAGGTGTGACCCAAAAAGAAAGAAAAAAAAAGAATAACTTCCGGCTAGGGCTAGAGATGACCACATGGGATGTCAGGAACAGAACTAGAACCCTGGTCAGCCCTACCCACTGTACTATCTCTCCAGCCCAACCAACCTAGCATCTTAATGAAGTTTTGAGTCAAAAAGGTGAATTTTACCAACGGCCATTTTCATTTTACTGCAATAAAACTTTTCTGATCATCTGAAGAGATATTTAAAGGTATTTGTAATGTCTATTTACAAAACATTCATCTTCCTTGCACAACTTAGAAGATTATAAACCAAAAATGCAGCAAAATCATTCTGACCTTTTCGTATTTACTAATTCTTCCAGCTCCTTTGACTTGCTAGCTGCTTTCTTTAAAATTTCTCCAGGAACATCTGCTAGTTTAGCCACATTCAGTCCATAACTCCTTGCTGCAACTCCTCTGGTTATTTGATAGAGGAAAGTGACAAAATCTGGGACTTCTTCTTCATCTATAATAGAAAGTTAAACAAAATAAAGAAAATCAAACCTGCAAGTTGAAAGAAATCAGAAAATTCAAGAAAACATGTTATAAGTTTTTATATATCTCAGGGGCTTTGAATAGTCCATTATGAAGCTTGTGTGGAATTGTAAGAGTCCGCACAGCCAAAACCTATACTGAGAAACAACAAAGTGGGAGGCATCTCACTGCCTACTTGAATCTATACTAAAATTCAGAGTAAGCAAAACATTGTGGTATTGGAATAAGACTCTGACCAATGGGTCAGAACAGAATGTCCAAGGATAAACCCCCATATGTAAGTCAGCTAATTCTTGACAAATGAGCTGAGAGCATAAAACAAAATAAAGTCTTTTCAACAAATAGTACTGGAAGAATATGGATAATCACAACCAAGTAATTAAAGCTGGATTCATTAACTCACACTTTACAAAAAAGACAACTCAAAGTGGGTCAAAGACCTTGAGATCAGACCTGAATCTATAAAGTACATAAGGAAAATATAGGTAGAACACACCAAGACCTAGACCTCAAAGGAGTCTTCAACGATACAATACCATTGGCAAAGGCTACAGAATCAAGGGGCTGGAGTGATAGCACAGTGGGTAGGGTGTTTGCCTTGCATGCAGCCAACGTGATTTCAATTCCTCTGTCCCTCTTGGAGAGCCCAGCAAGCTACCGAGTACCCCGCCCATACGGCAGAGCCTGGCAAGCTACCCGTGGCGTATTTGATATGCCAAAGAAACCAGTAACAACAAATCTCACAATGAAGACATTACTGGTGCCCACTCAAGCAAATCGATGAGCAATAGGATGACAGTGACAGTGACAGAATCAAAGCGAAACAAATGGGACTACATCAAACCTAAGATCATTCCTGGTGAAGGTCGGGAGTATATGTGGTTCAGGGATACACCTCGGGTTGGCTGCTTGTAAAGCAAGAATGTTACCTGCTCTATCATCTCTTTGACCTGAGAATTATGATTTTATTCTGAAATTTATATAATTGCTGCAAATGACATCTGTACTCGAATGTTCATTGCAGCACTGTTTACAATAGTCAGAATCTGGAAAAAACCCAAGTGCCCTCGAACAGATGACTGGTTAAAGAAACTTTGGTACATCTACACAATGGAATACTATGCAGCTGTTAGAAAAGATGAAGTCATGAAATTTGCATATAAGTAGATCAACATGGAAAGTAAGTGAAATGAGACAAAAAAGAGAGAGACAGACATAGAAAGATTGCACTCATCTGTGGAATATAAAGTAGCAGAATGGGAGACAAGCACCCAAGAATACCAGGAGGTTGGCTCCATGGCTTGGAAGCTGGCCTCACAGCAGGAGGAAAAGGCAGCTTAGACAGAGAAGGAAACAACAGGTAAAGTGTGGTTCAAGGACCTTCTGGGGATGGAAGAGACGAGCTGAAAGTGGACTATGGATCAAACATGATGGCCACTCAATACCTCTATTTCAAACCACAACACCCAAAAGGAGAAAACAAAAAATGCCCTGCCACAGAGGCGGGGTGGGGTAGGAGGTATGAGATGGGGGTGGGGGGTGGAAGGGATACTGGGATCAACGGTGGTGGAGAATGGGCACTGGTGGAGGGATGGGTACTCGAGCATTGTCTGACTGAAACACAAGCACGAAAAGTTGTAAGTCTGTAATTGTATCTCACAGTGATTCACTAATAAAAAAAAAATTAGGCTGCAAAAATGCCCAAGATGAACCAATGACTAGAGACCTGAGCATCTTACTTATAAATTTATCAAGGGCTTTTTCTTTATAGTTTTTTATAGGCATAAAAATGTTGGGGATCAAACTCAGGGTCTGACACATTCCCCCAATTTTCTTTTCTGAAAGTCACATGGAGAGTGACTTTTACCTTTTGCATTTGTAAAATTCAAATAACCATAATATCCATTTTGAGGAAATGAGTGAGAATTAAATAAAAATAACATATGGAAAGTGCTCATTAAAGTGACTGGACTATAACAGGCAACTGTTAGATCTTATTATTAACAATTTTTTGTTGTTGTTGTTGGTTTTTTTTTTGGTTCTTGGTCACACTCGGTTATGCACAGGGGTTACTCCTGGCTCATGCACTCAGGAATTACTCCTGGCGGTGCTCAGGGGACCGACCATATGGGATGCTGGCAATCGAACTCGGGTCGGCTGCGTGCAAGGCAAATGCCCTACCCACTGTGCTATCACTCCAGCTCCTAACAATGTCTTTTTGTTGTATTAAATAAAGAATAAAATTATTCTTTTCAGACCTCTTCCAACTACCAAATTATGCCTCATAGATGTCCATAAAATTGAAGATACTTATAATAACTGAAGAAGTTTAACTAAGATTAGGGCTGGAGTGATAGTACAGTGGGTAGGGCGTTTGCCTGGCACATGGCTGACCCAGGTTTGATTCCTCCATCCTCTCGGAGAGCCCAGCAAGCTACCAAGAGTATACCGTTTGCACGGCAGAGCTTGGCAAGCTACCCGTGGCATATTCGATATGACAAAAACAGTAACAACAAGTCTCACAATGGAGACGTTACTGGTGCCCACTCGAGCAAATCAATGAACGAAGGGATGACAGTGCTACAGTGCTACAGTGCACATGAAGAGTAAGGCACAAAAAGTTCCATTCAGAATTTAATGCCTTTCAGACGCTTACATTAGTTCATTCTCTTTTGGGACAGTAATGCACAGAGGGATATTTTTTATTGGGCAAACTCCTTGTGAGCTGTGTCAGTATTTTCTTTTGAGCATATTTCCCAACCATGAACCTTCCAACTTTTCACTGAATTTTAAAGTGGCTGATGCTGTCATCATTTGAGGAAAAGGTCCGAAGTTTCAACAGGCATTCTTCACTAAAAACCTTATTCTCATATATTATTTCACTTGATAAATGTGTCTACTTTGTCTTGTTCAGTAAAAAAGAAAGTGCCTGAAGGCTAATGAAAATTTCCTCTAAGAATCTGAAATAGAGCAAAAGTTCCTTTTAAAAGTGAAAACAGGAAGTAGAAGGCAAAAAAGAATGCTGAGACTCAGGTACAGTTAGCTAAGAACTTAGAGCATAGACCATTATGAAGATTTTTTTTTTTTTTGGTTTGTTTCTTGGGTCACACCTAGCAGTGCTCAGAGTTTACTCCTGGCTCTGTGCTCAGGGATCACTCCTGGGAGGCTCCGGGGACTATATGGGGGAGACTGAACCAAAGCTGGCCACATGCAAAGCAAGTACTATCTGTATTAATTCTCTCACCCCAAAATATAAAAAAGATTTTTGTTTTGTCTATCTCTGTACTATCTCTTCAACCTAACTAGACACTTTGTTTTGTCTCCAAATAAAATTGAAGAAATAAACAAAACAGGTGAGGAAGGGGATAGAATTAAGAAAGAAGTTTGTGGAACAGTGTTAACTAAATTAGAAACAGTGTATATTAAATTGAATAAATTTTTGTTACTTATCAATGCTCAAGGCCAGAAGTAAAATGAACAACAGAGATAATCAAAGGAAAAAAATCCCATTTTTTCTCATTTATTTATTCATTTGTTTTTTAGGTGGTACCAAGTGGTGCTCAGGGGCTACTCTAGGCTTTACACTCACACATCACTCCTGGTGGTGCCAGGGGGAACAAATGGGATGCTGGGGATCAAACCTAGGTTGGCTGCATTCAGGCAAATGCCCTTCCATCTATACTATCTCTCTGGAACCTCTTCTGTTCTTTTAGAAAGAAAAAAATTATCTTAATCACTCTAACTACTTTAGTTCTTACTGATTTCTCTATATCCAGCCTCTCCTCTAAAAGTTAATCTTCACATTGGTCTTTCTAAAGAATGATTCTTTCGGGGCTGGAGCAATAGCACAGCGGGTAGGGCGTTTGCCTTGCATGCGGCCAACCCGGGTTCGATTCCCAGCATCCCATATGGTCCCCTGAGCACTGCCAGGGGTGATTCCTGAGTGCAGAGCCAGTAGTAACCTCTGTGCATTGCCAGGTGTGACCCAAAAAGAAAAAAAAAAGAATGATTCTTTCATCTACTTCTCTGTCCAACCTTGCCTGCCATCCATCCATTCAGGAGCTGGAGCAATAGCACAGCAGGTAGGGCATTTGCTTTGCACGCGGCCGACCTGGGTTCGATTCCCAGCATCCCATACAGTCCCCTGAGCACTGCCAGGAGTAATTCCTGAGTGCATGAGCCAGGAGTAACCCCTGTGCATCGCCAGGTGTGACCCAAAAAAAAGCCAAAAAAAAAAAAAAAAACCCATCCATCCATTCACCCATCTACCCATTCACCCTTTCCTCAAGTCCATTTCTGAAATGCCACAAACCCCCTTAAATGTTTGTTTTGGCGGTGTTTTTGTTTGTTTTTTGCTTTTTCTCTCAATATACAACCCATATAGCTAAAAATGCTTTGTATATGCAATACTTAAGGCTATAAATTAGTTATATGACATGTTTCTATGAATATTCATTAGCATACAGTTACGATATTGTTATCATATGTTGGTTTCTACCATAGGATTAATTATAGTAATACTATAATTAATATTATAATTATAGTACTACTATAGGTAAGTTGCATGCCTACTCTTCCATAATCAACCAGGAGTTCTTTTTTTTTTTTTTTTAAAGTTTTTATTTATCCATTTGTATTTGCTTTACACGAAGAGGTTTTTTTTTTTTTTTTTTTTTTTTTTTTTGCTTTTTGGGTCACACCTGGCCATGCACAGGGGTTACTCCTGGCTCTGCACTCAGGAATTACCCCTGGCCGTGCTCAGGGGACCATATGGGATGCTGGGATTTGAACCCGGGTCGGCCGCGTGCAAGGCAAACGCCCTACCCGCTGTGCTATCTCTCCAGCCCCAACCAGGAGTTCTTTTTGAAGCAATATTCTATCTCCAGACTCAGGGTGCCAGAGCGATTGTTTAATAGGCTGGATTCATGATTTGCATGCAGGAGACTGGGGTTCGAACCTCAACACCGAATATGGTCCCCTAGACTCTGCCAGGAGCAACTTCCAAGCACAGCTGAGGTGTGCCATCCCCACACAAAAGGACTTGTACATCACCCTCCTTAATTGGAAGGGGAAAGGAAGGATGGAGGGAGAAAGTGAGTGTATACATGTGTGATGAACATGCAGAAGAAGTCAAGGAGAAAAGGTAGTAAAAACAGGTCATTTCTCTTGGTTTTGAACCTCATCCAGCTCTGTGCTTGGGGTCACTCCCAGATGTGCTGGGGAAAATGCTATAGCAGAATCGAACCTAGTGCTCCTGCATGAAGTGTGTGCTCAGCCCTTTGGGTTATTTCTCTAGCCCCAACAACTGATTTAGGTCCTCATAATAAAAGCTTTCCTTATAAACTTGTCATCTTTTATCTTTTTTTTTTGTTTTTGGGTCACATCCGGCAGTGCTCAGGGCTGAACCCTGGCTGTGTTCAGGAATCACTTCCAGTGAGCTGGGGAACCAGATGCCGGGGATCAAACTTAGCCATGTGCAAAGCAAGCACCTTAACTGCTGTACTGTATCTCCTGCTTTTTCTGTCTACTTGGTTTTTTAAACTATGACTATTTCTTAAATGAGTAGTACTAAAATGTTTATCTGGCACTCAGTCAAGTCAGTGAATGCTGAAATTCATTGTTTCTTCTTATTACAGGGAAACTTGGAAAAATTGGATTATTATTTTCTTTAAGCACAAGGGCTTAAATCTTGTTAGATCTAGCTGGGACTAGAGTGATAGCACAGCAGGTAGGGCGGTTGCCTTGCACATGGCTGACCCAGGTTCGATTCCCAGCATCCCATATGATTCCCCGAGCACCGCCAGGGGTAGAGCCAGGAAAAATCCCTGAGCATCGCCGGGTGTGACCCAAAAAGAAAAAAAAAAACAAACAACAAGGGCTGAAGCGATAGCACAGCAGGTAGGGCATTTTGTATTGCAATGCCGACCCGGGTTAGAGTCCCAGCATCCCATATGGTCCCCCAAGCACCATCAGGAGTAATTCCTGAGTGCATGAGCCAGGAGTAACTCCTGTGCATTGCCGGGTGTGACTCAAAAAGGGGAAAAAAAAAAAAAAGGAACAAGAGCTGTCTCCACTTCTCTTTCAGTTCCTGCTGCTGTTGTTAGGATCCAGGGTCAGACACACTTGGTTACTGTGCTCACACACTTGGCTTTAGTTGCAGTGTCTGCACACAAGCTTGCCGGTGGTCACACTCATTTAGTTGTGATGGTCCAACACACACTGGAGTGCTTGCTGGGGATGTTCTGGTCACAGAGCTTGCAAATCCTTTAGCTGCGGTGTTCACCAGTGGTCATACTTGCACTGCAGAGCTTGTACACACTTAGGTGGTATACCAGAGAAGTACACTATAGTGAGGGTCCCAGATAGCGGAGCTGCTGGAACCATACTTGGTGCATGTGTGGTGCACCAGAAATCAAACTCATGGCCTCATACTTGCAACTCAGGCCTCATACTTGCTTTTAATCACTAAGCTTAAACTCCGAGCTTCAGAAAAGTTGAAAGTTAATGTTCTCCAGGCACCTAGCACATACTGAAGAGTTATGTGGTGATCAAGTAGTTTCTCTTGGAGATGGGGCTTAGAGGTCACACTTGGTGGTGTTCACAGAGCTGTATGTGATGCCAAGATTTATACGAGTGTTTTGGACACAGTCACATGCTAGGCAAGTGCCTTTAGCTGTGAATCATCTCTGGCCCTTAAATCATTTTTTAAAAATCATGTATAAAACAGATTTACAAAAACTTAGAGGTGGATGAGAATATGTAACTTTCCCAAGATATTACAGGCCAGGACATATTAATATACAGGTTTCTTTCTGCTAGTTCACTGTCTCAAGGCCCCTCTCCACACGTTCGGACAAGCCTCACGCATGAAGGAACCGGCAGAGAACCCAGGTGTGTGGGACCCAGGGCTGAGACCTCCAAGGCTGCTCGGATTGGGATTGGGCCTCCTCCGCCCAGATTTCCCATTTCCCAGTAGTTAGGTGTCACACCCAGGGACCTCCCCCAGTGCCGCATAATCCTATCAGTGGCCAGCATCCAGAGACTTAAAGGCAAGCTTTGAGACAGCTCGATATCTTATAACCTACTTCTCCCTCTGGGAGAACCTGGCAAACTACTGGGAGTTTCCTGCCCACATGGGAGAGCCTGGCAAGGTCCCCATGGTGTATTAATATGTCAAAACCAGTAATAAGCTGGATCTCATTCCTCTGACCCTAAAGAGCCTGCAGTATGGCATTGTTGGAAGGACGAGTCGAGAAAAGTTTCTAAAATCTCAGGGCTTGGACAAATGGAGATGCTACTGAGACCGCTCGAGAAATTCGATGATCAACAGGATGACGATGATGATGATGATTTCACTGTCTAATTGGCCACACCAGGGGAAATAGACAAAGTACCACTAAAGTCAATCAAAAGGCATTTGTGCATCTTATTACTGCGAAAGCCAGAAAAACAGAGAAATCAGGAGGGAGATTACTGAGGCATGAACGAATATAACCAGAAATACTACTAGAAGGGAGTCAGTAAGGGAGCAATGATCCAGATTTCAAGTGATTATTGTTTTCAATCTCAAATTTCAGTCCAACTTATAAATGTTATTAATGTACAATAGGCATATTTTTATTCATGCAAAGACTTAAAATTTTACTTCCGTTAGCTGCTATAATTTGTATTCTATCCCATATCTATTGAACCAATAAGAAAACCCTGAATGTATAAGGTATAAAACTTCCCTCATTCCTAGCAGTCTCACTTCAGGAACTGCTTTAAGAATGAGCGTGTGGATGGAGAGATAGTTCAGTGGACTGGAGAATATACTTTGCTTGCTGCAGGTCCAGGCTCTATCTCTAGCACTGAGCACCACTAGGAATAATTCTCAAGCACTGAGCCAGGAATATCTCTTGAGTAGTCCAGGTGTGGTCCCAAACAAAGAGAATGCTATTATATATAATAACGGGCCAGAGAGATGTTACAGGAGTTAGGCATTTGTCTTGCATTCCACTGACACAGGTTCAAACCCCTGGCACCACATAAGGTCCACTAAGCACCGCCTCAGGTCACTCCTGAGCACAAAGCCAGGAATGGCCCCGGAACACTGTCAGGTGTGGCCCAAATACCACCAAAAAGAAAAAAAAAAAAGAAAAGAAAAGGGAGATAACATGGGATTCATTCTGAAAAGATGGGTCATGATGAGATGCTAGTGGGCACCTGAGAAATGCTTCCTTGCTGCTAAGAAACTGTCATCTCGTTGCTCATCAATTTGCTCGAGCGGGCACCAGTAACGTGTCCATTGTGAGACTTGTTGTTACTGTTTTTGGCATACTGAATACACCACAGGTGGCTTGTCAGGCTCTGCCGTGCAGGTGAGATAGTCTTGGTAGCTTGCCAGGCTCTCTGAGAGGGGCAGGTGATCAAACTCGGGTCGCCTGCATGCAAGACAAACTCCCTACCGGCTGTGCTAAGAAAGAGTCATGGTAAATGCTGGTCCCTTGTCTTCCTTTGTTTATTCTGTTAATTCTGCAAGAACTGTTTTGACTCATTTCACTTAGCATGATACTTTCCATGTTGAGCCACTTACATGCAAATTTCATGACTTCATCTTTTCTAACAGCAGCATAGTATTCCATTGTGTAGATATACAGAGAGAGACAGACATAGAAAAATTGCACTCATCTGTGGAATATAAAATAAAATAACAGAATAGGAGACTGGAGGAAGGGGCAGCTCGCATAGAGAAGGGAACACCAGGTAAAGTGTGGTTTGAGGATCCGCACGGGATGGGAGATGCACACTGAAAATAGAATATAGACCAAACACGATGGCGATGCAGTGTCTCTGTTGCAAACCACAACACCCAAAAGGAGAGAGAGAGAACAAGGGGGAATGCCCTGCCACAGAGGTGGGGTGCGGTGGGGGGGATGGGGTGGGAGGGTAGGAGGGATACTGGGAACATTGGTGGAGAGGACTGGGCACTGGTGGAGGGATATAAACAAAATGCAAACATGAAAGTTCACAAGTTTGTAACTGTAACTCACGGTGATTCACTAATAATAATAAAAAAGAACTGCTTTGTCACGAGACTGATGCTGAAGCTAACAGGTCAGGAGGAGAGTCTGAAGAATGGCAAATGGGAGTGGAAGCCTATACTTCCTCTGAGGTTCCTGTAACATGAAACTGCAAAAACGCTTATTGTTGGAGGCATTAGGAGACCAAGTATCGTCTTAATTGTAATCACATGTGCAGAAGAGAGACTAAGAATTTCTAGGACAAGAGAACAGGTAGGTCTCGGGATAATAACTGAGACCCAGGGACTGGAGATTAGTACAGTGGTAAGGAGCCTGTCTTGCATGCAGTCAACCCAGGTTTGATCACTGACATTACACAGAGTTCCCTGGGCACAAAGCCAGGAGTAAGCCATCAGCACTGCTGAGGATGGCCCAAAAATCAAACCACTCCAAACAAAACAAGAACTAGAACACAGGCCTAATGGGCCACTGTTTCAGATGAGCAGAGGGAGGTTATCAGTAGGGTAAAATGGAACCATTAGGTTTGGTCATGTGGGAAAATGTCCAGAGTGCTGATCTACAGGGCTACTGGTGGAGACAGAAGACTCGGCCAAACAAGGAACCAAAAGAGTGAAATAAAAAATAAATAAATACAGAAGGCAATTATTACTTCTAAGTAAACAGAAACAGTTTTAAAAGAAAATACACTTGCCTCCGAACTTGGCTCTTGGACAAGCAATACATACTGGCAGTAACTGTAGGTGATGAATATGAATGAAGCAAAAATGGAATCAGGATGACTGTCCTGGGAGGACAGAGGAAGGGCAGGCTGAAGGCCCTCACCCAACACAGCGAGAAGCTGTCAATAGTATATCATGCGGATAAGCCAACAGAAAGGAAAGTGAAGCTTTTTATTTGAAATATGGAACGAAAGGATGAAAGAGTTTAAAGCAACTGACTGGAACAGGGAGGGAGAGGAGGCCTGCTACGAAAGGGCCGGGCAGGGGCTGGCCACCTGGAAGCATGAGCCTTTTAGCATCATTTAACTGTAAAGTTATGTTCATAAATAAAAACTGAACTCAATAAAATCAAATGCCAAATCACTTAAGCTATCAGGCTCTGAGTGAGTAATCAGTTCACAAATGCTTTTCACTGAAATTTCACGATGGCAAACTCTATCTGCTCATCCCACTGGGCTTTAACTTCTAAACGCCCAGCCTTTTGGAGACAGACTGACTGATATGAACACAACTGCTTCCACGAAGATTTATGATGTGCTTTTTTGTGACTGCATGGTGGTAAGAGGCAAGGCTCACTGAATTTATCTCCAGTTCCGTGCTTAGTTTCATTTGGACCAGTTGTCTGATTTCTTTTTCAGACTCATTCCTAGAACTTTTCCAAAACAAAATCTGACCTCAAGTATCTTGGGAGAGTGGATTTTTCATGGCAGTACACCCATGGTGAAAGGTATTTCAGGCCCATGGGGTGGTAAGCTTAAAAAAAGCTACCACCTGGGTCCAGGGTAGCAAAGGCCCTTCTCTTTCAAGCATGAGGCTGATAGTTTGATTTTTGACATGGAGCCACATACATTGAGTAACACTCCAACAGTACCACAACCAAGTATAGGGCCTCTGGCATCCTACAACCAACCATGTGCAAACACCACAATTCAAGTGTGTGACCCTGGCAATCACCACAACCAAGTATGTGTGTGACCTCTAGTAATCACACTGACAAGACAGGGAAGGGAATGTTTAAAATTTAGCTGTTTTAAAAATTACCACTAGGGGCAGGAAGGAGAGTTTGTATGGCAGGTAGGGTGCTTGCTTTGCAAGGGACCAACATATGTTCAATTCCAGCACTGCATATGTTCCCCGCAACTGCCCACCTGAAGCACCTGAGCACTGGGGCCAGGAGTAAGACCTAAGCACCAATGGATGTGGCCCCCAAGCAAAAAACACCAATTAAATTACCATTAAATAGGGAATAGATTGTGCTCGAACCTATTACATTTACTGGTAGCACCTGAACTTCTTTCTGTTGATGAATGATCTGTTTCATGAACTGTCTCATTTAGGTGACTCTAGCAGTAAGTGGGCAGGCTAGAGAAAACGCTGCCGACACACATGTCAGTTGCAGCGGATGAGAACCACCAGCATAGGAAGAGGATTCTGACGGAGTTCAGACTCCACCCAGGTGACTGACACAAGAAGCCATATGGCTACTTCAGAGTCAGTTTCCTGAAAGTTACTTCAGTTTCCTTTGTCAAATTAAGATAAAATGTACGTCCAGTATAGTATATGGCTCTTAGCATTCATGGTAAGTAATTTGGCGGGAAATACATTTGCTTTGGGGAAAAAAGACCAACAGTGCTTTGAACTTAGCTCCATTCCTTAGGTGATTTTAGGAAGAAAATCCCTGACCCTACTTTCTTCTTATAGAAAACTGAGATGAGAAATCCTAGGAGGACTCAGAAGTGGCAAGGATAAACGGCAAAGCCTATTTTCCCGAGTCTGGCAAAAAAAATAAATCTGGATAATTATTATTTACATTCAAATTCAGAGCTATTCTTACAAATATGCAGTCATTTTGTGTTCTTGTAAAATCTGAGTCCTCATATATATGATGGAACAACAGTCCAGTTATTCTAGTTCATCAGCAGGAGAGTATCATACCTGGATTGTGTTTGCTTTCATCCTCATTGACCAAGAATCCCATGTGATAATTGCCCACTTGTTCTGAGTAACTGTTTTCTAATTCACAAACTGGAGGATAGTGGGTGACAAACAGGGTTAAGGATTTCACCTGTAGCAAAAAGACAGAAAAAAAAAACCAAGTTCCCTTATTTTTAAGTTTTAATTCAATCATAATTATATTCTAAATTTGTTTGGAAAAATTTCAAGTTCTCATAAAAGTTGCAAGAAAAGTACAATGAATACCCATCTGCTCTGTATTCAGTCAATCATTAATCTTTTTCCATAGTCCCTGTTCCCTTTCCCTTGCTCTAATACTCTCTCTCCCTTTCCCTAAATCACTAAATCACTGCAGATCCAGCATTTCATCCCCTAAATATTTAATAATCTTTCCTTTTGAGAACAAAAAATATTCCCCTACACAATTGAAATAAAATTATTACATGCAGGAAACTTCCCTTTGCTCTATTATTGGGAGTACTAAATTTAATCATTTGGTCTAAGTGAGTGCCCAGAAGATTTCTCCATAGTACTGACACGTTTCTTCTTTGTAATAAATAAATAGCTTAAGGGGTGATATTTTCTGAATATTCCTTTCTCTGACAACCTTTCATCCCAAGATTTTGCCATCATTAATCAGCCTTACTTGAATTATTATGATGTTGAGTTGAAGGAAAAACTCTTAATTATTAGTTGACATTCTATAAATAAGAGCTTCCCTTCCACCCTTCCATTACTTTTTTTTTCTTTTTATTTTTTCCTGGTATCAGCATGGATTTGCAAATTTTTAAATAAACACTATTTTAAAGCACATGCGATTGTTCTCTATATCCCAATCTTAAAGGAAGTTAGTACTAAATCCTGGCCTGAACTTTCATAGAGGGAATAACTAACCCAAAGAACTCTGTTTTTTTTTTTCCTTGTGTTATCTTTTATTTTCCTTACTTGTGTTTAAATATTTAAGATGTGTTTTCCCATATAAACTTGTTTATACTCTTTTGAACTTCAAATTTCTTTTTGTTTTTTATTTTACTGGCAGAGTCTCTTGCCCCTGCACCTGGCTGTCTTCACCCGGGCCCCTCAGAGGGGCGGGCTGAATTTCCGTCCCCACCCTGAGAAGAGCCCCAGCAGCAGAAAACCTATGGAACCCAGCCACAGCCATGCTCAAGGCCACTCTCCACATGTTCAGACAAGCCTCACACATGAAGGAACCAGCAGAGGAATCCAGGTGTGCAGAACCCGAGGCCGAGATCTCCATGGCTGCTTGGATCAGGACTGGGCCTCTTCCACCCAGATTCCCCATTTTCCAGTAGCTAGGCGGTCATACCCACAAGCTGCCCCTGGTGCCGTGAATCCTATCAACATCCAAGATCCAGAGACTATAAAGCCAAGCTCCCAGAGTCTATCCTAACATGAGAGCCTTGTTCTCCCTGTGGGAGAACCTGGCAAGCTACTGAGAGTTTACTGCCTGCATGGGAGAGCCTGGCAAGCTCCCTGTGGCGTATTCATATGCCAAATACAGTAACAATAATGGGTCTCATTCCCTTGACTCTGAAGAGCCTCTAATGCAGCACCGTTGGGAAGGACGAAGAAAAAGAGGTTGCTAAAATCTCAAAGCTAGGATGAATGGAGACATTACTGGGCCTGCTAGAGCAAACCGTTGATCAAAAGGATGACGGTGATACAGTGACAGTAATATTTTATTGAATCACTGTGAGATTTCATGTTTCATGAGTTAGAAACTTCCGTGTTTTAGTTATAATCACACAATGATCAAACACCCATCCCTCCACCAGTGCATAGTTTCACAGACAAACAACAGCTCAGGAATGTCATTGACTCAAAACCATGGTCACAGGAACAAGTAAACAGACTACGTTAAGACAAGACAAGCCCCTCAGAACTTTGGTTTTGATCCATCTGCTATTCATCTTATTAAAAGTCAGAAAAAGTGCCTTGTCTTACAACTGGTATAAGTAAGCCTGACAAGGCAGGATTTCCTTGACAAGTTTATCTTAAAATCTGCCCTAAAAGATCTTAGGACCAGATGTCACCAGGGTGTTCACTCCCTGCACTGACAGTCATTTCTAGTGAAGAGACCTAAAGGTTTGACTATGGCACTGCTCTCCTCAAGGCAGCTGAGGCTGAAGAGGCAATTCCTAGCCTCTCACATTCTTCCTCTCGATCTCTCTTTCCTACATTAGCAATCAAAAGGCAGCAGCAAGTTTAAGGTTTTCATCTAAAAAGAGGTTAGGATTCTTGCTCCCGAAGAACCCTCTTCAGTGACTTATGTGGGGTTTATTTTATTGAAAAATATTTTCTTCACTAGCATTTAAAAAGTCCAGAAACAGGTGGGAGAGATAGCTCAAAAATCTGAGCACATGCTCGCTTCGGCAGCACATATACTAAAACTGGAACAATACAGAGAAGATCAGCATGGCCCCTGTGCAAGGATGACATGCAAATTAGTGACGTGGTCCATATTTTTTTCCAAAATAGAACAATCTTCACACTGTTTCCTGTATGAACACATTTTTGTAAGCATGTTCAGCAGTTTATCATAACAGACAATATGAAATATATTATTTTGGTTGTGTTTTGGGACAGGGCTTGGGAACATCCCGAATTTGGTGGTGGGAAGGTGTAATGGTGGTGGGATGGGTGTTTGAATATTAAATGTAATCAAATATTGTGAACTAACTTATAAAAAAAAAAAAGCTGAGCACATATTTTACATATAGGTCCAAGCTTAATTCCCAGCACCACGGGGTCACCTGAGCATCGCCAGGAGTGGTCTCCCAAAACAGAGCTAGAAGGATTCCCCAAGCACTGCCAGGTAGTTTAAACTTTCTAACTGTCTAAAAATAACTATAGAAGTAATGAAAATAGAAAAATAGCATAATATGTCTCTCAAAATCGGTTCCTGACAGGTTTGAAATATCACCGAATTGCTTTGGAGAGCCTGTTTGGAAATTCCAGCAGAACACAGCCACAAGCACGCTCTCAGCCAAAGGACAGTCTGTGCTATTTTAAGAAGGCCATCCTCACTGACCAAGTACTGAGATCTGGGAGGGATACATCTGGAGTGCTGAGAGAAGGGGACACCCACATAGCTAATTAGATCAGCAGAATCAATCAGGCAATCAACTGTCAGATTACTCTCATATCCAGCCAAACTGCTTGTGGTAGTCAGCTTCAACGTGGCGCCAAGGAGATTGACTTCCAAGTACAAAAGGCATGCAAGATACTTACATCTCTAATAAAATACTCAAGTGTAGCATAAGCAATGGCAATTCCATCATGCGTGCTTGTTCCTCTGCCCAGTTCATCCAAGATTACCAAGGACTGTGACGTTGCTTTTCTTATTATTTCTGCTGTATCAGTCAGTTCTTCCATAAATGTACTCCGTCCTTTATATATATTATCAGCAGCTCCCATTCTGCAAGTCCAATGAAGACATCTTGATTATTCTCTAACTTAGGAAGGTAGGCAGTGTTCAATAAATGATTTTTTAAAAAAGAAGATACCGATACCCTAAAAGTTTATATACCTTACATTAGCTGATGTTCAATTAAATTTAGAAAATATACATTGGATATCAATGCATGTTAACTTCAAAGTGCAATGGGTAAAATGTTCTGGATAGAAATTCAAGGTATTAAAAAAAAAAAAAACAGAAATTCAAGATATTTACCAGACTAAGTTCCTGAGAAGCAGAAAAACCTATGACGCTGTCTTTTTCTAACTAATCATTCCAAACTTTACTAAGGATCAGAGGGAAAAAAATGATTGTGTTTAAAATCCATTAGTATTAGGATACTTGATAATTATAGATTTTTCCCAGTGTTTCCCTGAGAACACTCCACACTATTACAAATTAAAGCACCATGTTGAATGAACTTATTTGTAACACTTTTGACTAAAGTTATAATTATTTAGTAATCTCCAGATATATAATACAATATCCCGAAGTGAATGTCATGGAACACAGTTCACAAATATATCAAGAATATCCAAATGGAGGGGCTGGAGCGACAGCACAGTGGGTAGGGCATTTGCCTTGCATGTGGCTGACTTGGGTTCAATTCCCAACATCCCATATGGTCCCCTAAGCACTGCAAGGAGTAATTCCTGAGTGTATGAGCCAGGAGTAACTCCTGTGCATCGCTCCTCAAAAAAAAAAAGAAAAAAAAAAAGAATATCCAAATGGAAAAGAAAAAAAATATCCAAATGACTGAAGGATATAAGGCTTTTTTCCTGTTAGATGTTCCTTGAGTCTTTGACATTTTACAAAGCCCTAGAGAAGAACTACTACAGCGTAACTTTCAAACTCATTTCAAAATAGGACTCCTGAAACTTCTCCCAGAGCACCTGGTGACATTTGGAGAAATGCCTGTTTAGCACAAAGGAAATTGGAGTAGGGAGGAATAACAGAAATAATTAGGTAATACTCATGCTACAGTCAAAAAGTTAACAGCAACATCTAAAATTTGGGGTTTTGACCTGCTTTGTGATGCTGGTAACTACTTTTTCCACACAATGGATTTATCAAGTTTTGCTTTAAAAATTTGCATGTGACCTACAGCAGACTGATATATACTCTTACTTTCAAGACCCACTGAAACTGAGTCTTAAGGATCTCTGGTTTGAGCCCTGGGGGATGGGGTGGGGTGGGCTGGTTGTAATGTGTTGTCCACACACTGGTGGCACTTTCTTTTGTGTGGATGTTCCAGATTCTTCCATGAAGAATAGACCCAAAGAGATAATTCTGTCATCTTCCTAGAAGTGCGTGCTCCTTGAGAGGAGGCTGTGGATTCACCTCAGATGTGAGGCAGAATGTCTTATTTATAAACACACATCTTATACGTGATGACTGAGTAAAGTTCGTAGAAATGATTCAGTTTGAGGTTTTTAATGTAACTTACCCAGCACACAATACTCAAAAATAAACAATTTTGGGGCTGGAGCGATAGCACAGCGGGTAGGGCGTTTGCCTTGCACGCGGCCGACCTGGGTTCAAATCCCAGCATCCCATATGGTCCCCTGAGCACCGCAAGGGGTAATTCCTGAGTGCAGAGCCAGGAGTAACCCCTGTGCATCGGCAGGTGTGACCCAAAAAGCAAAAAAAAAAAAAAAAAAAAAAAAAAAAATTTGAAAATGTCTGAAATTGAAACAAACAAAAAACCCGATAATTTGTAGAAAAAGTTGTAGGGGGTAAAAGGACTTAATAGCTGGTGGGGCGCTTGTCCTGCACACAGCTAACTGGAGTTTGACACCTAGCACCACAGACGGTCCCCTGCGTCCCCCGAGGAGTGATCCCTGAGCACAGAGCCAAGGGGACCACCTCTGGATATAATCCAAACAAACAAAAAATTCGATTTCCTTTTATGTCTCAATATAATTAGGATTAAATTTTCTCACTGTTACTAAATTTACTCTAAAAGACATAAAATTATAGAATATATGACTAAGATAAGAATTTTTAATGGAATATGAAAAATCATTATTATTTTGGGGTCACACCTGGTTATGCTCAGGAGTTACTCCTGGCACTGCATTCAGGAATTACTACTGGTAGTACTCAGGACCATACAGACATATAGAACAACAGAAATCAAACCCAGGTCGAGTACATGCCAGGCAAATGACCTACCCGCTATACTATCAACTCTGGCTTTCAAAAATTAAGTTTTAATAAGTTCCATGGGAAGTTTTTTCCAAAAACATGACACAAGGAACTAAAAACCCAGGGGCCAGAGAGATCATCTAAAGAGCTGAGTGCATTCAATCCCCAGGACAATAAGGTCCCCTAAGCCTCTCTAGGAATAACTCCTGAGCCCCACCAGGTGTGAGCCCCAAAATCAAACAAGCAAAACCACCCAAAATGGTACCCAACCTCAACAGTATTCACTTGTATTTTCCAGTTGAAAATACTGCATTTAAAAAAGCACTTACCACAGTACCTAAAAGGAAAATTAGAGAGAGACAGAGAGAAAGAAGAAAAGTGCCAGAGAGCATAGAGGCAGGCTGTGTGAGGGGGGGTGGGGGAGGCAGGCAGGTGGGAAGCTGGGGGCACTGGTGGTGGGAAATGTACACTGGTAAAAGGATGGGTGTTGGAACAATGTATAACTGAAACCCAATCATGAACAGCTTTGTAACTGTGTATTTCACTATAATTATGTATATATATATACTCAGTGCAATGATATATATATACACACACACATAAACAAATAAAAGTGAAAAAACACTCAAATTTTATTTTCACAGTAACCTATTTAACAAAGATGATTTTCCTATGTTATGTATTTCTAAATTATTAGCAAATGTGTGCTGCTAAAGTGAAATCTTTTCCAATGGTGTCTTAAAAAAGCCTTTCTGCTCACCTAAACTACTCCAACTTATGCCTTCAAAGCTTTCCTAACTGTCAAAACCAACAGATTCCCCCACGGTTCATCCTGATCCTCTTTGCCTTGTCAATGATGGCCACCAACTCAACCTTTTCCTACTGTCTGATTCGGATGAGCTGTAGATACCGAAAGGTGATGGCTTCAGATCACTGATTCCCAAAGTGGGTCATCCACCCTCCCAGGGGTACGACCCTGGGACCATACTAGGCTCAGGTACAACTAGTGGGGGCAGGGGGAGAGGGGCCACCTTCTGTCTGTTCATGTGAAGATGATAGATTTACAAAAGTGCACTGAGTAATTTTTATTTTGAGAAAAGATAGGTTAAGTCAAATGAGTTTGGGAAGCTCTGCTCTAGACAAAACAGTTTCATTTTGTTTATTTTTTCCCCCTCATTTGTCTTTTAAAATGTTAAATCTTTTGTTTGGACACACTAACACAAAGAAATTCACTTTTGGACTTAGGATAAAGTTATGCTGATGAGAGTCCGGCACCATTAGGCCTCTCCCATGGAGAGATAACCCCGCAGCAGTTGGACAGTCACGGGGAAAAACACACATTCTGTTATGATTCTCTTTTCCCAGGGCATCTGGTGATAAAGTAGCAGAGCAGCCCAGCAGATACTGAAGAAATCTGGGCTCACCAACTAAGTACTGTGGCCAGTGGAAGGATGTGTAACTGTGGGAAGTATTTAATGATAAAAATATCTGTCAACATCTCTTTAGTATATAGCTTATTTTTTCAATAAATTTCAGCACAATAACGACTTTATAAGAGTCTAAAGAACATATAAATTTCATTAGTAAGTACCTTTACCCTCTTGTCTTGGTTACAAGTTAGTAATCTTATAATATCAGCCTTACCTTTATCTTATGTTTCCATCATTTCAAATAATCGTGAAAATGGAAACTATGGGACTTTAGGCTTCATCTTACACTGAGTCTGCTCTGAATAGAGGTTACAGTTATGTGATTAAGAAGACAAAACCACTCCGATATTTTTAGGAGTGGCGGCTGTCTAATCTTTCTAATCCCCCTACTCCCTCCTCACCAATAATCTAATACGGGTCAACAAAGCTTAATAAAGCATTAATAGAGAAAATAAACCATTTTTTTAAGTCTGTTTCTAAAATAAAGAATAATTTCATGAAAAGCCTATGTTTGTTTTTATGAGATATTCTGAAGTAACACTTTAGATGTTTCTAAATTACAGTGAATGGGATGGAACTCTGTCTCATCAAATCAGTCTCTAGGATTTATGCAGGGAAAATGCTTGCATGAGGGAGAAATATTGCAATTAACGGGAGTGGGGGTTGGGAGGGTCTTTTTGTAATGAATAGCAATACTGGAACTTAAATATCCGAACCATAAAACTAAGGTAATGATTATAATATTGCATTAAGATTTTTCATATACTTTACATGCTTGAAAAGAGTGTGATAAAGGGACCGAGAGACAGTAGAAGGGTGCTTGCATTGCATGCCGCTGATCTGGGTTTGATCCTTGGCACTGTATGTGGTCCGTATATGGTCCCCAATAAGCACTGCCGGGAGTGATTCCTGAACACAGAGCCAGGACTGCAAGGCATGCCCAACACCCACCACCCCTAGTATATTTATAGAGTAATACATAATTAAAATTCACCATTTTACCTCTTATGCAAATAATCCAATGGCATGAAGCACATTCACAAGGTTGTAGATTATCACGACTCTAGGTAATCAGAAATTTTCATCATCCTCAAACAGAAACTCGGCATCCATAAAAAAATAACTCCACATTCTACCTTTCCACTGGTAAGCTAGTCTACTTTCTGTCCCCATGTATTTGCCTGTGAAGCTCTCATAGGTCGAACTGTACCATTTTTTCTCTCCAAGTAACATAGAGCGATTTTACGTTAGCTTATTTTTCCTTCTTTTTGAAGTTTGATATGTTCACATTTATTTCATTTTCCTAAAAAGTTTGCAGAATTCCATCTGGAACAGATTTTAAACTTGTCTTCTTTTATTATACAAACTTTGCAGGGGGTAGAATTACAGGTAATTTTTTTTTTTAATCTTTTGAGTTTCTCTATAGTTTTCTTTCTTCTCTTTTAAAATGCTCAAAATAACATTTATTTCAGGAAAAATTCACATAAATTGGAGATCAAAGCACCCTAACGGGGTCCCATTTTGATTGGTGAACCAATAGTTTCTTGCTGGAGTGGGGAAAGAGTAGGTAGGGGTGGGAGAGAAGGAAGAAGGAAGAGGAAGAAGGGCTAGGTAGAAAGAGGGAGAGTGCATCTATAGTTTTAAATTTTGTACATTGAACAAGCAATAGTGTGTAATTAGGAAGACAATGTTATTTTTAAAACCTTGAACAATACATCTAAAGAACCCTTATAATCTGTTGTATCATTATATTAAGACAAAGCAAAATGATGGTAATTATCAAGTTAAATAACCAGCTGTTTCTAGCAATATCAAAAATACTTTATTAGCAGCAGGAAAAAATTTTCTTTCTCAGTATAACTGTTTCTACCTATAGTTATAACCAGATCAGACTACTGTATTGCAAATCGACATATGAAAGCTGTGACACTGAACTACAAATATAACCAACAAAAACCACTAAAACCATCTTTCCACTTCAAATGGAAACACTCCTCGACAGCTATCCATGGGAAAAGCAAACTTGTCTTAGTTCCTGTCACTGAGAGCATCTGCAAAGCACACACAGGCCACATGTGAAGAATACAGCTATTTCCCTCCCAAAGGAATTTCTGAATGTGCTGGTTGTACAAATCATTCTCCAAATTTTCTAGTTCAGTGGTTTTTAACCTTTTTATACCTGAGGCCAAGCAGTTAGAATCAACTGCATGGGTCTATGCTAGGGGAAAATCCAAGAATTTCAAAGGATAATAACTAACAAAACAATGCTCTCTCTTGATCTTAACTCCGTGACAATCACAAATAATTAAGACCATCAAAGGAACAGTAAGATACATTAGAGTAACTGAAGAGAACCCAATACAAGCAGATTATGCATTCTACATTATGAGACTGGGCAAATCACAATTTCTTTGAGTTTTTCTTCTGCAGAATGACAGGAATTAACACTAAACAGTTGCTCCCAAATTTGGAAATGCTTAGAATCATCTGCAGAGAGGTTCTGAAACATGAGTACAAAAGTCTCCTTCATTGTACCAATGACAACATGAATTGAGAGGACATACTTGATCACTTCAAACCAAACTAGACTCAAAGGTGACTATGAAGCATTCAATTCTACTAACAACCTTAGCATTAGCAGCCTGCATTTACACTGCATTATTTTTACTGCTTAAATTTCGGTTAGCAATATTACAGAACTTCAACCTCTGTATGTGTGCAAGACTCACCACATGTGCCACCAACTAACACAACTTTCTATCAAAATGATGAAGTGCACTAACTCGGTTTTGCTCTCTAGAGCTTCAGGAAACAAACCACAGAGATAGTCCTAAGGCAACATTTATGATGACAACATTTCTAACAACCTACTTACTGACTCAAATATTATTTATGATGTGGTTTTGTTATTTACCACCAGGGGAAGAATTAAAGATAGTTAAGGATGTTTTCTATCTGAGAATGATATTATGTTTAAAGAGTGCAAATACTCCATAGTACAGACTCGATCAATATTTGCTGAATTAATCTAATCTGGACAAACAAATCAGCTATCATTCACAAAATTTTTGAAAGCGAATATTTATGATAACTGAATTTGGGATCAGGGAAATATCTCAAAGGGCTAGAATCATGCTTTTTTAGCATGCAGCAGCCTGGGGTTCCATCCCTGGCACTGCATGGTCCAAATACTGCCAGGTTATGGCCCCCAAATCAAAATAAGTCAATAAAATAATTTAATTTAAACACCTGATCACCTTCCAATTCTGTCTCAAAATAAACATTCTGGTACCACTCTGAGTACACAGCATTCGAGAAACTGTGCCAAAAGAGAGCATTAACACAGATAGCATAGAAGGAAAACTTTTAATTTTCCTTCTAAGCAGCCACTTAATGTAAATGTCCCTTTCTACTGACATTTAATTAACAGAAGTAACTTATGCTGTGATGTTAATGCTTTTGCTTTCTTAAGAAGCATACTTAATGACTACATTTCTAAAATTTAAGTACTGAGACCAAAATGTTAAATGAGGTTTAAGTTTGCATGTATCAGGATAATAAACAACAGACTTTCTTTTAGAGATGTACTAAAAGATGTTAATAATCCTTGGAAAAATGTCTAGAAATATTTCATTTGTGAGCAAATACATCATAATACACTGACATAAATATACCAATCAGAGCCAAATGCACATATTTGCCAAAGCTCTACTAAAAAAATATTTTTTTTAAAAAAGCTTCTTATTTAGGAAAAGATTCATTTGAGGTTACAATATTCAGAAAAAGCCTACTAAAATCTCCTTAAAGCTTCTCACGCAGGTGCACAGTGCCCTGTGCCCAGTAAGTACTTTATGGGTATTAATAGACTGCATACAGTTGAAAAACCTATTACACATGTACAAGTAGTAATAAAAAATACCTATCTTTAGGATTAAAGTTTGGAGACAAAATTTAAGTCTTTATGTTACTCTGCCACATTTTAATATTTTTGCCCATTAAGTACAAAAAGAATTTGAAGTGACTTTTACCAACATATTTAAAATGGAAGAATTAAAATGAATAAGAAACTAAGATTACAAACCACACAGAAAATTTGAGACAGCAAATTAAAAAAGGTTTTTTTGAGATGATGATTCAGTTTCAGGTATAACACAATGATTCAATATTCGTATAAATATTTAAAATACTTTAAAATACTAATTTTGGGATTTTTAACTCAGACATTCCAATTTAATAGGTATGTGATGGGGTTTATAGTAACATTTTAAAATAAGTATTTCTATGATTCCCATATCACTATGAAATACTTGCATGTAAGACGAGAAGGGGGAAAGTTAATCAATTTGTTTCTACACCTGGATCTTGAGTTCAGCTTTTGCATTCTTGGCAGTAAAGACAAAAAGGAATTAAAAAAAATTCAGTCATTGGCTGATAATAGGAAACCTGGATATTTGTCAGGGAAAGCCAATGAATTACTTCAGTCTGTTTGTAAGCCAGCTCAGCATGTACATGGCGGGCGGGGTGGGGGGGAACCTCCAGCTGTTACAAAAAATAGTTTAGTAAATAGCATTTCATATGAGGACATTAGTACAAGTGAAAATGTCCCTAGAGTAACTTTTGAGAATATATATCAATGTCAGGCTGACTGGGTTGGGAACACCTGTAAAGGCATTAGAGGTTGCCCCCAAAACCTCCATCCCTCTTTGAAAGCCCGGCTAGCTAACGAGAGTATCCCGCCTGCACCGCAGAACCTGGCAAGCTACCTTTGGCATACTCTCCCCGACCCTGAAAGAGCCCCCAGTAGACCATTGGGCTACACTAGCATGTGACAGGGACAACGGCACCTGCTTGAGCAAACCGATGAACAACGGGATGACAGTGATACAGCGATATCTAAGTGTCAAATGAGAACTTTTATTTTAATTTTTAAGGTGCAAGGATAAACTTTTAAACACTGCTACTGGATCTAAATGGGTCTACCTGCTTCAAGATTAAGAAAGATACATATTCTTTTACTCGACAGTCTCATTCCAAGACTATAGGCAAGATTCAGAAAATGCTTCTATTCATACCATGAGAAAATATGAGATAAGCATCAGTAATCTTCATTTTTGCAACATTTTGCAACTGAATCATGTAAAATGTACATCAAGAAAAATTGAGGCCGAAGCAATCTAGTGGCTGCAGTGTGTGTGTTGCGCCGAAACTCCTTGATCTCACTGACCTTAAGGATCTCTTCAATGTGGACACACTGCTCTGGCATAAGGACTTATTCTCTCCCCATCCCCCGTCCTCTTCTTGTTGCCATTGGGAAGGACAGTACAAGGATAAAGTATGTCAAATTGAGATCTTAGGATTTTTACTAGGATATAGAGTGGCACTAGGCTTCATGTTATTGATTCATTATAAAAGTTTAATCATCTTACAATCCCTCCTGTGAAAGAAAATATGGTCAATATGACTAAACACATAATCCTACCTAATCCCATTCCCTCATGCTTTATCCAGAGTAACTGTTTTTCTGTTTTTCTTGACTATGGTTTTTTTTATCCTAGGCACTTCTCTACATTTTTACTAGCTATGTTTAATTTTTTCACTTTTTTTTTTTTTGGTGGGGATGCGCATCAGGGCTTATTCCTGCTATGGCTCAGGGAAACGTATGTGATGCCAGGGATCAAACCTGGGCAAGGCAAGTGTCCTACCCACTGTACTACCTCTCCAGTCCTGAAGCAAAGTTTAGAAAAAGGAGAACGCTCTTAACATACCATATATGTGAAGACAGACTTTTACACCCCAAATACTAAAGACAGAAATTCTAGAAGGAAGAAAGTGAACATTTACTAAACATCTACTATGTGGTAGGCAGTCCTTATTATCATAGTTGTTTAGGATTTAAGTAGCATTATTTCCATTTAATAGGTGAGAAAATGAAGACAATAAGTCCAGTAATTTGGCAAAGGTGACACAGCTGTTGGTGACGGAAGTGGAATTTGTGCCCAAGGATAATACATTTCAGTAAAAATACTGAATTTTTTCCCGTGGCACCATTTTTCCATGAAGGCCCCAAGAAAATAAAACCAACAAGGCATGATTAGGAAACCAGTGAACTTCTATTGAAAGTTAAACTCTAAAACCTCCATCCGTCCCCACACATAGTACATTTAGTCACATTCAGGGGGTACTAGTAAGACATTAGAGAATCCCAATGCCTCATTCAAAAATGTGCCAAGTTTGTGATTTTATCTTATTTACACCAATAAACAATGTTTCATGGAAGCTGGTAGAAGGTGGTAGAAAACCCAAGTCAGAGAGAAAGGATTTTATTACCATATCTCATTGTATGATCATCAAAGACTTTATGCCAATTAAAATTTTTTTCTTTCTTTTTACAAAAAGGGGTACGACTGTCATATGAAGCTTTTACAAAAACTATACTAGTGTTCCAAAAGCAAGGAATATGCAGTGGAGACATTATGTAGTGAAAAGAGGCAATCATGCTGGTTTGTATCAGCCCTCAAATCCTACAGGGGGGCTGGGCTCACCCCACAGGTGTCCACGCTAAGGAACATGAGCTTGGAGGATTCACTGCTAGCAAGGCTCTTCTTTGAGGGGAGATGGTACCCCTTCCCTCAAAGTTGCTTCCTGCAAGGACAACTCTGGCAAATAGAAACTATGTCTTTTCTTCTCTTTTTTTTTTTTTCCTTTTTCTTTTTGGGTCACACCCAGCAATGCTCAGGGGTTACTCCTGGCTCTGAACTCAGAAATTACTCCTTGCTTTCTTGGGGGACCATATGGTATGCTGGGAATCGAACCCAGGTTGGCCATGTGCAAGGCAAGCACCCTACCAGCTGTGCTCTTGCTTCAGTCCCATACTATGATTTTTCATGAAATACTCAGCATAGACCTGCAAATACTCATGGCAGACCACTGGTGGAGGGATGAGTACTCAAGCAGTGTATAACTGAAACATAAACATGAAAATATGTAAATCTGTATCTATACCCTCACGGTGATTCATTAATAATAAAAAAAAAAAGTTACTCCAGGGGCCAGAGCGATAGTACAGCGGGTAGGGTGTTTGCCTTGCACACGGCTGACTCGGGTTCAATCCCTGGCATCCCATACGGTCCCCCAAGCAGTGCCAGGAGTAATTCCTGAGTACAGAGCCAGGAGCAACCTCTAAGCATCGCTGAGTGTGACTCAAAAAGAAAAAAAAGATAAGGCACAGGCTGATAAATTTTAGTATTTAAATATTCACAATCCATATTTCTTAATTTTTTAATTTAGCAAATGATTTCTTGCTAATTAACACTTTACACTTGGGATCAGCCTTATAATACGTGAAGTCAATATCTCCAGGTGTGTTTCAGATTAATAAAAACATTAACAAAAGCTAAAAATAACTTCTTTCTAATGAACTGGACCTCACATTATTAAGATCTACTGACATTCGAAGTTCAGTATAAAACTTGGAGTGTTTCTCCAAAAGGAGTGGAGTTCATTTCTTCAAATAATATACAACATAATGGTGGCATGGGATAACCAGCCATGAGCTTTAGAGCAGATACCAAAATAATTCAGTGACCAAAGTTGGGGGTTTTCACGCTAAACATATCTCTGGGAATTAAATGGTCAGCTTCATGAACATGGCTTTTTAAAAACCTTTTGGGAAAAACTATGCTAGGACTCAGTTGAAGTGTTGAATGTGCATTATTTAATTTAAACTACACAATAGCCCTAGGATGAAAGTATCACTGAGTAATTCCATTTTTATGAAGGAAACCGGCTGAGAGTTTATCACCAGCATGGTCTGATATTCAGTTAGATTCCTGTCTCAGAGATTTGCCACAGGTTTAGCAATGATGCTTAATTTGGAGTTTCAACTTATGATATGGAAATATAAGGGCCATCTTATCTTGAGTGTGATGTTTGGAGTCATAGCAACTATCCTACAATTATAGAAGAAAGGAAATGAAATTGCAGAGTCATCGAATCACCAGAAACAGCCACCACCCTTAACCCTGCTTGTTTTATGAGCAAGGCTACTGTTATTATTTTTCTATCACTTGCATCTAGAAACATTCCTGCTACTGCCTTCTGACAAGGTTTTCCTCTAGATCTATTCCCCTACATTGCTCATTAGTTTTGCCTCTAAAACTTTTATTCTTCCCACGCGAACGGCTGCTCTGCTCCTGAACAACCATGATCCCGGAGGCCCACTAACTAATTTTGGAACCCAACGGCTTCTTGCAGAAATGCTTCTAAACTGTGAACTAAGCTATAGCCCCATGCCACCCAAGGAGGGGAAAGGTTTTTCTCTCTCAGCCTTTCCTTTCGGCGGCAGCTGCGGTGTGGAGACCGCCATCTTTTAGAGCCCACTAAACAGAGGTATGAGCTTGGAGTGATGTGACTTCTGGCAGAAATTTCTCTGGACTTAATTAGTAAAATACCAGAAATCCAAAGCAACCTCATATGCTCTTTATTCTCAGCAATGGAAAACAAATGATCAAATCATGCCTTTTCGGCAGGTCTGATTGTTGGGGGAAAATTCCAAACAATAATAGTGAGTTTTCTGTTGAAACATTCAATGTAATCAAAGTAAAGAGAGTGTAAAGTGAAAATCATCAGCCACATAGGCAGGGGGTGGGGGGTGGGGGTGAGATGGGAGATATACTGGAATTCTTGGTGGTGGAACATGTGCACTGGTGAAGGGATGGGTGTTCGATCATTGTATGACAGAGACTTAAGCCTGAAAGCTGTGTAACTTTTCTCATGGTGATTCAATAAAAAAAACTTTTATTTTTTTTCTCTTAATTAAATTTATGTCTCTCTCCCTAATAATGCAACTAAAATAACTAGTATATGTATTTTACATAATAGATTAATTACAATAAAAATAAAAGATTCTTTAATTTTTCTATGTTGAGTTATTTTATAAAGTGAACATCAAAACAGTATTTGTTTGGTTATAAAACAACAGAATATCAGATACTTTGGCCTGTTGATGTTTAAGTTAAAAGCACACTTTAAAGAAAGTACTTGAATGTCCATTCAAATCAATATTAGCATGTAATAAAGTCTGATGTGATTCCAGAGTCAAATATTTAAGGTATACAAAGTTGGATAATAAATTAGACACTGGGGCTGAAGAGCAGGTACAGCAGTTAGGGCTTTTGCCTTGAACACAGCCAACCAGAGTTTGATCCCCGGTATCCCATATGGTCCCCTGAGCCTGCCAAGATTGATCCATGAGGGCAGAGCAAGGAGTAACCCCTGAATATCACTGGATATGACCCCCTCCCCTACAAAAGAAACCCTCAGACACATTAAGCAATAGCCTATTTACAGACTGAATTTTTTTTCTTAAAAGTGTGCATGTAAGTAATATAAATCATACTTTAAGAATTGTCGTATTTATACTAATAGCTGAACAATTAAGTTAAACTACAGCTCTAATTAGTGAAACCATGATTTATTTTAATATTCTAAATATGGCACAGAATTCAGGCTTCTATATTGAGCGTAATCTGCATGGAAGAACATAAATTATTATAAGCCAGTGTCTTTTCTAGTATGTTCTGTTCTTCTGGTAAGGCAAGGAGGGTAAACTAAATTTTTCCTGTACTCTGCATAGAGTATCACTCCAAGCCTTCCACCTCTGGTTGAGCCAGAGTGAATCTGCCTGTGTACCTATTCTGGGGCCTAGGAGCCACACCCTGCAGTGCTCAGGGATGACTCCTTACTATACTTGGAGACATGTAATGCTGGGGGTAGAACTTGGCTTAGCCGTGTGCAAAGCAAGCACTTTACCCCTATTCTACCTCTGCAGTTGGGAGTTATTCTTTAAGAATGACTCTGTGTGCTCAGGGGACCATATGTGTTGCCTTGGAGGAACTGGGGTCAGCTGAATTGACCATAGGAAAAGCAAGTGTCTTACCTGCTGAACTATTTCTCCAGTCCTGCTTTGATCCACTGAAATACTGATTTTTTTTGCATAAATTTTTCTTTAAAGTAGAACTCCATAACTAAGCAAAATTTTAGGAATACTGGGCAAAATGATCCCCTGTCTCATCTGGTACTGACACTCAGGCTGAAATGATTTCCTTAAGCTTCAGTGCTCTAAGTACTTTACTTTTGTGTGTGTATGTGGTATTAGGATTCAAACTCAGGGTCTCAGACAAGTGAGGCCTGAGATCTTTTTTTTTTTCTTGAGGCCTGAATTCTACCATCGAGCTACATATCCAGACCTAAAGAGTTGGAATGCAAATGTACCTGTATAAGAAGAAAATTCATGTGACAATATGGGCTTGGTTTATTTTCCAAAATGTTTTTAAAACAGAACTTTTTACCTTGTGAAAATGCCATCCACAATTCCAATTGTTGCTTCTTCTGCAGGAACATAAGAGCCAATTTGAGCCATGATAGTAATCAGGGCCACTTGTTTTATGTAGGAGCTCTTTCCACCCATGTTTGGTCCAGTGATTATCATTACTCTCTCTGAGTTCCCCTAGAAAATCAAAGAGCATTTTTGCTTATTGTACCAGAGGGATTTTTTATGTAATAGCTATAATTTAGTCTTTAAGTGGAAATTCATTAGGCAAAAATTGCTTTGTGGTATTTAAGACTGTTACCACTTAAATATCACAGAGGGAAAGATTTCATTGCATTTAACTGGAACTGTACTACTGCAGAAAAGTGAATTCTTAGCAGCACACATAATTTATTTGGGAAACAACAATACAATAAGGGAAAAAGAGAAACAACCTGAACTGTAACCATCATGAATTTCTCATTAACTGGTCTTTGTGTGTACGTGCTTGTGCTTTAAATTGCTAACATTAAAATCAACAATTTCCATTTGTCCATCTTAAAACTACAGGTATTGTATATCTAATTGCCCACAGTGCTAAATTGGGTGGTAGCACATGAATTTTCCAGCTAAAGATGAATGACATCTAACGAGATTTATAATAGAAAATTCTCAACTTGAGTTTTATCAACATGTATTCACTGCCATTTAACGAGAGCAAGGAAAGGAGGCAAGGAGCTGCAACACTTACAAGAACTGTTTCTGGAACTTGCCTGTACCAGTCAACTACCATAGTCGATCTGCACAGACCCTGTCTAAGGGAAATTATCCAAAGGTAGCTCTCCATTAGTCCAAGGTATTGACATTCTGGGTTATGGGAAACTACCACCTTTTACAGTATCTGCCTGGTCAAGAACAACCAATTTATAACCCATCTACCATCTTAGTAGTGGCTTCACATAGAAGTTTCCTAAAACTGGGCCAAACTGAAGGGTCTCTTGGGAGTTTAAACTGAGAACTAAGGAGAGGCTGAAAAGAAACACAGAATGATGCTACAAAACACTAGGGGACCATGAGCTAGGAGTCATTAGGAAACAAAAGATATGAAGAAAAGTATAGGAAACAGCAGTTAAAGAGTTAGTAATGAAGGTGAAAAAACAAAAAGCAAAAAACCAGGGGAGAGCCATGAGAAACTCCATGTAAATGGGTTATCAGAGTAAAACATGAAAAAATCTTACTATTGAAGGAATAAAAGAAAATCTGTTCCAAGTTGAACTGTCTCCTAACTTTACTTAACTTCAGTTTCTTCCAATATTATTTCTTCCCTGTGGCTGCATGTGACTTCAAAATAAGCCTAATTACTATTACTTGAAAGCACTTGAGTGATCTGGGTTTCTGGGAAAAGGAAGAGCCTAGCAAAGTAAGAGTAAAGAAATCTGATGCAAGAATAGTGATGAAATTAAGGATTAAAATAAAATCTATAAAAATTTAAAAATAGGGACCCTCTGCTCCTAAAGACTATGATCCGAGACGTCTTCTAACCCATTTTGGCACCCAGAGCGGTTTCTTACAGTAATGCATCTAGACTGTAAACTGAGCTAAAATATCACAAATCCAAAAGAGTTCATAGAG
The DNA here is from genome assembly GCF_027595985.1 of Sorex araneus. Classification (NCBI taxonomy): domain Eukaryota; kingdom Metazoa; phylum Chordata; class Mammalia; order Eulipotyphla; family Soricidae; genus Sorex; species Sorex araneus. Next base: position 157,632,562 of record NC_073302.1, on the reverse strand, counting down.
TATTCATTCTCAGCAGTGAAAATAAATTATTAAATGATGCCTTTTCAGCAGGCCTGATTGTTGGGGGAAAATTCCAAACAATAATAGTGAGTTCTCTATTGAAATATTGAATGCATTCAAAGTATAGAGAGAATAAAGTAAAGAGCATTAGCTACTTAGGTGGGGGCTGGGTGGGAGGGGGGTATTTTGAGGTTCTTGGTGGTGGAACATGTGCACTGGTGAAGGGATGGGGGTTCAATCATTATATGACTGAGACTTAAATCTGAAAGCTTTGCATTTTTTTTCACGGTGATTCAATAAAATAAAAACTGAAAAAAAAATTTACCAAACATCCAGCTCAAAAAAAATAATAAATTTTAAAAAATTAAAAAATAATAAGCCTATTATAAATACAGATTTGGCATAACTGAATATTTTGAAATTTTTAGAAAACAAAAATTTCCTTTAAAAAATTGACAACACAAAAATTAGCAAACTCTGAGCTGTTTTTCCCCCAGCATGTGAGGCCGGCTTCCAAGCTGTGGAGCAAACCTCCTGGTACTTATCTCTACTATCCTTGGGTGTTAGTCTCCTATTCTGTTACTCTATAGTCCACGCAATCTTTCTATGTCTGTCCCTCTTTTTCTGACTCATTTCACTTAAGATGATACTCTCCATGTCGATCCACTTATGAACAAATAAATAAATAAGAAAAATCCAAATCATCCTACATCTAATAAAGAAATTAAGCCCTCCCATAAGAAAAATGCCAAAATTAGCTATTTTCCTATGCACACTTTTAAGAAGAACATTTTTTTTTGTTTTTGTTTGGGGTCACACCCAGTAGTCTCCTTATGGAATTAATTTAACATTATTTTCTCTTATTTATTTATTATTTGGGCCACCTGGGAGGGTGCGCAGGGTTTACTCCTAGTTCTGTGCTCAGGAATCACTTTTGGTGGGGTTCAGGGGACCATATAGGGTGCCAGGGATCAGAGCTGTCCGGGTGAAAGGCAAGCGATTTGTCCTATGTACTATCTCTCTGATACAAAAGAACTACTGAAACCAAATCCTGAGTAGAATATATCTTCTTTCACAAACATTAATAAGCCAATGCAAGGATATATAAACATTTAGAGCTCCTCAGGAATTTTTAGTTTTTAGTTTAATGTGCAAAGGTGAACCAATATAAGTCATATTTACAGAAAATCAAATAACAATATCTGGTGACTCAGAGAAAGCATTTGACAAATTGTATATTCACCATTCATTTAAAAAGCGAAGAAAAAGAAAATAAATAGAATAAGGATTAAAAAAGTTTAAGAAATACCAAAATTAAGTCCCTGGTAAAGATCTAGAACAGGTACAATTCTTTTAAATGGCCCTGGGAGAGTAAATCTTACACTATTTTTGAAAACTGGCATAAGCTATAAAGGCTAAAATCAGACATACTTGAACAATTCTCCTCCCAGTTATATATCCAATAAAAGTATATACAATGCACACCAAAAACAAACAAATAATTGTTCATAACTGTACCTTCCATAATGAATTTCTTCAGTTGGAAGTAATGTAAAGTGGAATAACATAATCCACGGAAACAATAGTTGCCTTGGGAATTAAAAAGCAATCATCTCCTCTTCTTTGTCCCATTATAGCACAAACCTCAGTGAATAATTTATTTATAATGGGTACTACAGCAAAGAGTGGTACTAATGACCTCTTATCGTAAGCACACTACATCGAGCACTATGGAAAAATGATGTGGAGTAATTTTCAAGGTGGTATTAATTTCTTTTTCTTTTTTGCTTTTTTGGGTCACACCCGATGATGCACAGGGGTCACTCCTGGCTCTGCACTCAGGAATTACCCCTGGCGGTGCTCAGGGGACCATATGGTATGCTGGGAATCAAACCCAGGTCAGCCTCGTGCAAGGCAAACGCCCTACCTGCTGTGCTATCACTCCAGCCCCGGTGGTATTAATTTTAACAAGAATTTTGTCAAACAAATGATAGTGTGGAAAAATAAGTGAATAAATTCAAATAGAGAACTGGTCAAAAGTCAAGGTATGTAATTTCTAGTCCAGAGTTTGGGTTAGTTGCCAAAATTCTCAAAGTTTACACTTCCTTCCTTCTAAGAGGATCGGGAGTTGAATAAAACAATCTCAAATTCTATGAATTTCCAAAATACAATGTGTCCAAATTCAGACACATTACATGGCTACGTGGTCCTGGAAGGTCCAAAGGGTAAGAACTTAATTAACTCTGCTCCAGATCTAACTGGAAGACAGGAACCTGGGGGCCGAGTACTATGAAACAGTTGGAAAAAATGGTCAGATTTGTGGTCCAGTGAGTTGAAATGGGTTTTTTCCAAGTCTACCCAACAACTGATTTCTATTTGACTTTAATATCATCTCCTATTATTGTACCCCGATACCCCCTGGCCCCCATACACACACTTCCCCGAAATACTAGCAAGACACAGTTCCTGTTTTCCCGTGAGACACAGAGGCTTGGAGAAGCTACCATCTGTTCCAAAAGTGCAGGGCTACTAAGTAACACACTGCTAAGGCAAGATAATGCTGTAACAGATGTTTCAAAGGTGATCCCTGCTATGACAGGGAATCTCAGTCACTGCTAAAGAGGATGAGTCCAGAGTCTGTGAGTCCATCACTGACATGGATGACCAGCCAGAGTATTTCTGAAGTCAGGAGAAACACAGAGAGAGGGAGGGAGGTAGGGAGGGAGGGAAGGAAGAAGGAAGGAGGGAGGGAGGGAGGGAGGGAGGGAAGGAAGGAAGGAAGGAAGGAAGGAAGGAAGGAAGGAAGGAAGGAAGGAAGGAAGGAAGGAAGGAAGGAAGGAAGGAAGGAAGGAAGGAAGGAAGGTAGGTAGAGAGGGAAGGAGGGAGGGAGAGACAATGGAAATTAGGGCGTAAAGACAGTATTATGGGATATAGTTACAAACATATAAAATTGACAATTCAAATTATATGATTATATAAATTTTTGAAAAACATTTTTAAAAAGATAGTATTATGGGTAGGGCATTTGCTTTGCATGTGGTCAATCTGGGTTCAATCCCTGGCACCCCCTATGGTCCCCTGAGCACAGCCAGGAGTAACCCCTGAGTATTTCTGGTGTGACCCCACACACACAAAAGGGGGGCGCAAAAAAGAAAACAACAGAAATCATCACATGTTAAGACCTGGGCATCCACTAATTTTCTGCAAAGAATTTTTTTCCTTGGCAGGTTCTGATATTGACAACTTTCTTCAAAGCAGAGTTCTGTCATGATAATAACTATTTTTATAATAGCTGCACGCTGCTAAAAAAAAAAAAATCACACTAAACCCAAACCACACCACCACAATCCTGGCAGTTTCAGTATTTTATTCCCTGAAAGTGCCAATCAATGGCAGGCTACAGTGAGAGGTCTCTAGTGCAATTCTACCCCAGACAAGTGTTCAGTCCTTTCAGTCAAAACTGTTCCAATTTTAAACCCAAGTGAACTATGCAAAGGAGCAGAAAGAGACAGGAGAGAAGGGACAAGGTATATGCTGAGAGACTGAGATAAAATTCCATGTTTTTTCTGATGCTTGAATGTTTCCCAATTTATATTCCCCTGGGGAAAGGAGTTACGTAGCACAGCTCCTCATTTCACAGAGTACCAAGGTGGACATGAGGAGGGCGGTCTATTCAAAGAGAGAGTACAGGAACAGCTCAGCAAAAGTGAACTTGTATCTCCGGTCACCATTAGACACTTTTCAACTACACCTACGTACTAATAAAAATAGTACCCAGTAACAATTTTTGAGCATCTCAAGGGCTAGAATAGACAGAAACGATTCTGACCAGAATGCTGGTGAAGCTCTAAGGAGAAAGTAGTATCTTTTGAGTCTTGAGGGATGAACAGGAAGAGTTTAACCAATGAAAACAGTAATGGACTAGAAGGGAAAAGGAACATTTTGGACCGACAGCAGCAGAGGTCAGATGCCAGTGTTTCAGAAGCAGAAGGAAGGGGTACCAATGGAGAAAAGTGATAGAAAATCATGTTCAAAGTCATTACTTTTTTCAATCATCTTGTAATGATTTGAACAATGATTAGGCTATATAAAAAAAAAAAGCACACACATGTACAACAAACTCTTCAAGGACAAGGCAGCAGTGAAATTAAATGAAGCTTGAATTAGCTCAAATGTACTTTATGGCTTGTACTATTGTCTGGATTAGGATAACGAGTCAGTAGCTCATGAGCATTATTCTACTTAGTTTTCACTTTTGTACAGTCAAACGAAGCCTTTCTGGGGTGGCTAGAAAAGGGAAGAAACAGAAAGTTTGTGGTCCTTGGTTGCCTCCTATATTCCGGGCTCTGATCATGTTTCTAGGATCATTTAAGTACATGAGCACCTACTATGCTCCACAAAGAGATGTCAGCTTCGGCCCCAGCTCTGCTTTGGATTCTCCAGAGAAGGTATCATGACGCAGACTCCAGAGCCCACCTGGTCCCACTCTAGAACTTGGGGGCTATGGCTTTCCCTGACACCACTGACATCCACCGAGTTCCAGAAATTCCTGGAAATTTTCCTGCCTTGCACCTTTGATTAATTTTCTTTTCCTACCAACTGAGCACGATTTTCCTTTTGCCCTCCCAACATGGTAAATCTATACTAAAATTTTATATAAATTACAAACATATTATAAAAGTTTCTATTTAAAAGGAAAGAATCTAAAATACAAAATGGTCAATGTTCATTGCCATCAAAGTATCACCCAGATAGAGAAGGGAACAGTATGACAACAATTGAAAAAAAATCATTTTGGACAGGAACTAAGTGTTGAAAGTAGGTAAAAGGATATACCTGATAACTTTTCAGTATTGAAACATAAGGGTGAGAGAGAAAGACAGAGAGAGAAGAAAAGAGCCTGCCATAGAGGCAATTGGGGGGAGGTTTGAAGAGAAACTGGGGACACTGGTAGTAGGAAATGTATACTGGTAAGGGATGAGTGTTGGAACATCATATGACTGAAACCCAATCATGAAAAACTTTCTGTGTACCTCACTGTGATTCAATTATAAAAAAAATATCATAGAGAGAAAGAAGGAAATTGTCTACTATAGAGGCAGGGGGTGTGGTCAGGTGGGAAATGTACACTGGCGGAGGGATGGGTGTTCATTCATTTTACGACTGAAACTCAATCATGAAAGCTTTGTAACTGTATCTCATGGTGATTCAATTAGAAAGAATTTTAAAAATAATCATGCAGGGCCAGAATGATAGTTTAGGATTAGGGCTTGCCTCCCTGTAGCTGACCTAGCACCTCATGCGGCACCCCCAGGTATCGCCAGGAGTGATCCCTAAGTCATCACAGTCAGATGACACACACTCCCCACGCCCACGAAAAAAAAAAAAATTTGTCCATTAGAAAGTCATTTGGTTTCTTAAGCAAAAAATCCTGAGGTTACAGGAGCTTACAGGGACCTTCCCCAAGCGTCCCATCCTGCCACACTACCTGCTGGTCCACCTTGCAGGTAACTGGTGTACCGCCAGGTTGGCCTCCTACCCTCACTGGTGGCAGGCGGGGCTAGAACAGGCAGTCCCAGGCAGTCCCTGAGGACTTCTCTTGCTCTCAGCTATCTTTCCTTTCTCCTCTGTATTCCAAAGCACCATCAAACACACTGCCTGCTCTTGTTTTCTCTATGTGCTATGTCTAAGAAAGGCTGAAAATCACTGGTTTATTTACAACGTTTTGGGCAATAGTTCAAAACTGTCCAAGACATATTACTTCTGGTAAATCAATTCCCCTGAATTTACCCAAGTGTGAAGAGAAGGTTATACCAGATGACCCCTAGTTTTTTTCCTAATTCTACAGTATAAATTTTCTACAACTTATAAAATCCCAGATAATAACCTAAAAAAATTCTTAAAAGTCTTTATTTTTGTTGTTGTGGGTGCTGGGGTCAAGGGCCTCTCCGTGAATATGCAAGGTAGGTGCTCTACCATTTGAGCCACATCCCCTGCCCTGAAAGTAACACTTTAGTGAAATGGGTGGGGGGAGGGAATGACAAATATTTAAAGTGAAATGTAAAGACTGCTCATGGCATTTAGCTAATTCTCATTTAGCAAATCTGACTAGGTATCAGCTATGTGCCAGCAAACTGTGACTGATAGTGGGATTAGAATGAAAGTGGCAAAGCATACTGCCTGTGTCATCAGAGTCCACTGGGAGCCCTGAACAAAAAGACACAGCGATAACTTACTGGCATAAGAATGGAAAAGGGGAGAAAAACATTGTGTTTGAAGGCATAAGAGAAGTCCCATTCCAGCTTTGGTGCGGAAAGCTGAGTGCAAGAGGTGACATCCAAGATAAAAAGTTGAGGAAGAAGAAGCTGGAGGGGTGGGGTGAGGGTGGTTGTGTGTGTGTGTGTGTGTGTGTGTGTGTGTGTGTGTGTGTGTGAATGCAAAAATAGGCTGATATGCCAAGTTAGGAGAAGCCTGTGGCTGGAGACTGGATGAAGAACTTGACAGAGGTGTGGAGGCAGAGTGGCTGCTGGGTCTAGACTCAGGTGATCTAGTCCATCAGGGAAGGGAACAAAACAGCAGGTTTAAAAGCAAATGTCTTTCAATAGGGCTGGGAAAAGCAAACACGGTTTCCTAGAAGATGAGGCCTTAAAGGATAGGAAGGAATGAACAATAGCATCCTGTTTATGCCTGTATTTTGGTTTTATTCTTTATTTAGGTTCTGATTAATTCTCAAAATAAATTCTCAAAATTAATTAAAATTCTCAAAATCAGGTGAGGAAAATTAGCTTAAAGGACTCTTAGAAAATGCTCTCTTCACTAAATATACATTCAGTGAAGTCACACTATGAGTATTAGTGCTTGAAAGAGCTTTCTCATCACTCTTTATCACATTTTATACAATCTCCTGAGTCAAGAAGTCAAGAATATAAACTCTGTTTACACCGTAATCACTAGGCAGAGAGGACAGAGTGTCTAGAGCACTGGCCATGTGCCAGGGCAACCCCACTTTAATCCCTGGCACCACATATGATTCGAAAGCACTGCCAGGAGCACAGAGTCTGGAGTAAGCTGGGTACCACCAAGTTTGGCGCAAAGCTTTCCCCTCCAAAATTATTACACAATAAAATCCATCACTCTCGGGGCATGCGGATGGCTGGCCATGGAATGCTCGCCTTACCTGAGCGCGACGACTGCACTGTGACCAGAAGCACTGGCCCATGTCAGGGTGCAGTCCCTGTCGCTCTGTTCTCCGGGCTCCCTGGTGCTGCAGCATGTGCTACCTCCAGAGCACCACGAGCAGGCATGAGCAGGCACAGACAGGCATGCAGCACTGCCTCTAAGCATGTGTGAGTCTGGATGTCGCAAAGAGAGGGAAATGTTGGGGAGAAATGAAAATCAGCCAATTGGTCAAATCCCGTAACTCAGAGTGCTCAGAGCGCTCTCCTAGTCTTCACACCCATCTCCACATTAGGTTCTTCATCAGAGACTGCTAAGTCACAGTTCTTCTCCGAGTCTGTGCTGTATTAGGTAAGTAAACCTAAAACAGCAGGTTAATAAAAGTCAATTAAGGGCTGCAGAGATAGTACTGTGGGTAAGGCATTTGCCTTGCATGCAGCCGACCCAGTTTGATCCTTGGCATCCCATACAGTCCCTCAAACATCACCAGAAGTGATTCCTGAGTGCAGAGCCAGGGAATAATCCCTGAGCACAATCAGTGGGCCTCAAACCCAATCCCCCCTCAAAAAAAATTTAATTATTTACCATTTGGAGTCTTAAAAGCTGTATTTTCAAATGTCCAATTCAAAAAATGTTGCCAACTTTTCTACTGGGTAATTTGTTAGTTCCCTTACAGTCTTTATAGGTATTCTATTGGTGTCAACTTACTTTGGTATATCCTCTATTAGATTAGGAGGGTATTATGTCTCTTTCTTCATTGTAAGGCTGACATTAAGCATAATACTAACACAAAAATGTGTCAAAAACCTTAAGAACAAAGTAATCAAAAATTATGTTAACAAAAGATTCATAAATAAATATGAGATAGTAAAAAAAGAGTATTTTAAATTTTGAGCAAAGCCTGGCTTATTTGGAAGCACTATAATAACAGAATACAGAAAAGTACACATGTAATTGTATGTACAGAAGACTATTTCTTAAAATTAAATTATCATCAAAGCAATAGTGCCAGATGAATTTCAGGAAATTATTTACAGTATAAATCTTATAATTAACACCTATAAAATATCTAAAATTGAGCTTTACATAGTAAGTTCTTTTTTAACACTATCCTTATATATAAATTTATACCCTACAAAATAGAATGCACTTCACCATAGCAACAGTTCTATATCAACTCCTACTCAAGTTAGAAAGAGCATATGTAAAAGAAATGAATATTCTGGAATATTCTGAGGTGGATACTGGAATAAATCACTCCATTTGTTTTGTAGAAATTTAAATATGAGTTGTTTCTTTAAAACATTCTTTTAGTGAGCCAACAGGCTATTATTAAATAACATAATCCACAATTCTTTTTAATTTTTATTTATTAATTGATTTTTTGCTTTTTTGGATCACACCCAGAGATGCTTAGGGGTTACTCCTGACTTTGCACTCAGGAATTACTCCTGGCAGTGCTTGGAGGACCATATGGGATGCTGGGGATCGAACCCGGGTTGGCCACATGAAAGGCAGACTCCCTACCTGCTGTACCATTGCTCCGGCCCCCCACAATTCTTTTTAAAAGAGAAGTAAAAAGAAAGAAAAGATAAAAAGAAAAAACACGTAATTGGGAAGAAAATTCATTTGCATCCTGGGGAATGGGAACAATAACAGGAGACGATGTTGAAGTAAAATAGAAACCAATATACTAACTGTTAGAACTACGTTACTTTCTAAAAAAATGTTATATCCCATTAATACTATGGGAACTGAAAAAGAAATTTCATATAGTCACACTCTTCCCTTTTTTGCACGGAAGCGGAGCCATACCTGGCAGTTCTCAAGGTATAATCCTGGATCTGTGCACAGGGATCAGTCTGGAGGTGCCTGGGGGACCATGTGGGGTACTGGGGAATCCAACACGGGTCAGGCACATGCAAGGCAAGCCCCCTATCTCCTGTACCATCACTCCTGCCAACAGTCTTTTTTAAAAGAGGAAAAAAAATTAGCACTTATTCACTTGGTTTGATAAAGTAATTTACAAATTCCCTATCAGAGTGAACAAGTTGACAGATATTGCGGGGCTGAGTTATATACTACCAACAAGTCTTTTGTTCTCTGATATTAAAAAGCGACATTAGAGATCATAGAAAGCAGTTCCCTCTGCATATCACCCTTGCAGCCAGCCAAATTCACCACGTGCAGATCTGTCATCCTTGCTGTATTAGAGCCCAAGACAGAATATTCGGCATATTCCCAGATCCTTTGACATTCTAGGTTTGCCTGCTCTTCCTTTATTTCAAACTACCCCTTTATATCAATTTTTCCACTGTCCTGAAAACTTCCCTGTTCCTAACCTCTGTGCCTAAATCCACACACTTGCACAAGCTGAAGGTTCCCCCTCCCCTCACCAGATTCCTCTGCAACTGTCTCATCTGGATGCTGAGCTTTTGCCACATTCTTTGTCCACCTCGGGGTTCAATGGCTTTTCTCACCTCTGCCTCTTCTTGGGACTTACCACCTCTGTTTGTCTGCACTACAGGCATCTATAAACTTTCTGTCACAATCTCCATCCAATGCAACAACTGGTTACTTGAGCCATCTTCTCTTCTGCTACAAGTCCCAAGTCCCGCTGTTTAACTTAGATGATTTCAACATTCACCTGGATGAAAATTTCATAAACCTCGTTCCTTGACCTCCATTATCTCCCAGGAGAGTCTCCACATTGGCCCTCTACATTCCTGGTCACACCTAGAATCTTACCACCACTCAGAAGAAGACCACCTCTAAAATCTTAAAGTCAGGAATCTCACTTTCTTTTCTTTTTTTCAGGGGAGGAGGACAGGGGAACACTGAGTGATGATCAAGTAATACTCCTGGCTCTGCACTCAGAAATCACTCGTGGTGGTGCTCGGGGAGACCATGTGGGATGCTGGGGATTAAACCTGGGTCAGTGGCAGCAAGGCAAGTGCCTTACCTACTGTACTATTGCTCTGGTCAAGAAATATCACTTTCTGATACAAGCTCTTTTACGTAATGCTGCCTTAACACAAATTCTTGAAGTCTCATGATCACATTAGTGGATTCTGTGTTGACAATGACTGTATTCCTTGAGTAAGTTCTTGACAGGCTCCTTTGGATACTACTCTTGAACTGGACTCAACCATGGCCCATAAAACTTCATCTTTTCAGCACAAATAATTTCATTTACCTTTCCCAACTAGAGAAAAATAACAAATAATAGAAAATTTTCTATCAACTCAAGTCCACATTCCTAGAATAATCTTCAGTACCCCACAGACCTTTATGATAAAGCACAAAGTTTTCAGAATAATGTTGTCTTTGTTCCAACCAAATGAAATTTTGGGCAGATGGGCCCCTAAATCTCTTCTTAGCTAATTTACAAAGTTTGTGATTAAAAATCTTTTCTCTGTCTCTTTAAGATATAAATTTTCTACCATTTATAATGGGATACTCAAGGACCTGAGAGTCATCTGTCTGAAATGTTAACCTTCAAAGATCTTACACACTCCCAACCCCTTCTCCCCCTTGGGCCAAATGAAAGCCCAGTGGGCCAGCCCACCCAGGTTCAATGTCCAGCATCCTGTATGGTCCCCTGTGTCTGCTAGAAGTGATCCCTGAGGGTAGAGCCCGGATTAAGTCCTGAGCATGGCTGAGTATGGCCCCCAACAAAAACAAAACAAAACAAAACAAAGATGTCGTTCCCTTTTTCCTTTCCAACCGGTGTAGAAAGTATCCACTAGCAGCTAGTAAAACCAAAGGAATTAACTAAGGTCCTTCCCTGATTCTTATAAACTTCCACTTCTCTTAATTTGCTAGAGACCTTTCCACTGTTTAACCCCATTCCTCTGCCCTATTCCCCTGTTCTTCATTTAAAACATCCAGTCACCTCTGTACACAGTTAAGTGGAATTCACTTCACTCTGGCCTCTCATGAACTGCAGTAATATTACCAAGTAAAACCTCCCCTAATTGCTTTGGTTAGCATAGAATATGGTTTTTCATTGGCAAGATTAACTCTATGTAACTCACACCCTCCTACAAGCTCACACTAGCTGGTATTCTTAATCCTTTAGAAGAAAAAGACCCTACATTCCTTAATATACTCACTGTCGGACTGGAGCAATAGCACAGTGGGTAGGGCGTTTGCCTTGCACGCGGTCGACCCAGGTTCGATTCCCAGCATCCCATATGGTCCCCTAAGCACCACCTGGAGTAATTCCTGAGTGCAGAGCCAGGAGCAACTCCTGTGCATTGCTGGGTGTGACCCCCCCCCCCAAAAAATATACAGTCCCTGTCACTGTCATCACGTTGCTCATCGATTTGCTCGAGAGGGCACCAGTAACGTCTCCATTGCGAGACTTGTTGTTACTGTTTTTGGCATATCCAATATGCCACGGGTAGCTTGCCAGGCTCTGCCGTGCAGGCAAGATACTCTCGGTAGCTTTCTGGGCTCTCCAAGAGGGGTGGAGGAATCAAACCCGGGTCGGCTGCGTGCAAGGCAAACGCCCTACTGCTGTGCTCCAGCCCCTTAATACAGTATATAAGAAAAATGGCCTCTTAATTATGGAACACTTCTTTTTCTCCACTCTATGCTCCTGTCTTACTCGACAGCTTTTAGATTCCTGGAATTTACATTGCTCTGTTTCAGTACTTGGCCTGGAATATTTTTCTCCACATTCTGGCCTGTGATGACTTGGTTTTCAGTCAATAATTTTTTCTTGGGAAATCTTTCAAAATGCACCCCCCCAATCTCAGGTTATGTTGACTTGCCAAATGTTCCCACAGAATCCTGTTTCTTACCCCACGCTATCAACAAGCTGTAGCCTAGAAGCTATCTTCTCTTTAAACGATAGCTCTGGAAGGCAAGGAGCATTGCATCTTGTTATTCTCTCTTAATACTTGTTTCACTCTCTTGGGGCCAAATGACACAAGTCAGTGTTAAATATATCTTTAGGATCTTCAAACTCAATCAGAGAACTCTAGCCCTTATGACAAAAATTTTCATCACAAAAGTTATCTCTGATTCTTTCACAGCACAAACTGACAACAGCGGGACACAGGACAAAGCACATATTACTGTATGCAAAATTTATAACACCATGGTATGATTCTCCCCAATAAGAATATTTGGAAATTTGTAAGTGTAGCTTTTCTCATTAACAGAAGCTAATTAAAACTAATCTTTTAGTTGTTAAATCTTTCCATCTATACATATTCCATTTATGTGCATTTATATATATATATCACATAAATAAATCACATTGATTTAATATTTGTTGGTAACTATAAAACTCTAGTCTTAGGTCAGTCCTTTGCTTAATTTTTTAGAGGGAAAGCCCTACCCAAGTACGCAGGAGAGATCAGAGGCCACTCCCAGTGTTGGTTCAGTGCCTGGGCGAAATCATACAGTGTTGTCCTGGGGGGCCACTAGGGCAACACCCAGCAGCGTTGAGAGACCACTAGACTCTTCCAGAGCAATCAGGGAGGAGGAGGAAGATCATGTGATGCAGGAAATTGAAGTCAGGGCCTCACGCATGCCAAGCAGAGAACCATTACTGACACCAGGACTGGCTCTTTCAATACCAAAGTTAAGACCTGGTAAATACAAAAATTCCTCACTAGGCCAGCATGATCATTTCCAAGTATTATTGTCATACTTCTCTATCTTACCTACCCTCCGGCCCACACACACTTGTGGTTGATTCCAACCACTGGTCAGTCCCTCCTAACCTGTTTTCCCTGGCCGTGGGTATTAGTCTCCTAATATATATTATGAAAAGATACACACACACACACACACACACACACACACACAATGAACGCAGTCATTCTATATATGGGAAATATACACTGATGGAGGGACTGGTGTTAGAATACGGTATAACTGAAACCTAATCATGAACAGCTTTGTAAGGGTCTATCTCACAGTAATTCCATATGGAAGGATGGAGGGATGGAGGGACAGAGGAAGGGAGGGAGGAAGGAAGAAAGGGAGGGAGGGAGGAACAAAGGAAGGGAGGGAGGGAGGGAGGAAGGAAGGAAGGGAGGGAGGGAGGGAGGGAGGGAGGGAAGAAGAAAGGAAGGGAGGACGGGAGGGAGGAAGGAAGGAAGGGAGGGAGGGAGGAAGGAAGGAAGGAAGGAAGGAAGGAAGGAAGGAAGGAAGGAAGGAAGGAAGGAAGGAAGGAAGGAAGGAAGGAAGGAAGGAAGGAGGGAGGGAGGGAGGGAGGGAGGGAGGGAGGGAGGGAGGGAGGGAGGGAGGGAGAGAAAAGATGGGAAACACTGGAATCTAACCCAATACTCAAGATTCTATTCTTCACCTCTCAGGCTAGCACACTTTAAAAAATGTAGCAATTCTTAAAGAAGCAAGAGGTGGGAAACTAGCTCTCTGCAAATACTCAAGGGGAAGACTCTGAGGCAAACATTGTCACATTTCTAAACATCTCCTCTATCCCTCATCCAGCAATTTAATCCTAAAATTAGAATTTACCCTGTGGCTATCCCAGCTGTGGAAAACATGATTTTTGAAGGGGACTGGAACCCAAGTGACTGTCCAGTGATAGAATGGTTGAAAAATGGCAAATTCAAACATCCACTTATTAGGCATTCTGAAGAAGGAGTTTCAGCTCAAGGAGTCCATGGAAAGCATCTCCTAGATAACTGATGGCATCACCATTATAATGGTTTTGCGAGGGGGGGTGCATAATGTGGCACTTACTGATAAATCTGTATTATTGGGAACATATTGTTCCTGTTCTCCCAGCAGGACATCGATCACAGGGTGCCGGCCATTCTTTATGACTATCTTCTGTTCTTCTTGTACCACTGGTCTGCGAAAAGAAGCACATTTTCATTTACTAGGCACTGAAATATCCTTTAAACTATCCACCTGGGTTGATTTATAAAAGCAATACCCGGGGGCTGGAGTGACAGCACAGCGGGTAGGGCGTTTGCCTTGCATGCGGCCGACCCGGGTTCGGTTCCTAGCATCCCATATGGTCCTCTGAGCACAGCCAGGGGTAATTCCTGAGTGCAGAGCCAGGAGTGACCTCTGACCATCACTGGGTGTGACCCAAAAAGCAAAAAAAAAAAAAAGCAATACCTGAATTGAAAAATATTAAAATTCGAAATTCTCTGTAAGGGAAAATAGCCATCTTTTTTTCCCTCTGCAGATATGTTTTATTATATAAGACATTATCATTTTCGTATGTGTAAATACAAAGTAAAATAATCAACCAATAATTTCATTTCACAACACCTATTTTTCCTGATTTTGTTTGTGTTTTTTTGTCTTAGGGCCACATTCATTAAGTGCTCAGGACTTACTCCTTGCTCTGTGCTTAGGGGCCACTCCTGGTAGTGCCAAGGATTAAACACAGATCAGCCACGTGCAAGGCTGATCCCAGCACTATTTCTCCGGCTCCATGCCCTCTATTTTTTTGCAGTCTTCTGTCTTCTAAAATAACAAGGAAGCAGTCAATCTAAATGGCACACAAGACACAAACAATCTAAATGGTAAAAGAACAGCACGATATATATTTCCAGCAGAACAGGAGGTCCTGGCTCTTGTCACTAAATAGTCTAACATGATGGAATAATTGGATAATACTATATTTCACTTTTCCTTAGAAAACATTATTCACATACTGCTTCTTGAGTTAAAGAAAATCCATCTAGTTACTGACATCTGAATACACATAATCTGAGAATTTCTTTATGTAACAAATTCTACCCTCATTAGCATAAAAAACACTGCTTTCTCTTGATGAACATTATAATTACAAAATGTCTCTTCATAATGGGTAAAATACAAAAAATTCCAAATTCTGAATTGTGTTCAGTGAGAGTTCGAAGTAGACTACAAGGAGAGTCTTAATCTTCATTCTTAGTCTCAAGGAAAATGATCTAACAGTTTGGGCAATACTATTTTCTCATTTAAATTCTTCTTTGTAAGTGTATCTGGATAACAAAATCCCAAGAATATCCACTCACATTTCTCACAGAAAGTGACTAATGCATCTTCTGAGTAAACAGCTTGATATCTTTTGGAAAAATAAAAACATCTAAAATCACTGGAAAAAAGTTTTGGGACTTCAGTGTATAAATTTAGAGATAAGAGCTATCTAGTTTATGAATTTACTATAACAAAACCAAAAGCATCTATATGTAACATCAGTTTTCATATATACTACCAATTTTCCTGCCACATGAAATAATAAAGTATATTCAGGACATCGATATGATTTCCTAGAATGGTTTTCACTTTAAAATACAATTCTATTCTAAAATCTGCATTGATTTATGCTGCTATCAAAATTATATGGCCATCGCTTCCTGGTAGAATGAAAAGTAAATGATAATTCAGAAGAGATGATATTCTCAAAATATGATAGTTACAGCAACAAATAAATGAAAATTATGTTAGCATCTTACTGCATTGAGACATGAAATGTGGACAGAGAAAGAATGAAACTTTACATAGTTAGAGAGATAGGTCAACAGACTGAGCATATGCTTTGCATGCCGGAGGGCCAGTTTGAGACCCAGAACCATAAGATTCCTTGAGCACAGCCGGGAGCAACCTGGAGCACTGAGTTAGATGTACCCCCCAAGCACTGCCTGGTGGCCTAACCTGGCTGAATCCCTGGGAGCATAGGGCCTCCTGAGCATCACTCCTGGTGTGTCCCTAGAGGTCCCCAGCACAAGCACCCAAGCAGTAAACTACTGACCCAGTTGGCAAAGTATAGCTGGGGGTGTCCTTCGGGGCCCCTGAGCCCAACTTGGGAGGCCCCCAAACAACAGCAACACAAAAAAGGAAGGAAACTAAATTTTGACAGTCATTTTTAATTTTATATTTTAAAAATTACATTTCTCTCCTTCAACTGCCACACTTTGAAAAACACATAATTTGTATTTATAAAACAGCTTAATAATCAGCATACAGGTTGGACAGGAAGGCTCAGAACAAGAGCACTTTTTAGCCTAAATGTCTAGTATTTTGACAGGAAAGAATACAATAATGAAAAATAATAATATCTGAAGTAACTGCTCAAATGCACTAAAATCAAGCAACTCAGAAATCTATGGGATAAAAGTATAAATTTCAGACACTTAAATACTTAAGTAAGTGCATTAAAGATTAAAAATACTTCTCATTTCAGGGCTATTTCCATTCAATCTTGCTTCCGTTAGAAAGTGAAAAATAGAATAACTACATTATGTAAAGACTCTTGTGTGATTTGGCATTTAAATTTTTTTCAGTGGTTTCTTTGTTCCCTCCACACAGCCCCCCCCGCCCCCCCCTGCCTATAATGCCAGGGATTGAACTCCAAGTCTCACACATGACAAATATGTGCTGGACGATTCAAACCGCCTCTGGCCCCACTCTGGTGGATAACTAACAAGACAGCAAGGAAGATCCGGTTGGGCCCAACGCATGGGACAGAAGCTTGGTGACTGTCGCAGGAAAGGCTGTGGCTGATCTCTGGTCAGCTCTGCCACAGTTTCAGGCACCAGTGACCAGTGCTTGCTGCACTCTGGGTGTAAAAGTGCATGTGAAGAACTGCAGCCTTCGAATCACTGAATCATCCTGAACTGTGACACTGATTAAGTGGTGCCACATCTTTTTAAAAAAAATTTTTAAGACTTATGTACCATCAGTATACAGGCATGTCAATGTACGTTTTAGCAGCACAATGTGAACAGGCCCACCACAGCGTGTGTGTAGATGCAAGACCATGCATTATGATCCTGGGCTACCCAGGGCCTGACAGTCTTGTGTCCGGTGCTACTGTTCAGGTCCTGTGGTGCTGGGGGTCATCATGGTCACAACTAGTCAAATCAGGGACCATGTGGTGCCCAGAGACTGAATTCAGGATCCCCACAGCCTGAATTCCAGTCTTCTGAGAGTTATCTTCTCAGTCCCCATCTAGTTGTTTTGTTTTATTGTAGTGCTGGGGGTCAAATCCAGGGCCTCACACCTATGAGCTACACACACTCCTACTAAACTGCATTCAAGAGCCTGGGTTTATTTTTACTCTCTTGAGATGCCCTGCAGATGCAAATGTAACATTTTCCCATAAATAAAACAACAAATTATTTTTACAAATAATTGTACTTGAGAAATCTCAAGTACAATGCCCATAAGATGATCACAACCACTTGGAATTCATGGAGACATGTGAATGAAAGGAAAGCGACAGCAGACAGCAGAAACAAACCACAAGCATTTCAGATATCTGAATTATGATATGCAGACTTGATGAGAACTGCCTATGGTAGTCGAAGAGATAAAACTGGCAAATAATTAAGAATGATACAAAAATAATTATTATGATAGAAAGATACTAACAATCCTTACATTTAAACATTTCATTAAAATCAAAAACTTTTTGTTACTTTAATTCTTGCTTTAAAAAAAAAAAGCAAACATTACACAGTTTTTATTTGGAGGTTTTGAAGGGAAGGAGGGAGAGAAAGTGGGAGAAAGTGGGGAGTAACCTGCTCAATAGAGAAAGAGCGATCCCAGGCTCCTCCAAGGGCGGAGAAAGCCCCTACACACATCCCACTATTAGATATGAAAACATGAAAGTACACATCTCAAGAGGGAAGATGCGGGTGACACGTGCTCAGGCACCACATGTGCTCAGCCACATGGGTACAGGCAGCACATGGGCTCAAACAGCATATGTATCCAATTCTTGCTTATTTTTAATAAACCTTTAAGTGATTATCATTTGCTGGGTTTAATTTAGAAGCTTCCTTTACATTTCTTTCATTTAATTTTCACATCTCTGAAAAGGAGGTATAGTTTTTGAGTGTAAGACCAATGATCAAAGATATTAAGAAATATACTTAGGGGGCTGGAGTGATAGCACAGCAGGTAGGGCGTTTGCCTTGCACGCGGTCGACCCGGGTTCGAATCCCAGCATCCCATATGGTCCCCTGAGCACCGCCAGGAGTAATTCCTGAGTGCAGAGCCAGGAGTAACCCCTGTGCATCGCCAGGTGTGACCCAAAAAGCAAAAAAAAAAAAGAAATATACTTAAGGTAAGTGTTAAACAATTTAATATTCAAACCATGCCTTCTTGATATGTAATCTGTACTACAAAGAGTGTACTTGAAACAAATTCAAATTTTACTTAGACAAATCAAGCACTCTTTTGATATACATTCTGAAAGATATCAAACAAATACTAAAGAAATATAATTGAGGGCCAAAGAAACAGCAAAGTGAGTAGCACTTGTTTTACATGTGGCTGATCCTAGTTCAATCCCTGGCACCACATAGGGTTCCCTGAGCACTGCCAGGAGTGATCCATAAGGACAGAGCCAGGAGTAAGTCCTAAGCATAGCTGGGTGTTGTCCAAAAAACCAATACAGAAACACAAGAAACAAAATCAAAATAACAGCAACATATCACCTTACAGTTGTGAGAATGGCAATTATTCTAAAGTAAAAACAGTGTTTGAGAGGATATGAAAAGACAAGGAATTCTACACTATTAGTGGGAATGAAAACTGATGTAGCCATTACAAACAGCACTATGGAGATTCCTCCAAATAATCAAAACTAGAAATTCCATGTGATCCAATTATTCCTCTGCTGAGTACTGATGTCCAAAATACAAAAACACTCAAATATACACACCCTTGTGTTTACTGCAGTCTTTAATGGGAAAAATATTCTTGTTGTATGTTTACTAGAAACCCTGACAGTACCCATTGGCAGATGATTTAATCAAGAAGATGTGGCATCTAACACAGTGCTCTGGTACTCAGCCATAGGAGATGATGAAACCCTGTCATTGTACCACCATGGATGGACCTAGGGGGTATGATGGTATGATGGTTAGTAAAATAAATCAAGTGAACACAAACACCGTATGATCTTCCTCATATGTGGTGTAAGGAGAAACTAAAGAAATGGATCAACTAAATAAAAACTTTTAGACTATACAACTAAATGGTTACCAGAAGAAAAATAGGCTTGGAGATGTGTAAACTGAGCAAGTGGGGGAAACCGTCTGATGGAGGATATAATGAGCTTTTAGGGGTGAATGTAATGTAATATAATCACATATTAACTTTTAATGATACACAGCTGAAACAGAAATAAAATTACAGTGCACTGTTACTCCTAATAGAAAACAACCAAACAAAAATAAAATTAGGTCTGTTTGACATGAACATCACTTAGAAGGAGAATAAACATGCACAAGATGATTAAAAGAGAACTGTGGAGTAAAACCTAATGCCCAAAAGAGAATAATGGAATAATATGAGCTCTCTAAGAAGAGGTACAGAAAAAAACATACCCACAAAAATGCTATGATTTCCCTATCTTTTGTTGCCTAATCAAACTATTTTAATTATGAAAAAGTATATGAGTCAGTTACGAAAGAATCATTTCCTTATAAAAATGTCTCCCACATAACAGCTGAAAGAATGGGCTGGTGACATGGCTCAGGAGTAGAGCACTTGCCTTGCACATATGGGGTCCATGATTCAATTGCTGGCATCACAGAAAAGAATAAAAAAAATAATAATTTAAAAAGCTAAAAGATAATGCTTAGAGTTAGAGTGAACATTTGCTTTTCACTGTATTTACTGATACGGGAAACAAGGAAAAAAATTGTAAATCTTACTTTTTTCAGATTTTGTTTAGGGGGCACACCCAGCAGTGCTCAGGGACTACTCCCAGCTCTGTGCTTGGGCACCACTCCGAGTGGTGCTCAGAGGTCCATGTACTGTTGAGGTCTTCTGCATGCAAACCACGTGCTCAGTCTCTAAAGCTATCAGCCCCAAACCTGTTCATATTAAATCAAGTTCTCTGGTATGACAGTTATCTTTACCAGGAGTCAAACATGATTGAGAAGTTTTAGTGTTATGATAACACAATTAATTAATATAAATTTATCTAGAGCATTGAAAATGGGGGTAAATAAATACATTACCGGCAATAATTTCCCAGCTTAGCGACCTTGGCCAGGGAGAAGATACAGTCGACAGTTGCTAGGTGATGCACTGCTTTACACAAGGAGAGATAATGTTCACCAAAATTCCTATAGAAACAGCAACAAAAGGGTCAGCAAATTGATTTCTCAGATTTATTCAAACTCTACAGTATGTAATCACTTACTGTGATTACTTATAAGCTACAATGAGCATACTCAAAAAGAACCAGTCAAACCCAGAAGCTAAAGACACTTCACTGAGCTCTCCTTTCCATTTAATCCTATAATGTGATTACTGAGATTTCTGTCTGTTTCACTGGAATAGAATCACATGCATTTTAAAACAGCTTCTCTGCAAAGATAACTACTCTTAATACCATGTTATACATTTCATCTGATCATGGCATTTCAACTTAGACATAATTAACACAAACATTTCATTTAGCTTAAATTATATTGGGTCAACTTCCCGTCCTACTTCTCCTTTTACAGCATAGCCAACCTAAGGCAAATGTTTGTATTTTCTTCACACACTGAATTGAAAGCTTCTTCCTGGTAATGTCTTCATCTGATTTACTTATCAACCCACTTCCCTGTCTGTCACCTTAGCATAGAGCAGACATGACAATATTTTAGTTAAAGACAAGCAAACAAAAAGTACCTTATTGGGAAATCTTCAACAATCTTAAAATAATGCAAAGAAATTACATTTTATATTTTAAAAAGATAATGGCCACGGCCTTGAATGTTTTACTAATTAGTTTGCCATGTAGACATTTAAAAGACTTTTTGGGGTGTGGAGAAGGTCATACCAGGTGGTGCTCTGTGCTCAGAGATCACTCCTGGCAGGGGTCGAGGGCACTCATACAAGGACTGAACCCAGGTGGGCCACATGCAAGTGCCCAACCAGCTGTACTATTTCCCGAGTCCCATAAAAGACTCTTGTACTTAAGGTTTTATTCCAAAAAGTGCAAAAACGCATGCAGTGTTTTGAATTATTCTCATTATTTAAACTACTCTTGTGTTTTATAGTACAGATATTCTCTACACATTTCTATTATTTTTCTGGGAGGGGATACCCAGTGGTACTGGGGGCCACCAGGGTTCCACTCAGCAGTACTGGGGAGGTTGTGCTGTGCCAGGGATCAGCCCAGAGGTCCTGTGCATGCAGTCCTCAGCCCTCTGAGCTATTGCCCGTCTCTTCACATACTCGGAAAGATGACCCCAACCAAGAGATACTTATACCGACTATTTCTCACAAAGATTTCTCTACACAAACTCTTAAGATTTAGTGTTTGCTTGAAACAACAACAACCCAACCCTGTATTACCTGTTTATTACAAGAGACAAATGTAGAAACACCCAGACTGGAGAGGGGCTTTGGGGCAAGACACAGGCTCGGGTAGAGAGCTGCTTCCACATTCTGTCTAAGTGCTCCACTCTCCTGAACTTCCTACTCTGTCTGCTTCTTTTCTGTTCTCCCCCTACCCTACACATAGGGAGCCACACGCAGGAATGCTCAGGGGTCTTTCACCCCTAGTTCTGCACTCAGGAATCAGTGCTGGAGGTGCTCAAGCGATCATATGGGATGCCAGGGATCGAACCTGGGCTGGCCATGTGCAAAGCAAGCATCCCCACTTTCCTATCACTCCGGCCTGTTGGCATCTTAAATCCAAAGATTTTTAGTGTTCTTTAAGCTTGAAAAGAATATCTAGACTAAGCTACTATGTGAATAGTTGTTCTCCTATCATCACTAGATTCATTTTTTGAAACTGCAAATTCTTTTTTTTTTTTAGTATTATTAAAGTAGTCTTATGTAAATGACTTTCAGATAGTAGGAACATTTAAAGCATCATTTCTGTGTTGGCCTTTTGAGAACAAATATAAGATTCACAATATATTTTATATTTCTTTGAGTACATAGAGCCTACTGAATATAATTTACCTATTTCCCACTGAATTGAAGTTTTTGAAAACACCCAACACTAATTCCATTAAGAATTCACGAGATTAAGAGTCTGCAAAATCCCAAACATAAGCAGACTACTGGCCCCGACACTGGCTAGGCAGCACTCTGAAAAACTGCCTCTTAGTCTTGAAGATGCAAATGCTGCTTGGACCTAACACTTCTAAATGACTGTTTCATGATGATCATGCCATGTCATTCCTGGTCTGATGTCAATTTAAGATTTAAGCTCTCATTACTCCTTGGATGTGGCCAATGCTGCTTCTGTTACAATGAATGTTATAATGCTTCTGTTATAGCTGGTCCTCCCCTGTATTCTCTCTTTTATAAGAGAATAGCTACACTGATATTTCTGCTACTGCCTACCCAGATGTGCATGTCAAAGCATCTTTAGCACCAAAAACAAACAAGTAATTTTTCTCTTACTCCCATTCCCTCTTTTCAAGTCCCAGCCACACCACCAAGATCGTAATTTGTCACTACCCCACTGCCTTGGGTCCAGGGTAATTGTTTCTGATGATCTAATTTCTGAGACTAAAATGTGTGATGTAGCTGTCAGTGGGTATCACTTCATTTAAAAAAAAAAAAAGGCAGGAATAAAGTAATCATTTTGATATGGAAATACTGTTTTTCCTTCTGTCAATTATTTAAACAAGACATGAACAAATTAAAAATAATAAATCTTAAATATGTCCTTAACTCTAAATGTCTTATTTTAATTCTCAGTCTGCATATTTTCTATACTCTGACAAATTTCAAAGAGATCAGTCATATTTAGAAAAATGACAAGCTAGAAAGTAGGCAATTCAGACAACAATCTGATAGACTGTGTTTATATTGTAACAAGATGCAATTTTATCACTAAGCCACCAAGGGTCTTATGGATGGAGCCATAACATGATGATTTAATCTCTGCCGAAAAGGTATTGCTGGGTACAAATGAAACGGATTGACATGATTACTAAGGCAATTGGAGTAGCCACAGAATTTTATCATATGCTGTTCAATGATATTTGAAATGAATAAAAACAAAATGTATTTTATTTGAAATGTATTATTAAAATATTGAACTGTATGAGATACTATAATTCAATGCCTAAAGCATTTTCAAGTAAGACTACTAATGTCCACAGCTCATCTTCTACAGTGCAGTAAGATACATTTTTTTTTTTTTTTGAGCAAAGATTCTATTCACAGAGCTTCTTTCAGCCTTGATGTCTTGCAAAATTTTGTCAGGAGCAATATGACTAATGAATGCATAGCCGTCAGAATCTCATAAGAGACAAATATACTTGTATAGCGGGTATTCAATTGTATGGTTCACAGAGGTTAATCATTTTTAAATGACATCATATTCACACCATCTGGCACCTAAATAAATAGTGTGAATGACAATCAGTGCTGTTTTCAAGTGGGAGCTCTAGCCACAAATGCTCTAGTTAAATTTCAACCAACATTCCTATTTCTAGATAAAACCTTCAATATACTTTTCTTATTTTGAAAGTAATATGGAAACATTTAAAATCACATTTTTGTAAAGAAAATGAAAAATTTCTAGCAACCTCACTATTTAAAAACATTTGAGACCACAGAGAGTATCATATATCATACAGACAACAGATCTAATTGTGTAGAGACATGTATCCAGAAAAAGATAAAAAGCCAATAAGCTTATTAATAATATAATAATTTAATATTAAAAAATAAACGTTTATATATTTTCTTCACTTAGCAATATTTCATGAATATATTTTACAAATAAAAATCTGCAAACACCTTCCAGATAGCTGGCTGTTTACCACTTCCCAACACACTACTGATTTACTTGTCAATTGTGAACACATGACTATTAATAAACCCAGAATGTGAGACATTCTTTAAAACAATAGCAAGAACTCTCCAAAACTGTAAGGATAAAAAAACCAAAACAAAAGGAGGGAGGAATATTCTAAATTTAATGAAACTAAAGGAAACATAGCAACTGAATGCAATGTGTCAAATTCAATTAGGCTACTAAAAAACTTTAGGGGAGAAGGACTAAGAATACTCTATGTATTTTAAATCAATATCCTTTTTTTTAGGTGTGACAATGGTCTTAAGAAAGTACAGCAGAGGGCTGGAGCGATAGCACAGCACTTAGGGCGTTGCCTTACATGAGGCCTGACCCGGGTTTGATTCCCAGCATCCTATATGGTCCCCTGAGCACCGCCAGGGGTAATTCCTGAGTGCAGAGCCAGGGGTAACCCCTGTGCATTGCCGGGTGTGACTCAAAAAAGCAAAAAAAAAAAAAAAAAGTACAGCAGAATGTCATTATTTTTTTGTTTGGCATGAAATGTTTGGGGGCAAGTAGGTAAGAGATATAAAACAAATATGGCAAGGGGCTGGAGAGATAGCACAGTGGGTAGGGAGTTTGCCTTGCACACGGCCGACCCGGGTTCAAATCCCAGCATCCCATATGGTCCCCTGAGCACGGCCAGGGGTAATTCCTGAGTGCAGAGCCAGGAGTAACCCCTGTGCATCGCCAGGTGTGACCCAAAAAGCAAAAAAAAAAAAAAAAAAAACAAATATGGCAAAATGTAAACATCTGAAAAATCTAGATGAGGGTTTTATAACCCACAGATTTAAATGCTTACAGAATGTAAAATATTAAGAAAAAATTTTAAGGGTCCAGAAGATGGCTACCTGGCATAAAGTTCTTGGAGCACAAGGGTTAAGTGGGCTACCTTTCACAGCTACGTGATCCAAATAGCAACGTGAGAATAGGCTCAAAGTGGCTGAATGGCTTAGAATCTAGCATCCTAAACCCATAGAGAGGAATGCCACAGGGGTCACAGAACTGAACATAGTAGGAGGCAAAAAGTTATCTAACAACTCTTCATGATCGGTGCTGAGAGATATGGTATAGTGGGTACAGCACTTGACTTGTATGCAGCCAACCTAGGCTTGACCCCCAGCATCTCATATGGTCCCCTGTGCACCACTAGGAGTGGTTCCTGAGTGCAGAGCCAAGAGTAACCCTTGAGTATTCCAGTGTGCACCCCCCCACCCTCCAAAAAAATAAGTCTTCATGATTTATTATCAATGTTTTATTTGAATATTTTTTTTTCTTTTTGGGTCACACCCGGCAATGTTCAGGGGTTACTCTTCTGGTGGTACTCAGGAGACTGTATGGGATGCTGGGAATCGAATCTGGGTCGCCCGCGTGCAAGGCAAACATCCCACCTGCTATGCTATCACTCCAGCCCCTTGACTATTTTATATACCTATATTCCCGGGCTGGAGCGATAGCACCTATATTCCCGGGCTGGAGCGATAGCGTAGTGGCTAGGGCTTTTGCCTTGCACACGGCCGACTTGGTTCGATTCCTCCGCCCCTCTCAGAGAGCCCGGCAAGCCACGGAGAGTATCTCGCCTGCACGGCAGAGCCTGGCAAGATACCCATGGCATATTCGATATGCCAAAAAAAATAGTAACAAGTCTCACAATAGAGACGTTACTGGTGCCCACTTGAGCAAAGTGATGAGCAACAGGATGACACTGATACAGTGATACCTATATTCCCAGGATCACATAAAAAATTCTCATGTGAAAAGGGTCCCTTTGCAAGAAAAGTTTAAGAAGCTCTGACTCAGAAAACACCTAGGGCAAGTATGAGGCCATGTGCTTGGTTTCTGGGGCCTGCATATGCCTAGGTGACCCTAACTGGCTAACAGTCTGGAGTCCCAGGTAAGGGGGACAAAAAAAGACTTACAGGAAAACATAAGTGGATAAAAGGAAAACAGAAAACTAACTTCCACTTGTCTGGGAAAACAGAAAACTAACTTCCACTTGTCTGAAAACATTAAGCCTTTTCAGAAGAAATGTAAGCAAAGTTCTAGGTGAGATTTCAAAAAAGTAACTCCATATCCTTAGCAACAAAATGTTAGCACAGTAACAAAAAAGCATATTTGGTTTCTCACAGAAGACTAAAATGAGCTTACATTTCAATGAATTAAAAACAAAACCAGAGAACCCACGTACTCAACTATTTTATGGCAGGTCACAAGCAGTTATCTCTAATTGTCTTTTTCTGATGGAAAGAATTTTTGGTCTATTTCTCATAGCAAAAAGTCATATTATACTTTTCATTGCAAACTCACTCTAGAAAATCAAGCCATTCAGCATTGCAGTCAAGGACGAGCTGCTCCCGGAGCTGATTCAGATGTCTGTAATTTTCTACAATAAAAGGAGAGTGAAAACGACTCACAGCTTTTGTGCTAGAAGAGGGGAGAAACAGAAATAGGAAATCAAGGTTACTAAGAAATCAGTACTGTCGTCACTTCAGAAAATTAAAGGAGGTATTTATTTTTCTCGATGAACCTTGAAAATAAATAGCTGTAAATACAGAACATTCTTTAATTATAGTCCTGAACTTTATTAATTTCAAAGGTATCTGTTATAAATAAAATACTAGGAGTCATAAGACTTTGTTCAAGAAGCTTTTAAAGTGTATTTCAAATTATATCCATATGGCAAGTTCAATGATTAGAAATGCAATTCATAAGCAGAAAGATTTTTTTCCCTTTAAATAGTACTAAACAAAAGCTCTTGTTTTTGTTCAGAAGTAAATATACAAGGTAAATCCTGACAAAGCTGAAGGTAGATATACTGGTGAAGGTGATATAACTATTATTTAGTTTATAGACTATTCTGTATGAAGTATTTTAGTGAAAAAAGAAAAATATAAAGCATTACAAAGAATAGCAATCCATTCATTCAAGAGGCAACAGAAGAAGAATTCTTCAGATTATCTGCACACTCACAATGACTCTCATGGGGCAGAAATACCACCCATTCTTCTTCTGAACCTGTACATAATCTTCATGAGGAAGGTACAGAGTACAATGTGGGATGCCTTAGTCAGAGAGTCCCGGGAGAGAGCAATTCGGCCACTTACATGGCAGCTATGTGACTTTGTGACTTTGGGTAAATGTCTAGCTTTGTCATTTTCGCTGCCCATCCCTCTACTCAGAAAATGGGCATAAGAATACTATCTTCTACAGGGGCTAGAAAGAAAGTACAGCAGGTAGGGCACTTGCCTTACATTTGGTGGACACAGGTTCAATCACTGGCATCCTGTATGGTCTCCTGAGCCCGCTAGGGGTAATTCCAGAGTGCAGAGCCAGGAGTAAGCCCAAGTACCACTGGGTGTGGCCCAAAACAACAATAATAATAATAATGATAATAATAATCACTGTCACTGTCATCCCGTTGCTCATCGATTTGTTCGAGCAGGCACCAGTAACGTCTCTCAGAGACTTATTGTTACTGGTTTTGGCATATCCAATACGCATGGGTAGCTTGCCAGGCTCTGCCATGCGGGCTCCATACTCTCAGTAGCTTGCCGGGCTCTCTGAGAGGGGCGGAGGAATCGAACACGAGTTGGCCGCG
Organism: Sorex araneus; assembly: GCF_027595985.1. NCBI lineage: Eukaryota > Metazoa > Chordata > Mammalia > Eulipotyphla > Soricidae > Sorex > Sorex araneus. Next base: position 157,605,032 of record NC_073302.1, on the reverse strand, counting down.
TGAAAGGCGAAAGACCAACCTCTGTGCTATCACTCCAGCCCAATAATAATAATAATAATAATAATAATAATAATAGCAGCAATACTATGTACTTCTTGTGCATTGTTGAGAAGATCTAATAGACTGGTTTCAGATAGTGCCTAGTGGAGTCATTTAGTGTTCAGTGTTAAAGGAGTTTTCTGGTGGTGGTGGTGGTAGATGTTACCACTGTTTATATTATTATTAGGCTTTGAAGAGGAATATGTCAGAGTTGAGTGATGGGCAGGTGACAAGACAATTATCTGTCACAATTATCTTTAATTTGCCAAGTTATTGGGCTCTGAGTAGGCCTTCCACATTTGTAATCAGACTAATTTTTCACTCTTTCAGTTACTTGGTTCTGAAGGCCAAATAAAAAATACAAAACTAGGGGCTGGAGCAATAGCACAGCGGGTAGGGCGTTTGCCTTGCATGTGGCTGACCCGGGTTCGATTCCCAGCATCCCATATGGTCCCCTGAGCACCACCACGAGTGATTCCTGAGTTGAAACCCAGGAGGTAACCCCTGTGCATTGCTGGGTGTGATGCAAAAAAACAAACAAACAAAAAATACAAAACTATAGTGAATCTTACTAAACCACTTTATTTAATTCCTTAAGGTTATATGAATGTTTAAAAGAAGCCAGCACTGATTTATGCCTCATTTGATACTTTTAAATTGTCATCTAGGGCCAAGTGATAATACAGAGGGGAGGGCATTTGCCTTACACACAGCTAACCCAGGTCTGCTGCTTGGCATCCTGCCTTGTCCCCCAAGCACCACCAGAAATGATTCCTGAGCACAGAGCCAGGTGTAACCCCTGAGCATCACTGGGTATGACCCAAAAAACAAAAACAAAAAACTTGTCATCTAGATTTCTACACAAACAGAGCTTTCTCTTCTGACAGCCTATTCAGTAAAACACTCCCTTACAGTTCTAGAAAGATTAATACTTTTAGTAATTTCTCCTCATAAGCATATTTCTATTCATTCATTGTAGCGTAAGAAAAAAGTAGATAAAGGTAAGATTGAGGACTGGAGCGATAGCACAGCGGGTAAGGCGTTTGCCTTGCACTCGGCCGACCCGGGTTCTAATCCCAGCATCCCATATGGTCCCCTGAGCACCGCCAGGGGTAATTCCTGAGTGAAGAGCCAGGAGTAACCCCTGTGCATCGCCGGGTGTGACCCAAAAAACAAAACAAAAAAAAGTAAGATTGAATACTTGCAAAACGAGAAAATACTCCCTAAGAATAGCAATTTAATAACAAAATGACAGGTTTGGGCAGCAAAGGGGAAAAAAAGGCTTAAAGCTAAAGAAACCCATGATTGTGTCTTTAGCATGCTTTGTTAATGGCAATGGACAATAAATAGTTTAATATTTCAATTAATAAATTTATAATTACTCGCATACCATGTCCAAATTTCCTTCCATTCTTAATGCAATGCCTTTATACCATCACAAGCTACTAGTCTCTCTTCTACAACTTAGGAAAATATTATTTTTATCTCTTTTGTACAAATATTAACAGCAGCAACAAACATTCCACAAAAATTATTGCTAATTGGAAGTATATATGTACTTCTCCAACATCCCTTCCTTTTGTTTCCTTTTAGTTCCAGGGTTCAAGCCCAGGGCATGACACATGTGAAGAATAAGCTCTACAACTAAGTATATACCTGGCCCTTCTAATTGCGCATTTTAAATGAGTCCCCTCAGTAGAGTTAATGTTTATCCAAGGAGGAAAGGCAGAGTCTCCAATCTTAAAACTGTTGTCTAATTTTGGTTTTGCTTTATTTGGGGGACACATCAGTTGTGCTGTGGATATGCTCCTGGTTCTGTACTCAAAGATCACTCCTGGTGTGGCTTTGGAGACTATATGTGGTGCCAGGGATTGAAGCTATGTCAGCTGCATTCAAGGCAAACTCCTATAGGCTGTATTATATCTCTCACACCTAATTTTGTTCTTAATTAATTTACTTATATCAAGTCTGCTAGAATTTTAAAAAAGAAATGTAAATAATTATTGTAACTGTGTGCCACAGGAAGTAGTAAGTAAAAATATGTGGAACTCAGGCAGAAAAATCAAACTTCAGCTTCTTGAAAGAAATGTCAGGTATAGCTTTCATCAAAATGTACAGGCAGCCAAATTAATCTTGTTATTGGAGGATTCTCCCCTTTCTTTTTCTCCATGTACTGAAAATACACTCTAAGGTATAAAAGTAAAATAGTAATTTATAAAACAAGAAAATAAATAAGTACAAATAAGACATCCTTTGGGAAAAAAATGTCTTAAAATCAACGATAAGAATGAGTTTTAAATGATTATCGGTTCATTGGTTCAGATATGTAAGAAAACTGAAAGGAAAGACATGATTCTAATATAAACATGTGGCAATTATCAGTTTGGTAACTGTAGCACTGCAGCACCATCATCCCATTGTTCATCGATTTGCTCAAGCAGGCAACAGTAACGTCTCCATTGTAAGATTTGTTTTTATTGTTTTTGGCATGTCAAATGGGCCACGGGTAGCTCAAGCGGGATACTCTTGGTAGCTTGCTGGGCTCTCCGAGAGGGATGGACAAATCGAATCCGGGTCGGCCACATGCAAGGCAAATGCCCTACCCACTGTGCTATCACAACAGTTCAGTAACACACAAATATATTAAGCAGCATTAGAATTCATGACAACAAAGAAAAAAATCGATTTTTATACCTACCTTCCAACTTTAACCCAATCAGATGGTATGCAAGACAAAGCTGAATTCTTTATTTCAATCATAAACTAAAATAAAAATAAATAAAAGTTAGATTTTAAGTGATCAGGTGCAGTAGAATTAACTACATTTACGTCTAATATTTTTAATGCTGCAGAACTGTGTGAAATTGCTCACTAAATATTATTCTAGATATTCATAAGTAAATCCGGTATTGATCTTAGAGTTTATGAACATCTATACTACTAAAGAACATCTATACAACTAAGCAGGGTTTCAATAATTGGGATAAAGTACAATTTGTATTGAACAATAAGTTTCTAGTAAAGGATATAACTTGGCGTGTTAATGCTTAAATTACTGCCAGTTAGAGATAAGATTCAACACACCTTTGAACAGAAAAAGATTTATTATTTTGTGTGTGTGGTTTGGGGCCACACCTAGTGGTACTCAGAGGCTACTCCTAGCTTTTGCTCAATAATTACTGGTGGCAGTGCTTGGGGACCACGCTGTGCTGGGGACTGAACTCAGGCTTTCAGACGAAGACTGTGCTCATCCTGCTGAACTGCTTATCTGGCCCAAGGTGTTACTATAATTTTCATGCAAAGAATCTAAGATCTCTAAAATTATACTCAGAAAGAAACCATGGATAACATCAACAATTAAGAGCACTTCTGTCCTTAAGTGTTTTCTTTGTTTTCACTTGCACCAAATCTACCTTTACAGGCCAACTGTGCTATCAGCCAGCAAGCGTATCTGAAATTACTGGGAAGCAAGTAAAAATCAACTTCTACCACACCTCTCACTTTCAGCACTAGTTGTAATAAATAACCTTTTCTTTCTGCTCATGTTTCTATACTCTTGAAAGAAAGTTCAATGTTTTATTCAAATAAACAAGTTCACTAAATTTGTGCAGAACGAGATCAGAAGCACTGTGGCTACTACTAATTTTAAGATAACTATAAGAACTTTTAGTATTACTAAGCTCCTTAACATTTGAAATATTTAACATCCTTAGCAACAAAATGTTAGCACAGTAACAATCAAGTATCTTTGGTTTCTCACCAAAGACTAAAATACCCACTATTAATAGCATTAGCTTGACTGCTAAAGAAATTTCATCCTAAAATTTTTAGAGCTAATGATATCCCCTTGTATAATAAAGAATTAATGCAATGCCAAATCTCCCACACCTAGTTAAAAAAATTAAGGGTATAAAACATCCCTCTTTGGCTACAAAACATAACTCTAGAGAAAAACCACAAAATGACAATCACTGATGGAAAAGATAAAAAAAAATATAAAACTTAAAAAATTTTGCCTTAAACATTACTTTTTAATGTGCTGTGAGGGTTGGAGAGATATTACAGAGTTAAGGTGCATGTCTTGCCTGAGGCTCACCCCAATTAGACCCCCCAGCATCACATATGGCCCCCTGAGTCAGAAGTGATCCCTAGGCACAAAGCCAGAAGTAAGATCTGAGCACCACCAGGTGTGATCCCCAAACCAAAAACAAAACTTAAAATGTTTTGTGAGATGACATATTGGCCCTCTTCAGAATCAGTTGTTGGAAGAGCTTTGTGAACAAAAACTTTCAGCCCCACTCTGGACTAACATTTGGGAAGGACACAACCCAGATTCTAGAGACTAACCCAAATCCACAATGACTGACACAACTCCCCAGGAGTTATTGCCTAATGGGGGGTTGGCATTTCTGAGAGAAGCCACAACTACCACAGTGGGGTCACTGGTCAGTCAGAGACACTGATTTACTTTAGTAATTTGCTGTAACACTGCAGCCTGCTGGAACGAAAGTCAAATTAGTACCTCAGACATATTACAAAATGCTTGTGGTCCTGGGCCTTTGGGGTACATTCGGAGTATCTGGATCAAAGATGCTGAATCTGCAAATACCTACACTTTGGGAAAACGGAACTATGCAAGAGCCAAACCCAGTATGGAAATAATTAGGAACACCCACATGGACCTGTTGCTAACCCCGTGGGGTCATATCAGATAGGTGTATGTCACCTTTTATCTTTCTTTGGCCCTCAGTCTGTGTACTCAGAATTGTTATCAACTAGCACAGATTCTTCCTTTTCATCACTGGTTTTATAATAAGAAAATTTTCATAAATCACTTTACAAATATTCTAAGAATGAGCAGTGAGGTCTTTTTCTTAAGGGCCTAAATTGCTAAAGAAAAAAGATGGAACTAAAATGGAATATTAATGTACATTTCATTAATGAACGTTCTCACAGCCACTTTCTCTGCTCTGTAGCTCCTGACTTTGTGTCTTAGGTGTTGATGCACGAGATATGTCTTGATTTATTCTAGGAGTCTCTCATGTTCTGCTGGGATCCAATTCTGCCTTATTTAAATGTCTGCTTTCCACATTGTAATACTAGTCAGCTCCTTTTTTAATATGTATGCTTCGATTATTGCTAGTAAGCAAGTTTTATTATATTATTCAACAAATTGCCAGAATAAAGGCAGTCAGCTTAGTTGTTTTGCAAAGTCATGCTTGCTTAGTGAAGACATGAGATACAATTATATATCTGCTATCTGTCTACAGTGGATGAAAGTCAAATAAAAATAATGCGCAAATGATTGTTCTGTTATAAAGAGCTCTGTGAAAAGCACTGAGAAATAACAGCTTAATACAAGTCTAAACAATAGGCTGAATTAATAGTTTATTAAAAGGCAGAAAATCAATAAATATTCAAATAATGATTATCATTTACTGCCGTTTATTATTTCAAATCATATAATTAACAATGTTTTGCTAAATATATGTCAATGTAAATATTTTAAAAATTAGACTACAAAGGCCTTCCCTACTAGAAAAATATCTACTTGTGGGGGTTGGGAGGAGGCACTTGGCAATGCTCAGGGATTACTCAGACTTTGCACTCAGGAATCACTCCTGATGGGCCTGAAGGACCATAAGGGGTGCCGAAGACGGAACCCACGTTGGCCGTGTGCAAGGCCTTTAATCCTTTGAACTATCTCTCTAGCCTGCCACCCCTCCCCAAATATGTAATTTTAAAATGTAGATTAAAAGGTGCATCCTACACAAAACAGTCACATATTTATTAATTTGCTATTATAACAGAGAAGTTGTACCTCAGAGTATCTCAGTTGGAATCTTTATATTTTAATAAATGCAAGATGTAAAAGAAACATGCTTTAGAACTCAGAAGAGGGCTAGAGAGGCAGAAGCACATTTCCAAACATACTTCCTCTTTGTTCTCACTCAGACACATATCAAATGTCAAATAGAAATGCACAGGTATCATCTTATGGAACACTCACTAAAAAAATTTCATTCTTATTTTGGTCTTTTTCTTTGCTTTTTGTTTGGTTGGCAGCTATCCTCCTAAACAATTCCGAAGGAAGCCCTGCCATTTCCTCACTTTGTGATCCAAACAACATGGGTAATAAGCTTTGTAACTGCTCATAGCCTGTAAGACAGAGATCAAAGACTAACTTCTTTCCTCTGGACTCAGGGGGAATTAATTCTGCAAGTTATTGTTCAAAATAATCAAGGATTTCTATAAAATAATTTTAACAGTAGCATTAAAACACACATAAAATCAGAATACATGATTTTACAGAGACTAAATTCAATAAGCAAAACTCTTCTAAAACAATTCCTACCAAAGGAAAGATATTGTGTTTTCAAGAAATAAACAAAATATCTGAAAAACAAAGAACAAAAAGCCAAATCACTTCTATCTGATCCTTAGATTTTTTAAAAAATTTACAGTTCAGGGGCTGGAGCGAAAGCACAGTGGGTAGGGCATTTGCCTTGCACGTGGCCGACCCGGGTTCTAATCCCAGCATCCCATATGGTCCCCTGAGCACCGCCAGGGTTAATTCCTGAGTGAAAAGCCAGGAGTAACCCCTGTGCATTGCCGGATGTGACCCCAAAAAAAAACAAACAAAAAAAAATTTACAGTTCATCGTAGTTTTTCATACCTGAAACTAATGCAAAGTAAATGGTATGCTCATTATTACCTCCTGTCCTGATACTGTTACATATTGCGCACACGGCTTTTTAAGTATTTTCCGAATTTCTTGCAAATGCAATTGGATCTTGTCAGTAACATCTTTAATTTCATCCTTCCTCTTTTTTATTAAAGGAAAATCAGAAAGGTCTTTGAATAATTCAGTTTTATTGCCAGTTCTACAAAATGAAAAAGTGAAAACACACATATTAAACTTTCATAGTATGAATAAAGACCAAAGGGTTGGAAATCAGGAAAACAATGGTTCTAATTCCAGCTCTCATTAAGTAATTGTGGACAAGTTTTTTAACTTCCATGTAGCACACTCATTAATTCTCATGATAAAATTGACAGATTTCTTTGCTATTTCCCCAACTAGTAAAAAAAATGTAATACTGTCTTAGTTCCTTGTGTGATAATAGTAAAATAATTAACTTTTAAAGGAAAATTTTGCTTCTGTATACTTTAATACTTTTAACACCATCCTTGGATATCCAGCAAATGAGTACAAGAAGCTATCTGACATCTGTTTTGTGGTTAATCAATTGTTAGTACTTGTTCTGTCTGTACTTTATCTTGTCATCATGTGATACCTAGAAAAGTAATACATCTGACCAAGATGATAAAATGTCAAGCAGCAAAGTGTTGCTTCCTGCTGCAATACAGAGCTTCTAATATCCATTACACTTCTGTTTCCGATGCAACATTTAACAGTTACTACCTAGAGAAGTTTAAGAATCCATACATCAAGTGATAGGCATATTCTATTATTTCACTCTTTAAAAGGAACAACGAGAGATCTGCTACTTACTTGGCAGCTTGTTCATTCAGTATCTTTAAGTAATGTTCTACTGGACTGAGAATTTCAGGAATTTCTAAAAGACACATCTTGAGCAAGTCTGACTGCACATGGGAATTAACAGCAGGTATTAATGCTTGAAATTCTGATTTCAGGTAATGAAGGGATTTGACAATCAAGAAGAACTCTTGGGTAGAACACTGAAAATAGAAAAATTTCTCTTATGAAACATAAGGTGCATGATCTTTCAGTATAATAGCAATCTTTTAAAATCTAGTAATCCTTTAAAATTCAGAATAAAGATGGCTGTTTTATAAAGTTGATAATTAAAATAAAGTGTCCTCAAGGTTAAGTCTATAATTTAAACACTTCACAAAATATTTTAAAACTAAAGAAAATGCTTTGAGTCAGAGACAGTAAAGTCAACACTTGTATAATATTTTTTTCTTTTGAAAGTACACTAGCAAAAACCAGTAATAAATTATAATGAACAATATCAAAAATCTAAAGGAAAATCCTGGGTAAGAATCAGCAAGATATAGGCACAAAAGAGGGCAAAATTCTCTCCGATATAATACACTCTAACAAACTGACATAGAAAGATGAATAATCCAAAGAATAATGGCTAAGCAAACTTAATATGCAGTTCATAAAAAGACAACATCCAAAAAGCACTTGATTAACCTCAGACATAACTAGGACAGGCCAATTAAATTCAAGATAGCAATTTTCACTTATCAGGATGTTAAAGATAAACAATAACCAAGTTATGCAGGATGCAAAAAAAGGGACACTTTTATATACCATTAGTAGAGATATGACTTCCTTTGATGAGCAATTTTGCACATCTTCACAATAAGAAAGTTTATTACAGCCTTTGACTAGCCAATTAACTTTCTAAAGATGTTTTAAAAACATACCTGAACAAGTAGGAAAAAAATAAAAGCATATATGTGCCCTTCCCCCACCACTCTCTGCTACCCCCCATGTCCCGCCCTGCAAGCTTTCCAGTCTTATTCAGCAATTCACCCCTGAGCTGCTTCCAGCTCAGAGCTCGGGAGTTGCTCCTGGAGAAGGTGAGAGCTGGGGATGGAGAAGGGAAACCATGTGAAGCTAAGGAGTCTTCTGCATCCAAAGATGAGGCTCTGGACCTCTGAACTACTCCCTGGCCCCAATGGATCTACATGTTTTAATAGCCTTGAAATATTAAAAAGGGTAAGTAGAAATTAATATCCAGGCTGGAGAGCTAGTACACAGTGCTATAGTACAGGTGGTTGTTTTGAACCCCACAGACTCCAGTTCAAGTACTCAACACCACATAGGGTCCCTTAGCCCTGCCACATATTACTACTCTGAGCACAGAACCAGGAATGTTCCCTGAGCATCGCTGGGTATAACCCAATGTCACCTCCCAGCAAGCCCCCAAATAAATACATAAGCCCTTATTAAGAAACGTATACACTTAATATATAAAATACCTCTTAAAATTAAAACATCTGTCCTGTATATCTAATAAATGGATAGAAAAGCCTCCAATTTCAAACTAAGTTAAACACATTATTTATGTAACACATTTTATATGCATTTACACAGAATTTCATTCGTGATTCTTTATTATATGCATTTTCTATAAGACTATAAGTAAAATTTCTAGCTGAATACAAATGCACTTTACTCTGTTTACCTCTGAGAGGTGGAGGAAAATGTTTTATTTTACTGTTTACTCCCTTATAACTGTTCCAATTTTTCAAGATGAACATAAATAAATTTTTATATTAGCATTTGTTAGGGTGAACTTATTTCACTCAATTTTGAAACTACAGCTAAAGATTATTTTAGAAGGCATATGCAATAAGGATAGCCAAGAAAAAAGGTCAAAACAATACCATTAAAGCTGTCAAGTAAATTAAAAAAAGTTCTAATTGACTTAGAAGACTAAAGATATTTGGATCTTAAACTTGCCAAGAGGAAAGTAAGATTCAAAGTGAATTATATCAAGAATCCTAGAAAGACTCAGGAGCTGGTGGAACCAATTATCTTTGGAAATGGAAGCCAGCGCAGGGAGAGAAAATAACTGTTTGAAAGTGTTTTTTGGTGTTTTTTTTAAACTGATTTAGATTCTTTGGCTTACAATATCATTAACATTGGTTCTCATAAGCACTTAAATCCCTCAATCCCTGTTCCTCTCCAAGTCACATGCTAAAGACTAGTTTTATTCTTTGGGTAGTAAAAAACACTGGGCATATTAACCAGGTTCAAGCACAGTGAAGCAAAAGCAAGGATTGAAAGAATGGATGGAACCAGGAGGCCAGGGGATAAGACAGGGGGGAGGAAGGACTACAGTGTAGGGAAGATCAAAGGCGAACATGAGGTGGTGCTAAAAGGTGGTCAAGTGTTTTCTATGAAACCCTATCGACAATAGTACAGTAAACACAATGCAAAAACATGCATTTTTAAAGTGGCCCTTGGAGAGGCCAATTGGTGATGGGAGGCAAGGCATTGGAGAAACTGATGGAGGGAAGTGGGCACTCGTGAAGAAGAGGTTGGTGTTCAAACAATGTATGCCTGATACCCAATTATGAATAACTTTGTTATTCATAATAACTAATATAAAAGGAAATAAAGAAAAAAAAGGTTGGAGGGACCACAGTGACAGAGGAACAGGTAGGGCATCTGCCTTGCACAACTTGCCTTGCATACTAGGGATCAGGGGTCAATCCCTGGCACCCCAATATGGTCCCCCTGAGCACCGCCAGAAGTAATTCCTGTATATAGAGGCAGGTATAACCCCTGAGCACTGCTAGGTATCCCCCCCAACCCCCCACCCCTTTGGGGAAAAAAAAAGGTTGGAAATAGGATGCTGAGATTCCCAGTTGTTCCATGCATTGTTAGCTCCGAAAGCATTGTCAAGAGACTGGGAGTGCCCAGGGAATCTAATAAGACCAGAGAAAAATTCTAAATATATTATAGCAAGACCTTACCCAATAGATTGACTAGTGGAAAAAAAAATTAAATAAATGGATGAGCTTCTTTACTCTACAGTTCACTTTATATTTTAAAAGGAAAAGTCAATTATATAGTCTTTCCTTGTGCAAATTTTTTTTTTTTTGGCTTTTTGGGTCATACCTGGAGACACTCAGGGGTTACTCCTGGCTCTGCACTCAGGAATTACTCGTAATGGTGCTCAGGGGACCTTATGGGATGCCAGGGATCAAACCCGGGCCAGCCATGTGCAAGGCAAATGATTTACCTGCTGCACTATGGTTCTGACTCCCTACATTGCCCTTCATATAATGCAAAGACCAAAACAATTAACCAACAAAACAATCACCCAATAAGTACCTAATAAGTAAATAAATAAAACATTTATCTTAGAAAATGAAAGTCAAACACCTAGAGTGAACAAAGCCCAGGTAAGCAAAAGAAAACTTTTTTAAGCAAACAGTAAAATCTCAATTAAATTGAAATCTTCAGTACAAATGCTGTATCCATGAAATAAAAAAGAAGAAATGGATATCATTCTTTAAAAGGAAAAACCAGAGAACAGGAAACTAAATCTTTGATAATTCAGCTATGATATTAGAAAATTTTAAAAGTAGAAGGCAAAGATGACAAAAATTTCCAAAAGTTAAAGCAAAAGAGCAGAAGACAGAAATATCCAAGAAATTTGATCAGTTCCAGTAATAACAGCCTATAAACTTTGTAGATAAGTGTTGATAAATGGTCCATTCAAACAAAAGTCAGGAACTAAAAACAAACATCCTCCATGTTCAACAAAAAAAAATTTAAAAAGAAGGTCTTATACTCTGACAGGTCACTGTCTCTGCCATCCCGATGCTCATCGATTTGTTCGAGCAGGCACCAGTAACATCTCTCATTGAGAGACTTATTGTTACTGTTTTTGGCATATCCAATACATATGGGTAGCTTGCCAGGCTCTGCCATGAGGGCTCCATACTCTCAGTAGCTTGCCAGGCTCTCTGAGAGGGGCGAAGGAATCAAACACGGGTTGGCTGTGTGAAAGGCGAAAGCCCAACCGCTGTGCTATTGCTCCAGTCCACTCTGAGAGGTAAGAAAGGGAAAAGGTTTTCGTGCTCATATAGGATATAAAACTGAAGCAGCAACAGAAGAAGAGTGAAAACCGCAAATGCTTTGCCATCAAGTCCTAGGTGCTTAAGGAGGGTGATTTTCAAGATTCTAAAGCACAACAGCTCAATGGAGCTGCCAGAAAGCTCAGGGTCAGTATAAGGAGCTGCTCACATTCAACCCCATTTCCAGTAGCAAATCTCCCTGGAGGGAGGCGGGAGAAAGAACAGCAAACAGGGGGCAAGTGTGGCAAGCGTCCCACTTGGGTTCAATTCTGGGCACCATATGATCCCCCAAAGCCAAGCAAGGGTAGCCATGGAGACCTCAGCTCTGCTAGGGTAGCTTGAATGTTCTTAGTATCGCAGGGCCTGGGCAGTGAAGCATCCTCAGGCCCTTGCATATAACCACTAGCCTGACTGGCCAGGAGTCACCCGTGTGGACTCTGGGCTGATTGAGCACCACACTCAAAAACACAAACCAAAAAAACTTCCCTGGAGAAGATTCTTGGACCTGAAGGCTAAGGACAGAGACAGGACTGGAACTCTAGCTTAACCTCCAAGCTGAAAATGTGGTCTGGGGCTTCCACCAACCTGGTTAAGAAACTTCTTGCCTACGAAATTCTGGGAACAGTCTTCCTCCAGTATTACTCAGTACTATAATCCTTTAAATGTAGCCGCCAACCTTAGCAGTTATGCATCACTTTCTCACAAATGGGTTCTTGAGCAAAGTTAATTTGAAGTTTTACTACCAAAAGGAACGTTTATTTTATTTCAGGGCTGGCCCACTTGATATCCTCTATTATTATCATCATAAAAATACCTAACTTGTGCCTATTCCGTGACAATTTCTACACAGCCATATGGCCTATGTTTAACATTTTCACAACATTCCAAGAGTGTTCCTTGCCATCTTCTGAGTTTCACATAATTGGCACTGACTGTCCCTAGGATCTCTCTCACCACTTGGTTCCGAGAGCAGACGCTTATTTAGAGAGTTAATGATAAAGAACAGTCCTGTGTTTGGTGATGTGCTCAGCTAAACTAATCTTTAAAAATCTGGTTTAAAGCACGTAGAATTCCTAAAATTGATTTGTTACCAAATCATTTCTAATCTTCACTTTTCAAACCCATCTTTAGAAACATATTTTGTGCAAACATTAAAACAGCAATTGAAATGGCTTTAAAGTGAGTTGTGCGGCTTTAGTATATTTCAAAACTCCAAACTAAAAATCATTCTTGGAGCTGGAGTGATAGATAGTTACAATAAAGTGTTTGGCTGGCATGTGACTGACGCAAGTTGACCCATGTGGGCCCCCCGGGGAACCACCAGGAATGATTCCTAAGCACTGAGCAAGGAACAATAAGCCCTGAGCACAACCAGGTAAGGCACTAAAACCAAAAAAAATAAAGAAGTCATTCTTCTCAGCTTACTGATTACTTTTATTTGTTTGTTTCTGAACCATACCTATACACTGTTATCAGCACCTACTCCTGCCTCTGCACTCAGGGATCACTCAGGGGACAGGGAACCACATGTAGAGCCAGGGTTAGAATCCAGTTAGCTGCAGGAAAGAGGTGCCTTATTTAATGTACTATCTCTTGAGCCCCTAACTTGGTTCTTTTAAAATGAACTGATTCACTACTGTAGAATCTAAACTTTAAAAAACTAAGGGGCCTGAGAACTAGTCAATGGGCTGAGCATTAGCTCTGCATGCTGAAGGTCCAGGTCAACCACTGCACAACATCCCATGTGCCAATAGAATGACCCCCAAGAACAGTAACCCTGAGCCCCAGCGGGTGTGGCTTCCAAGCCAAATAAATATGTAAACAAATTAATAAAAAATTTTAAACCTTCAAATACATTGTTTCAGACAAAAGGCAGTTTGAGATGTTGAGGTGACGGAAAGACATGGTGAAGGGGATCCAAAAATACAAACTCCTGATTATAAAACAAGTTCGTTCTGTGAGATAGCACACAGCATGATGACTAAAGTTAGCAACCCTATATGCTCTGTTCTTGAAAGTTGCTCAGTGTAGATCGTAAAAGTTCTTATCACACAAAAATGAAACGCCTTTGAAGTAAATTTGGTAATGAATACTATGATGAAAATCCATAACATTATACAGATACTGTGTCATTCTATAGTATTCATAGAAGTAGTGTGTTAATGACAATCAAAACACAATATTTAAAATTCATATTTTACTTTGAAAAATACACAAATGCAAACTTAAAGCTTCATAAGTATCAGCCAACCACAATAGCAATTACAGGATCACAGCAGCATGGAATGATATTGCCAACTTATTAGTAAAGATAATTTGACATTGTTCTTTCAATTAGAATTGAAAGTGTTTTGTTACTATTTTGACTTGAAAAAAAATATATGGCAGTAAACCTTTTAAAATAATAAAGGATTGCTTCAAAGCAAGTACTGGAAGATCTGTTGCTTGATAAAAGATAAGAAGCACTGATTAATAAAATTTTTGTAGTGTTTTACCTGTCTCAGAAATCTTTCACATTAAACAGTGCTTCTAGTAATAATTTCAAGAATTTGAATATCATGCTTGTCAATCTCTTACAAATACAAATTTAGAAATGATTTGACATATCTCTGTAACCTCTGAAAAGTCAGTCATAAAAGTCTTAACTATCTGCACAGCCTCTATTACAGGCAACTAACACGACAGCATAACTGAGTAACAGCAGAACAGACCACTGACCACAGAATGAGCTCAAATATTTCTTCCCTAAGGATTAGTATTCCCAACTCTAGCCTGTTCTTTGTTTTCAATTTTAGCTGAAGCATATGGAACAGTTACATAAGCCCTCTTGGGCACTGCAAGTATTCTCAGAATAGTGTATCACTCTCGTATAGCTTTATGGGTGAAAAGGTCTTTAAAAATATATAAAGCCTGGGGCTGGCGAGACAGTACAGTGGGTAGAGCATTTGCTTTGCATGCAGCGGCAGACTTGGGTCAAATCAATACACCCTATATGGTCCTTCAAGACCCTCCAAGAGTGATTCCTGAACTCAGAGCCAGGAGGAAGCTCTGAGCATCGCTGGGTATGACCCAGAATCCAAAACCAACCCACCAACCCCCGCAAAAATAAACAAACAAAAACCAGTGTAAAGACTAATGAAAAATGGGTCACAACTAAGACTTGGGCAAAAAAATGATTCTATTGAAAAGTATTGGGAGCCAGAGATAATACAGAGGGTAGAGTGCCTGCCTCGCACATGGCCAACTTGGGTTTGATCTCGACACCCCATATGGTCCCCCGAGCACCACCTGGAGTGATCCCGAGAACAGAGCCAGGAATAAGCCCTGAGTACTACTAGGTGTGTCCCTGCTCCACACCCCAAATAGACAACCAGGTAGCAACAAAGGGCCAAGGGCAATATAATGGGAAAACTGACCCACACAACTGAGTTGTTGGGGGTGTTGATTGAAAGTGATGGACATTTGATCTTTGGGGGAGGGAAGTGGGTACAGTGGTGATGGGTGTGGTGTTGGTGTTACATGCACAAGGAACTGCTGTTTACAGTATTGTAAACCACAGAATCTGAATATCTTTTGTTTTTAAAAAACATGTTTTTCACTCACATTCTGTATCTAAACTTATTTGCATATAAGGATTACCACAAACAGTACCCCCCATGATCTTTCCATTGTTTAAATCAAATAAAAAGCTGCTCCAAGGTTAAAAGAAATAGACTTCTTTTTAAAAGTCTCACGTCTGAGCGCTTTGAAAATGAAACATGAGACTAATCATATTATAGTACAAGGGCCTCTGTGTGTTTGTGTGGTTGACAGGAGTGGGCATTATTTTTACAACGGGAAAAAAAATAAAAATAACTGTAATTTATGCCACTAAAACTTTTTTTTTTACCTTTTGGGTCACACCCAGCAACGCTCAGGGGTTACTCCTGGCTCTGCACTACTCAGGAATTACTCCTGGTGGTGCTTGGGGGACCAAACGGGATGCTGGGGATAGAACCCAGGTCGGCCAAGTGCAAGGCAAATGCCCTACCCGCTGTATTACCACTCTAACCCCTATGCCCCTAAAACTTCAGAGGATTCATTCCGCATGACCTGCAAGATTTTACAAACATAAATAATAATTACACAATAACCATAATGTCAATGAAATTCTGAGATGTGTTCCACTAATTTTCTGTGCCCTCATGCTGAAGAGCATTCCTGGTGGTTTATGGGTTGATTTCTCCCACACTTACTTTTTTGTGGTAGATGCTACTGAGTCCTCTCTCTATGTCAGGCAGTTTCCGTAGGTGATTTTCTATCTGACCAAACACACTAGATTCTGAATGGAGAACTTCAGATACAGCATCAAGACGAACATTTATTTCCCTGTGAGAATAGAGGAACAACTGAGAAAATGATCAAGCCTCCTTTAGACTTGGCCCCTAAACATCTGCATTGAGAATCTGCACATCTGCTTCGCCTCACTTTGCTAGCTGGATGCTGAGAAGCAAGGGGCAATCTGTGAGCCACATGTTGACTGTCAGCCTGGGTTGGAGAGAGAAGCAGAAAACTCTCCACTCCCATATCCACATGCCAAGAGGATTTTACATTAGTAAGAAGTAAATTTTACCCTAAACCATTGAGAATAAAGGTTTATTTGCTACAGCTGCTGTCATTCTCTTGGCTATAACAGCTGTACAATGGCCAACATCCTTTTCTATTCTGATAGAAATAACTGAGCACCTCAATTAAAACAATTCATTCAGTTGATCAACAGCTTCAGTAAAAAAATGTGGGTAAACCCCCACTTCGCCGCGCTCGCCGCTCCAGTATGACCGAGGAGGACAAGGGAGCTGCTTTGGACACCAGCAGCCCACGGAATAACCTGCAGTATGTGAACTGAGCGTTTCCGCCAGACCACCCGTGTGGGGGCCCGGTATTTCTCTAGGTTTTCCCATCTTATGAGCACCATAAAAGGGTAAAAGACTGTAGCGATAGAATTTCAGGCAGAATTTTCCCTGGACTTTATACAGAAACCCAAAACCGCGCGGCCGCTGCTGTGGCAGCGCGACCTAATATCATCTAATCATCAGCAATATGAAATGGTTCCTTTTTAACAGGTCGGACTTTGGTGGGAAACCCTAACAAGAATAGTAAGTTTTTTGTTGAAATATTGAAGGCAACCAAAATGGTAGCCATCCCTCTAGATTGAACTAAGCCATATCCCCACACCAGCTGAGACGAAATATCCTTCTTTCTCAGGAAGAAACGCGGTGTGGCGTTAACCATAGTATGATGTCCATTAAGTTGACACGGACCTGGTGGCATGGGAATGGGATACAAGGAAATAAAGTATTATGTACATGGAGCAGCGGGACGCTGGTGGAATCTCGAGCCGGGGCCGATACCAGCACACTACTTTTGGTTCCAGAAACTGTAGACTTTCTACCAGACTATCAACTAAGCCAGAGCCCCACGCCAGCTGATGACGGGAAATAACCATCTTTTTCATTTTTTTTCCTTTGTCAGGCAGCGTGGTGAATACTAAACAGGCGTGAACTCGGTGGTGCGGGACGAGGGGGAAAAAAATAGAAAAGCTATGTAACAAACAGGGGGACTTAATATCTTTACATTCTCAGCAATGGAGAACTATCAAATGATTCCTTGACAATAGGACTGTCTTTTTCTCTTTGGGGGGAAACCCCAGCAACAATAGCGAGTTATGTGTTGAAACATAGAATGTAACCAAGATAAAGCGTAAATGAAGTGAAACTTATCACTTAAAAGGGCGGGGACAGGGAAGGGGGGCGGGAGGTATACTGGGGTGGCTGGTGATGGAATAGGGGCACTGGTGAAGGGAAGGGTGTTTGAGTAGTGTATAATTGACATAATCCTGAAAACTATGTAACCCTCCACATGGTGATTCAATAAAATTTAAAAAAAAAAATGTGGGTGAACTGATCAACTGTTTCACTGAAATGGGATTAGGCATCCTGACAGTGATAAAATTATGGGAAATAAAACTGATTTATCGGGGCTGGAGAGATAGCACAGCGGGTAGGGCGTTTGCCTTGCACGAAGCCGACCCGGGTTCGAATCCCAGCATCCCATATGGTCCCCTGAGCACGGCCAGGGGTAATTCCTGAGTGCAGAGCCAGGAGTAACCCCTGTGCATCGCCAGGTGTGACCCAAAAAGCCAAAAAATAAAATAAAATAAAATAAAAAATAAATAAAACTGATTTATCAATGGCTACACCCTAAGTGATGGACCATTTGGGAAGAAATGGTGGAGTTCTGTCAATCTAAAGTAGAAAACTGGCTGACTAATTGTGTCCTAAATGAGACAGTCAACAAGTTTATAGGTACTAGAGACGGTCTAGTGCCTATAAACATCAAAAGCCTATACACTAGGCCCTCATTCACAGTTGTTGGGAATTTCATCTCGTTCAACCTCTATGGAAAAGCTGTATGAAGATTTCTCAAAATAGTAAGAATAGAACTCCCATATGTCCCAATACCACTCACCCACAAACACAGAAACATTACTTTGAAAGGCTATCTGCACACCTACATTCGCTGCAGTGCTTACTATAATAACCAAGATATGGAAACAACCGAGATGCTCAATTATGGAGGCATGTATCAAGAAGTTGTGGTAACTATACACAATGGAGTACTTTGCATCTGAAAGGATGAAACATGCATTTGGGGCCTACATGGATGGAACTAGAGGTATTATAAGTGACAGATATGGATGATCACTCTCATAGTGGGATTTAAAGTCATATCGAAAGGGAGTAACAAATGGTCAATAACTGGAGAGCCAAGAGAACACAGACTCGAGTTTGTGGGGTAGTGTGGGTAGGTAGGAGGGTGTTGAACAGGATCTTTGGGACCTGGATGGACGGAAGTAGGTACTCCAGTGGTGGATGTGGTACGCAAAAGATGTATGTATGAAAGCATCACTAGTAGTACTGTAAATCACAGTAGCTCAGTCAACATTTTTTTTTAATTTTTTTGTAGTGAGTCACAGTGAGGGTACAGTCACAGATTCACACCTTTTCGTGATTGTTTTTCCCTCATGCAATGTTCAAGAGCCCATCCCTCCACCAGTGTCCGTTCTCCACCACCAATGAACCCAGTATCCCTCCCACCCCCCATCCCATCCCCCCTGCCCCACCTCGCCTCTGTTGCGGGACATTCCAATTTGTTCTCTCTCTCTCCTTTTGGGTGTTGTGGTTTGCAGTAGGGGCACTGAGTGGCCATCATGTTCAGTCTCTAGTCTACTTTCAACATGCATCTCCCTCCCCGCTTAGGATCTCCAATCACATTTTACTTGGTGTTCCCTTCTCTATCTGGGATGACTTTCCCCCAGCGTGTGAGGCCAGCCAGCTTCCAAGCTATGGAGCCAACCTCCTGGTATTATATACTACTATTCTTGGGTCTTAGTCTCCTACTCTGTTATTCTATATTGCACAGATGAGTGCAATATTTCTATGTCTGTCCCTCTCTTTCTGACTCATTTCACTTAGCATGATACTTTCCATGTTAATCCACTTATATGCAAAGTTCATGACTTCATCTTTTCTAACAGCTGCATAGTATTCCATTGTATAGATGTACCAAAGTTTCTTTAACCAGTCATCTGTTCTTAGGCACTCGGGTTTTTTCCAGATTCTGGCTATTGTAAACAGTGCCGCGATGAACATATAAGTGCAGATGTCATTTCAACTATACTTTTTTGTTCCTTCGGGATATATTTCCAGAAGTGGTATCGCTGAATCAAATGGAAGCTCAAGGATGGTTTAACATTCGGAAATCAATCAACATAATCCATCATATCAACAAAAGTAAAGATAAAAACCATATGATTATATCAATAAATGCAGAGAAAGCATTTGACAAGTTCCAGCACCCGTTTATGATGAAAACTCTTGCCAAAATGGGTATAGAAGGGACTTTCCTCAAGATAGTCAAAGCCATCTAACACGAACCTATGGCAAGCATTATCATCAATGGGAAAAAACTAAGGGCCTTTCCTCTAAGATCCTAAGATCGGGGACAAGACAAGGATGCCCACTCTCACCACTTCTCTTCAATATAGTACTGGAAGTACTAGCAATAGCCATTAGGCAAGAAAGAGATATTAAGAGCATTCAGATAGGAAAGGAAGAAATTAAACTCTCACTATTTGCAGACGATATGATACTATATCTAGAGAAGCCTAAAAGCTCTACTAAGAAACTCTTAGAAACAACTGACCTGTACAGTAAGGTCGCAGGCTATAAAATCAATACCCACAAAACCATGGCCTTCCTATATGCAAACAATGAGACAGAGGAAAGGGACATGAAAAAAGCAATCCCGTTCACAATTGTGCCCCAGAAAATCAAATACCTTGGAATCAGCTTAACCAGGGAAGTAAAGGACCTCTACAAAGATAACTATAAAACGCTACTCCATGAAATAAAAGAGGACATGAGGAAATGGAAACATATCCCCTCCTCATGGATAGGGAGAATCAACATTGTCAAAATGGCAATACTCCCCAAAGCATTATACAGATTTAATGCGATTCCTATAAGGATACCCATGACATTCTTCAAAGAAATGGACCAAGCAATCTTGAAATTCATATGGAACAATAAAGGCCCATGGATAGCTAAAAAAATTCTTGGGAAAAGATGATGGGAGGCATCACCCTCCCCAATCTTAAACTTTACTACAAAGCAGTAACAATTAAAACAGCATGGTACTGGAACAAAGGCAGAGCCACAGACTAATGGAATAGAGTGGAATATCCCAACACATAACCCCAAATGTATGATCATCTAATCTTTGATAAGGGGACAAGAAATGTGAAGTGGAGCAAAGAAAGCCTCTTCAACAAATGGTGCTGGCATAACTAAACAACCACATGCAAAAGAATGGGCTTAGACCTCGACCTGACACCATGCACAAAATTAGATCAAAATGGATTAAAGACCTCAACATCAGACCACAATCCATAAGGTACATCGAAGACAAGGTTGGCAAAACCTTCCACGATACTGAAGCTAAAGGTATCTTCAAAGATGACACAGAGCTAAGTAATCAAGTAAAAACAGAGTTAAACAAATGAGACTACATTAAACTAAGAAGCTTCTGCACCGCAAAATACACAGGGACCAGAATACAAAGGCAATCTACAGAATAGGAAAGGATATTCACCCAATACCCATCCGATAAAGGATTGATATCAGGGTATACAAAGCACTGGTTGAACTCTACAAGAAGAAAACATCCAACCCCATCAGAAAATGGGCTGAAGAAATGAACAGAAACTTTTCCAAGAAAGAGATACGAATGGCTAAAAGGTACATGAAAAAATGCTCTGCATCACTAATCATCAGGGAGATGCAGATCAAAACAACCATGAGATACCACCTCACACCACAGAGACTGGCCCACATCCAAAAGAACAAAAGCAACCGCTGTTGGAGAGGATGTGGGGAGAAAGGGACGCTTCTACACTGCTGGTGGGAATGCCGACTGGTCCAACCCCTCTGGAAAACAATATGGACGATTCTCAAAAAATTAGAAATTGACCTTCCAGTCAAGATTTTTTTAAACCCTATACAACTAGGAATAATGACTATATTTTGATAATAATGGCTTTAAAGGTTCATACTAGTAAACATAGCTAAAAGACAGTGGGGCGTCAATTAATTTTTGAATGCACACATGAATAAACAAACATAAATAAACATAAGCGTTTTGGGAGGAAAGGTGAATGAAGAAACTATATATACATTTGTCTATCAAAAATAAATAATTTCTATCTTTGATAGATAAATGTCTATCTTCACTGATGTGAGAGGGCAAAGCTTCTATCAAAATTCTGCATAGGTGATTGTTGAAATGAGCACTAGCAATGACATATTTTTATCTGAACTATCCTATAAAATTCTGTCTGCTCATCAATCAGATACAAATGTTGTCTCATTTTTATTCCATTTTTTTCTCAGGCTGATACTCTATGATACAGGCATTTGGTTTAGCATAGTAGAACAGAGCTTGATCAAGTGACCTCTTAAATTCATCTACTTCTCTGCATCTCTACCACCATTAAACGTACTAAGTAAGAAATATTCCTTGCAAAGATTACTAAAAAATAGCCTTCCAGCTTTCCTCCTCATGTTCACTTCTGTCCTCTTTTTAAATCCGACCTCTATACAGGCTACTGCCAGAGTGAATTTCCTAGAATCCAAATTTATTCATGCCCTTCCTTTATGGACTTAGAAATAACTTAGGTTCAAATCCATAATCCTTACCTAATCTACGAGACAAATGATTTCTGCTTACTTCTCATGTTTCACTTTATATCATCTGTTACTCTTCTCACTCTAAGTTCCAGGATCTTCATCCAATATCCTGATCCCTCCAATTTCTCTGACATTAAGGCTTTCCCCTTTTCTGCTATTCTGTCCTGAAACACTCTTTTCCTCTTTCCTATCACCTACCAGCACCATCTTTTTTAAGCAAACTCCTACTGAACCCTCCCAAGAAAGCTTTCAAAAATTCACTAGAGCAGACGTTAGCCTTTGCTACCCTTTCCAAACTACACTGTTTTCCTTTCACAGTAGAAATCATAACTGTATTTTTCTCTTGAGTGTCTTTTCCACTAGACCACCAGTGGAAATAAATTTTTTAAAATAAAATTTTTTCAGTGGAGGTGTCATATGGTCCCCTGTAGACTCCCAGAATATTTAACAAGTGAAATTCATATGAGAGAGGGAGGGCACATGGCACAAGATAAGATAGAATAGGAAGAATAGGAAGAAAACAAGGTCAGAAGGGACCCAGAGTGAAAATAGGTTGAGAAACACTGCAGAAAATCAAACATTCAGTGAGAACAGGAGACACTTCTTTATTCCCATAGTTCCAAGTTCACAATCAACTGTTCTTAGATTCAGCCCAATTAAACTCCAAAGACAAAATATAAAGTAAGACAAGATGAGAATATTTTTTAGTGGTTAAATATTTCTTGCATAGGGTTTGTTGTGAATAAAATAAATCAATATTTTACCCGAACGTTTACCAAAGTGCTATACAAATATAGCTTTATTTTAATAACTCACTCCTGCATAAATGAAAGATTAAACCAATTGAAAGAGACTAAATTGATGCTACAGATGGTATGAGGACACATAAAATAATCGCTTCTGTGAACATATAAAACAGCCTACAAAGATAGCTACTCACACAGAAAATAAAAAGATTGTCTGAGATATGGAAAGATAAAAGCAAAAGAGATTAATAAAAACCTAAATCATATTCATGAAGTCTACCAGAAGATTTTTAAAAATAGGTATAAAGCTATAAATTCCTTCGAAATAGACTGAAAAGGTTGTGCCATCTGGGCACCAAAAAAAGTTGGTTTGCCATCTGGGGAAAGACAAAAGGTAGAAGGGCTTAATTTGAAGTCCAATGCAGGGAAAACTTAAGTACATGTCCATGAGGTATCATTTTGGTTTTGACCCAGCCTTCATTTTCAGGATGGCTCGCAAGTTAAAATCTTAGGTTAGAAAGGCAGGTAAATGTCAGATCAAGTCCAATGTAATATTTGCCAGTCATTTAGCCGTGCCCTAGTTCCTTCATCTGTAAAATCCAACAACCAGTTCGATTACAGATACCACATGGTCCCCTGAACACCACCAGAGTGACTCCTGACCCCAAGCAGTCCTCCACCCCCCTCTTAAAGAATGTCACAGGCACTTACAGATGTTTAACACAGGCAGAGAGATGAAAGCATGGGCGACACTATTTACCACACACTTCTCATCTATGTAGCAGGTAGAATTTCACTTTTTTATCCTATAAGAATCAGAATGCAAAATAAGTTTTTAGAAAGATTTTTTGTTTTGTTTTGTAGTCACACAGGCGGTGCGCAGGTCTTACACCCGACTCTGCTCAGGGAACACTCAAAGTGGTGTTTGGGGGATTATACTGAAGTGCTAGGATTCAGCCATGGTCTGCTAAGTGCAACGTAAATACCTTATCCCCTGTGGTATCTTTCTGCCTCCCATAAAAAAAAAAAAAAAAACTTTTAATTAAATTTTTTTAAATAAAATGCTTGTATACCATAAACTTGTTTAAAACTGTGAAAACTTGGTAAAATAACTGCGATAAAACAGCATACTAAACCATTGGAATAGAGAACAGTTATTGTGGTTAAATTATTCAAAGAGATTTAGAGGCTATATAAAAAAATATAAGAAATAGCACTGAGATGACAATAAAGACATCATTCCAAAATGCCCTATTGCACTCTAGCCGATCTTACACTATACATAAATGGATAAACAGAAGGCACCTGAGTTATTTCATGACAACAAAAAAGCATTGGACTCTTGAGTTTCTAGGGGGGACAAAAGATTCTTCTTTACCACCAAAGAAGCAAGGACACAATGTGGGTGGCACTGGAGTCCTTCACATTTGCAGGTGAACTGGGTGATGACGCATCTGTGTGTGAGAACATCAATCAAAAGCACAGTGCATGACCTGCAGCTACTGTCTCTATAAAAATATATGGAGAGTTTGTACCTGCAAGTTGCTATTTGTGCAGAAACATCTTATGAATCCTAATGTAACATTACTTGGAAGAAAAAAGTACAAACTGCTGAGAAGTGGCCGGTTTTTTCCCTTGTGCTGTACTCAGGACATACTTCTGGCTCAGTGCTAAATCCTGGTAGTACTCAGGAGACCATATGCAGTGCTGGGAATTAATTCTTCAAGGCAAGCACCTTACCCACTGTGCTATCCCTCAAACGCATGTTTTAAATTTTTACTGAAGTTCTGTTATAAAATACAGCTGCTTGTTTCACTCGGGAAGCCGTCTCAGAGCAGGGTGGGTGAGAGCCCTCCCCGTCCCAAGAGACCCAGCACCAGCAGCCTCCAGAACTCAACCGCCACCATACTCACGGCCACTCTCCACACACTCGGGCTGAGCCTCACCCACAAGAGAACCCCAGAACACCTAGGTGTACGGGACTCTGTGACTGAGAACTCTGGGATCAGTGGGACCGGGAATGGAGATCCTCTGCCCGTATCCCCCCGTCTCCAGCAACTCAGCAGTCACGCCCATAAACCACCTCTGGCTGGTGCCAGATAATCTCTTCATTGGCCACCAGCCAGATCTCATGTCCTTCTCTTAGGGAAAGGAGCATAGCATGACGCTCACCATAACCATGCCACCAGACCCCGTACCAGGCTGTTCCACTCAGGGCGCCCCAGAGGAGGATGGATACACCTGCAGCTGAAAACCTCCAGAACTCAACCACCACCATGCTCACAGCCACTCTCCACACACTCGGGCCAAGCCTCACCCATGAGTGAACCTGTTCCTGGACATTTTATAGGACACACCCTACCGAAACTCCAAGAGTACCTCACCACATCTTATGGGGTTCAAAGTAGTAGGCAACCAATCTAAAAGGAAAATATTTTTTCTTTTCATATATATATATATATATATACATATATATATGTATATGTGTGTGTGTGTGTGTGTGTGTGTGTGTGAGAGAGAGAGAGAGAGAGAGAAAGAGACTTGTTGTTACTGTTACTGTTTTTGGCATATCGAATATGCCACGGGTAGCTTGCCAGGCTCTGATGTGCGGGCAGGATACAATGAAGATGTTACTGGTGCCCGCTCGAGCAAATCGATGAACAACAAGATGACAGTGCTACAGTGCTACATATATATATATATATATATATATATATACATATATATATATATATATATATATATATAAAAGCACACAAGGCTCACCCTTTAACAACATGATCTCCTATTGAAGGGCTTAATGGCCCCTAGGTGATATACAACAATCTTCACACTCTTCTAAAGATATTTTTTGCAGCATTTTCAGCAGTTTTTCATAACAAACAATACAAAATATATTATTTTGGTTATGCTTTGGGGCAGGGACTCTGGGGTTCAGAATGGAAACATCTGAAATATGGTGGTGGGAAGGTGTAATGATGGTGAGATTGGTCTTTGAATATTAAATGTAATCAGATATTGTGAACTACTTTATAAAGTACAAAATTTTAAATAAATAAATAAAATATAGCTGTTATGAGTGAATTAAGGGTTATGGAAATAGAAAAAAGATTAGAAATATAGTCCCAGTTTGATCAATCCCCTGTGCTACATGGTACTTGAGCACTGCTAGTTTTAGCCCTGGAGGTCCCCCTACCCACCAGCCAAAACACCAATGGGGTGGCCCTAGTGGTGCAGACAGCTCAGAGCCCAAGCAATACCACATTTTTTCAACTTAATAATTAATTAAAATTAATAATTATTAATTAATTAATAAATAATTAATTAATTATTAGTGAATCACTGTGAGGTACAGTTACAGACTTACAAACTTCCGTGCTTACATTTCAGTCATACAATGGTCAAGTATCCATCCCTCCACCAATGCCCATTTTCCACCACCAATGGTCCCAGCATTTTTCCCACCATCCCCAACCCATTCCCCGTCCTCCCACCCACAATACCACATTTTAAAACTCTAGCACTAAGTGAGGTGGGATGGCTAAATATCTGAGAGTACTCCTACCCCACAGCAGGAAAAAAAAGAGAGAAAATTAAAGTTAGACATTAAT
Source organism: Sorex araneus (assembly GCF_027595985.1). Taxonomy (NCBI): domain Eukaryota; kingdom Metazoa; phylum Chordata; class Mammalia; order Eulipotyphla; family Soricidae; genus Sorex; species Sorex araneus. The sequence continues at coordinate 157,578,755 of NC_073302.1, read as the reverse complement.
ATAATGGTCATGCAAATATGGCAAAATCAACCATCTAAATAGCTTTCTAGTAGAAATGTGAGAGGGCCTACAATTACTTCTATTTAATTGTTATAAAATACAGCTGCTTGTTTTTTACCTAGCTTTTTTTTTTCATATGCATTATTTGTTCATTCACTTGAAAAACAACTAAGTGCAGGGCTGGAGCAATAGCACAGCCGGTAAGGCGTTTGCCTTGCATGCAGCCCACCCAGATTTGATTCCCAGCATCCCATATGATCCCCTGAGCTGGTGCAGGAGTAATTCTTGAGTGCAGAGCCAGGAGTAACCCCTGTGCATAGCCGGGTGTGATCCAAAAAGAAAAAACAAACAAACAAACAAACAAAAAACAGCTAAGTGCTTATAAAGTTCCAATTGTAGAGGTAGCAGAAGACAGAGTGTGAGAGTACGGCTGTAGGAGCTCTAAAGCTAAGCATGTCAGAAATGCAGAGAATGCAGCAGTTATGAGTTTATCCTGGGAGGAACAGCAGCCAAAAGCTAATGTCTGCATTAAGAACAGTGGCAGATGACTGATCACATGGCTGTTTCAGCAATCCAGGGACGTGACTCTGAGGATCTGAGCATGGATTCAGGACAAAGAATTAGAAAAAAAAAAATCACAGTTTCAGAAGATGTCAAGGAGAGAAAATTAAGCAAATTATGACTGACTAGATGAGGCAGGCGGGCAGCGGGAAGTATGTTTGGATAAGGAGATCTTCCATGAAACCTTCCACAAATATCATACAAAAAGCTTCACAAACCACAGGTTTTCTACTATGTATAAAATTCCATTTGGAAGAGCGAGTGCTAATACTTCTCTTGCTGCATGATGCATTTTCTCCCTGCAGTGCTGGGAATCAAGCTCATGCAAAGGAAGTAATCTACTACTGAGCAACATGCCTGCATCTACTAGTATACATATATGTTATTATCAGTTACTTTTATGGAGGCATTGTAGGATAATACTGGTTCTTCATTTCTCCCTGGTCTCAGGGTGCTTAGGCTTATTGGGTTACACCATTCACAGTGCTCCAAAGGCACTGCCATGCCTCTGTGTTTATCTTTAACTTCTCAGTGCTCTGCTTCCCCAACCATTTAATCACCTATTTCCCCTAAGTAGTACCTGTGACGTGTAAAGTCAAATTCCTCAGAAATCTCTGATTTTGTATTTGTAAGTGAAATATTGCTTTTCTCCTTCTCTTATGTCCTTTTGCACAGTGTACTTCAGAGTAATGTCCTTTTTTTTTATAGACAAAGGAAGACAGTTAATGCTATGCTTTTGTAACTTGGGAGTTGATTAACTCCGGATATATTCATTCCTGGGCATCTGTTTTCTTGACTTAAGCCTCAGTTAACCTTAGTTGCCAGCACCCTAAGAGCTGGGTCCCGACGAGGAGCTGGATGGACCCAGGGCAAGCTGTGAGCTATCCTAGCTTCGAAACGGGCCAGGCCAAGAGCTATTACACTTATGTAAGTTAAGAGCATGGTCATGGACAAATTCTGTCATGATCCAAAGATAACAACTGGATTAGGACCCTGCTAGGGTTAGGAAAGACTAATCTGGTCAGAGCACTGTAGTGTGAGGTCTATAGCGACATGTCCCCAGGAGAGCCACCCTACAAGCTTAATGTATCTCTTATTGTGTCCATATAAAATGACTAATATTATTAAGAAGTAGAATTAAGATGAATGTTTAAATGGTTGTTGGACTAAGGAAAGGAGAAACACACCCCTAGGTGGTATTTCACCCTTGAGCAGATCTCATGCCTGCAGATCTTTGTCTTAAAAGAGCTTCCCTGGGAAGGAAGGTCTTTTATATGTGGATTGTGCTACCCTCACCTGGCTGTAATTGCTACCCCAATTCATGGAGGCTGAGGCAGACCAAGACTGCAAGACAGAGCCCGGAGAGACTAGCATGGGGGATAGGAGAAGACGGGAATGAGGGACAGTGTGAGACAGGAATGGGGCACTTAGTGAGACTGGAACAGGTGCGTGGGGAGAATGGAATAAACAGCAACTGGTCACTAACCAGCCTGGCAGCCCTGTTCCCTCCTTCCTGTGTCTGTTGGCGGTGGGGGCAGGCTGGGTGGAGAAGCAGCTCATGGCCACCGAATGCAGGTGGCAGGCAAAAGAGACCATGCCACCGCTGCTGCTCACTTATTTATTCTGTGATTACACAGGCACTGTGGCTAATAATAGTATTAAGACTATTGCTGAGGTACACTCCCCCACAGCCTGCAAAAGCCTATGAGGAAGGCTGAAAACTGCAATTTAATATGGTGCGGCTTTGTCCACCATACAAAAACTAAAAAAGATGAACACTTAGTCTCTGCTCCTCAAAGGGCCAGCAACGGACTCGGTCCAAACACCCTTCACGGAAACGCACTCCCAATCACAGAACAGCCCCGCTCCCCCCAAACACTGCACTAGACAAGATCAGCACCAGCTCCTCCACTTATTTTTCACACGGACTCATGTGATCACTGGGGCAGTGATTCATACCTAAAACAATACATGTTAACACTGGTGCAAGCCTGTTACCTAAACCACACTAAAATTTTTAATTCTAAGAATTAGAAAAAAAAAAACAACTATCGCTGAGAGATTGGAGTGATGGCATAGCGGGTAGGGCGTTTGCCTTGCAAGCGGCCGACCCGGGTTTGATTCCCAGCATCCCATATGATCCCCCGAGCACCGCCAGGAGTAACCTCTGTACATCATCGGGTGTGACACAAAAAGCAAAAGAAAAACCAAAACTATTGCTGATACTTGTGCTACTCCACCACCCCCAGTGTTCATATCCCACCACCACTGATCCAAGGTACCTTCTCCTGTCCCTCCCTGCTGCCACAGTTTGCAGTCACAGTTCTCTATTCTGTTGGCAGTACCTCAAGGTTTGCTTCCACGGGTGGGGGGGGGGGAACTGTCTAATCCCTTGCTTTATTTCTTTATACACTGCATGAGTGAGATCATCTGGTATTTGTCCTTTACTTTTAGACTTACTTCACTAAGCTTGACACCTTCCAACTCCATCCAAGGAGTAGCAAATTGCAAGATTCCTTTTTGCTCATAGCTGAGTAATACTCCATTGTGTACATATACTAAAATTTCTTCATCTGTTGCTGGGAATTTAGGCTGTTTCCGCATTGTGGCAATCAAAAATAATATTGCAATGGACACGACATGAAAATCAATTTATACCATTATGAATTAATGTTTTAGCACACTAAATTAATTGTGGGTAGATGCCCAGAAATGAGACTGCGGAATGATATGGGAGTTCTATGCTTTAGTTTTTTGGGTTTTTTTTAAACATTTTTATTTATTTTTATTTATTTATTTTGGGGTCACACTTAGTGATGCTCAGGGGTTACTCCTGGCTTTGCACTCAGGAATTACTCCTGGCAGTGTTCGGGGGACCATATGGGATGCTGGGAATCGAACCCGGGTTGGCCGCGTGCAAGGCCAATGCCCTACCCGCTGTGCTATCGCTCCAGCCCCTCTATGCTTTAGTTTTTAAGAAGTCTCCAAACCATTAACCATTAACTGAACCAGACAACAATCCAACCAAAAGTGAATGAGAATGCCTTTTTCATTATACCTGTACCAGCACTGGTTGTTTCTAGACTTTTAATACAGGTCATTCTCACAGGTATGTGGAGATATCTCATTGTCATACTGATATACATTGCACTGATAAACAGCGATGATCAACAGGTTGTTTTTTGTTTTTGTTTTTTTGCTCTTTGGGTCACATCCGGGGATGCACAGGGGATACTCCTGGTACTCAGTAATTACTCCTGGCGGTGCTCAGGGGAACATATGGGTTTGCTGGGTGTCAAACCCGGGTCGGCCGCATGTAAGACAAACACCCTACCCGCTACGCTATAGCTCCAGCCCCGATGATCAACAGTTTTAATATGCCTGTTGACCATCTGTTTATCTTTAAAAAACCGTCTGTCCCCTTCCACCCTCCTCCCCCATTTTTTTTGGTTGTATTTTGTTTCGGGGGCCAGTGATGCTCAGGATGATATTCCTGGCTCTGTCCTCAGGAATTGCTCCTGATGGTGCGGCGGGGTGGGGGGGGGAGGGGAGGGGATGATATGGGATGCCAGAGATCAAACCTGGGTTGGCTGCATACAAGGCAAGCATCCTGCCCACTGTACTACTGCTCCATCTGTTTTTTAATAGGTCTATTCAATGTTTTTGAGCATTCTGAGTGTTTGATATATTTTGGATATTTTCCCTTTGATATATATTGAGTGAATACTCTCTCCCATTCAGTATGTTGTTGTTGTTGTTTTTAACCATTATTTCTTTTGCAGAGCAGAAGCTTTTTATTTTAATGTAGTACAATTTGTTTATTGCTGCTTTTTTTTTGGCAAGTAGGCTTATCTTATTGAAGACTTCTCTGAGGTCAACCCAAGCTTTTAAGAATTTTTATTATTCACATTCTAACAAGTCATCATACTACTAGACAAAAATTCACCTGTTTCAAAGTATCAAATTGAACAATTTTCTGGGACAAGTATTAATCTTGGTCTCCATTATCAATCTATGCCACAAATTTGAGTCTTTAAAAGAAGCATAGAATCTGATCTCTGCTTTCGGTCATTTTCAGATTATTCCTCCCACCAAGGTGATGTAAAAGTCAAATTAAATACTAAAACAAATTTATAAAAACACCGAAGAACAAAGTGGCAAGTAACTACACAAAATCTAAATAAAGCCAGAAAAATAATCTGGCAGTCATATCTACTTTTGCCCTGAAGAGAGAAGCCACAAGAAGCCGCAATAAGAACGAGCAGACCTCAGAAGGAGGATGAAACTGCACTATTAGCATTACCATTTGGATTCAATGAATCAGATCAAACAATGAACCCTAATTAAGAATGTTCCAGACAGATACAGTCACCAAAAACCTGGCAGCAGCAAATGATAATCTTCTCTGAGGGAAGACACCTTCATCCTAGCTGACTGCTAAAAGAGTACTTTGAAAATGTTTTTTTGTGGTTCTTTTAGGGTTTTTTCAGGGGGAAGAGGTACAGTGGCTTTGCTCACAGCTTATACCAGGTGTAGCCCCTCCCCCCACCCCCCAAAAATAAACAAACTGATGCAGTCCTCTGACTACCAATATTTGCAGAAGTCTAGAAAGGTAACTGCAACATCAGGCAATTCACTTTCCTGTTCCTTTTTTCAATCTCTTCCTGAATGCCTCCCTAATTTTTCTTTAAACATGTTCAGCAATGTCCTAAAAGAATGTCTGTTATACTTCATGCAGTGTATTTAGTTATTTTATGTCAGGAAATTTTCTATGACATCAAAACCACAGGAAACAATGTTCTCCACAGCATTATGAGGTACCTCTCATGGTACACCAGAGCAAAACAGATGTGGTCGAAGTTCCTTGGGACACGTTTTTGCGAAAGATGCAGCCTAAGAGATGCAAGTGAATCTACTTGCAAACAGTCAGGACAGTGTAGGATAAAAGACACCGAAAGCCTCCTCCTTCCTCACCCCGGCCCACTTCGTATTCTCTCTCCTATTCACAAAGAGGCCTAAGATCAAGGCCAGTCAGCTCCAGCCTGTCTTTCTTCCCATTTATGAGCAGCATAACATCCCCATGCACTGAGTAAAATCATCACCAGAGATGAACACCCTGTTGACAGGCTCATGGAATACTGGAAACCACAGACAATAAATGGAGCCCCTAACATATCTGAAGTACAAGACTCTTCCAGAGTTTAAAATGGAATTGGGTCTAGCTAACATAAATGAAAAGTCAAAGAAATACGTAATGTTCGACTACTATCTCATGCAGACCAGGGCGATGAATGAGGACTAAAACCATGAATATGCTAAACATATGGGTTCACCAAAATAAAAGCCAAATCATTCAAGATAATGAACTATCACTAAATGTATGCTGTGCTTTAATGTGAAAATACAGACAAGATTCTATTTCCTAATGCCAACAATTTTGAAGTTTCTTAATTATTTATGCGACTTAAATGCCAAGAAAAAATTTAGCAAGTTTACTTCCTTTAAGGAGTTTCCTAAAAATCTAATTTGAATTATAAAGGCATTCTTCATTTGTTCTATGATATTGAATTAGACAATATCACAAACTGTGATATTGTTCTATATGTAGTGACTAAGAGATATTTTATTTTAGGTATAAAAGCTTCCCCTACTTCCATCTCTGTCAGCTCACTAGATTATTCCCTCACTGAATCAGATCAGAAGTCCCTTGAAATGAAAACAGGTACAATGGTCACCATTAAGGCTAAATAATACAAAATTTAAGATAGTACTATCTTATACTGTTAAAGGAAAGAAGCAAAATACATGGCATTGTGTGTATTATGTGTACTGTATCTCTACATAAAAAGGTACTGAGGTATCTATCTATCTATCTATCTATCTATCTATCTATCTATCTATCTATATCCTATTTTCTTATTTGTTTTGCTTTTGCCCACACCAAGTGGTGCTCAGGGGTCACTCCTACTAGGCAGTGGTCCTGATACCCCTTAAATGGTACCCTACATATGGGATGCTATATGTGGTACAAAAATCAAACATGGTTCAGCCACATATAAAGCAAGTTCCTTATCCCTGGTAATATTCCTCCAGCCCTGCTTGTTTGCTTCTAAAAGAAAAAAAAAATCTTTGGAAGGATACACAAGAAAATTAGGATTATTAGGTAGAAACAGGGAAGATGTGTTGAAATAATAAAAGGCAAATATTTCACTGTATATGTTTATATGCTATACATCTTTTTATACTTACCGTATTATCTTTAAACTCTAATGTGAAAGCACTGTTTAAAAATTAAAGTCATTTTTAACGTTTAAGATGGGGCAAAATAGTGTAGAAATAACAATACAAAAGAAAAACAATGACTGTTAGGAATTCACTAGATGTTTCTTCACTCTTGATAAATATCTGCTAGCATCCCTTGGAATAAGTGAGACCATCAGTACGAATTCTAGATATTTTTGCCATACACTCATATGTTCTTTGCCCTTTCCCCTTCAACTGGCTGAAAATAATGGTCAAAATAACCTTAGGGGAAGGTAAAAATCCTACCTTTGAGCTACCAATGCCTCCTTACAGGCTGGCCTCGGGAAGTCACGTGTTTAAGACTAAACCTCTCTGGAGCTGTCTACACCTACAGAGAGGGAGCCCCAGCACACTCTCAATCGGGAAGGCCGTACACTGTGCAAAGAAGAAAAAGGTATCAATTTCCTCTCTCTTAAAAACATTAAATAGGGTCTTTTTTTTATACATCACCCTTTTTATTAATATTGAAAATTTTAGTCATCACATTAATTGTACTTGATAGGTAGCACAAAAATTAAAGAGCCTAGAATAATTTTATTATCGACTATGCAGTTCAATTTGTAATTTGGTTTCAGGAGAAACTAACAATTCAATTTTTAGAGAAATCTGATGTAGTGCCAAATCCCTCACTCCTCTGTCCTCTAAATAGGGTCTTTTTTTGGTTAATTTACTTTCCCTAACCAATGCAAAAACTTTAGTATTAGCAAGTATGTTAATGAGTACTTAGACTCAATCAGAACATGAAAGAGATACCCAAATTAGGTCTCTTTAAAAAAAATTTCATTAGGTCACCATGAAATACATCAAATTAGGTCTTGCATAATATACTTTTTTAGTGAACCATTCAATAAATACTTAGAAAATGCTTATTTTAAATGAAGTTTCAATGAAAGGTATTAAACAAATAAATAGCAATGATGATAAATCCTATGAGCTATCAAAGAATGATGCAAGAAACATAGATTAGGTGAGAAACTACTCTGAAGAAGCAACATTTACAATAGGCCTTAAATAGTAAGAAGTGAGCCATGGAAAGACTTAAGTGAAAGGGAAGAACACTTGAGGCAGAAAGATGAGCAAATCCAATGAGATGAGATAAAGTTCCAAGATGCTCAGGAAACAAAAGGAGACCAAAGTGACCAGGATAGTACAAGTGTACATGTGTATAGTCAGAATCTGGAAACAATCTGAGTGCCCAACAACAGATGACTGGTTAAAGAAACTTTGGTACATCTACACAATGGAATACTATGCAGCTGTTAGAAAAGATGAAGTCATGAAATTTGCTTATAAGTGGATGGACATGGTGAATATCATGCTAAGTGAAATGAGCCAGAAAGCGAGGGACAGACATAGGATGACCTCACTCGTTTGTGGAATATAAAATAACATAGTATGAGACTAACACTTAAGGACAGCTGGAGACAAGGGCCAGGAGGATCGCTCTGCAGTTTGGAAGCCTGCCTCACGTGCTGGAGGAAAAGGCAGTTGGGGATGGAGAAGTCAATGATGGTTGGAAGGGTCTCTCGGGATGGGAAGATGGGTGCTGAAAGTAGACTAAGGACCAAATATGATGGCCTCTCAATATCTGTATTGCAAACCATGATGCCCCAAAGTAGAGGAAGAGTAAAAAGGAAGGTTCCTGCCATATAGGCGGGGGTGGGAACACTGGTGGTAGAAAATGCACACTGGTGGAGGGATGGGTGTTCAATCATTGTATGACTGAAACTCGATCATGAAAGTTTTGTAACTGTCTCTCATGGTGATTCAACTAAAAAAAAATTTTTTTAAAGAATATGGTACATGTGTAAACAAAAGGGAAAGTCAGTTGGAAGATTCACATTAAAGGATTATAATTTAATTTGAAGCATAATGGAAAGTCATGAAAAGAAATGAAAAGGCAAGGACACAACATGATTCAGGTTTTTTTTTTTTTTTAAATGGGGGGGAGATAAAGTAGAAAGAGACTGCAGTAGTACCAGAAACTGACAATAGTGTAGACAAAACTCATGGCAGTGCACATGGAAAGATGTGAACAATCTCTGGATATATTTTAGAGGTACATGGAACTGAACTTAGTATTAAATTTGATGTGGCTGTTGGGAAGGAAATGTCCAGAAGCACCTCCAGGCTTCTATTTGAAGCATCCTGTTTGGTAAAGGTACTGGCTGCTGAGAGGGGGTATCAGGAGGAAGAGCATTAAGCCCTGCCAGGAGTAATCCTTGAGCACAGAGCCAGTCATAAGCCCCGAGCACCACTGGGTGTGGCCCAAAAAAACAAGCAAACAAAAGCTAAATTTGAGATTTGACACAGCATCATGTTTATGGATCTAAGTTGAATTTATAAGCCTGGAGAATGGAAGAAAATAAGGAACAGAGGAGCATATTTGAAAAGCGCAGATATTTTGATATGCACAGTCAACAGGAATATATGAGTTTATAGGGGCTGAAGACAGTGAACAGAGATGAGGAAAAGAGGTGGTGGGAGAGCACGGGAAGGAGGGAACCCGAGCTCCAGGTAGGCTGCAGGAACTCCAAATCAAAAGGATGCACAGCACGAACAACTAGCAAAGGACGCTCTGAAAAGTAGCAGGAAACTATGAGGAAAAAATATAAGTAGAAGTTCCCACTTTAGAACTGCTTTAGCAAAGCAGAAGATTGCACAAGGGACCATATAAATAAATTATACCTCAGGGTTATTGGAACTGCAAATAATAAAGAGGAACATTATCAGACATACATTTTTTAAAGCCTCTGGACAGTGCAGAGCAGAAAGAGAGCAGAAGCACGGAGCTGCTTATTTCCTCAAGAAACAATAAGCGTCTCATGAACAGGCTTCCATCTGACTGCCTTTCACGAAAAGTGATTTCACAAAAGCCAAAATGTGTAGCAACACATTTTTTGCCAGCAATTTAATACTTTTATAATTTCTTATCCACTAGAAAGGGAGAACTAATTTATCACAATCTGCTCTGTGGCTAATAATCCACTGTTCTATCTGTACACAGGTGCATGGAAACATAACTGTTGAAACTGCTATCTCACTGAAGGAAATACTAATTTCTAATCATTGCTGCACACTCAAATTGAAAATTTCCTGAGGCAGAAGAATTGGAGATGAGCGGAAAAATCCTCACCATACTGTGAGGATTAGATCAATAGACTAACAGATACTGTTAGTCTATTGCTGGGACACAAAAATACTTTCCTAATTTAAAACTGTGTTGTGGGGTCCAGAAAGCTAGCACAGCAGGAAGGTGCTTGCCTTGTATGTGGGTGACCTGGGTTTGATACCCAGTACCACATATGGTCCCCCGAGCACTACCAGAAATGATACCTGAGAATGGAGCCAGAAGAAAAACCCTGAGTAGTACCAGGTATGGCACAAAAACAAAACAAAAAAACAAATATAATTGTGTTCTTATACATGGTAACCTTGGTTTAAAGAAGGCTAGTATACCTTTATTTTCCAATTCTATTTAATTTCAGATTAAACACATAAAAATTCCTTTTACCTTAGTCTACGGAGTGGCTGGGTCACCCACTTCTTTAACTTCCGTCTCCCAAATGACGTTTTGGTGTGGTCTAAAACCCAAAATAAGCTTCCTCTGGTTTTCATATCAGTCTAAAAAAGATCAGAACAAATTTTATTAACTGGACAACTGCATTTTATATTAAAATTGTTAGTTGCTCGTGTGCACTAATTATCCCACATACCCTAACCTTAAATATTATATATGTCTAGCATAAAGCTCAGCTCATTAATAAACATTAACTTTTATGAATGAATATATAACCATATAACATATACAAATATACGGATAAATATGTACGCATATACAATATACAGTATTGATATTTTGTAAGGAAAAGAATATACTCTATTGAGGCTAGAGAGATAGTATAAATAGTGAGTAGGGAGTTTGCTTTGCAGGAGTCTGCCTGATCCCTGACACAATATAAGGTCCCCAGGCCCCACCAGGAGTCATCCCTGAGCTCAGAGTCAGAAGTAAGTTCTGATCACTACTGGCTGTGGGCCCAAAAACAAAACAAAGAAATGTACTATAGTTTCTGGTACAGTTTATATGTAGTTTTTGTTAAATAACAATAAATTATTGAGGGCCAAAGTGATAGTACAGTGGGTAGGACATTTGCTTTGCATGCAGCCGACCCAGGTTCAATTCCCAGCATCACATATGGTCCCTTGAGCACTGCCAGGCGTAATTCCTGAGTGCAGAGCTAGCAGTAATCACCAGGTGTGACCCAAAATGCCAAATTAGTTGATTAATTAAAAAAAATAAATTATTAAGTCTTTTTCTGAAATACAGGCTTATACTAAGCATTTTAAAAATATAATTGTACTCAGAGAGCCAACCCTGTGCAACCTCCGAGAGCCAGCGCCTGTGCAACCTCCGAGAGCCAGCACCTGAGTAACCTCAAAGAGCCAGCCCTGCGCAACCTCAGAGAGCCAGCCCTGTGTAACCTCAGAGAGCCAGCACCGGCACAACCTCAGAGAGCCAGCACCTGAGTAACCTCAGAGAGACAGCACCTGTGTAACCTCAGAGAGCCAGCACCTGTGCAACCTCAGAGAGCCAGCATGCATGTGCCATCCCATACATCTAAGCAACAACCCCCATGACAAATGGAGTTATTAATATGAATAAATTTTTACTGTGTGTTGTAAAAAAATAAATAAATAAATAAATTTAAAAATATATATATATATATAATTGTAGGTGGTGATTTGGAAGCTGAATATTATATGCATGAAACTCTATTATTTTGCTTTGGGGCCATGCCTACCAGTGTTCAGTGCTTACTCCTGGCTCTGCATTCAGAGATCACTCCTCGGTGGCACTCAAGGAACCAGACGGAGTGCCATGGAATGAACCCAGGTTGGCCACATGCAAAGCAAGAGCCCTACCTACTGTACTACTATTACTAACAGCACTGCAAATCATGAACCTAAATATAAATATAAATATACACATATACTTTAGACCCTGCTGCCTTGGGAAGCACAGGCAAGTTAATTTAGTTTTTCTTTGGCAATTCAATAACTTCTACCATCTAAGGGTTATCATTTTAAAGACATACATTCCCAGAATACTGAACAAAAAACTGGGATAGATGCAAACCTGTACTGTAAATTCCTCTAGAAATTTACCCTGGGAAGATTTTATTTTACTATGTCTTAGTAAGTTCTGAGTAAAGATTTATCCACCTATATTTGAGTACTTAAAAGTTGAGACAAACGATATTTGTCTTTGTTTGTTTTTTGTTTTTAACCATTAATTGGAGATGGTTGTTGATGGTTATTAATGGTTTCACTGTATTACAAGTCTATTAATAGGTTTATCTCTTATTTGGAACATAAAATTGAAGTTTCACATGAATTTTTCAAAGCTTCTTCAAATCAATAAGTACTTAGAGAAGACTTCTGATGTGCTCAGTAATGTGATAGCAAAAGTATATTATGACACAGTCACTCCCTTAAGGTACTTATAAGACACAATGCCATGTAGCAGATCTCAGCTATAAAAATATGATACAAGGTCCCCCAGACCTCAGAAGACTTGTTTGTTTTTGTTTGGAGGCCACGGGTTATGCTCAAATTTACTCCTGGCTCTGTTAACAAGGCTCAAGGCTCACTCCTGGCGGGACTCCAGGGATGATATGGGGTGTCAGGGATCAAACCCGGGTCAGGTAATGAAAGGCAAAGATCGGACCTGCTATACGATCACTCCAGCCACCAGAACTAGGATGTTTAAGACAGAACATGTACTACAGCAGTCGCTGAAAGCTGTGCAGAGGAGGAGGCAGACAGGGCAGTCTAATTGGCAACAAAACCAGTAGTCTGACACAAATACCCTGAAACAATCAGGGGCCATGAAGAGGATGATGCAAGGGATCATCTCCAGTGATCTGACCAAGAGAGAAAGAAGCATTAAAGTTCCAACACCCTGTCCTCTTTCCCCTTTCCATCACTCCAGGTGCTGGAGTGCAAAGACAAGCTGATATCACACTCAGCCTCTCTCACAGAAGTTCTGACACTGAAAAGTTAATCACTTGAATGATTAGCAGATGACTTTTGCCATAGGAATATGATTTCAGAATTGAATTCCCGGTACTAAAATTTGAACAGGGAAGAAATGGCCTGAGCAAGGAAACCCAAGTGGCCAGAGCTCCAGCTGCCATCTCTGACGGTAAAATTCTCTCCATCCCTGAAAATTATTCCTACAACTTATTTCTTGGCATGAAAATATACAGAGTTTATGAGAAGGACTAATGGGAAAGATCCTCAATTTCTGGATTATGGAATGACAAGATAAAAATGTTAGTGAGCTAAAGCAAGCCTGATGCCAGAGCCGCAGACCAATGGAACATTGTGGAATATCCCTACACACAACCCCAAATGTATGATCATCTAATCTTTGACAAGGAAGCAAGAGATGTGAAGTGGAGCAAGGAAAGCCTTTTTAACAAATGGTGCTGGCACAACTGGACAACCACATGCAAAAGAATGGGCTTAGACCTCCACCTGACACCATGCACAAAAGTCAGATCAAAATGGATTAAAGACCTCAACATCAGACCACAATCCATAAGGTACATTGAAGACAAGGTCGGCAAAACCCTCCACGATATTGAAGATAAAGGTATCTTCAAAGATGACACGGAACTAAGCAATCTAGTAGAAACAGAGATCAACAAACGGGACTACATTAAACTAAAAAGCTTCTGCACCGCAAGAGATACAGTGACCAGAATACAAAGACTATCCACAGAATGGGAAAGGATATTTACACAATACCCATCAGATAAGGGGTTGATATCAATGGTATATAAAGCACTGGTTGAACTCTACAAGAAGAAAACATCCAACCCCATCAGAAAATGGGGCGAAGAAATGAACAGAAACTTTACCAAGGAAGAAATATGAATGGCCAAAAGGCACATGAAAAAGTGCTCTACATCACTAATCATCAGGGCAATGCAGATCAAAACTACCATGAGATACCACCTCACACCACAGAGACTAGCACACATCCAAAAGAACAAAAGCAACCGCTGTTGGAGAGGATGTGGGGAGAAAGGGACCCTTCTACACTGCTGGTGGGAATGTCGACTGGTTCAGCCCTTTTGGAAAACAATAAGGATGATTCTCAAAAAATTAGATATTGAGCTTCCATTTGACCCAGCAATACCACTGCTGGGAATATATCCCAGAGAAGCAAAAAAGTATTGTCGAAATGACATCTGCACTTATATGTTCATCGCAGCACTGTTTACAATAGCCAGAATCTGGAAAAAACCTGAGTGCCCTAGAACAGATGACTGGTTGAAGAAACTTCGGTACATCTATACAATGGAATACTATGCAGATGTTAGAAAAAAGGAGATCATGAATTTTGCATATAAGTGGATGGGCATGGAAAGTATCATGCTGAGTGAAATTAGTCAGAAAGAGAGAGACAGACATAGAAAGATTGCACTCATCTGTGGAATATAGAATAACAGAGTAGGAGACTAACACCCAATAATAGTAGAAGTAAGTACCAGGAGGTTGACTCCATGGTTTGGAGGCTAGCCTCACCTTCTAGGGAGAGGGCAACTCAGAGAAGGGATCACCAAGTATAATTCGGTCGGAGGCCATGTGGGGGAAGGGTGATGCGGGCTGAATGTGGGCTAGAGACTGAACACAGTGGCCACTCAACACCTTTATTGCAAACCACAACAGCTAATTAGAGAGAGAGAACAGAAGGGAATACCCTGCCACAGTGGCAGGGTGGGGTGGGGGGAGATGAAATTGGGGAGGGTAGGAGGGATGCTGGGTTTACTGGTGGTGGAGAATGGGCACTGGTGAAGGGATGGGTTCTCGAACTTTGTATGAGGGAAACATGAGCACAAAAATGTATAAATCTGTAACTGTACCCTCACGGTGATTCACAAATTAAAAATAAATAAGTTAAAAAAAAAAAAGCAAGCCTGATGCATATAGAATTTGAAAGAGAACTTGGAGAACTTTGAAGTAAAGACACTGAGTAAAGAAACTGGTTAGGAATATGTCAGGAGAATAAATCCAGTATTTACTTTAATATGCAGCACTGTCGTAGCACTGTCGTCCCGTTATTCATTGATTTGCTCGAGCGGGCACCAGTAACATCTCCATTGTGAGACTTATTGTTACTATTTTTGGCATATCGAATACGCCACGGGTAGCTTGCCAGGTTCTTCCGTGCAGGCAGGATACTCTTGGTAGCTTGCCAGGCTCTCCGAGAGGGATGGAGGAATCGAACCCGGGTTGGCCACATGCAAGGCAAACACCCTACCCGCTGTGCTATCACTCCAGTCCACTTTAATTTGTAATGTCAATAAATGTTTCTTTAGAGCTGGGGGTAGTCCAAACCAAAAACAAACAAAATGATCGGTTATTAAAAAGAATGCTTCCACAACTCCGAAAGTAACTTCCACAGGAGTATTTCACATATTTATTTTTCAAAAAAATGAGTGCTACAGTTGGCAAGTAATAAGTAGATAATAGGCAGCAGAGGCAATATTATTTTCACTTTTACTCCTAATAATTGACTTAATTCATCTCAACCATTTTCCAAAAAAATATTTGTATTAATTAGCCTTTACTTATGTATATCTGACCTGGTTTTGCAGAATTTCCAGATTTCTTAACGTTGATCCATTAATGGTCAGAAACTCCATTTCACCTGACAGCTGTTTAAAATTCCTATAAAAGAATGAAATATGAGCCATGACATAAGTGCATAAAAATTTTTGCAGAGTGCCACTTAGGCAACAGACATGTTCTGATATATGACAACAGAAGTCAACCTCTTGACAGGAATAGAAACCAAAGGGAAAGGCTAGAGCGATAGTAAAGAGGGCAGGGTATTTGCCTTGCATGTGGCAGATCCAGGTTCGATCCCCAGCATCTCATATGGTCCATCGGAGCACTGCCAAGAGTAATTCCTGAGTGGACTGCAGAGTCAGGAGTAACCCCTGGACATCACCAAGTGTGACCCAAAAAGGATAAAAAAAAAAAAAAAAACCAAAGGGAGCAAAAACATCCTCATTTGGATGTAGTCTTTTGTTGGTGCTGTAAAACAGAGGAACTAAAACGGGATCATTGTTTTTGCACCAAACACAAGAGCAGGGAAGGAGAGAGTAACAGATCTACTTTTCTTTTCTTTTTTGTTTTTTTTCTTAAAAAAATTTTCCAGGAATAGAACCAAATATAGTCTTCTATCACTGGCAGAGTAAGTGGTAGCATCTTCAGGAAAAAGCTATGCAATTAGCTAGGAAAATATGTCAAGATAACTTTAAAATGTTCTCCTTATTCTTTACCATGAAATTATCTTGGTAAACACTTTAAAACCTTTTAATCAACATCCTGATATATGTAACAAAAATTATTTACTCTATAATTAACAACACATTAATCGGGCTAATATTTAAGGAGAGTGCCAAACTGAAAAAGGAGCAGAAGTTATTTTCCTAAGCTCAGAAAATTCACATTTTCCTTATTCCTTATGACTCCTTAGACCAAATGAGATTAAAAGTTCAATAAATTTCTAGTAAATTTGCATACTGAGTTGCAAAATGATTAATGTGTGTACAATCTCAATTTTATCCAGATTAGTCTTCTTGTTGAAAAAGTGTATTAATCAATGCATCATTAACAGAGTAATTCAATTTTCTCTCTAAGTCAGTCTTTCCATACTCCTATTCACAGCACACAGAGTTGGTGGATTTTTTTATTTGCTTCATTTTTTTTAACAAGGTAGTTCATAATTGGGTTTCAGTTAATATGATGTTCCAATACCTATCCCTTCACCAGTATACATTTCCCACTAACAATGTCCCTAGTTTCCCTGCTATACCTCCCCCCCACCCTGACTCTGTGGCAGGCACATTCTTCATCCCTCCCTCTGTGCGTCCCTCCCCCCATCCCTCTCTTTCCTTTTGGGTATTATGGTCTGCAATACAGATTCTGAAAGATTATCATACATATCCTTTTTTGAGGCTCTTCCCGTGCCTGGAACAAGCAGATATCACTGGGCTGCACTAGCATGCGACAGGGGAAAATGGAGACATTACTGGTGCCCACTTGAGCAAATCGAAGATCAACGGGATGACAAGTGACAAGTGATCCTTTTATCTACTTTCAACACTCAGTTCTTATCCAGAGTGATCATTTCTAACTATTACCATCATACTGGTCCCTTTTCTATCCTAACTGCACTTTGCCTTCCACACCCTTGTGGCAAGCTTCCAACCACTGACCAGTCCTCCTTGTTTTTCCTGGCCTTGAATATTAGTTTCATACCTTTTTTTTTAATATCCCACAAGTGAGTGCCATCATTCTGTATCTGTCCTCCCCATTCTGACTCGTTTACTCAGCATGATACTCTCTATGTCCATCCATTTATAGGCAAATTTCATAACTTTATTTTTCCTAACAGCTGTGTAATATTTCACTGTGTACATGTACCTTGGTTTCTTTATCCAGTCATCTGTTCTCAGGCATTCGGGTTTCCAGATTCTGGCTATTGTGAATAGTGCTACAAGGAACAGAGGAGTGCAGATGGTGCTTCTGCTGTATGTTTTGGGGGCTCCAGGGTATATTCCCAGAAGTGGTATTGCTGGGTAATATAGAAACACAATTTCTAGTTTTTTTGAGGAATACCCATATTGTTTTCCAAAAAGCTGAACCAGTCAGCATTCCCACCAACAAAGAATGAGAGTCCCTTCCTCTCCGCATATATGCCAGCATTGGTTGTTCTTCTTTTGTGTGGATTATTTTTAAAGGAAAGAAAAATAATAACAAAACACTAACCTACTTGGAGAGAAGGCATTAGTACCTGTATTAGAAACTTAACCACACTTAGGAAGGCTGTTCTGGGATTTAAATGAAATTCAGCTTCCCAAGTCAGTTAAGAAACAAGCTCCATCCAATCATTCAGAACCTACACTCAAAGGTGCATTCATTTTTAGATTACTTACCCAACTAAGGCTCCAATACCTTAAAAAAAGAAATAACTTACTGCCTATGAAGAATGTTGCCTAGAAACAGAACACTGTCCTGTGGCAGTTAATTTATGTGACATGTCTGACCTACCTTTGTTTTTTTTTTTTTTTTGGTTTTTATTTTTGTTTTAATTTTATCAAATCACTGTGAGATAGTTACACGCTTTTATGTTTGGGTTACCATTACACAATGATCAAACACCCATCCCTCCACCAGTGCACATTCCCCACTACCAATATCCCCAGTATACCCCCCCTTTCCCACCCTCCCTCTGCCTCCATGGCAGACAATATTCCCCATACTCTCTCTCTACTTTTGGGCATTATGGCTTGCAACGCAGACACTGAGAGGTCATCATGTTTGGTTTGACCTACCTTTGAAAAGATGCTAGCTAGAGGCCAGAGCAATAGTATGGCGGATAAGAGTGATTGCCTTGCACGTGATCGTCCCGGGTGCTGCCAACCCAGTTTGATCCCCAAAACCCCAGAATGGTCTCCCAAGCCCACCAGGAGTGATCTCTAAGTGCACCAGGAGTAAACCCTGAACACTGCCAGGTGTGTCGCTCCCCCCCCCCCCCGCACCCCAAACCACCAAAAAAAGAAACTAGCTAATGATTTTCACAAGGAAGCTATTCTAACACTGACTGATAGCCAGTGCATGCAGTCCTCTTTCATCTTATGACACAGCGCTTCATTTGCCGTGAATTACAGGAAGCAAAGTTCCTCTGTTACTTCACTAATAGATCTAAGTTTGTTGGAGGCAAGGGTTCCTGAGATCATACACATTTTGTAACACCTGCAAAACCTAGCAGAAAGCAGATGCTCAATCAATAACTGGCATCTTTCTAGAAGAAAGTTAGTTTTAGCTTTTTTGAGAAGCTGGGGACCGTACCCAGTGATGCTCAGGCCTAACTTTTAGCTCTGTGCTCTGATATCTCTCCTGGCAGGGTTTGAGGGACCACAGGGGGTGCTGGAAAACAAATCTGGATCAGCTTCATGCAAGACAAGTGCCTTACTTGCTGTATTAATCACTTCCACCCAGATGGGGGAAGTTAGTTATGAGTTTGCTACATTTGAATCTTAAAACTGTAAATACCTGGGACAGCAATAAAATGTGAAACATTATCACTGGGCAGGAAAGACCATATAGGGGTGAAGGTGTATGCTTTGCATGCAGCTGGCACAGATTGATCCTGGGTACAACATAGTCCACTTGAGCACTGCTGGGTACATCCCAGGATATCTCCGCAGCACCACATCCTCAGGCCCTAGCACTAAAATGCCAGTCTGGTTGGCCAAGGATTGCTGTGAAGGGACCTTGCGCCACCTGAGCACCCCTTGGGAAATAACATCCTTCCCCTGCAAATAAGGAATAATTAAAAACAAATTTTTGTAAACGTTATTTTTAGGAAGACACAATTAGAGAGCAATAAGCTCTGTAGCTAAGAAATATCCACCAAACTTTATGATCAAAGATCGAAGGTGAAAGGACTTTGTTTGAATTGGTATCGAACCAACACCCATATCACTTAGACATATGTCACTTCCCCCGTTTCAGACAGGCTTATCCTACACAGTGAATACTTCAGTACCTTAATCAGACAGTCTAGACCAGTGGTGTGCAGCCTTTTTCATACCTCTCGCACATCTGTCCGTAACATGGGCCGGTAACGACCACTACAAGTATATCAGCAGTTTTCAACCTTTGCCTTTTCCGTGAGGACTGGAGGTTGAAAACCACTACTCCGGAATGCGTAACTGTAAGAGAGGACTATTCAAGAACACATACTCCAGCAGGTTTCTCTAAAAACAGCCAAGTTCCTACCTGCATCTCCCATGAACACCAGAGGTGTAAGATTAAGTGGTCTTTAAGAGGAATGGCCTGTCTCAATAATGCTTAGCTGCCATGATGCATGGTGTCTTTGTTTTAGGGTTCTCAAAGAATCCCCTGTTCCACCTGTTATCTAAGGATTTTGTCACCTAACTTCAACTGAGACTAAAATCATGCTCCTCCTGTGGCTCAAATAAACTTTGAGACACTACAAGAATAGTGCAAAGACTGAGAAACAACATTTCATGAAACTTACAGAAATAAGTTTTATAGTTTGTGTCTGCTTGCTAACAAAACATGTATGCGGCAGAATTTGCTTTGAACTAACAACATGCAACCCAAGGGAGTGGTTTGGGAACCCTAATCTACATACAACCTTACTAGAGGTTCCTGATAGCTACCAAAACAAAAAGAACCCAAATGAACACAATCAAACTGTCTTAAGTTAGCTCACAATACCAGACCTGTAGAAATGAATCTTCTGAATAGGCAATACTAGTGAGTACACATTTTTTATTTTTTGTTCTTGTTTTTGTTTTGTCCTTACTAAACAAGCCATCAAAACACCAACATAAAGTGAGGAGTTTCTTTAGGCTGACATCAGTTCTGGTTTTAATAAGGAAGACCATCCACTGTGTAATATTAAATTAGACTGATTCCTCTGGAATAAAAATGACTAAGCAACTATAAGAACTACGCATGCTTTGGGATTTTCCATGGCTTGACCTACAAATTAGTCTTGAGATTCTTTCTTAAAAAGACAAAAGAAATTTACTTCTGTCAGTATTATTTCCATTAGGAATTCTAGACATCTTTTTGCTTTCTCATTTGCTCCTTTTTTGCTTCTGTTTTGTTGGATTGGTTTGTGGAATTTATTTGTACTTTTCTATTTGACACACTTGCAGTGCTCAGTGCTTACCACTGATTCTAAACTTCCAGTGCTCAGGGGGCCATATGTAGGGTGGCAGGGATCAAACTGGGATTGGCCACCTTAATCCCTGTACTATATTTCTGGCACTACTTTTCTGAACAAAGCACTTTAATTACTAACCCTCTAAGGAACTCAACAGTATATGATTACTAATTTAAAATATTCAAGGAATTCTTAATTATTTATCTTCCCTGAAAGAAAGAAAATATTATGTGCTTTGAGTGAATCTCATAAACAATCCTGGTTAGAACTCATAAGGCCTGAACCTGAATAGAATTTAGAAATGACATGGGAAAACACTTTAGCCAACAAAAATATTACAAATGCTTGCCCCTCCTCCAGCTGTATAATGGGAGGAAAGTGTCCTTGCTGAATAGCAGCAGGAAAATTTTGAAATTCAAGTGGAGGGGGTATTGGAGAGATAGTACAGGGGTTAAGGCACTTGCCTTACATGCAGCAACCAAGATTCTATCCCCAATACCACAAAGGAACCCCCAAGTACCACCAGGAGTGATCCCTGAGCACCAGTGGGTGTGTCACCCAGCCCCTGCCTCCCATCATAAGAAAGTCAGTCTTTTTGAGATATGCAAATGCAGTCCAGACCTCATCTGAAAAATTAAACCCTTAGAAAGACACTGTTGACATATTCTAATATTATTTGGAAACAAAAACAAAAGAACTGCATGTTAATATAAACTATAGTGGAAGAAAACAGTTGTCTATATATATATATATATATATATATATATATATTGTTTAGAATTCACACATTCACTGTCAGTAGTCAATTTCATTTGTGCTATAAGTTATATTATTAATCTTCAGGGGCTGGAGAGATAGTACAGTGGATAAGGGACTCACCTGGCGATCGACAGGTTTAATCCCTAGGACATCATATGGCCCCCTAAGCACCACCAGGAGTAATTCCTGAACGCAGAGCCAGGAGTAAGCCCTGAGCACATCTGGGTATGAAAACAAACCTTTCAATTTATCATAGATTCTCCTTGAATTCATTTGTAATTAAACAAACAAAAACATCATTTCATTACTAAATGTTTCCAGGAAGCATTTTAGAGGGAAAAATCAAAAAGAGATTTAATGGATCCTTAAAAACACTGATGTTACCAGCAGGTATCAGGACTCTATATACAGACAACTGAGAACTATGACTTCTTATAGTGAGGGGCTCTGGGCAAAATCGAAAGAGGAAAACATACCAATGCAATGTCCAGGGGAAACCAAAGACCAGCTTCCAAGCTTCCTCTCCTGATGGAACAACAGGGACGTAATTTCCCAGCAATAAGCCACAATAACTCAGTGTGAAATGTGTATCAGAGGAACTAATTAGAGATACAGTACTCAAGAGTTTTAATAGGAGCTTGTCACAAAAAAACTTTGGTCCTGCCAAGTCAAAATTCTAGCTCCCAATGCTCCCAATTCTAGCTAATGCTAGAAATAAACCATACTGTTTGTATAATCAGTTGAAAGACAATGAGCTGTTTTAATCAGATAAAGCCCTCCCAAACTGAACACCCCAATTTTCAGACAAGGCAACTTGCAGGAATTTCTAAGAACAACAATCTATTCAGACCTACTATGTTATGTTTTTCACATCTCTTTTCAAAATTTTCTCTTAAATTGTCTTCTTCACGTTTCTTTTCCTTGTTACCGTTCTTTCGTAAACTGCCTTTTCTTCAATTTGTAATTAATTATTAAAATCCTACTACCTCATTTCAAGGCCTTAATTCTTATTTATTCTTATTTGTTCACTTGTAGCATCATTTTCTTTGCATTTATTTTAAAGTAGTAGGTTCCAGCTTTTATTTCATTGTGGGCATATATTCTAACATGTTTTTATTTTCTCCAAGAATGTTATCCTGCCTTTCACTTTCATTTTTCTTAAAATAGCTGTGTATAGGATTTGAATCTGGTTTATTTCCTGCTGCTAATATTCAAGTGAAAAATCATTTACCAGACATTCTAGAACACAGGCCTTGCTTCAGGTAGCTGTTGTTCTGTATCTCCTTCTTCTTTTTATGTGGAGTTTGCAGTTATAGCACTGACTTGTTTTCATTTAGGAAAGATTAATTGTAAGAGAATGCCCTTTAACCATAGACAATTAGAAAACATAATAAACATCTATTTTTGAAAAACTGACTTCAAGTATTAGAGAGCAGACAGCATGGAACTGTGAGCTCCAGGAGAAAACCAAGAGGTAAACACTATGACTAAATCACTGCAGAGTCCAAGAAAACAAGAATCTGTGAGATGGCGTGACTTGAATAACAGAATATGAGGGGGAGAAGGAGAAAGGGAGAAAGGGAGAGAGGGAGGGAGGGAGGGAGGGAGGAAAAAAGAGAGAGGCAAAGATGAAGAGACGGGGAAAGAGGGAGGAAGAGGAGGGTGGGAAAAAGGGAGATAGAGAGGGAAGGAGGGAGAGCTTGAGGGAGAGGTAGAGGGAGGGAGGGGGAGAGAAATTTAGTGAGAGAAAGAGAGAGATAGAGTGTGTGTGTATGTGAGAGACAGAGAGAGAGAGAGAGAGAGAGAAGGCGAGAGAGAGTTCAGCAAAAGAGCCCCCTCCAATCTTTGGCCAAATATTGATCCTTAAATGTGTGGGGAAACCTGTCTGATGTCAGAGGGAAAAAAATACAAGAAAACAGTACAATCAATAGTGACCACATAGGCCTTAGAACAATTTGATCTCTGAATGACTCACAGTTAAAATAACTCACGGGCCACAAAGTAGATGCCTCAAAATCGTGCTGATTCCTCACACCACAGAGACTGGCACATATTCAAAAGAACAAAAGCAACCAATGTTGGCATGGATGTGGAAAAAAAGGGATGCTCTTTCATGTTGGTCAGAATGCGGACTGGTCTAGCCTTTTTTGGAAAATAATAGACAGTCTTTCAAAAACTAGAAAATGAGCTTCCATAAGACCCCGCAATACCACTTCTAGGAATATATCCTGAGTTTGCAAAAATGCACAGCAGAAATGACATCTGTACCTATATGTCTATTGCAGCACTGTTCTCAATATCCAGAATCTAGAAACAACCCAAGTGCCCAAGAACAGATGACTGGTTAAAGAAACTTTGGTACATCTACACAATGGAATACTATGCAGCTGTTAGGAGAGATGAAGTCGTGAAATCTGCTTACAAGTGGATGGACATGGAGAGTATTATCATGCTAAGTGAAATGAGTCAGAACAAGAGGGACAGACATAGAATGACTATATTCATTTCTGGAATATAGCACTGTAGCACTGTAGTCCCATTGTTCATCGTTGTGGAATATAAAATAATATGAGATTGACACCTTGTGTCTACTGTCCTTGGGTGTCAGTCTCATAGACAGTAGACACAAGGGCCAGGAATACTGCCCCAAAGTTGGAAGCCTGTCACATGAGCTGGGGAAGAAGGCAGCTGGAATAGAGAAGGGATCACTAAGACACTGATGGTTGGAGGAGTGTTCAGGATGGGAGATGTGTGCTGAAAGTAGATAAAGGACCAAATTTGATAACCTCTCAGTATCTGTACTGTAAACCATAATGCCCAAAAGTAAAGAGAGAGTATGGGGAAAATTGTCTGCCATAGAGGCAGGGGGAGGGTTGGAAAGGTAAGGGGGTATACTAGAGACATTGGTGGTGGAGAATGTGCACTGGTGGAGAGATGGGTATTTGATCATTGTATGACTGAAACTCAAACATGAAAGCTTTTTAATTGTATCTCACGGTGATTCAGTTTTTAAAAAAAGTGTTAAAAAAATTAAATTTAAAAAAGTGTTGATTTAGGAGTAAGATTAAATTGGACATAGACAAGGATTTTTCAGTCTGGTACTAATGACATTTGAGAGACAGAGAGAGAGAGAGAGAGAGAGAGAGAGAGAGAGAGAGAGAGAGAGTATACATGTTGTATTGAGAAATATATCACACAGCAAACAACTGATTCATCTAGAGTAAATCCAATGGATTTGAATATATACCCAAGGAGGTGCAATTACCATTACTATGTAATTTCACACACCTGATAAACTCTATACCCAATATCAACACTGTGGTTTGTTTTCCCAAAGAGCTCTGGGCAACCACTAATTGACGTTTTACCTCTTGGGACGTGACTATTCTGGCCATTTCATATTCGTGGAATCCATACTATATATGATTTGTAGCTGGCGTCCTTCATTTAACAGATTTTCTTTGTTTTTGTTTGGTGACAAGGGGGCACATGCAGCTGTTCTCAGCAGCCTGGTTCTATGCTCAAGAGTGATTCCTGGTGGCACAAGGGGGACTTTATGCATTGTTTGCCTTATATACGGCTGAACCCAGGTAGATCCTAGGCACCCCATCTAGTCCCCTAAGCAATACCAAGAATGACCTCTGAGCAACAGCGTGCAGTACCTGAAAATCCCTTTTCCTTGCTCTTCCGTTCTGGCTCTTCCCCAGGGAAGTATTCCTTAGCAATAAATGTCGCCAGTTCTGTGTTCTGCAGAGCTCAGACTCGCTGAGATGATGTCTCTTTTCTCTAGTTTCTTGGTGAAACCCCTCAGAGGGTCTGTGCTCTGTTGATTTTTCCTCTTTGGTCTTCTTATCCCTACCCCCCCTTGGTGTGAATTCTTTACTACTTTTAAAACCTGTATGCCTTTAGTGGCTGAAGCGAGAGTGCAGTGGGTAGAGCAACTGCTTTGCATTAAGCTAACCCAGGTTCAATATC
The DNA here is from genome assembly GCF_027595985.1 of Sorex araneus. Lineage (NCBI taxonomy): Eukaryota > Metazoa > Chordata > Mammalia > Eulipotyphla > Soricidae > Sorex > Sorex araneus. Next base: position 157,553,371 of record NC_073302.1, on the reverse strand, counting down.
TGGCATCTCATATGGTTTCCCAAGCCTGCCAGGAGTGATCCTTGAGCTTAGAGCTAGAAGGCATCCTGACCACCACTGTGGATGGCTCCCAAGTGAAAAACAACACAACACAAAAAACAAACAAAAAACTATATGCCTTTCGCTGTATTTTTCTACTTAATTGCCCTCTCTAGACTTTCTAATACCACTCTGAACTAAAGCAGCCTCACCTTAATCTGTTCATAGGGAGAAAGCATTCATTCTTCCACCACTACCACTAAGTATGCATTACTGATTTGGGGATTTACAAGGACAAACTTTAACAGACTAAAGAAGTTCCCTCCTGGTTCCATGTGCTGGCTACTTTCATCAGGAGATTATGAGTTTGTCAAAATATTTTTCTGATCTATGGATATATTTACATACTTTAAACCTCTTAATATATTGATAAGGAAAACTGCATAAATTTATTTTAGATTATTAAACCAAACTATATTCTTTAATAAATCCCATTTATGATGCCCAAGTCCTTTTTAGATATTGTTGGATTTCATTTACTTATATATTATCAAAGATTTTGAAGTCTGCTGTAAAAAACTAAAGCACACCAAAGGGCGTGTGCATTCGTGGGCTCTCCAGGCGGCTCTGTCTCACCGCCCACATTCGGTGCTCTGGAACTGTTGTGTGTGGCTGTTGGTCAAGGGCAGGAGACCGAAGGAAGAAGGCCAAACTGGTTGCTCGATCAGTTTATTTCATTCTCTCTCTCTGCTTCTCTCCCAGCTCTGGATCTCTCTCTGGAGTCCTCTCTCTGGATCTACCAAAGCCTTTCTGGCATCTCCTGTCTCTCTCCTCCCTCTTTCTCTCTCCCCCTTGCCCCTAGGCTACACACAGCCAGGTAGCAAAATCATCATAAGAAAGCCCTTCCTGAGGGCAGGGCATTCCAAAGCCCTTCCTGACTCTTAAGGTGTTTTTCTCCTTTCCTTAGTCCAAAGACTCATTAACATCTTAATCCTAGTTATTTTTATATGCACATAGCAAGAGATACATTGAGACTTGCAAGGCAGCTCTCCTGGGAACATCTTACCAGACTCAACTATAGCACTCAGGCCAGATTAATCATTCCTCACCCTAGCAGGGTCCAAATCTAGTTATCACTGTTTGGATCATGACAGCATTTGTCCATGACCAAGCTCTTATCATATAGTTAAGCATTAGGCATTTTGGCCAGGCCCATCTCGATGCCAGGGTAGCACACAACTCACCGCTTGCCCTGGGTCCATCCCATCCCTCTTCGGGATCCTGCTTTGGTGGGTGCTAGGAAGTAAGGCAGCTGCGGCTTAGGTGGAGAGAACAGATGCCCAGGAGGAAAATATCATGTAGAGTCAAATGACTCCCAGGTTACAAAAGCACAGCATTTGCTAAGTCTTCCTGTATCCATACAAAAAGGACATTGCTCTGAATAAACTATGCAAAGGACTCAAGGAGAAGAGAAAAACAATATTTACAAGTCAACAGAACACTAAGAAAGAAGCTACAAATAAGCAAAGAGGAATGGGAGCACTGTAACGGGAGTAACCCAATAAACCAAAACTACCTGAGGCTATATAATCCTACAGTATACATAAGAGCTTGATTCTGAAATTTTTTGGTAGGGGGTGTCCTATGCTTTTCACAAAATTTAGAGCATTTCTCATCTCATAAGCTGACTTTAAAATAGCTTTCATTTAAAATCTGCTTTCACTAGTATCATAAACCCTATTTACCATTCTGTCATAAGTTTTCTAGGAAAAAAAATACTTGTAGTTTAATTTACCTTGAACAGATTTTTTTCATTTTTTCTCATATTTTCAAAACATATTTGAAATTCTTACCACATTTATCTCAAGTCATTCGGAATAACAGCACTTATTTCTGATAATAAAAAAATATCGATTCATTTAAAATTTCATAAATTTAGGAATCAGGATAATGCTGTCATAAAAACTAATTATCCTCCACATCTTAACTATTAATAGGCAATTTTTGCTCTGGAACAAACTTACTTAATGACTCAAAATAAACTTGGAACTTAGAAATTTGCCGTATCAATCCTCACTTAGAGACACACAAACGAATCTCAGAACTGAGCGGCTCTTGGCAGAAATGACTCCGGACTTTGCATTAGGCCACCTTCCCCAGGCCACCCCAGATGGGAGCACGTTCCGTCCCTCTGCCTATTCCCTGGAAAGCCCATCGGTCACCATCTTCCAGGACCCAATGGAAAACCAAAGTACAGGCCAGCAGTGAGGACACACACCAGGTCTCATGGGATAGGGGAGGAGCCAGTCCTTCTCCCCCACCCACCTCAACAGGACCCTAAAATGACACCCTAGAATGGCTCCTGGCTACTGATTCAGCTCCTTAAGGGCCATGACCCCAGAGACACACAAACAAATCTTGGAACCAAGCGGCTCTTGGTAGAAATCTCTCCAGACCCTAATTATTAAAATTTTAGAATTCCAGGACTGCACAGCCTCAAGAGCAGCCCACGCAACATCATATGCTACTCATAACCAACAATACAAAACAAACTGTCTAACGTTGCTTTTTCGGCAGGTTTGAGTGTTGGGGGGAAATTCCAAATAATAATGGTGCAGGTCTGGTGTTGAAATATTGAATGTGATCAAAGTAGAGAGAGAGTAATGTAGAAATTTTCTGCCTCACAGGCAGGGGTAGGGTAGGATGGGAGGGTATACTGGAGTTTTGGGTGGTGGAAAATGTGCACTGGTGAAGGGATGGGTGGTTGATCATTGTATGACCGAGACTCAAACATGAAAGCTTTGTAACTGTTCTCACAGTGATTCAATAAATAAATTTAAAAAAAAAATTCCTCACTTAATACACCCTAAAAAATAGCTCTAGGACCCAGGTAAAGCAGAACTTTGTGACCTTGGACTCTGGGCTCAATGGGACCAGGAGCGGAGATCCTCTGCCCTCTTACCCCAGGGGTCACACCCATAAGCTACCTCCTGCCGGCACCAGATAATACCATCCAGATCACATGGCTGCTTCTCCCAAAAGGGAGCATAACATGAGGTCCCCATAACCATGCCACCAGACTCTGCACCAGGCTGTTTCACACAGGGCACCCCAGAGAGGGGCAGGTGAGAGCCCTCCCGCTCCCCAAGGGACTCAGCTCCAGCAGCCAAAAACCTTCACAACCCAACTGCCGCCATGCTCAAGGCTGCTCTCCACATGCTTGGGCTAAGTCTCACGCATGGGTGAAGTCCTACAGAACCCAGGAAAAGCAGAACTTTGTGACCTTGGACTCTGGGCTCAACGGGACCAGAAATGGAGATCCTCTGCCTGCTTTCCCCAGTCTCTGGTGACCCAGAGGTCACACCCATAAACTACCTCCTGCTGGCGCCAGATAATCTTGTCATCGGCCACCCTCCAGATCACACGGCTGCTTCTCCAAAAAGGGAGCATAAAATAAAGTCCCCATAACCATGCCACCGGACTCCACGCCAGGTTGTTTTCACTCGGGGCACCCCAGGGGGGGGGGGGCGGGTGAAAGCCCTCCCCACCCTAAGGGACTCAGCCCCAGCAGCCGACTTCCACTTACCAACTGCCGCCATGCTCCAGGCCACCCTCCACACACTCGGACCAAGACTTATATATGAGTAAACATATTCCTGGACACATCATAAGACACTCCCTACCCATTCTCCATAATTACCACACCATATTTGATGGGGTTCAGGCAGTAGGCAACAAATCAGAGGGAAATATATATATACATATATATGCATCCATATACACATTTTCAAATATATATACCAAAGCTCACATCACCCAAACTTTAACATGTTAGTGATATCCTATTGAATGTCTTAATGGCTCCTGCCAAAACAGAACAATCTTCACACTGTTTCCTATATGAACACTTTTTTGTAAGCATGTTCAACAGTTCTTCATAACAGGCCATATGAAATATATTACTTCGGTTGTGTTTTAGGACAGGGATTGCGGTTTGGGATGGAAACATCCCAAATTTGGTGGTGGGAAGGTGTAATGGTGGTGGGATTGGTGTTTGAATATTGAATGTAATTAAACATTGTGAACTAACTTATAAAATTAAAATTTTTTTTAAAAAATGTAATGTGGAGTTCATGCCCAATTCAATGAGCTTAATCAATAGCTTAATAAAAATAAGTGCTCCTACATTATTAAAAAAACAAAAAGGAAAGCTCCAGGGCTAGAGAGATAATATAAGGGTTCAGGTGCCTGCCTTGCATATAGCTGACCTCAGTTCAATTCCAGGCATCACAGATAGTCCCCCAAGGACTACCAGGGATTACTCATGAACACAGAGCCAGGAGTAATCTTGAACACTGTCTAGTGTGACCCAGAAAACAAACAAAAAAAATTTAAATATGTATTACTTTAAAAAATTCCTGAAATAGTATATTTCCTCAATCAACTAAAAAATCATTGTAAAGACACAAAAAACATCAGATGAATGCATATCAGGATTTTTTGCAACATGCAGCAAATTAAAAAAAAAAAAAAAAAAAAAACATTTGCAGCTCTTTTATCTGTCAGTCAATATGCTGTCCAGACTAAGGAAGACCCAAAAACTTAGGTGCCACATAAGCCACAGTGGCATGGGCAAGCACCAGAAGCACCCAGGAGGTCTGGGTAACGCTAGTGGATGCATCACCAAGGATCAACTTTGACAAATACCATCCAGGTTACTTTGGGAATGTGGGTTAATGTTGTCCAAAACAAAATTGGAGCAGCTCCCATCACTGATGTGGTGCAATCGGGTTACTACAGAGTTCTGGGGGAGGGAAAGCTCTCGAAGCAGCCTGTCATCATGAAACCAAAATTCTTCAGAAGAGCTAAGGAGAAGAGTAAGGGAGTGGGAGGGGCCTGTGTCCTGGTAGCTTAAAGCCACCTAAAAGAAGGATCATTAATTGCTACAACTGCCTTTCTCTTTTTTTAGGGAGGGGGCGAGCATTTGCAGGTTCTGGAGAGACAGCAGAACACTTGCATTGCACATGGGGCTGACCTAGGTTCAATCCCTGGCACCCCATGTCATCCCCTGAGCATCTCCAGGGGTGTACCATGAGTGCAGAGCCAGGAGTAAGCCCAGAGCACCACCAGGTGTGGTCCCAAAACAGAACAAACAAAAAGTATATAATTGTACCTTCCTTGAAGCTTTAAAATACAGATGAAGTTTATATACATAAAGAGAACATTCTTGTTTCCAAAGTAATCACCTTGAGAGGCTACATTCTGTTTCAAATGTGAGAACTGTGGAATTCTTTTGAAACTATTTTCAGAATCAAATCACATGTCACCCACAAAATATTACTAACATTTCATCTTTAAGCAAAACAAATGTACCAGGTTTAATCACCATCTGTATTAATTAATCTTGATTTCCAATGACATTTTAGCAATTTCTAATCAAACCTACACTCATGATGAAGAATTTCTTCATCGTTTCTTTTTCATTAACCCCACATTTACCAAGAGGCTAGCTTTTTTAGCTATGCTAGATGATACACAATGTGAATGTTAAACCTCTTAGTTTCTTTATATCCTTTTATCTTTGGTTCTAAGAGCAAAGAGGAAGAGAAAGGGACGACCACACAGGCAATGAGATGTACACTAAGTCACCAGCAGAACCATTTCCTTAATCACTTCTCTGCTAACACTGGCACCAAATACAAGATGAGAAAAGTTGGGGCTTCATTCAATTTATTAAGTCAGGTCATTTAAAAATAATTATTTTAACTTTTCCACACTTTTTTTGTTTGTTTTTGTTTCTGGGTCACCCCCAGCTATACTCAAGGCTCATTCCTGACTGTCTTCAAGGATAACCCCTGGTGGTACTCAGGGGACCACATGGGATTCCTGGGATTAAAGCCTGCTCTGCTCTATGCAAGGCAAATGCCCTACCTGCTGTATTTGGGGGTTTTTTGGGGGTTTTTTGGGGGAAGCCATACCTGGTGGTACTCAGGGATTACTCGGGAATTGCTTTGCACTCAGAAATTACTCCTAGCCGTGCTCGGGGACCATATGAGATACTATGGATCAAACCTGGGTCAGCCGCGTGCAAGGCCAACTCTCTACCCCCTGCACTATCACTCCTACCCCATCTACCTGCTATCTTATCTCTCCAGCCACAAATGCTTTATTTTTTATTGTGTTTATTATTATTGGTACTTCAAACTATGTATAAGAAGAAATAAATGTTTTCAGACAGACTCATTCATTTATTTCTAAACTTTTTACTTCTATAAAAACCATTCCCTGCCTTCTCAAAACAATTTCCTTAGTTCATTGTTAGTATTTCATTGCTTGATAAAAAGACCCAGATCTTAATTGTAAGTTATTAATTTTAAGTCCTATTCCTTTCATTTAAAAACTCTATCAGAAACAAGTTAAATGGTAGGTATCTGCTCATTCATTCTTTGTGGGGATGAATCAACTATCCAGATTCATCTATTGCAGTCTATTATTGGGGATTTAAAGTAGAATCCAATGAAATATGATGCCAAGCTGCTACTAATCTATAGCAAATTTCTGCCAAACTGAAACACAGAGATTAACACAGATGGCCAGACCGCAAGCCTTCCCGTCAGTAGAACTCCTCGGCGCCCCTCCCCACACCAGCCATTCCGGCATCCCGCCCATCCCCACTGCTCTGAAGCTGCTGTTCCACAGCCCCTGTGTGCTTTGGGTCTCCCCTATGTTGGACCCTTAAGCAATACACATAACTGTTTACAAATATTTCAAGTTTCATGTGATAGTATTTAACATGTCCTTCAAACACTGTTTTAGGGACTATAAAATGTTAAGGAAAAAGTCTTAAATCTTGATACATAATATTCATTCATTTCCATTGCTGTATTACCTAACAGTGCATGAATTTAACACAATGGTTACACTTGCATGCTGATGGACATTGAGATTGCTTTAAAGCAAAATAAAAGGACTTCCCCCCTAAATGGTATTCTACTCTATACCAAATACCTAACAGCAGAAAACACACACACACATACACACACACAAAGTTTTTAAAAAACTACAGTACAGCAGGTAGGGCAATTCCCTCCCGCTCTGTTAAACCCAAGTTTGATTCCTGACAACCCATATGGTCCATAAGCACCACCAGGAATAATTCCCAAATGCAGAGACAGGAATAAGCCCTGAGTTTTGCTCGGTATGTGCCCCCCACACACACACCAAATAACCAAAACAAAACCAGTAAAGGGGAAAAAACCCTCACTTCTTAATTCATATTTAACCATATAATGAAGAGCAATTTTTCACAGAGATGAAAACAATGTGCTGGTAAAGGTGGAATATAAAAGTCAAGGTATTATTATCTCATTACCTTTTTAATTTGTATCGACTTTTAAACTAGTATTTTACCACAGTGTCAACCTCCAGCTGAAGATCTCTGATCTCCATGAAGTTAATCACCTTTAAGAAGCTACCTGTGAATTGGAGAGATAGCCCAATGGGTTGACCACGTGCTCTGAAGGTCAGGGCCTGGGGTTTAATCCCTGGCACCACATCGTTCCCTGAACACTGCCATGAAGTGACCTCCAAGCACAGCTAAGCTGGGAGTAGCCCTTCATCAGGTGTGGCTCCAAAAAAAACCCAGAAAGCTGCTGCATTAGTATCCATTTTCCTTATCTCCAATTTTATAGCCTATGATATGAGAACAAACCAAGAATAAGTCAGCAGTGCTGATTAGAACTGCCTTTAGCTGATGCTGTTCTGAAGATGGAGCTCAAGGCCTCAAAAATGTTAGGCATGCCCAGACCCATCCCTTAATATTTAATTCCACATCTAAATACTTATTAATTTATCTAAAACTCAGTTTTATAAGTCAAAACTGTAATAGAGTAGGAATCACAAAAACGAATGCTTAAGAATTCTATCAATATTTTTATATCCTTATTTAAGAGTAATTTTACAGAGGTGGAGATCAAACTCAGGGCCTCACACATGCAAGGCATCTCTACTGCTGAGCTACATCCCTGGTCTCAAGAAGACTCTTAAGTTCTTGGAGGCTAGGATTCTTGATTTGGGCCCTATTGGGCAGTGCTCATGGCTACTCCTGGCTCTACATTCAGGGATCACTCCTGGTGGGGTCCTGGGAACTATATGTGGTGCCTGAGATCAAACCTGGTGAGCTGCATGCATGACAAACACCGCCAACCATCATTGACTTAGTGGTCCCTTCTCCATCCCAACTGCCTTCTCCCCCAGCATATGAGGCAGGCTTCCAAACTGCAGAGCAAACCTTCTGGCCCCCTCATGACTATTCTTAATATTCTTTAACATCTTTGTTCAACAAGAATGAATAATAGTTCAAGCTTGCCCCTAGCTACAGCAGGTATACTTCTGAGTGTAGTACTTAATTAAATTCAATTTAAGAAATAGTCTTAATGTCATCATCTTTATTTATTTTTGAGAAATCACTTACTTGGGTTTAGAGAGTATCTTTTCCAAGTTAAATTCTTTGAGATATCTTATTATGGCAGCCAAAGAGCAAATCACAGGTTTCTCCAAGTTAACAATGTCAGAAAAACTCTGAGAACCTAAAGCCAAAACATACACCTTCATCAACATCCACCGGTATTAAAAAAAATCTTAAACTAATAAAATTGACTTTGTGGTTATTAAAACAATATTATAAATAATACCTAAAAAATAATTACCCTTTGGAAGAAAATAGGAGAATAAGAATGCCTAGGGTGGGAACAAAGGATATGGATGGCATAATCAGCCTTTTCAGAAAAACAATAAAGAAACTTTTTCAAAACATAAATACCTCCTTTGACCCAGAAGTGTTTCAAATTATATGATAAAGATGTAAGCACAAAAAAATAAGTTTGTTCAAAAACAGATGACTAGTTAAAGAAACTTTGGTACATCTACACAATGGAATACTATGCAGCTGTTAGAAAAGATGAAGTCATGAAATTTGCATGTAAGTGGATCAACATGGAAAGTATCATGTTAAGTGAAATGAGTCAGAAGAGAGAGACAGACATAGAAAGATTGCACTTATCTGTGGAATATAAAATAACAGAGTGGGAGACTAACACCCAAGAGTAGTAGAGATAAGAACCAGGAGGTCTGCCCCACAGCTTGGAAACTGGGGGAAAAGGCAGCTCAGATAGAGAAGGGAACACCAAGTAGAGGATGCTGGGAGGACCCATTCGGGTTGAAAGACGGGAACTGAAAGTACACTAGAGACAGAACATGAAGGCCACTCAGTATCTCTATTGCAAACTACAACACCCAAAAGGAGAGAGAACAAAAGGGAATGCCCTGCCGCAGAGGCACGGTGGGGTGGTGGGGGATGGGGTAGGGGTGGTGAGAGGGATACTGGGATCATTGGTGGAAGCGAATGATCCCAGTATCACTGGGCACTGGTGGAGGGATGGGTAAACAATCACTATATGAGTGAAATGCAAACACAAAAGTTCATAAGTTTGTAACTGTACACCACAGTGATTCTCTAATAAAAATTTTTTAATTAAAATTAAAATAATGAGTTTGAAAGTCTTTTGTATGAATAACAAAAGGGACAACCTAATGGACAACAATAAAAGTTAAATTCATTTTAGCAATTGGGTTGTCAAACACCTGACTAATAGGAATAACTTAGAGCTATGGAAAACGATGGATAATATATTGCCAAGTAAGGGGGAAGAGGAGGTTGTGAAATCATTCTTATCCCTCACCAGGAATATTACAAAATCTTTCCATCTGTTCTTCCACCATCATCCTTATACCCTAAATGGTGTTTGCAACAGAACATCCAAAGGAATCTTTTTAACACATACGTCAGACCATTAAACTTTGCTTAGAAATCCCCAACTCACTGTGACAAGAAGTGCAAGTTCTTAGAGTGGCCTGCTACAAGGCTGGGTAAGCATTGCCACTCACAATCCCTTTTAACCTGAGAGTGCAACATGGACATGCACTGCCAGAAACATCGAAGATTTATTATGTGGTTGATTCTAAAAGAATTTCTGGCACTGCATGTTCAGAAACTTTACTACTGCCATTTTTTGGGCAATCCTCACATTCAGTTATTTGACCCCATATAAGGTTATGACCCAGAGTTTAAGAAACTAGGATTGGCCGGGAATACAGTTCACCAGTACAGCACTTGCCTTGCATGTGTGAGGCCCTGAGTACAATCCCTGGCAAAGCCAAGAAAGAGAAAATGCAGCAATAGGAAGCTAGGATCAAGCAGGCTCTCTGTGCTTGCTTACCATCTCTGCATCTCAGAACTCACCTCTTAATATTTTCCTTATTAGTTACTGTTTTCTTTGGGGGGTGGGGGCCACGCCTGATGGTGCTTAGGAATCACTCCTGAGGGTGCTTGGGGGACCACAGGGGATGCCAGGGATCAAACCTGGCTCAGCCACATCTACTGAGTTCCACTCACTGTACTACCTCTCTGGCCCTTATGTTCTTTACTCCCATGACACAGGCTCTTTGTTATTCCTTAAACTTGCCAGGCAGTTAAAATATTCTGGATTACTGATGTCTGCCTGAAAGACTGTTCCTTTCCATGTCCAAATTTCCCCTTTAACTCCTTCAGTCCTTGTTTGTGTCACCTTCTCAGTGAATCCTTTCTTCACCACCCGAATGAAAGTTCCCCTTCCCTGCCTTATTTCCTACACAGCATTTATCACATTTACTTTAGTGGAGGGAGGGACTCCCAGCCATTCTGGAGGTCATTAAGACAATACCTGATGGCACCAATGAGGCTCTAAGGTGCTGGGATCAAACCTGAGGCCTTGGGCCTGCCTGACACTCACTCTAGCTCTCTGAGCTATCTCCCAGATCCAGCACTTAAATCACCTTTAACTGCACTATCTAAAGAACAACAGCAACAAAAAAGATTTTAAAAGAGCACAAATGTACTAATTTAATCATTCTTTCCCCTCCTTGAATTTACACCCTACTTGAGTGTAAACTCCAAGAGGGCAGGAGTTTCTTTTAATCTTTAGTTCCAAGTAATGCCTCACACCTGATAGGTACTCATTAACAAAGTAGTTAAAAGAATAAACCCAGGACCAGAGATATAGTACCAGGGATACTATCCAGAGATAGGATCAGAGAGATATAGAAGAATAAACCCAGGACCAGGGTAGGGTGCTTGCCATGCACGTGATTAGCACATGACCAGGTTTGACTCTGCAAACAGTGATAAATGAGAATATTAGAAGGTGAGTTCTGAGATGCAGAGATAGAAAGCAAACACAGAGAGTCTAATTGATCCTATCTTCCTATTGATGCTTTTTCTTTTCTTTTCAGCTAGTAGTGAAAGCTGAGCAGAGAGCCAGAAGCAAGGCCTAAACACAACCAGTTGTGTAACAAACATCCTTACCCCTTAAAAAAAAAAAAAAAAACACACACACACTATATTCTCTAAACAAACAATTACACATGCATGTTTAGATGTATGTGTAGATTTGGATACTAAATAAACCTTAAGGAAATCTCCCTAATTATAATGGGTACCTCTCAGACAGAGAGAGATGTAAGAGAACAGGGGGCAAGTTTGAGGGGAAGAAGTTTTATTTTTTCCTTTACACATCAATGTGGTGGTGATGGTGGTGGGGGGGGGATAGTTTTTCTAAAACCAAGAGATAGAGAAAAGGGTTATCAAAAAAACTTTGCTATTCTATTGAAAGTTTGATTTTGAAAAGTTTTTTGTTCTTTTCCCCAGGAAACCTGATAAAGATTAAATGCCAGAATGTTAGGAAATAGCACCGTGTGTAGTAAAAATGTCAATAAATCACACCTAAACTGGAGAAGTAATATCTAATTCCAAAAATTTGTAGTTTCCTGAGTAGACGTTTCTTTGAACTTAGTGTGTCCTTTGTAGAGATTCCTATGAGATATATCAGTTCCTATTGGACCCTACAGGGACTGTTAATCCAGGGACAATAAAAGGGACTGCTGAGCGAGAGCAGTTCTTGCACCCCATAATCAAAGTCTCCCTTCTTCACAACCACATTGTGACAACAGGAAGGGGCCATTGGAGGACACCCAAGAGCTCTGCAGACAGTAGAATATGCCATGGGGTCAACTCTTATCAAGAGAAATGTGTAGCCATCAGCACGCGGGACTCTCTGTCTCAGATCATTCTACGTGAATCTGAAGCCAACAGTGGCTCCTGGAAGTCTCATGACTAGATTCTGTTCTTAACTGGGCATTTACGAAACTAATCCCGGGGCTGGAGCGATAGCACAGCGGGTAGGGCGTTCGCCTTGCACGCGGCCGACCCAGGTTCAAATCCCAGCATCCCATATGGTCCCCTGAGCACCGCCAGGAGTAATTCCTGAGTGTAGAACCAGGAGTAACCCCTGAGCATCGCCGGGTGTGACCCAAAAAGCAAAAAAAAAAGAAACTAATCCCCTGGCGGTATCGTGGACTACTGTCTGAAGAGGGTTACCCTCTAAGATTTGATTCAACTTGGTAAAGACCCTGAAAGACTGAGAGGGATAAGAGAGGAAAGCTAACGAGACATTAATAGCACTAAGTGGGGACAGAGTCAAAGAGAGATCAATCAATATATAGTCTAATGGTGAAAACCACACCATTTTATATTAACTGGACTATGAGCAATGAAGAAGTCCAGATCAAATCAGACACTAATACCAGTGTAAATTAGAAGAATAATGGTTGCCTAACATTTTAAAATGTTGTCGTTTATGCTTTGACATTTTTTATTTTGGCAATCAGCCTTGTGAAATGATAGCCTTCCTTCACTGGGGGAATTTATGCAAGCATTCTAGAAAATTACAAGAAAAATAATGAACAATCTAGTAAAAGAAGCAAAAAGCTGGTCAGTAACTCTTTCCACACTGATGAATATGTGAAAATACCAAATCCCTAATGGTTCATAACCACAAAAGGAGACGCAAAATGATGGTTAGTGAGTGTAAAAACCAAAGAACTCTTTCCTTCTTCCAATTATTTCTCAAGAACTTCTTTACCTGCAATAAGTTAAATGTCAAACTTGGACCTTTAGTCAAATCTCAACTAGTTCAATTTGAGGACCTATAGCTAACATGTATATTTACCTTTAAGGTCAACTGCTTCTTTTGCATAAAATTCTGTAACTGCCTGGAACGCATGGCTGTATTCAAAATACATGTTATTCATCCTTTCTACTCGAATTCTGTCATCCCGCACACTGGAAAAAAAAAAGAAATGTCAAAAAAAATTAGTCATAATCTTGAAATATGTGTATTTAGATTTTAGACCCTAAATATGTGTATTTAGATTTTAGCCCCTCCATCTCTGCCAAAAAATGCAACCTTCATTCTCTATTTTCTCCACAGTTAAAAGAAAAAAAGATTTTTTTTTCCCTTTAAAACGTGCCCATTTCATAAAATAAATACATTACTGGCATTTCACAAAACCTAGTACACTGTACTACATATGTGTGTGAAGAGGAGGGCAAGTTAAGAGTCAAGAACTGAAGGGCAGGTTAAGGGTTAACAGCTGAAGTTGCCCTTTGTAACTACTTGACTGCTTTGAAAGATGTCTTCAGGACCTTCCCCTGGGCAGGACTCTGTCACCAAATGGGCCAACAAACTGCCCCGAGGAACTGTAAACAAACATCTGCTCTGAATGGTCAACAAATGTTGAAATTAGCATATTAAGTGAAATAGGTGTGGTTTTCCCTTTTGTATGGTTTTCCTATGGTTTCCTATGGTTTTCCTATTGATCCAATACCTGTGATTTTCTTTGATATGTATGATTCTCCTTTGATTCAATACATGTAATTTCCCCCCAATATATCCCCTTTGATATGTGAGATTTTCATTTGTCAACAAATGTTTAGATATGCAAATTAAGTGACCTATGTGATTCCCTTTGATATGTGAGATTTTCATTTCTCCCCCAGAAGGGTATAAAAACAGCTAGCTTTTTGAGTTCGGGGCCTTCAGTTATGCCACGCTATTGAGGCACAATTGAAGGTCCCAATATAGCTATATTGGCTTAAATAAACCCCATGCATTTGCAGAAAGAGTTGTCTTGGCTTTGTTCTTTTGTCTCTCCGAGCCTCCCCCGGGCAGAGATCTGCCGCCCCTAACATGTGTATGCATATATACATATATACATACATACACATATATGCTACCAAAAAAAAAATCAATAAAATCAAGGCAAGTTCCACTCATATTATCAAATAAAAAAAGGGAATAAAATGGAGTGGCATCATTGAAATTTACATGGAATCTTTACCTGGTTCATTTTTTCCTGAGTTTTTTCTAGTACTCAGACAAAAATTCCTTAAGAGTGTTTCAATAGTTTTAATAATATACATATGTTCATGCAAGTACAGAAACAAAATCCTGTCATTCTTGCTGGGATGTGAATTTCCTTTTACCTTTTCTGCTTCCTTGAATCCACATTTTCCCCTCAATTATGTTCCAACTAAACCCCACGCATCCCAAAACTCTAAGCCTAGCCCCAATTCTAATCAAACCCTATCCATACTAGGCCTCATCTCTAATGCCATATAATAATAAATGTCCAAAGTTTAATTATCTCCATACACATAACTTTTATTTTAAAGAAATAACAAAAGAAAGATTAACACATAAAACCTCCAGAAACCAAACTCTAACAACTCAGAGGTTCTAATCCTATTTTTATAATAAAGCTGACCCTAGAATAAGCATTATCCTAACAATTGGGCCAAAACTTGACAGCCAATTGGCCTTTACTTTTATATTCCTGGAAAACAAAAATTTCCATGAAAACCCTAAACATCTCAAACTCTCAATATAGACCAAATTCTTATCCTAACCCTACCATACAACAGGCCTGATCTGTAGTGATGCCAAAAATGAGCAAATGTCCAAAATTTCAGGATCATCATACACTTACTTCCATTTCTAAGAAATCACACCAAAAAAGGTAATACTGAAAAACTGCTAGAAACCTAACCCAAACTTTGCCTAGGCTAATTCAATTATAATAATAAACCTGACACCAGAATGGGCAAAACCTTCCAACTAGCCCAAACCTAACAATCACCCAATACTTCATTTCTACTTTTATGTTGAATACAAAAATGCTTTTCACTTAAACCTACATATGCCTAACCCTAGCACTAGCCCGAGTTCAACGCTCACCTAACCCCTAGCAGGCCTGATCTCTAGTGATGCCAAAACCTTCACACTTGCAAAGCTTAATAATCTCTCTACATGTAACCCCCATTTTTAAGTATTAACACAAAAAAAGATAACACCTAAAATAATGGTCCCTCGGTGAAATACAACAATCTTCATACTCTTTTCTCTAAGGAAACTTTCTGTAGCATTTTCAGTGATTTTTCATAACAAACAATACAAAATATATTATTCCGGTTCTGTTTTGGTGCAGGGGCTGGAGATCAGAATGGAAACATCTGAAATATGGTGGTAGGAAGGTGTAGTGGTGGTGGGATTGGTGTTTGAATGTTAAATGTAATCAAATACTGTGAAATACTTTATAAAATAAAAAAATTAAAAATAAAATAAAATAAAAATATTCAGAAATATAACCCAAACCTTGATGGAGGCTTGCAAAGCTGTCCCATCTGGGCAGGGAACTCTCAGAAGCTTGCCAGTTTCTCCTAGAGGGAGAAGTAGGCTACAAGATATCTGGGAGCTTGCTTTTAAGTCTCTGGGTGCTGACCATTGGTGGAATTACACACACCTGGGTTCCTCTGCCAGTACCTTCATGCGTGAGGCCTGTCCAAACATGTGGACAAGAGCCTCGAGCATGGCTGTAGCTAGGTTCCGGTAGTCTTCGGCCACCAGGAGCTCTGCTTGGGGTGGGGAGGGAAGATGGAGTCCATCCCTTCCGAGGGACCCCGGGGAAGACAGCCAGGAGTGCGGGCAAGAGACTCTCTGCCACATATATATGCGGGTTGCATGCCACAAACGAGAGCAATGTGAATTCAGCAGAAAGTCAGGGGAAAGAAAAAGCATTTTCACTTTAATGAGGATGATTCACAGGCAAACTGAAAACACTAGTCTATATACTCATAGTCATTGCTGGAAAATGTATCAAGACTAAATACAAATTGTGCAAAGTGAAAATTTAAATCTCCAGGTAGTCTATGTTTCAGCTATTCAGTGAGAGGTGTGCAACTAATTATCTTTTCGCTAAATTAGAGTGTGCCAGGCAAAAATCAGATCAAAACGTATTAAAGACTTCAACATCAGACCTGAATCTGTAAGGTACTGGGAAGAAAATATAGGCAGAACCCTCTTTGACACTGAAGCTAAAGGCATCTGGGGCCAATAGCTTCAGATAGCTTCAGATAGATACAAAGGGTAGGGTGTTTGCCTTGCATGCGGCCAACTTGAGTTCAATCCCAAGCATCCCATATGGTGCCCCAAGCACCGCCAGGAGTAATTCCTGAGTGCAGAGCCAGGAAGGAGTAGCCCCTGAGCATCGTTGGGTATGACTCAAAAAGCAAAAAGAAAAAAAAAAAAAAGAAGCTAAAGGAATCTTTTTTTTTAATTTTATTTTATTGAATCACCATGACAAAAGTTACAAAGCTTTCAGGTTTAAGTCTCAGTCATATAATGATCAAACCCCCATCCTTTCACCAGTGCACCTGTTCCCCCACCAAGAACCCCAACATACCCCCCCTCTCACCGCCCCCGTACCTGAGTGACCAATGATCTTCACTTTATTCTCTTTATACTTTGGATACATTCAATATTTCAACAGATAACTGATTATTATTATTTGGAATTTTCCTCCAACAATCAGAAGCTAAAGGAATCTTTAAAGATGAAACACCAGTTACAAACAAGTGGAAGCAAAGATAAACAAATGGAACTACATTAAGCTAAGAAGATGGGGTGTGAGTTTCCCTCCTTGCCACAACTGAGATCCTAGCAGCTGAAAACCTCCATAACTCAAGCACTGCCATGCTCACAAAAGCCTCAACCATGAGTGAATCTGCTGAAAAGCACAGGTGTGAGGGACTTGTGACTAAATCTCCAGGCTCGCAGAGTCGGGTATGAGCGACCTCCGGCCATCTCCCTGTGCTTCCGGTAGCCTGGCAGTCACACCCAGGAACTGACTCTGACACAATTTAAGCTAATTATCAGCCATGATCCAGAGACTCAAAAAATAAATCTCGAAAGAGAGCAACACAGAACAATACGCCACAGAGATGCCTCCAGACCTCAAAGTCACCATCCAGTTTAAAAAATAAATTAATTAATTAACCTCTTCTGTAATGAGAAGAAAGAGAGGGACAGACACAGAAAGACTGCACTCATTTCTGGAATATAAAGTAACAGAATGGGAGACTTACCCCCAAGGATAGTAGAGATAAGGACCAGTAGGTTTGCTCCATGGCTTGGAAGCCAGCCTCACATGCTGGGAGAAAAGGCAGCTCAGATAGAGAAAGGACCACCAAGTAAAGAGTGCTTGGAGGGTCCATTTGGGATGGGAGATGCATGCTGAGAGTAGACCATAGACCGAACATGATGGCCTCTTAATACCTATATTTCAAGCCATAATACCCAAAAGGAGAGAGAGAGTTAAAAGAAATGTGCCTGCCACAGAGGCAGGGGGTTCGGGGGAGGAGAATGGGGTGAGAGTTGTGGGAGAGATACTGGGAACATTGGTGGTGGGAAATGGGCACTGGTGGACGGATGGGTACTTGATCACTGTATGACTGAAACGTAAGCACAAAAGTTTGTAAGTCTTTAACTATATCACATGGTGATTCATTAAAAAAATAAAATTAAGAAAAATTAACCTCTCTGTATAACCATATTTAAAATTTTAGAACTCCTGAAGCACGCGGCCACATTTGCAGCTGCGTAACATTTCATATGTTGGTTATCTCTTATACAAGGGTTTACTGGCTCCAGGGTGAGATACAACAATCTTCACACATTTTCCTCTAAGGAAACTTTTTTTTAGATCATTATTAGTGGATTATCCATGTCAAGCAATAAAGGATAAATTATTTAAGTCTGCTTTTGGGGCATGGTTTGGGGATTGGGTGGAAACATCCAAAATATGGTGTGGGTAGGTCTCATGGTGGTGGGACTGGTGTTGGAATATTAAATGTAATAAATCATCGTGAACAACTTAAAAGAATAAATTTTTGAAAGTAAAAAATAAAAATATAAAAATTATGGAGCAGTTTCATGTGTGTAAAAAGTAAAGATCATTAAAATACAGATCACTTTAAAAATCTGTATGAGAATCAAGCTGCACAATGTAAGAACAGCCTAAGAACTGTAGAAAAATAAATCACTGCCACTGTATCACTGTCATCCCACTGCTCATCAATTTGCTCTAGCGGGCACTAGTAATGTCTCCATTGTAAGACTTGTTACTGTTTTTGGCATATCAAATAAATAGAAAAATAAATAATGAATGAAAAATAAGAGCTAAAATTTAATATGCTGCAAGCACTCTCACAGCTCATCACATTACTTATTCTTTTAATCACTATCACTGTCACTATCATCCCATTGCTCATCTATTTGTTCGAGCGGGTACCAGTAACGTCTCTCATTGCGAGACTTATTGCTACTGTTTTTGGCATATCTAATACGCCACATGTTCGATTCTTTTAATGTTTACCATAATTTCATGAGATCCCTTTATTATTATAAAAACTGTTTTTGAATAAAGAAACTTGAGCCAAAGAAAGATGAAGGCCCATAACTTGTAGTGAGGAGTCAGGATTCCAACAGACTGTCTCACTGTGCTCAAGCCCCCCTTCTGGGCTTGGCATGGTTCGAGCACGGCAGCTCAACTGGTGGAGCCAGAGTTGAGAGTGAGAGACAACACACCAAATGAGAGCAAGTGGGCCAGACTTCTGGCCTCGGGTAAATGCTACCTTACACAAGCTGTGTGTCTGCAAATCAAGCTTTTCATAAAACATATCACTTAAGGACGAGGGAGACACAATGGTGGGTAAGGGACTTGCCTTGCAAGTGGCCAATCCAGGTTTAATCCTTGGCATAAATTACGTGCCAAGTATTGCTAATGTGACCGCAAAGCACAGAGCTGGGAGTAAGCCCTGAGCACAGCTGAGTATGGAAAACATGGGCGGAAAAGTCACTTCAACCTTTTTGCACAAGTTGTTATTTAAATGCCTCATCAAATTAAATATTTTAAATATTTTAAAGTCTGCAAGCAAAAAATCTATTTGTCAGAAAAAAAATCACCTCCTTATTTATCTTGGTTTTGTATCATGGTATCATATTTTACATACCAACATATGGTTTTTTACATACAAGAAGTGCTTAGCATGCAAAAAGACCTGGGAGCCATCAGTTTAGCCAAGAGTATCTGAGAAAAATCAAAGCTACCTAAGTCACAAAAAGAATTCTGGAAAAAAAATTGTAATTACTAAGTACTTGGAGTAAAGGCACCATCCTAGAAGAAAAGCTTAAGTTTTCTACTCTGGAGGATAAAAGAAAGTCACCCACAAACACTTCACATCAACACAGCCCCAAAGGACTAATGAATTCTACCACTGTCTCTACATTTAGACAGTATTTAACTCTGGAAATACGCTTCTAAAAAAAAAATCATTCTTTTATAGCTATGTATTTGCAGAGCATTATAATATACCAGCACTTTGACAAAGGTAGTATTTTAGTATATAAGATAATGACAGGAATGAATAAAATACATCCCTAAAGCAAAATCTTTCCACTGTTGATCCAGAGGGAAAGATAAGAGTGGAAGGAAATAGAAGGAAATACAGAGTCAGGAATCCAGATGGAAGCTTCTCTCTCCTAGTAGCAGGTATTCCAGTGTGCACAGGACATTGAAACGGACCTAAAGAAGCCCCTTTCTCTGCAGTCCCAGGAACCTGACAGAATGTGGTGAGAGGCTAAGCTCTGTCTCTGCAGCAGCAAGTAGGTGGGAAGGAGGCAGAATATGACAATCAACCTACGGGTCAGGCTGTTCCCACTGTTCTCTGGAAGGTAGAAGAAATAGGATCTCATTTTGCATAGGTGGGCAATCTCTTGTCTTGCTCATCATCCATAAGTAAACTCTGTGACATCTGGGGGTTGATAGCTCAAGAGTTATATAAAAGACAGTAAAGTATACTCACCCATAAGGTAATTCATACATAAGTGATACCCTGACTTAGCAAGTAGAAACGGTTCAGAGTTAAAAAGGGCAAGAAACTGCGGCTGAGACTGAGAAGACATCCAAAGGGATGGAATGCATACCTGGCATGCTCAAGACCCTAAATTCAACTCCTGGCACCTCATAGTCCCTGGAGCACTGCTCTATATAGTCCAGTGGGCCCGCCCGCCAGCACAACAAAAGAAACACATCTGATATCATCACTGAATGACCACACATACGGACAGCATGGTGCTCTCTATTACTGCTGTAATGAATTACTAACTTAACGGCTTAAAACAAAACACATCTATTACCTTACAGTGCACGGAAGGAACCATGAGCGACCAAGAGCCGTCTACACAGATGATGCGGACTACCCATGCCTGTTTGCTCATTTATAAAAATGTGTCACGAGTTATTTTATGCTACCATATAAAGAATAGCATAAGGCTGTTGTCATGACTATCACAAGAGTTAATATGACTAATGGCCATAAAATATACCTGAGACATGAGATTCAGTAATTATTTTTTACAAATTTTTTATCATTTTTTTTAAACTTTACTCTCATTGTGAAATGTCTTTTCCAACCTGTGACTTTAAGTGTGAATTATTCTTCTAAGCCATCTCTTACATGAAGCTTCCTCACATTCTACAAAACTTTAGGGGTTAGAACAAGGATATAAGAGATAAGGCACTTTCTTGCAAGTGCTTTCGACCCTGG
The DNA here is from genome assembly GCF_027595985.1 of Sorex araneus. Lineage (NCBI taxonomy): Eukaryota > Metazoa > Chordata > Mammalia > Eulipotyphla > Soricidae > Sorex > Sorex araneus. The sequence continues at coordinate 157,532,496 of NC_073302.1, read as the reverse complement.
TTGGATTCCCCAGCACCACATATGGTCACTGAACTCTGCCAGGAGCTTCTCCTGAGCACACAGCCAGGAAGTCTCTGAGCACTGCTGGATGTGGCCCCAAAACCAAAAATAAATAAACACATACAAAGTTTAATACAGTGACTACTAATGTACATGGCTACCAAGCACTTGAAACACGGCTAATCAAAATTGAGATGTGAGTTAAGTAAAAGTTGCATACTGAATTCTGAAAGAAGGTAAAGAATAAAGAAAATCAAATTGCAAGCTTAAACAATACATGGAATTAAACAAAATATATTTTGCTACAGGCAGAATTAAATAAAATTTAAGATGAAAGTCCATTCACCTGTCACCTTTTACTTTCCGCCGTGGCTACCAGTAAATTTTACTAACATTTGTGCATCACATTTTGTCTCTACTGAGTAGTGCAATTCTCAACAAAATTACTCTCTCCCTCTCATGGTCTCTCTCAAAATTTAATTTGCTTTCCTATAACACACTTGATCAGTCTGTTTTGTACTTAGATTTGTTTACAGGTTGGCTCTTCAAATCGATTGGTAGCCAGCCCTTAATGGAAAAAGGTCATGGATCTTCTCAACTCAATAAGATCCATACTAATTGGACAGCAAGTTTTTGCAAAGGTAAAAGGAAAGGGAGATATATTTCAGCTACTGTGTTATCTGTATACACTGTTTGCTTTACTGTCAGCCAGAATGACCAGGCAATTTGTCTATCTTGTAGAAATTTCTCCTTGGTTAAAAACGGAACTGGAATGTATTGCAAATGGAAAAAATAATGTTTCATAAAACTTTACTTAATTATATACACTACATGTATCCAACTTTAAATCATTTATTTGCTTTTTTTTTTTTTTTTGCTTTTTGGGTCACACCCAGCGATGCTCAGGGGTTACTCCTGGCTTTGCACTCAGGAATTACTCCTGGCGGTGCTTGGGGGACCATATGGGATGCCGGGGATCGAACCCGGATCAGCCACGTGCAAGGCAAACGCCCTACCTGCTGTGCTATCGCTCCGGCCCCTATTTGCTTTGTTTTAATTTGCTTTTCTGATGCTGTAACTTCGACCCATGAAACTGTTTTCATGACCTGTGACTACAATTCAAAACAGACAGCCTTCACGGGAAAGGTGCCTATCTTACTGGTTAAACACAGACCATGTGAGGGGGCAGAAGATGGTACAGGAGTTAAGGCCACTGCCACGCATGCAGTGGAACCCAGCTCAACACCTGGAACAACATCTGGTCCCCAGAGTACCACGAGGGGTCACTTCTGAGCAGAGTCAGGAGTAAGTTCTGCATCCATCAGGTGGGACCCAAAAATAAACAAAATGGCATATGGTACTTAGCACTCCCCTGATCTCACCAACCCTGCCAGGTAAGGCCATCCATGTGGTATGGACAAGGTCCCACATGATCATCAGACAAAGCATTCAGACCCATAAACACACGTAATCTTCCATCAGTCTTCCTAACAGGCTTCTGGTCAATACAATATACCCACATGATATACTCAGAATCCATGTCCACTCCACAAGAGCCAAGATCCACAACTGACCAGGAAGAGCCTATGGCTGGTGAGAAACAAAGACAGAAAGACAAAAAGAGGCAGTGACAGGACTAAGGGAGAGTTCTAGAAACTACCTGTGGTTTCTCAGGGTACAGAAATACTCTCAGGGCTGGAGCGATAGCACAGCGGGTAGGACGTTTGCCTTGCAGGCAGCCAACCCAAGTTCGATTCCCAGCATCCCATATGGTCCCCAGAGCACCACCAGGAGTGGCTCCTGATTGCATGAGCCAGAAGTGACCCCTGTGCATTGCCGGGTGTGACCCAAGAAAAGGAAAAAAAAAAATACTCACAAGCCAACCTAAGGAAACATCATCAAGCTCAGTGTCCTATACACTAATTTAAATAAGTCAGACACCAGACCAGTATTTTTCTTAAAGAAGGGAAGAAAGGAAAGGAGAGAAAAGATAGAATAAGGACACAGGAAGGAAGAAAAACAGTAGAGGGCCAGAATGATAGTACCAAGGATAAAGTCTTCCACATGACTGACCCAGGTTCATTCCCTGATGTGGCTGATCCAGGTTCAATTCCAGGATCCCAGATGGTCCCCTGAGCACTGAGAGCAGAACCAGGAGTAAACCCGGACCATTACCAGTACGGCCCCCAAAAAACAACAAATGAAAAACGGTACCAAGAAAAAACACACCAGGACTTTACAGATTTCACTGCTCTAACGATCAACATTTGGGCTAGTGTTAAAAATAAGTCTCAAAATAAAGGTGAAGAGAAAGAGGGGGCTGAAATTCCTGGCCTGAATAAGACAGATAAGAGGAAATTAGTAAGTAACTCTCCACAGCAGCAAGGTTTGACAGAAAGGAGCCCCTGAAAGACAAATAGCTGAGCTAATATTCACAAAGGCTCAGAGATCAATAAGTCCCAAGTGTACTGCACCAAGGTTGCCTCAAGTTTATGACTTCAGGAGAATAGCAAAATGAAGCTTTCTTTTTTTTAAATCATGATTAATTTTTTTTATTGAATCACCATGAGATATGTTACAAGCTTTGATGTTTGAGTTTCAATCATAAAATAATCAAACACCCATCCCTGCACTAGTGCACATTCTCCACCACCAATGTCCCTAGTATGCCCCCGCTTTCCAACCCGGCCACTGCCTTTATGGCAGATAATTTCCCCCATACTCTCTCTCTGCTTTGGGGCATTATGGTTTGCAATACAGATACTGAGAAGTTATCACATTTGGTCCTTTACTTTCAGTACACATCTCCCATCCTGAATGATTCCTCCAACCATCATTGTCTTAGTGTCCCCTTCTCTATTCCAGCTGCCTTCTCACCCAGTTCATGAGGCAGGCTTCCAACTGTGGGGCAATATTCCCAGCCCTTGTGTCTACTGTCCTTGGGTGTCAGTCTCATATTATGTTATTTTATATTCCACAAATGAGTGCAGTCATTCTATGTCTGTCCCTCTCATTCTAGTTCATTTCACTTAGCATGTTACTCTCCATGTTCATCCACTTATAAGCAAATTTCATTACTTCATCTCTCTTAACAGCTGCATAGTATTCCATTTCTTTAACCAGTTGTCTGTTCTCAGGCATTCAGGTTGTTTCCAGATTCTGGCTATTGTGAACAGTTCTGCAATGAACATACAGGTGCAGATGTCATTTCTACTGTGCTTTTTTGCATCCTCAGGATATATTCCCAGAAGTATTGCTGGGTCATAAGGAAGCTCAATTTCTAGTTTTTGAAGGAAGCTTTTCTAGCAGGGGAGTAGGGAAATCTTACTTTGAGCCACAAAGAGAAAAAGGGGGAAAGTACTAAAAGAGGTGATGAGGACAGGTCAACGAAGGAGACTGGGGGCGGGGGCCTCACAAGGCAGTGCTCTGGGCAATTACTTCTAGCTCAGTTCTCTGAGGTTGTTCCCAGTAGAGCTGCATCGGGAACCAAGCAGTGCCAAGAATCTAAGTAGGGTCAGTAGAGTGCAAGGCAAGTGCCTTAACTCCTGTACTCTATCTCCCTGGCCCTATGACAGAGATGTGTATGTTTTATATTTTATACTGCTTTGAAGTTATATCATAATGGCAACAGAAACCTTTTCCTTAAGTAATGAAACCTTCTACTTAACTACCTAGATGATTTTTTCACTTCAGAATAAATCTTTTCTAATAAGAAGACTCCATGTAATTAAATCTTCAACTCCACATGAACAGGTATGTTTGCAAAAATCAGGTAGGATTAGGAAAACCATTCTACAACTCAAACAATTGCCGTGGAAGACCTCTGTAGCAAGCACTAAGATCATTCCCCCTGGGCCCCTCAAACACCCTTTATTTCTATTCAACTACTATGAATATACCTATTGCATTTGTTCTTCTCGGAGATATATTCCTAAGGAGTTACACTCAATGAAATGCATAAAGGAGATCATTATTCAGGTAAATTCTATAAAAGACACTCATCACACTTAACATGTTTTAAAATTTTAATTTTCATAAATATAAATTAGGCATACCCATTAAAAGCACTAGCCAGATATATAAAAGCTATCAATATTAAGAAAGCTACTGAAAACAATGGCCATGCTACCAGGGCAGGAAAAACAATCTTTTAAAGGAAATTATGATGAAACAGATTTCTATTACTTAAGAAGACATCTTCTTTAGGGGCCAGAAAGACAATACAGTGGGTAGGGTGATGCTGGACTGGAGCAATAGCACAGCGGGTTGGGCATTTGCCTTGCACACGGCCGATCCAGGTTCAATTCCTCCATCCCTCTCAGAGAGCCCAGCAAGCTACCAAGAGTATCCCGCCCACACGGCAGACTGGCAAGCTACCCGTGGTGTATTCGATATGCCAAAAACAGTAACAAGTCTCACAATGGAGACGTTACTGGTGCCCGCTCGAGCAAATCGATGAATCAAAGGGACGACAGTATTACAGTGCTAAAGAGTGATGCTGTGCATGCAGCCAACCCAGGCTGAATCATTGGCATCCCATCAATATATTGCTGAATGCAAAGCCAGAAGTAACTCCTGAGCACTGCCAGGTGTGGCCAGAAAAAGATATACTTTAACAGGTGTGGCTAAAAATAAATAAATAAATAATCCTCTTTAAATGTCTTACCAGAGACATTTTTCTACTGTGTGAGATTTCTGCTAGTAAACCCATTACCATCTCTACTAGTCAATATTCTAAAAAACAGTGAGATGGTTATATTATAATGAAAAAGAAGTCAATAATTCTATTTCCTACTCTAGAAACAAGGTATGAAGAAGACGGAAAAGATACAAAAGACAGAGAGAATGACTCTCTGAATGCCACTGTAGAAAAGGTTTCAAGGCTCTTAAATGAGGTTGGGACCTAGTTACCATCAGTAGTAATCTTTAAAAACTACTTAACTCTTTGTCCAGAAGAGTTTAGTTATGCAGATTCCATTACTATTTATGGTAAGGAGGTGGGGGCGACGGGCAAACAGGTCCTGTGCTCAATTCCTTGCACAACATGGTACCCCAAGCACCACTGGCCCTGGTGATTTGGGTGGCCCTGATGGCTTTTAGCACTGTTAACCTGAGCAGCACTGAGCCCCATATAGCCAGAAGCTGTCCAAGCCCCTTGAGAAGAGCTTAGGAGAACACTTCCCTGCACAAAAACAGAAAGAAGTATTACTATAGGAACATCCCTGGCCTCAAATTACCAATTATAATCTTTAGGTCCCAAGTGCTACAGCAAAATGAGTGCAACCCCTGGCACAATGCGACCAGGTATGTGAAACCTAAAACTGCATCAACACAAAATTTATTTTACTTTTTTTTAAATATTTAATTAAAAATTTTATTGAAAAGAATTTTAAAGAATAACTGAACACATAATAACATGAAACCAAGAGGATGGATCAGTAAGGCCTGAACCTATGGGTAAGGCACTTGCCTTGTATACAGCCAACCTGGGTTCTATTTCTGGTACCCCATATGGTTCCCTAAAGCTGCTTGTAGTGATCCCTGAGCACCAAACCGGGGTAAGTCCTGAGTACTGCTCAGTGTAGTTCAAAAAAATGAACCAAAGCAAAATAAGACAAAAATCCCAAAGATAGAAAAGGTTTTATATATTTTTAAGATTTTAGTCTGAGTCTTTGGAACTGATTCTTACCTATCTTGTTTCTATTTCACTTATAGGAATATGTCAAGAGAAATACAGGTAAAGCAATGATTTTTAAGTACTTTATTAGCTGCAGTTGAGATCAGTTTAGTAGGTTGGAGAGAGAGTATAGAGGGCAAGCCACTTGCCTGGTAAGTGGATGACTTGGGTTCAACCCCCAGCACCACATTTCATTCCTTAATACTGAGAGGTTAGTTAAATAGTAAGTATTAGTTAATATTTGCTATTTCTCAAAGAAGCTAGTTTTTGAAGTCAGTTGAACAGAACAGGTGATGCTCAGTTTTGCATTTAGAGAAGTCAAACCATCCTAGGCACAGACATAGTCAAGGAAGGCATTGTGAGGGAGGTGGTGGCCTAGCCTGGGTATGTTTGCAAGTGTGGAATATTTTGTTGTTGTTCTAGGGATCAAAAACTGAACTCCACACAAGTAAGGTAAGTGCTCTACTGCTGACCTATGTCCATGGTGTAGGCTGGGATTTTTTTTTTTTTTTTTTTTTTTTTTTTGCTTTTTGGGTCACACCTGGTGATGTACAGGGGTTACTCCTGGCTCTGCACTCAGGAATTACTCCTGGCAATGCTTGGGGGACCATATAGGATGCTGGGAATCGAACCCGGGTCGGCTGCATGCAAGGTAAACGCCCTACCCGCTGTGCTATTGCTCCAGCTCCATAGGCTGGGAAATTTTTTAATTGAGTTGTGTGAAAATTTTAAATTGTGTTTGTGTGAAAATAATATGAACTTCGTGGGATACAGGTTGGAAATACTGAAGGGGGTGTAAAGATGGAGGGGTGACTTTTTTGATTACAGGGAAGACAGAGGGAAACTTTCATGTTGAGAATTGGGGAAGAAATGGTTGAAGATATTAAAATTAACAAAAAGGGTGTGTGTTCCTATTAGAAGGCAGAGAGGCCTGGAGACATCTGAGAATATTTTTAAAACACAAGTACGGGCAGAAAATCCTGTTATTATTCCATAGTGAATTCACAACCTAAATGAACAAAAAATAATATAAAAAGTTTTACTGCCCCATGCCAGAATACTGTTGTGAGGTGAAATTATAATACCTTCTTAGGAAGTTTCTCCTTATTACAAAACCAGAACTGAAATATTTCAGTTAAAAATCAAGTGTACTTGCAGACAATGCAAAACTCAGGGAATTTTGAGACTTGAGAGAAGGGTGCAAATCTGCGTGGCATCCTAGAGAGCAGATAAGAGAAAGTTTGGAGGGAGGTGGAAGAGGGCATTCGGCCCCCACAGGCAGTCACCATACATCTGGTTTGCTTACCCAATAGGTGTCTAAGTGACTCATAAACATCTCTTACTTTGTGGTTAAATATTTACCTAAGATGTATTAAAGTTCTATAATTAGTGCATCAAATCTATGATTTCATATGTTTTTGTAGCATAGAAATATTAAGCTGCTAGTTGAATTATTAGACCTCTGGAACCCAGCCACAGCCATGTTCAAGCCCACTCTCCACACATTCAGATAAGTCTCATGCATGAAGGAACCGGCAGAGGAATCCAGGTGTGCGGGACCTGGGGCCGAGATCTCCAAACCTGATTGGGACTGGGCCTCTTCCACCCAGATCCCCCGTTTTCTAGTAGCTAGGCAGTCACACCCAGAAACTGCCCCAGGAGCCATGTAATCCCATCAATGGCCAACATCCAGAGACTATAACACCAAGCTCCCAGAAATGCGTGGCCACATTGCAGCATCTAATAGCCTAGTTCTCCCTCTTGGAGAACCTGACAAGCTATGGAGAGTCTATTGCCTGCTCAGGAAGCCTGACAAGCTCCACATGACATATTCATATCCCAAATACAGTAATATATATATACCTCTCGGAGAGCCTGGCAAGCTACCCATAGCATATTTGATATGCCAAAAAAGTAATGATAGGTCTCATTCCCCTGACCCTGAAAGAGCCTTCACTCGTTAGGAAAGAGGAGTAAGGAGAGGCTGTTAAAATCTCAGGGCTGAGTGTAATAGAGACGTTACCGGTGCCCACTCGAGTAAATCGATGAACAATAGGATGACAGTGACAACTGAATTATAAAATGGGATTCCGGCACCACACACCATCCTCCAAGCGCTACCAGGAGTGATCCCTGAAGTAGAGCCAGGAGTAAGCCTTGAGCACCTCCAGGTGTGGCCTCAGAACCAAAAACAAAAGGCTCCAGTCAGGCAGGTGTATGTGTGGGGGGAGAATGGTAACAGAAAGTGTCAGGATTTTGGTAATGCCCTTGCAGATTTGTGACAGTGTACCCATATTGTTGTTCTATACTCAGTTCCTCTTGGTTTTTCTTTTTTATTTGTTTGTTTGGGTGCCCCACCCGGCTGTGGGACTTGCTCCGGTTCTAAGTTCAGGGATCAATCCTGGTGGCTCTCAAAAGACCATAAGTAGTGTCAGGGAATGAACCCAGATTGGCGGCATGCAAGGACAAGCACCTTACTCTATTATCTCTCTGGCCTACTGGTCTTTCGTAGAAACTCAACTTTATGGAGATGTTTTATTTTGGCTTCATGGTTTTATTAATTTAGATAGATAATAGTAAGTTTTAATTGGTTCTCTTTTCTTATTCTTACAAAGTAGACTCTGATAGATAGCTGTACCATCTCTCCACCCTTGTGAATATATTTTATATAAAGATAAGTAAACTAAGAAAAATTGCTAGTTTATCAGGACTTAATTATATAAAGTATTACATTTTAGCTTATTACCATCTTGATTAATATAAATTACCATGATACAAAGTAATTAAGTCTATACCTTGAGATATAAAAATAAGTGGAAAAACTTTCAGTATTTCTTAACTTGTAATTCACAGAATACAAAATCCTTTGGAGACCTCTTGTGGTCAAAGCTAAATATATCCTCAAAACCTAATACTTCAAAATAGGCATTTTATAATTCCGAGCCGTTCCTTTTATCAATACCTTAATACTCCTTCAGTATTAATAAAATATCAATAACTATTTTACCTCTAATTTACATAAAAGGAAGAGATTTCTTAATATGAGACATAAGAAAACACATTCTTTAAAACAGACAAGAAGCTAACACCAAAAGCAAAACAAAGCAACTTTTCTCCTCGGAAATTCAGAACTACATTTAAATACTACATTTAAATACTTAAATATTATACAGAATTTTGGCAAGCTATGTGTTTCTCACACATAACTAAAAGTATTCCCCATTCCATTGCTGATTTCCTTTTCTTTTTTGTAATATGGCTAAAAGCAACACCTTGGGTTGATAAAGGCTAAGAGGTTTAGGGGGCAAAGGGGGAAGGCAGCCTCCAAGTGGTGCACAGGAGGCCCACGGTGTCCCACCTACAATTCTCAGCCAACTAGGCCAGCAGTTCAACGCAAGGGCCCGAGGCTGTGGTACTGCTTGTGTCTTGCTGTGCTGGGAATACTCAGCAACCCAGGGAAGCTGGGGGTCTCCAGATCTGCATCCAGTGATGCTTGGAGGACCATTTGATACTAGGGTTCAAACCCAGGTCAGGCACACATTGGCATGTGCCCTAACCATTATACCATTATACATAAACCTGTAAGTAAAGTTTTATAGAGATCAAAATGCATTTAACAGCATTAAATGCATGAAATTCTTCACTAGCATTCAGGAAAGAAATTAAGGTAGGATAACATTTCAGAGTATAGCAAAATTAAAAAAAAAAAATTCAAGTAAAAGTTAAATGGTAAAATTAAATTTTATTTTATAGAAAATTAAATCAGGGGCTAGAGTGATAGCATAGTGGGTAGGGCGTTTGCCTTGCACGCAGCCGACCCAGGTTCAAATCCCAGCATCCCATATGGTCCCCCGAGCACCACCAGGAGTAATTCCTGAGTGCAGAGCCAGGAGTAACCCCTGTGCATCGCCGGGTGTGACCCAAACACCAAAAAAAAAAAAAATTAAATCAACTAAGAAATCAGATGATTGTTTTCAGAAGAGGAAAAGAGCTATGCATAAAAGTAATGGGATGCTACCATAAATGTGGAGAACTTAATTGGCCTATAGTCTACAAAATACATAGAAGTTAATCAAAATACAGTCAAAAATGTTTCTTTTTTTTTTTTTGCTTTTTATTGGGGGGGGTCACACCCGGCGATGCACAGGGGTTATTCCTGGTTCTGCACTCAGGAATTACCCCTGGCAATACTCAGGGGACCATATGGGATGCTGGGAATAGAACCCGGGTCGGCTTCGTGCATGGGAAACGCCCTACCCACTGTGCTATCACTCTAGCCCCCGAAAATGTTTCTTAAAGAGAGTAAAGGAAAAACAGAGAAAAAAAATCACCAAAAATCAAACAGTAAGAGAAATATAGTTGTAAGAGATGACGCCATTAAAAACAAGAGACAGAAAGCAGACTTAAAAGATCCAGCATACTTTGATAAGAATTCCGGAAGAAAATGGAGATGAGGTAATATGAGGAGAGTTATCAGATGAGAGGTACGATAAAAGAACATCTTCATATATAGAATTCTTTTCATACCGCACTGCTCAAGCATTCTACCCTCCCAACAACCCATGAGATAAGCACTCTTACTATCCTTATGTTTAGGAAAACCAAAAAACAATGCAATTAACTTAACCAAAGTCACTAAAAGGAAGACAAATGTTTCCAACCCAAACCCACGTCACAAGAGCCAAACTTTGATCTCTGAATCTCTGCTACACCACTTTGTCCATAAATACAAATCAATTTTAGACTTCATAGAAATATAAATTAACTTATGACCTTTTGGCTTTGCTTAGTACATTACACAAATGAAATTACACTGGGTCTAAAAAATAAACAAACAAACAAACAAAAAACCCTTCAAATTCTTAATGCTAACCAAAGAAATATGTGACAGAACAAGACAAAATGTAGTCATTAAATTTCTTACAGCAGACATATTAAGGACCTAAACTATCTTTGGAATGCCAAATAGTTTTTGAATATCATCTGATGAATAAACATTTAAGAATATCACCAGTAATGCTGAATGCCAGTCAAAAATTCAGCTTGGTCAACATCTTTGTGAAATGTTTTATGAGTTTTTTTAATTCGGCCTTTATTGTTTTATAAAATTAAGTAGAAATAAGAAAGATAAGTAAGTTCATTCAGTTGATCAACCACAGTCTCAATTATATCTAAGATAATCAAATGAACAAATTACAGAAAAACTAAACAAAATCGGAGATAGAAAATACTGGAAATATGGTTGTAAAAGACCAAAATTATTTAAGATTTTACTAATTTTTCATTTTAAAAGCATCCCCCCTTAAACTCCAAGAAGAATAGTGAGTTCTGTTTTGAAACCCCAACAACAATAGTGAGTTTTGTGTTGAAATATGGAATGTAAGTAATCAAGGTAAAGAGAAAATGAAGTGAATTTTATCAGTTATGCAGGTGGGGGTGGGAGATGTACTGGTTTTTTGAGGTTTTTTTTTGGTGGTGGAATATGGGCACTGGTAAAAGGACAGGTGTTTAAGCGTTGTATAACTGAGACATAAGCCTGAGAACTTTGTAACTTTCCATATGGTGATTCAATAAAATAAATTAAATAATAATAATAATAATAAATAAAAGCATCTCCCCTTTATAAGTCTACTGTCAGAGGAAGCAGAAAGACAGTTAAAATTGTTTTAATTAAAATTCTTGCCTTGCCAGGTAAGACCCCTACCTGCCCCAAGGGAACCATGCCCACAGTCACTCTCCACACCCACTAGTGAACCTATTCTTGGACCACACAGCTGCACAACAATTCATACCTCACACCACCCATATTCCAAGAGTACCGACCGCACCACATCTGATGGGGTTTAAAGTAGGAGGCAAGCAATCTTAGAGGGAAATATTTTTTTTACAGATATTTTATATATATATATACATATATACATATATATGTGTATATATATATAAAAGCACACAAGGCTCAACCTTTAACAACATGTTAGTGATCTCATAGAAGGGCTTAATGACCCCTGGATGAAATACAACAATCTTCACAGTCTTTCCTCTAAAGAAACTTTTTTGTAGCATTTTCAGTGGTTTTTCACAACAAACAATACAAAATAAATTATTTCGGTTCTGCTTTGGAGCAGGGGTTGGGGTTCAGGATGGAAATATCCAAACTATGGTGGTGGGAAGCTGTAATGGTGTTGGGATTGGTGTTCCAATATTAAATGTAATCAAATATTGTGAAATATTTTATTAAAAAAAAAAGACCCTTCCCTGCTTGTGGTTGAACCAGCACATATGGTCAAACTCCAGCACATGTGGTCCCTGAGAAGTGCCAAGAGTGATCCCTGAACACAAAGCCAGAAGTGACCCCTGAGCACACTGACTGTGGCCCTTAAGTAAGTAAACTCTTGGGCTGGAAAGAGTACAGGAGTAAGGTGCTTGTCCTGTGTGCATCTGACCCTGGTTCAATCCCCACCGCTCTACACATGGTCCACTGAGCACCACCAGAGATCACTCCTGAGCACAGAGCCAGGAGCAGCATCTGAGTACCACTGGGTACAGTGCCAAAAAACAAACCAAACAAAAAAGTCTACTGTCAGCTCTTCAATTCTTCTAGTTTGAAGTAAAAACAAGAGAACTAAACACCACATTTTTCATATATCCAACTGGCAGATAATTACTTAAATAATTATCAGCCCCAGTGTTAGCAATGGCTCAAATAACTTTCATATATATGATAGTGCAGAAAGTATAAACTGACATAACTAGTTCTAAAAGCAAAATAAAAAATTTTATGAATTTTTATAACCTATAATGCAGTAATTCCACTTTTACAACTTCAGCTTAAGAATCAGGTAAATACACCAATAAAAATATGCATAAGTATTATGCATAATTATTATGCATAATTATTAATCATATACATTATTGTAATGACTGAAAAAATACAGCAAGAGAAATGGATAAATTATGATTTTTATATGAATAAATATCATATAACCATTTTGTTTTCATGATCAACCATTGCAATGTTAGCAAGTAAAATTAAATTCTCTAGAATTCTATTCAAATAAATAATCCAGGGAGATACAAAGTAGGATTATAGATAAAACAAGAATTTTTAGGCTGAAAAGTGGTAAACTGAGAGCTTACTGGCTTCAGGCTGAGATATAACAATCTTCACACACTTTCCTCTAGAGGTACATTTTTGAATCATTCTTAGCGGATTATTCATAACAAGCAATACAAATAAATTATTTAGGACCTACTTTTAGGGCAGGTTTGTTTTTGGGTAGTAGTGGGAAAATTTGAAATAATGGTAGTGGGACAGGTGTTATAATACTGAATGTAATAAATTATTGTGAACAACTTTATAAAAATAAAACTAAATTTTTTTAAAAAACATTCACTGTATCACCGTCACTGTCATCGTTGCTCATCGATTTGCTGAAGCAGACACCAGGTCTCCATTGTGAGACCTGTTACTGTTTTTGGCATATCGAATATGCAATGGGTAGCTTGCATTAAAATTTAAAAAACAAATTAAAAGAAATGTTGAACTGGTTAGAGACATTCACTCTAATGTTCTATGAAACTTTATGGAAGTAAAAAAATATCCAGGTGGCTGGAGTGATAGCACAGTAAGGCATTTGCCTTGCACGCAGCCGACCCAGGTTTGATTCCCAGCATCCTATTAGGTCCCCTGAGCACTGTCAGGAGTAATTCCTGAGTGCAAAGCCAGGAGTAACCCCTGTGTGTTGCCAGGTGTGACCCAAAAAAAAAGTAAAAAAATGTCCAGAATAAAAATAGACATACACGAAGAACTTGGTGGAGTTTGGTGGGGCCCCACCTAGCAGCAGTTCAGGAGCTACTCCCAGCTCTGTGGTTGGGTGTCCAGGATCACCCTGGTGTTAGCCACATCAAAATTTTTTTTTGGTTTCTTTTTTTTTTTTTTTTTTGGCTTTTTGGGTCACACCCGGCGATGCACAGGGGTTACTCCTGGCTCTGCACTCAGGAATTACTCCTGGCGGAGCTCAGGGGACCATATGGGATGCTGGGAATCGACCTCAATCGGCCACGTGCAAGGCAAACGCCCTACCTGCTGTACTACTGCTCCAGCCCCTAGCCACATGAAAATTTTAAGTTAAAAAAGAAATACAAAATCATTTGTCAACATAAATCTGAGTTTATAAGTGTAAAAAAGTGATAGTTATACACAGAAATAAGTCACTAAATGTTTTAACTCTAGTTACCGCTGAGTTATGGAATTTGACTTATTTCCACCATTTTTTTCTGTAATTTCCAACTTTTCCTACATGAAAATGAATGTGTTATGGTAAGAAAGTTTAAAAAACTATTTTAAGGAGCCAAGCAGTGGGTAGGTAAGGTGCTTGCCTTGCACGCAGCCAACCTGGGTTTGATCCCTGAAACCAGGTATGATCCCTGAGCAACACCAAAAGTGATCCCTGAGTGAAGGGACAAGACAGTCAGGTATGGCCAACAAAACAAAACAAAAAATTTTAATTAAGGGATGGAGAAGTAGTACAGTGGACAGGACATTTGCCTTTCTGCACCTGACCTGGGTTTGATCTTTGGTATCCCATACGGTGCCTCAAACACAGCTGGGAGTAATTCCTGAATACAGAATAACAAATAAACCATAAACATCACCAGGTATGATCCAAAATTTAAAAAAAAAAATTAAATTAAAAAAATTTAAATCTAATTTGAGCAAAGTTCAATTTAAATGAAAACAGAGCACTCTGAACTCAAAGAACAAAGAACCACATGGTGAGAAAACTCAGTGAGTCTGATATCTTAACTAATTTGTCAAGCTGCTAAACTTGACATGGTCTCTGGTGCCTAGTCCTGAGCTGGAATTTCTCAAAGCATAAAGTGCTCTTCATGAGTACCCCAGTCTTCATTTTTAGACCTTTCTTCACCACTATCTTCCAGGGAGAACTGAGAGCAGACTTGCCCCAGCAATGTAGCCTCACAAGGAATGAATGAATGAGATTCAGAACACTTCCCAAATCCGGCTGGATGCATTTACCTCGAGCATTCCTGCTTGATTAGAAACCTCCACACAAAGACTCAGTTACCTCCTCTCCATATGTACCACCCCAGTTCAAATCGGTGGCACCACATATGGTCCCAAAGTCATCACCAGAAGTCACCAGAACCAGGACTAAGCCCTGAGCACAACCTTTTCTCTCCCCACCTACCCTGTCCACTCCAATAACCAAAAAAAAAAAAGTAATACAGATAGTATTTTCACTTCTTTTTCATTTCTTTTCTGGTTTTTGTTTTGGTATGTTTAGGGGCCACACCCAGTGGTGCTTACGGCTTACTCCTGACTGTGCTCAGAGAGCACTCCTGGCAGTGTTCAAGGGACCATCCAGGATGCTGGGGATCGAATCTAGGTCAGGTGTGGTCAGCTGTGTGCAAGACAAGCATCCTACTCGCTGTACTATCTCTCCAGCACCTCCCCCGCTTATTTTTAATTGAATCACTGTGGATTTCAAAATTACAAAGTTATTCATGATTGCGTTTCAGTCATACCAATCCCTTCACCAGTGACCACTTCCCTCCACCAGTGGCCCCAGTTTCCTTCCCTGCCTCCACAATGGACACTTGATAGGTGGTAAAATTTTCTTTTTCAAAATTTTCACTAGAGTGACTAAAAAGGTTTACTGGTAGAGACTTTTCGTTGACATTACTGAGTGCCATTTCGGAAAGCATCTATTTCAGAAAGAGCTTGCTCTGGCCTTCTGCCTGGGTGGAGCTTACCTGACAGCTGTGGTTCTGCGGACGAGCGCTTCTGTTTGCTCCGACAGGCAGGCAGGAAGCAGCAGCTCCACGGGCTGCAGGCACACTATCCGAGTTTCCAGCTCTGAGCGGGAAGCCGAATCCAGGAAACTGTCAAACACAACCTCACCTGTGGCAGGCTGCACTCCCTGAAAAAAAAAAAAAGAAAAAAGTCAAAAATACATGTCACAGGAAAAATATTGGCCACCAATTATAACTATGACACAACATAAATAAACGTGGAAATAGGAAATATGACATAATCACTAGTATTGACTCCATTTCCAGAGTGTGTAAAAAAAAACTTTCTGCTCTTCAGAAATCTAAACTAAGAAGTCTGACTTGAAATATCTAAATGATCCTGAGGGGGACTACAACAAACCATCTTGAGCAGGCTGGGGCCAGAGTGAGAGCACAATGGGTAGAGCAATTGCCTTGCACATGGCTGACCCAGGTTACATCTCAGGCATCCCACACTGTCCCTACACTCTACCAGGAGTAATCCCTGAAAGTGGAGGGTTGAAGCCCTGAAGACAACTGGGTGTGGCCCCAAAGCCACACACCCCCAAGAATGAAAAAAGCACAAGGTGCTAATAAAATAGAAACAAAAAGTCAGCTCTATTATGGAAGTCAGAATCTCCTATCCCTGGGGACAGAGGCCTTTCCTGCCCCGGGTGCTGTCTCACCTTACATGGTAAATAAATGCTGCTTTACTTCCTTAAGACCATTTCACTATATTTTTTTAAATCCCTCATTTTTGCCAAGCAACTTCCTGTATTGTTTTTGTTTGTTTTTGCACCATACCTAGCAGTACTCAGGACATACTCCCGGCTTGGTCCTCAAGGATAATTCTTGGTGGTACTTGGGATGGTACAGATGGTACAGGTTTCAGGGATGGAACCTGGGTCAGCCTTATTGACTGGACTATCTCTCTGCCTTGCCACCCCCAAGGAACTTTCTTAACTCTACTCAAGAATTTCCCTAGGACTCAGATCCCTCAACTATCATAAGTATGTAGTGATCCCCTTATCTGGAGGGGGTTTAAATTTCAAAACTTCCAGTGGATACCTGAAACCACAAAGGGGACCAAACCTTTTATGCACTATGCTTTGTCCTATACATGTATACTAGTAACAAAGTTCAATTTATGATTTAAACATAGTAAGATACTAACAATAGCTAAAGAATAGAATAAGACTAACATGTACTATAAAATTACATGATGTGATTTGTCTGTCTCAAAAAAAGTCTTAGTGTGAATAAAAGAATTATAATGGACTTGACCATGGGTATTAAAACTGCAAAAGAAAAAAAAATGTAGCTATGAGGAGACTATTGTAGTTAGAAGAATTCACCCCCGATCAATATATCACATTGAGGTGGACGGGCACACCCAGTGGTGCTCAGAGGTTATCCCTGGCTCTGTGCTCAGAAGTGACTCCTTGCAGTGCTCAGAGGACCATCTATAGTACCAGAAATTCAAATCAGCATCCTGGGCTGCCACAGTCACAACAAGACAACTGCCTTACCTTCTGTACTCTCTAGCCCTAACTCAGATATTTATAAGCACCATTTCCAGAAGTTCAAATAGCATATTCATCAGCCATTCCCCTGCTATCTTAAATCAGAAAAATGGTTTTCGCTGCACCTGAAAAACCTGCTATAGGCTCTATGTGATAGATGACGGATTAAAGGCACATAGCCTGTCCCCAATGGTACTGCAGTAGAAAAGACTTCCATTTTTGGGGGGGTGGTGGATCTTGGGGGATCAGGCTTTTGAGGCACACCTGGTGGTGTTTGCGGTTCTCCAGGCAGTGCTCCAGTGACCATATACAGTGCCAGGGATAGAACGCAGGTTGACCACATGAGAGGTAAACACCATCCCCACTGTACTATCACTGAAACCCAAACTACCTTTTCTTATCCCTCCAATCTAGTTCTTACTAGTTCTTACACCATGGTAATTCAGGCAATAAGCCAAAGGGAATTTCTAAAAGCACTAAGTAGGAGTTGCAGAGCATAAAATATACTCTGTACTTGAGAATGAGTTTCAGGTAAATGTGAAATAGCTTATTACTTATGTTAATGCTTATAAGCAAATAATCTTGTATCACTTGTATCAGTTGTCATCCTGTTGTTCATCAATTTGCTAGAGCGGATGCCAGTAATGTCACTATTCATCCCTGTCGCATGCTAGTGTAGCCCAATGGCGTCTGCTCGCTCCAGGAACACAAAGAATCTCAAACCATTCGTTCAGGGTTTTGACAAAGAAGTCTGACCATCTCATAGGTGGGCAGCTATGCGGTCTTTTAACGTCCAGTGGAACCCAGTCATTAACAGCTCTAGTCCAGCAGTCATCTTTAAATCGCATTAGGTGTCTGGCCCATCTGATTTTGGATGCCTTGGCAAATGAGACAGCGTCCCTGATTCTTGATCATCGATGAAGGTTGGAACTCCAGATTCCTTCCCTCACTTTAGTGAAACATGATATTCCAAGCATAGCTCTTTCAATTCTTCTTTGGGATACCCAAAAAGGCATTCTCATCCTGTTTTCATAGGGCTCAGGTCTCTGAAGCAGGAAGAATGGTGGAGTCAAAAAGATGTGGCCAGAGCTGGAAGATCTTCATCCTCTTAACCACTTCTTTGACACTCTTAAAGGCATTCCATGCCGCTCTCTTCCTCCTGCGCAGTTCAGGTACCAGGTTGTTTATCATGTTGTGTTCTCAACCTAGGTACACATAACTGCTGCATTCGGAGATGTTCGTTCTGTTGAGGGCAAATGGAACATCAGGAACTAGTTCGTTTCTCATGAACACTGTCTTCATGAGATACAGCTGCAATCTGACCTTCCCACACTCACGGTCAAAGTTGGACAGCATTCGTGCCGCTTAGCTGATATTTGGTGTTATTAGAACAATGTCATCAGCAAAGCGGAGGTGGTGTAATTGCTGACTGTCTATCTTCACTCCCATTCCTTCCCATTCCAGTCGTCACATGATGTTCTCGAGGGTGGCACTGAAGAGTTTTGGTGAAAAGGTGTCGCCCTGACGAACCCGTCTCATTATGTCATGATCACTTCTTTGTAGAACGGTAAGATCCTGGTGGTGAATCTGTAATACAGCTCATGGAGGATCCTGATGTACTGAGTTTGAACACCCTGTTTGGCTAGGGCTTCAATGACCACTTCACTCTCAACAGAATCAAAGGCCTTCTTTAAATCAATGAATGTCAGAGCGGCATCTTGAACTCTCGCAAAACCTCAGTGAGCTTGGTCACTGTGTGGATATGGTCGATCATGCTGAATCATTTTCAGAACCTAACTTGCTCACATGGTTGTCCTTCATCTAGTGTTCTGCCAATCCTACTCAGGATGACTCCAGTGAATGACTTGTAGATGGTGGACAACAGGCAGATTGGGCGATAGCTGCTGATGTCGTGGATATCTCCCTTCTTATACAACAGGACGGTCCTACTGTTTTTCCATTGGGATGGAACTGTGCATTCAGACAGGTAGCGTGTGAAGAGCCAAGCCAATGTATTGACGAGTACTGGCAGCAGTTCTTCAGATGTTCGGGTCTGACCTTGTCTGGACGGGTACTATACGTTTCTTTACCAACGAAATGGCATGTCAGATTTTGGAAGGGAGAATGCTGGGAATGACATATCCATCCTGCAGAATTTGGTATGTGGGCAGGTGGACATGGCTGTCAAAGAGATCCGAGTAGAAGTTATGAATAATCCTCTCCACTGCCCTTCTGGAAGATGTGGTAGATCCATCAGGACATCTAAGGGCAGTCACCTTGGTCTTATAGTTGGCGAAGAACAGGTGGGTGTTGCGAATACTTTTCCCAGCTTCTGCTTCATTGGCCAACACTGCTGCTCTTCTCTCTTTGAGGTCTTCCTTTATCGATTCAATGCACAGCTTTGTGAGCTCAGATATTAGCTTGTGATTGCCTGAGGCTCTTGCAGAGAGAACATTGGCGAATGAGCTCGAGAGTTTCCAAAGACAGGAGTGTTTTGGTGGCTTTCTCTCTCTTGTTGTTCCTCGCACAATCATGGAGGTGCTGAACCAATCAATCACATTCCTCGTCTATGTTGTCAATGATGGCATCTTCCCATATTGCTGCCAAAGGGCTCTCAGTTGATGGTCGTTCTGGGAGTTCTCGTCTTAAACTTTGCAGTCCCTTCTCCCCTCTCCGTGAAGTAGAATTT
This sequence comes from Sorex araneus, assembly GCF_027595985.1. Classification (NCBI taxonomy): domain Eukaryota; kingdom Metazoa; phylum Chordata; class Mammalia; order Eulipotyphla; family Soricidae; genus Sorex; species Sorex araneus. The sequence goes on along the minus strand of NC_073302.1, from coordinate 157,512,815 downwards.
AGCATGAAGGAGACAGTGGTCTGATGCCGTTTGGAATTTTGGGACAACAGCGATACTGGTCAGGCAGAACCGTCGATTAAATATGATGTGATCAATTTCATTATGAAACTGTCCACCAGGAGACTCCCATGTCCAACCTCTAGATTCGGCCTTCTGGAACTGCGTGTTACCATGGATGGTCTTGGTCAACATAATGAACTCAGTCTCTCACACTGTTCATTCTATTCTAGGCCGTGGATCCCAATATGGAGTTCTTCAGGCATCCTTCTCGGTCCTATCTTGGCGTTAAAATCACCAAAAATGACCTTGTAGAAGGTGTGGTCTTCTTTACAGAACTTCTCTAGCTCCATGTAGAATTTCTCAATTTCTTCTTCATCGTAGTTGGATGTTGGTGCATAGACGATGAAGATAGAAACTGCCGACAATGAGCCACATCTATTCAAATGTAAGCATCTGATTTGGGTTGTTAGGCATTCAAACGAATCAATGCTCATGGCCAAAATTATGTTGATGAGGACACCGACACCACCGATACCTCAAAATAATCTTACTATTTGAAAATCAATCTAATTGCCCATAGCCAACTAAAAGTACTTTGCAGGATATGTAACAGTAATGTTATCTTCCTGAGAGAAAGACTTGTTGGTTAAGCAAATGAGCAAATGTCATGTTAGCACAGTTACAAAATCAGAACAAGGTATCATAGAAGATACATGGGTTGTAAGAATTTGTGTTAAAATTTGTTGAAAATTATTGAACTGACTGTAAAACTAAAAAAAAACCCAGAACTATTAAATTATTAGGCAAGGAGTCCTATTTTTGTTTAACTGACAACAGAACAGTGGAGTCTAATAGTCTAAAAGTTCAGAAACACCTTAATGAGTCGAAGATCTTTTGGTTTTGTTTTTTAGGTCATACCCAGTGCTTGGGGCTACTCTCAGCTCAGTGCTCCAGGATCATTCCCAGGAGTATATGGTACTGGGGATCAAACATGCATAAAAAGCATCAGCACTAGTGCTCTCACCCATCCCCTGAACCCAAAAGTCCAATATTTTAAGCACAATTCAGGGAACCATATAATGAGCAAATTACTCATAAACTGTCAGAGGGAAAAATTCATATATTCATGATCAACAAATTATGCTTATCTAGAATACCAACTTCAAATATTCCTAACAACTAATTAAACATGGGGCTTTGTACTGGCCAATTTTCATTTCCCCTTCACTATGCTTTCCTCCAAATCTAGATACAATAGCATAATTATTTGAGTTCAATTTCAAATCCTTAAGAATATCAAAGAAATCTGCAAAACCTTTGCTATCCAAATATATAGTACCTTACTGTTTTAATTCTACTATCTATACACTGTCCACATGAAGTCTATCATTTTGTACATCTTTAATTGCTAAACTCTTGGAATACATAAACAGAAACTATCTGGAAATCTTTATAACACAGAGTACCAAGTAAAGAGCCATAAAAGATAACTGCAACAAGTGATTTAATATATAACATTATAAGGAAAATGTTTTCTACTACAATTACTTGAAAGATATTCTGATTATAACCCATACATGATTGCTGAGATATTATGAACATCTGTCATTCTTTTTTCATTTACAAAGTACTTACCACAATTCCAATAAGAACATTCCCCTTTTTTTGGTCCTTAATATTTTCCTTATTCTCACAGATACACAGAAGAAAGCCTGTAGAAGTATCTGTCATTATCTCATCAACATTCACAGTATCATCCAGCTTGATTAAAGGATTCACATGTAGTACTAGTTAAAGAAAATTATATTCTACTCTCCTTTGTACTAAATTATTTTCTCTTTTCAAATACTGTTTCACTTTCCTTAAGATTTTTTTTTTTTTTGCTTTGTGCAAAAACCTTGCATTTTCTCTGATAGCTACATGCCTTCTGTTCACTAAATAAAAGGCTTCTGAAGACACAAAAATACTCTGTTCTCACCTCCAAAGATTCTGGAATACTTCAGACCTTCTGGAAGCCCAAATACTAACCCTCTTCTTTACTTGGGTGACAATGAGATTTGAATCATTAACAATCCCATCACTTTAATTCCATAAGTCAAAACATACATGCATACATGCACGCATGCACGCGTGTGCGCACTCACACACACACACACACACACACACACACACACACACACACACACTAGAATAATATAAAGTACTCCTTCCTTTAAATACCTAATAGTGTTCGGGAAGAGCAACAACATTTTCCAAAGACTTAAGACAGCAAAGAAGAAAGCAGCAACATCATCTGTGTTTGTACGTATTGTGTAATTTGTCTAAGAATTAAATTCTCCAGGATAAACACTGATTTGGATGAGGTCAGTCTGAGAACATCGAGTCTGGGCATCAGGAAAGATCTTACAGCAGTAAAAGCTACAGCAGCAACAGAAGAGAAGCAGGAGAGACTGTGATACAGATTCAAGTGTTCAGACAAAAGAAGCAACAAAGTCACCAGAATTTTAAAGCTTGATCAGCTTAAAACACAATTATTGGGGGGCCTGGAGCAATAGCACAGCGGGTAGGGGCTTTGCCTTGCACGCGGCCAACCCGAGTTCGATTCCCAGAGTCCCATATGGTCCCCTGAGCACTGCCAGGAGTAATTCCTGAGTGCATGAGCCAGGAGTAACCCCTGTGCAACGCTGGGTGTGACCCAAAAAGAAAAAAAAAAAAACACAATTACTGGTCTATGACAGTCTGCAGACAGATACTCCTTACACATAACATGAATGGAACAAACAGTCTTTATAACTTGGGTAGAAGTTAAGGGGATTTCTAAATAAGCAGACTGTAACAGAAATACTATGTTCACACATATTCCAACATTGTTTTCTTCTGAACCAATCTCATCATAAACTTATTAAGTGCATTTTATCTCATATATTATTTTTTGTTTTTAAATTTTGACAGAATTTTATGCTTTTGCATTTGAAGTCACTATGCATCAAGTAATTCATTTAATTTAGGAGGAACCATCAATTGCAGAGCAATCAATAAGTACAACTGGGAATTCCTGCAGAAAGCTTTACTTATAAAACACTTTCAAACAATAAAGTTTTTATAAACTCACAATTAACAAAGCTGGTATACTAATAAGCTTTATAAGCAATTAATTTTGTGTTCACTTTGTAGCCTTCTTTTCGAATACTGAAATTTAATTATTTCACAGGTCTCATCTTAAGAGAAGGCTTTAAAAGCCTAAAACACCTAACCTCTGCTCACAAAAATCAAAGGATGATGAGATGTCAAATATAGGCTAACCTGCCGTCCATTCTCTGTAATCAGACACTGGGGGACTTGGTTTTTTTTTTTATTATTATTATTGTTGCTGTTTTAATCTTGAAGTATAATGAACTCACCTTTACCTAGCATTTGAAAATGCTTGTTTCCAGCTATTACCAAACTTTTTCTCTGCTACAGAGCATTGTTCAAAGGTCAATATGACCCTACTGCCTTATCTCATTAAAAGGAACAAACATCCAAAGAACAATTTTTAAAAGAATTATTATTTAAATAAAACAAAGGCTTTGTAAAATTTAAACAAAAGGATATCTTCTCCAATTAGTGTAGATTTTGTATAAAGAGCAGTCAATTTCCGAGTAAAAAGGGAACTTTTATTATCCCCCATGGCCTTCAATGCTGCTGTTTCCATCTGTTTCACAACTCCCACCTTCAACAGAAATAAGAAATAGTGAATACCGTATCTGATGGAAAGTTTAAGACAAAACATGTCAACAGTTTTTAAATTACCCTAAATTTCTAATATGTTAATACTCACAGACATGATCATTATGACACTTTCACATTCTCCCAACATTCAAAATTACAAACCCATTACAGTCTATCACCTTTCAAAACATGTTTCACTCTCTAGAAGAGAACACAATTTTCCCCCCCAAGTTGAAACCAAAACTGACCTTATATCCCTTTGCCACCAGGCGGCGTACATGAACAAATAATCTGTAGGTAGGTATGCTGGCTGTCATAAAGTTGTGATCTAAATGGCAATAAATATTGAGTTCCCGGGCTGCAATCTTAAAAATATATATATATGTATTAAATAAAGAGAATATGACTAAACATCTATTTTAAGAATACCCTGGATGATTTTATTTTTCTTGTTAAAAATTCACCACAGGGAGGGGCTGGAGTGATAGCACAGCAAGTAGGGCCTTTGCCTTGCACGTGGCCGACCCGGGTTCGATTCCCAGCATCCTATATGGTCCCCTGAGCACCACCAGGAGTAATTCCTGAATGCAGAGCCAGGAGTAACCCTTGTGCATTACCAGGTGTGACCCAAAAAAAAAAAATCACCACAGTGAACACTTAGAATTTGTGCACCCTCTAGAGGTGCAGTTTACCTTTTTATTGCTTGAGTCTTCATTAGGAAACAGATACAAACATAAATGTGGTTGTCACTAAAACTGAGTTCTAAAATCAACTTTCCATGAATGAAAGGTACAGGGTTAGCACCTTGGAACTCGAGTGAGCACCCTTTGTCCCATCAAGGTCCCTCCTGGGTTTCCCTGAAAGTCCACTATTCACTAAATTTTCTTGTGTTCATTTTTAGTTTATATTTCTGGGGTCTGGACAACATTTAGCAATGCTGGGGAGCTACTCCAAGTTCTGCGCTTGGGGGTATTTCCCAATGGCTTTGTGGTGCTGGGGGGAAAAAAAACTGGGTACCCCTCATGCAAAGCAGAGTTTTCTCTCGGGCCCCTAATTTTTATTTTAAAGATCAGCATTTTGTTTGTTTGTTCTGGGTCTTTGGCTTGTGAACCACACCTAGCTCTGCTCAAGAACTATACTCCTGGGGCTGGAGTGATAGCACAGCGGGTAGGGCGTTTGCCTTGCACGCGGCCAACCCGGGTTCGAATCCCAGCATCCCATATGGTCCCCTGAGCACCGCCAGGGGTAATTCCTGAGTGCATGAGCCAGGAATGACCCCTGTGCATTGCCGGGTGTGACCCAAAAAGCAAAAAAAAAAAAAAAAAAAGAACTATACTCCTGGTTCTGCACTCAGGGACATATAGGGTGCCAGAAATCGAATTCACCGCATGTCCACATACTATCTCACTGGTCTCAAAATGACAACATTTTTTAAGGGTCACGATAACCACCATTCATCATTGATCATAGTAGCTTTATCATGAAGTCAGAAAATAAAACAAAAATACTGAAAATATTTAAGATCGTTCAGAAAAAACATCCAAAGTTTGAACAAACAACCTACCTCTGCATCTTCTCCAAAGAATCTATACTTATATCCGCATTCCACACACAAAATTGCATCTTTCTGCTGCTGCTTCATTTCCATGTACTGCAATTCTAATGGTGTATAGATGCTTTTCGTCCGTTTGTTTGATGGTTTAGGATCACAAGTTTTCTGTAAGTTTTCATGACTGCCATGTGCTGATTCAAACTGACTGAGATCCAAAAGTGTTTTGTCCTAGAAACAAAATTTTTAATTTAAGAAGTATTAAGCAGAATAAAGGTTCCCAGAGAAAGAGAATTCAAATTTGACACGAAACAACTGATGAGTTAGAGAGATAGCACAGAGAGGGGTAAGGCCTTTACCAATGCACACACCAGTTCAACTCCCAGCACCACACTTCAGGAATGATCCCTGAGCCTAGAGCTGGGTGACACGCTTCCCTTGCTCCCCTACTCCAAAGGCACTTTGAACAACAACAACAACAAAAAAAAAAAAAAACAGGGGCCAGAGTGGGGACAAAAAAGAAAAAAAAAACTACCAAATATGTCAAGGAGTTTTAATCATTTGGGTAGAAATACTTTTTAGATACACTATTCTCTTTTTCACATTCCCAGGGACATCATACCATGCTTAACTGAGCTTTGATGACAATTCTAGATGATCATAATAATGAAATGGGAATACTAGGACTGTCAGAGTCACTTCCCCTCCTTAACACCCCCTCTCCCCACCCTAAATAATAAGCCTGGACACCTAAATTCATTCAGGAGCTTCTCAATCAATCTTATCTATCCTCCCACACCATCAGTCAGCTTTATTTATAATGATATCCTCATATAAGTTTTAGGTATTCATTCTAACCATTACTTCTAATTCACTGTGAATAAGAAACGCCAAGTTTCTAATATGGGCTCTTGTGAAACCCTAGAGTAAGTTAATATTAATAATAATGATAATAATTACACTACTCGTGTAAGGATTTTTTTGTTTTTTCTTTCTGGGTCACACCCAGTGATGCACAGGGGTTACTCCTGGCTCATGCTCTCAGGAATAACTCCTGGCGGTGCTCAGGGGACCATATGGAATGCTGGGAATCGAACCCGGGTCGGTCACGTGCAAGGCAAACACCCTACCTGCTGTGCTATTACTCCAACCCCTCATATAAGTTTTTACTTATGTGCTTTGTAACCTCTACATTCCAGTGAACTATTTCTAAGTAATAAAGAAAATAAAGCCAGAGAAATGTACAAGGGCTAAAAAGCCTCTTGTGTTGCATGCTGCAGACCTGAGCTAAGGGTTTCACCCCTGCACCACATGGTTTCCACCTTCCCAGCAAAGACCTGGGAGTGGCCCAAAATCTCAAAGAAAGTAAAAAATTAAATCACAATGTACTTTTCCCCCCCAAGTATTTAGGAAAACCAATGGCCTTTAGCCTAGCTGAAGGAGGAATTCAAGAACATGAATTTTGTGGAAACTTCTAAAAATTACATACAAAACTTTGCTCTATTTTTCTGAGAAAACCAGCTATTGGGTCATTTCATAAGATTGAAATGACTTCAAAAAGCAACAACTTCTCTGATTCAATGGTCTCAATCATAATAACTCATTATCTGAGAGCTTTATGGAGAGGGGATGCATAGTTGGCTGTGCTCAGAGGCCAAAACTGAGGATGATTAAAGGACCACATGCTGGGATTCGAACAAAGGTTGCAGGCAAATGCTTTAACCTCTGTACTATCTCTTGGCCTCCCTGAATGAGAACTTTTAAGTAATAATTGTATCAAGATATATCCAATTCAGTTCTTAGTGAATATTGGTGAAGACCAATTAAACTTGATTCTGAGAAAAGATTGATGCTATTTAATAATTTTTTTAAGTTCTCCCAATGACCATGAATTAAAGATGGTTCAAGAACTACTATTATGAATTGTAATTTTTAATTCATAAAACAAGAGTTAAATTTCCTGATTCTTGGGGCTGGAGCAATAGCACAGAGGGTAGGGCATTTGCCTTGCACGCGGCCAACCCGGGTTCGATTCCCAGCATCCCCTATGGTCCCCTGAGCACTGCCGGGGTGATTCCTGAGTGCAGAGCCAGGAGCAACCCCTGTGCATCGCTGGGTGTGACCCAAAAAGCAAAAAAAAAAAAAAATTCCTGATTCTTGCAATGATTAAAAACATTAACATAAATAGTAGAAAAGCCCATATTCATTTAGTTTAACCTTTGCATTTACTTTTACAGCAACCAAATTTTCATCTGCAAACCTCTAAGTATCTATGAAAGCTGCTTAATGTGATTCTCCAGGCTAATTATGAAAACCTTAAGGACTATGAATTTGAGCTGGTATTAATTACCAACAAAGGATTACCTTCACCACCCACCAACTGGACCATATTACAAATTATACATCAGAATCATTCAAAAGGATCTTTTGTTTCAATACAAACCAACCAATCTCTCCTGACTACATAGTAAGTTGGAATCTCTAGGCACTTAAAATAAAATGTCAAAGCTCCCTCAGCTAATTCAGATGACCAGATAGATTTGGGAAATACTGCCCTAAGTAAACCCACTGAATCTAATGTCTCTTCAGAACCTAGCACTGCACATAATTGAATATTCATACATATGCCAATTACGTACCTTTTGATTAGTAGGAGATTTGGAATCTTCAGAAGAAGCTGCATTCTTTGCATGTAGAAGAGTGATATCATCAAAATCAGTACATTTTGAAAGAACTGCAAATTTCTCCTTAAGAGGATCTGTCTCAACTCTACTTGGAGGAGGTGCAGAATCACAGCAGAACTCTTTCAACTTTTCCAGAGACTTTAAAACAACCCTGGTCCTTGGGCCTTTCTTTGGTTCTTAGCAAATTAGGAAAGAAAGAAAAAAAGTATTCTTATCTTCTTATGTCAACTCAGAATCAGCAAAGGATTGTTGTTTTTTTGTTTTGAAGTCATTCTCAGGGATCGCTCCTGACCATATGGGTTACTGGGGATTAAAACCGGTCAGCCACATGCAAGACAAACATCCTACCTTCTCTACTATCTCTCCAGCCCCTCACCATGGGATTTTAATATCTCTATTGTTTTGGGTTTGATACTATGCAGGACAGGAGCAATAGCACAGTGGGTAGGGTGTTTGCCTGAACGCGACCGACCCGGGTTCGATTTATCTGTCCCTCTAGGAGAGCCGGACAAGCTACTGAGAGTATCCCGCCCACACAGCAGAGCCTGGCAAGCTCCTCATGGAGTATTCGATATGCCAAAAACAGTAACAAATCTCACAGTGGAGACTGGTGCCCACTCAAGCAAATCAATGAACAATGGGATGACAGTGCTACAGTGCTACCATGCCCAGCTGTGCTCAGGGCTTACTCCTGACCCTCTATTCAGAGATCACACCTGACAGTGCTCAGGGGACCATATGTGGTGCAAGAAAACTACACCATCTCTTCAGCCCTCCTGCATAGGATTTTCTAAGGGATAGCTCCTCACTAAAGAAACGAGTCGAACTATAATATGTTAAGAAAATAAACATCTGAAACTAGAAAAATTAATGAATTAGCAGTAGCATATTTAACATATAGCTAAAACTTAAAATCAACAGTGAGGAAAACCAAGAATTAATTCTTCTTAACAGAACAAAATGTTTAAAAGTCTTGAGAATTGGAGCACCAAAGTCAGAAAAGAATCAGGAGCACAGGTTTACTGCAAGCAGAGATCAGTTTCTTCCCACCAGCTCTCAGAACACAGGCAGGCAGAGCGGTCCCCTCGAAACAAGCTGGGGTGACTCATAACTGGGCCATCTGACCAGCTTAATGATCAAAAGTTGAAGATACAATCAGAAGGGGCTCACCAAGGGAAAAAGAAAAAAGAACCACCAAAGACACTCCTGCTTTCCTGCCTCCACACATCTGCGCATGCAGTTATCTGACACTGGTGTGTTCTCGACCCCAATTTCCAAACTGTATTCATTCTTCAAGATCCACCTTGAAACTATCTTCATAAAACTCTGTTAATTCCTTTGTTTTAAAACATATTTTCTGCTCTCTGTTCCTATTACATGATCACATCTCTCTACCCAGAAGAATTCATACAACTAAAAACAAACAACCTGAGTTAAAAAAAAAAAATGGGCACATGACCTGAACAGACCTTTCCCCCACAGACCCAAAGATGGCCATTATGTACAGGAAAAGATGCTCATTATCACTTATTATTAAGAAAATCCAAGTCAAAACTATGACAAGTCACCTGTCAGAATGATGTCAGTGGACCCCACAGGTGGCTCACATGAATCAGGAGGAGAGAAAGACATGGTCACTTTCTCCTGATCCGACTCTGCCACCCAGAACCCAGGCTTACTGGGTTCTTGTCTCACCTCACAGAAAAGAATTTCAGGAGTAGACGAGCAGTGAAGTAAAACAGATCTTATTTGGAGGTTTTGAAGGAAAGGAGGAAGAAAAAGTGGGAGAGAGTGGAGAGTATCGTGCTCAAGAGAGAGTGCACAGCCTTCTCCAAGGGCAGAGAGCCCCTCCACACATCCCAGCATTAGACAGGAAAGCATGAAAGTACACATATCAAGAGGGTAGACGCGGGTGACACAGGTGCTCGGGTGAAACATGTGCTAATGTGCCACAGGTGCCCGGCCACTTAGATGCAAGCAGCACATTGGCTTGGATATCATATGCTGCCTTTCCTTTGTTCAAGGTGGCCTTTTCTCTAACCTATCCCAAAGTGGGGCTTCTTCCCAGGTAAAAGTCTGTTGCTAAGGAGATTACCAGAGGGATTGGGAGTGGTGATGGTCTTCTTTGAAATTCCTTTCCTGGTCTTTTGTTTCTGTGGGAGCTTCTCTGGGTCTGTTGCTGTAGATAGATGAGGGTCTTTTCAGGCCTTAGTTCCTGTTGTTCCTATTTTCTGCAAGGTCGGCTTTTGCCATTGCCTTGGGAGGGGGCCTTCCCTATCCAGCCTACCTCAAGAATAACTATACCAAAATATACCAAACAACAAGTACTGATAAGACTGTAGAAAAAAAAGGGAACCTTTGTGAGAATGCAAACTGGGACAAGTCCTGATGGAAAACAGTCTGGAGTTCTGCTTATGAAACTCTATTTTAAAATTAAGAGCCATGGGCTAAACTGGCTAGGATTCTGTGCCCTTGTCTAGCCCCTCTCCAAGTCAGGCTGCCTCCCCAACCTGGGCCTTCTCAAGTAAATTTCTGGCCAGGGTTACAGCCACTAACTGTCTGGAGACAAAGTGAAAATCTCCTTAGGAGTACATGGATTTTTATAACTTTCGATGAACAAAAATAATCCAAAGTCTCCTTTGAACTATTTCTGAACATAACTAAGTAGAAATAGGCAAAGGATTTGAGAACGTGGTTTCTATCCTGCATGGCCTATTCCTATAGGCACACTATGAAAATCACAAAACTGGAAAACAGCATTGAAGAATACCTGAAGGTTCTACAGAAAGCAATGATTCTATTCCATTTTTTTAGCACGGTCATATTATAACTTACTTGGAATGTTTTCACAGTTGGCAGCTAGCTTTGGGGTTTTTTTTCCATTTGGTTTTTTGTTTGCTTATGGCCTAGACTGAGCTCTTGAAGACACTCTTTTCTAAAGGAGTAAAACTTTATCCTTCCCTTTGAAGCAGTGAGAGTGTTGAAGTATAAGCACCAAACTATCACTTCCAAACATCCTCACTTCCATTGGCCTGTTTCATTTGCAGTTTGGTGAAGAACAGAAGCACAGAGTAGTGTATAATCTCCCAGAGTTCAGCACATCACTGCAGCCATGGATGAATCCAGAACTACTAAAACAGGCATTAGATGGATATGATACAGTCAGGTCTGCACTGCTGGAATAAAGCACATGAACTTGCCAGTGGGTTGGTGTATTTCTAGAACATCCACAGGACTCACATGCTGCTACAGAAACTGAAACCCAAAAAAAAGCAGACCACATAAATCACTGAATATCAGTAGTTTTTCCCCAATCACTATTGAGAAAGAAAACTTCCAGCTACTGGAGAAAGTTTGTCTTTAATGGAAGTCACACAGTAAACCGTGTCAGATTACAAATGACATCCTCAAGACTTTCCCTACTGTCTTCTTCAGCTCAGTATAGCTATTCGCAAAATGGTCCTGAGAAAAGGTCAACAGCAAGCAGACTGTTGTACCATGTTTTCTTTAAACAGATGAAAAAAGAAAGCCAGGATTCAAAACTTTCACTATTGCTTCCTGCTAATCATAGCCCTCAAAAGCATCCATACCTCAGAGTGAGCCAGATGAATTATCTGGATGAAAATTCAAGAGTAGGAATTATAGAAACAGTATGAGTGACTTCTCAAAATACTAAAAACAGAATTACATGGTCAGAGAGATAGCCCGTGCCTGGCAATGATCCATACCCATTCAATCTCTGTCACCAGATATGGTCCCCCTGAGGACTGCCAGGGGTCACTCCTGAGCACAAAGCCAGAAATGATCCCTGAGAATAGCAAGGTACAACCTGATTTCTCCATACTTCAAAGAGCTGGAAAGAATAAATGAGTCACAATGGCAGAGTGAGCACTTGTAGAATTTACTGAAAAATTAGAGAGATCACATCTATGGGGATATAAAGCAAAGTACATGAAATATGAATATCAATAAACAGCAAACTGTTATGCCTCGTCTCCTTTCATGTCCCCTTCAAAAAGAAAGATAGGGTGTTCTTCAATTTATCTTTCTCTTCAGGCATATGTCTTCATTCCTTCATTCACACTAAGAATTTCATGTTAACCCTAAGTCAGGGTCGGAGAAAGAGTACAGGGATTACAAGCACTAGCCTTGCCTAGCCACCCAGAGTTCAATCCCTGACCCCATTACGGTTCCCTGAGTACCACATCAGTCAGTAGTAATCCCTGAGCACAGAACTAGAAATTAGCCCTGAGTATATGTGCATCAGGATTTGTAATTGTTTTATTTGATCTTGTTTTTATTTATTTTTTGCTTTTTGGGTCACAGTGGGCAATACTCATAAGTTATTCCTGGCTCTGCATTCAGGAATTACCTCAGATACTGCTTGGGATACCATATGGGATGCAGGGGATCGAACCTGGGTTGACCTGATGCAAGGCAAACACCATTCCCAACATATTATCACTCTGGCCCCCAGGATTTCTTTTTAAGGTAAAAAAGAAAAAAAGAAAAGACCTTTCTCCAAAAAGGAAAAATAAATAAATAAATAAATAATGATATGGCATATACATTCAGTTGTCTCCTGTGCCCTCTGAAGAATGCAAGGATATCATTCTTGCATAATTTTGTGGGAGTAATTACAAGGGAACTCACCGAGGTTCCCAGCCATCACTGAATTATTTCTTTCTTCCTTTTCTTGAACTTTCACTTTCTTTTTAACAGGGCCATCATTCTCCAGTGGTCTCTTTTTACTTTTTTCAATTTTTGCAACCTTCATCAGAAAGATCAAAAAATGGCGTGAGGATGTAGCTCAGTGCAGAACACTCACACTACATGTTTGAGGTCCCAGGGTGTATGTCCCACATCACAAAAGTGTTAGTTCTAATCTCAAAACTTGATGATGAATGGTAAATAATCTGAACCATGAGTCTTTAAGTGACAAGGTATATGCCATCCACACTTCACAGGTTTATTTTCTTTTAGCTCTGGAAGGACTTCAGAGTGAACGTTTATCAAAAACAAGGTGCCTAAAAGTCAGTCTGTAATCCTTCCACAGTCTCATTTCCACATTCTTAGCAATCCCCTTTCACATTCTCAGAAATATCTCAGAGATGAACCCACCAAACTGATCACACTTAAGACATTCCATTACGAGTTTGTCCTTATTTATTTTTTAAAAGGTAAACAGCCATTTATTTTATTCATCATTAATTTTATTTTATTTTTATGGGGGGCGTTTACAACCAGTGGTGCTCAAGGGTCACTTCTGATACTTGTGGAAGAGCCATACGCAGAGCCAAGACCCAACCTGGGTGATTTGCGTGCAAAGCATGCATCTGAACCCCTGTAAGACCTCTACAAATCCTCAATATTTATTGAAGGGCAGCCAGTAACAGAGGAAAATCTGATCGACTGTCCATCACATCTCAGCAGCTAGGATGAAACATCCAGCTCTACAACGCGTCAGACTTGACAATCTGAACAATAAGGGCACAGATATTGCACTCCACAACTGCTTTTAGTGGGAGTTTTCTTCGAATAACCTAACCAAACATAAACAGAATAAACCTCCTCGTTCACCTCAGAGAAAGAGAAGATGGAGATTTAAAAACGTTTCCCATGCCCACTCACCCCTCACGGGAATGACAGCCAGAGACCTAAGTCTCTCAGATCTGCTCTCAAGAACCTTTACATCCTGGCCTCAAATATTTTCTACTTTCAAACTAAAATCTTACTATTTGGGTTAAGCTGATATTCTTAAACAGACTATCTTAATTACAATCGTTTACTATTTTCAAACTACGCCGAGGCCGCCCGGCTTTTCCCGCCTTTTCCTTCCCAGGTGCTGGTCCCGTGATCTCGCCGATTCTCGCGCTCAGTTCCCGGCTCCGCCCACTCGCCCACCAAGCCTCGCCTGGCCCATTCTAACCCCGCCCCTCCTCGGCGGCCCCGCCCCACTCACGGACCGAACTCACCACGTGTGGCGGCATCTGAGGCTGGAGAGCCGACGCTGGGGGAGCTGTTGAGTCAGAAGCCGGGTCAGCCTTCGCAGCTGCACCCGCTGAGGCAGAGGCAGAAGTCAGGATTCCCGCGGACTGGAAGAACCTGCTCAAAACCGCTTGCCGTGCAGGAGCTGGGCGGCAGGGAGCGGCGCCGCCGGAGGCAGGCCTGCGACCCGACATCGCGGGAGCCGGAATGACGGGCTGACACAGGCCTAAGGCGGGAGCGCGAGCGCGCGGCTGCAAGTTCCCCGCGTCCGCGGGCGCGAGCACGTCCTGACCCCGCGGAGCGCCGGGACGGGGGCGTGTTCTGGGCGTGTCTGGGGCGTGTCTAGGACGTATCGGGGGCGTGTCTGGCCGGGTGGGGCGGGGCGGGGGCGTGTATGGCCGTGTCGGGGCGGGGTGGGGGCGTGTCGGGGGCGGGTCCCCGCCTGAGCAAATGAGGCTCACGGGGCGGGGCTGCGTCAGTTTCGCGCTGAGTTTGGTGTGGAGTCCTGCGCTCCCCTGCAAGTTCGCAGCGTCTGCCACTTCGGAAATGGTTCGCCCGCTGAACTGTATTGTCGCCGTGTCGCAGAACATGGGCATCGGCAAGAACGGGGAGCTGCCCTGGCCCCCACTCAGGTACTTATCAGGCCGAAGGATGGGGATGATGGGGGTGTCCCCCGAGGGGTTGGGGGTCCTCACGCCTGGCGCGCGCTGTCCTAGAGCCACATGGATTAACCTCGGGTAAAAGGAAATCGTGCTTGGGACCGGAGCTGACCAGAGCTGACCGGAGCTGGGCTGCGCTTCCTGCAAATTCAGGAGCCTGGAGGCCAAGTTACTGATTCCCTAGCGGTTCCTTCTGCCCTGGGCGATCTCCCCCTCCCCGCTCCAGCGGTCTGACTCGGAGCAAAGTCCCAGCTTTGGTCTCTCACCCTCAGTCCCCTCTGGCCTCCACTTTAGCACGTCCTTTGTCCTGTGCATTAGATCCAGGAGCCCAGGGAATGATGTTCTAAGTACCGCTGTTTTCTGTCTTGCAGAAATGAATTCACATATTTCCGGAAAATGACCACCACCTCTTCAGTAGAAGGTAATCAGGATTTTTTTTTAAGCGATTGAGATTCCCGGAGAATCTTCAATAAGGTTACCAATGTAACCAAAATGCAGTTATCAAACTTCACAGAATACTTTTCCATGGTCATGTGGCACTTTTTTTCTTACCGTTGATCTGCATGCGGTTTTAAGGTTCAGATACATTCTTACTCGTTTTGTTTGCCTCCCCTGGAGGAAATTTTCTTTTTAAAGTTTATGTGGGTATGGCTGCAATAGAGGTATTGGGAGAACTTGGTGGAGGCAGCCATGGAGATACTGTCAGGAGACCAGAGAGGTCGGGAGTAACACTGGAAGAGACAAAAGCAGGAGGGAACAGTGGATAAAAGCAGTAACATAGTAGTTGATTTGGAGGTCAGAAAGTTCTGGTTGATGCAAGGAAGCACCAAGGACGAATTTGGATTTTCAGTTTTGAATCTGAGGCATTTGGAGAATGAAGAATGGTGTGCAATTGTGGTAATGATGGTATTGAAGCTCTGTGGATATTCGGGATAATTCTAAGCACAATTATTAACTAGGTAAATAATGTTAATAAGTTATTAACTAGGTAAATAATGCCACAGGAGAGAAGAACATAATCAATGAAAATGCATATGGAGTGGAAGGTGATCCCATTTAAAATATGAGACCTGTTGATTTGGTCATCAGAGAGATAGCAGAATAAACTTGGAAACTATAAGATAGGAAGGAGTGGGTGCTGCAGAATTTCAACAGGACAAAGACACTACGTCATATCTGGCACACCCTGCAGTGCTTAGGGCTTACTCCTGGGTCTATGCTCAGGAATCACTACTGATGAACTGGGAGGATTATATGGAGTACCAGGAATCAAACTCCTGGTGGGCTGTGTGCCTGGCAAGCACCCTACCTGCTGTACTATCATCCAGCCTCTGTATCTGGCACTTCTGTTACTGATAGACAAAATAGCAACAACCTGAAGCTAAGGAATTCTTATGATAGGGCTCGGGAGATAGTATAGCAGGTAGGGCTTTTGCCTTGTACACTGCCGACCAAGGGTCAATCCCAAGCATCTCATATGGCCCTTAGAGCCACCAGAAGTGATCTCTGAGCACCACTTGTGTGGCCCAAAAACAAAAAATGAATTTCTGGGAGCCACTGTCAAAGGTTCTAAGTTTGGTGTAGCTGAGTGTTCAGTGTCTACCTGTTAGCTAGTTTAGAGATACACAGGTACAGTATTTCTTAGATGAGTGCATTAAAAGGTACCAAGGATGCCTTAGCTCCTGTCTTTTTCTTTAATATGTTCATTTAAGAAAAGCCATCAACTTCACCGAGTTGTTAGGTCACTTCTCTACCATTTTCCTCAGAATTTATCAACAGAATGAATGCATGATTTGAATTTATCACTTGTTGTCTATTGTTTTTAATAGTTGATACCTGGAGTTAAGGAATTAACACCTAAATGCCCTGCCTTTGAATTTGCAGTGTATATGACATATAAGGTATCTTATGTTTGGTTGTTTTACTTACTCTTGAAGGAAATTCTTTTTCTAAATTTTGGAATTGTCTATAATTGGTGAAACAGTATGTGAGTAATACTTGAAGTTTTTTAAGCAGTTTTTTTTGTTTGTTTGTTTGTTTAAATAAAACCCAAATAGTAATCTTAGGGGTTTTGGTTTGAAGGCCACCTTTGCTATGCTTAGGGCTTTCTCCTGACTGCCTTTAAGGGTCACTGCTAGTGGTGCTCAGGGGAACCTTACATAGTGCCAGGAATTGCACACAGATCGGCTGTGAGCAAGGCAAGAGTGTCACCCACTGTACTCTATCTCCAGCCCCCCAAACTAATGACTTTTTAAGAAAACAGATTCATGTACTCCTTTGGGTAGTCAGGAAATAAAAATCAAGAATAATAGAACTATGTATATTTATTCAATCCAGATATCTGAGTCTTAAGATTTTTATTCCAAATATATTAAAACAAAAGTAAAAGCTATTTTTTGTGGATACATTATATTTGAAAAAAATTGTGACTGCAAGCACAATTAAAAGCGTTACTATACTATTTCTCTATGTCTTTATTACCCCAGCAACCCAAATAGTAGAAGTTGCTCTTTATAGATGTGGAAAGTGAACAAAGGAAAATAAGTATGACTTATCTAGTAGATGACAAGATAGTTTCACTTACTTTGATCCAGAAGTTTTATTCTTAATATACATGATTATAATTCAGTTCAATACATTACAGGGCAGTTGGGGAGCTAGTTCGTTCAGTGGGCTGGTTTGGGGCAGCTAGGGAGTCCCAGTAGCTCTTCCCCCTCGGTGCCCACTCGCCTAGCCCTGGCCGCCCAGGCCACCTGCAGAGGGAAGAGGAAATGAGGGCCAAGCCGGTTGATTGATCAGTTACCCTTTATTCCATTCTAGTCTCACACTGCCCCTCATTGTGTCTCCAGCTCATCTCTCTGCATTCCAACTTGCAGCCTGGGCTCTCTCTCTCTCTCTCCTCTCTGGATTCTAACTCTGACTTCTCCCCCAAGACTCCCTAACTCCCCTTTCCTGCCTCTGTACTTGTCTCTCCACCCTTTCCCCTCTGGGCCCATGCTATACCCAGACTGGTAGCAAAATCAACATAAGAAAGCCCTTCCTGACTGCCCTTCAGGCTCTAGGGCGGATACACCACCCAGAGGTATTAGTCTTCTCCTAGCATCTTAATTAACATCTTAAATTATTTTTGTTTGGGCACAGTAAGAGATACATTGAGGCTTGTAGGTTAGCTCTCCTGGGAACATCTTGCCACAGACTCTCAGACTACAGTTCTTAGGCCAGATTATCATTCCTAACCCTAGCTGGGTCCGAATCTAATTATTACTTTTTGGATCATGACAGAATTTTTCCATGACCAAGCTCTTAACTTATAGTTAAGCATCATGGCACTTTGACCAGGCCCATCTCGATGCCAGGGTAGCACATAGCTCACCACTTGCCCTGGGTCATCAAGTCCCTTGTCAGGACCCTGCTTTTGGGGAGCTAGGAAGTAAGAGCGACTGAGGCTTAAGTTGAGAGAACAGATGCCCAGAAGGTAAATATCACTTAGTCAATTAACTCCCACATTACAAAAGCATAGCATTTACTATCTTCCTGTGCCTGTATAAAAAGGACATTGCTCTGAACAAACTATGCAAAGAATTTAAGGAGAAGAGGAAAATAGTATTTACAAGTCAACAGAGCACAAAGAAAGACGTTACAAATAAACACAGGAATGGGAGCACTGTGATGGGAGTAACCCAAATAAACCTAAGCTTCCTGTGGCAATGTTATCATACAGGCTAGAGCAAACACTCTACATCTAAAAGTCTGGGATTCAATTCCCAGCACCACATGATCTCCATAAGTAGTTTTTTATGGAGGGAAAACAAAAGTTTCTGAGTATCACCAGTTATGACCCAAAACACAAACCAAAAAAGCCGCAGTAGCCAGAGATCATGCAGAGGTTAAGGTGCTTGTCTTGAAATGGCCACATTTGGTCAGTGTCCTACACCACATGGTTCCCCAGGATGCAAGCTAGGTTGTCCATGTGCAAGGCAAGTGTTCTATCCACTAGGTGTCACTGTGACAATTGCATGTACATAAGAAAATATATATGGATCGTCCCAAAGTATACTTCAGCTGTTTTGGTGATTTTTATAGGTAAACAGAATCTGGTGATAATGGGTAGGAAGACGTGGTTCTCCATTCCTGAGAAGAATCGACCTTTAAAGGACAGAATCAATTTAGTTCTCAGTAGAGAGCTCAAGTAAGTATTGGATAATTCACTACAAGAAACTCATCTGTCATTTCTCATGGTGGGATCAAAATGTATGAGTGTCTGGACTGGAGAGATAATACAGTGGGTAGGGCACTTGCTTTGCACATGATCAACCCAGGTGTGGTCCCCAGAGCACTGCCAGGAGTGACCCCTGAGCACATAAGCCCTAAGAACCACCAGGTGTGGCCCAAAAACAACAACAAAAACTTTTTCATTAAAAAAGAGGAATATGGGACTAGAGCAGTAATATAATGGGGAGAGCATTTGCCTTGCCCACAGCCAACCCGGGTTCAATTCCCAGCATCTTTTTTTACCCAGCATCTTATATGGTCTCCCGAGCACTGTCAGGAGTAATTCCTTGAGTGAAAAGCTAGGAGTGACCCCTGAGCATCGCTGGGTGTGACCCAAAAAAGAAAAAAATACATATATATTTATGTGTATATATATATATATGTATGTATCTATGTATGTATGTATGTATGTATGGAGAGAGAGAGCTATTCATAAAGTTCCTTGGTATAAAAGTGATATTGATAATGAGTGAGCTGTTATTTATGCCACATGACAATAACTTACTCTGCCCAAGTGGTTGATTTCATTCCACCATCAGTGGGTGTGGCCATGGGGGCTCCTGAACACTATGGGGTGGCCTGGGTAAAAGCACCATTGCAGGGTCCAAGCAGTATCACATCCTGAAGCCCTGGCATTAACCAGCTGCTCAAGAATCTCAGGAAGGGCCCCAGAGCCTCTTGTACTTCTTGGGAGACCCCCACCTCAAAAAAAAAATAATAAAAATTTAAAAGTAACATAAAATCTCACTCAGATTACAAATTTCCAAGTTTCTTTATGCCATTACTTAATAGATTCTAATATGTTATGCAGTGTGATGACTTTTCATAATTTCACATAAAATCAAAGTGAATGTGTTTGGGGACTTGTCAGGTTTTTCTCTCCCTTGATGCCACTCTAAATGCAAAGTATTGGACCAGAGTATTGCTCAATGTTAGAGCAAGTACATGTTGTTGGGTTTTTTGTTTTGTTTTGTTTTGCACGTGTGGAGCATTAGGTTCAATTCCCTACACCAAAAGAATCTTTTTCCCCAACATATTGAAATAGTCCTGGATGCTCTGCTAAGTATTTTCCTGTCCTCTAACATTGAAGTAGGCAGTTCTGAAAGCCTGGAAATAACCTAGGAATTTGTTCTCATTAATCATATTAAAACTGCTACAAACTCATCCCCACTGCTTTGAATTCCCCTTGACCTCTCCATCATTTATTCTACATGTTGTGATGTATCATAATTTCTATTTGTCTCTTCAGTTGTTGTTGTTCACAATGCTTATACCCCACTAAACTTCTGAAACTGAAGAAATGAGGATGGTAGAGGTGACCTAAATTAGATCTGATGGTGGAGTTTGGGATTTGACATGATTTTTCTCTTTCAAAACAGTAGTTCATCTGAAAGAGAGTATGGTGGCACAATGCAGACAGTGCTGCTTGAGAACAGTGTATACTAGGGTTCCACCAGAGAATCGATACCAGATAAAGCTAAGCTTTATCACAAAGAATTGGTATCCACAAGTGTAGGGATTGGGTAGGCAAATTCAAAGACCTAATGCATAGACCAACTGGGAGCCTGGAACTCTCGGTGGGGGCTGAAGCAGCAGTCTGTCCACAGGTGAAATTTCCTCAGGGACCCCACAGATCTTTTTCTAAGACCTTTAAACTGACTGAATTGGGCCACTCAGTTATCATATTATTGACTTTAAACACAACTTCAAAATTCATCTTCGTGGCAACACCTAGATTAATGTCTAAATAATTGAAAACTATAGCCTAGCCAAGTAAACAAGCATCCAATTTATTTCCTGATGACAGACTAAAGAGATTCAGGCTTACTTCGATTTTTCTCCCAAATTTTGCCTACAATGACATAGCAGAAAACCTGGTATAATGCCAGAATATGTACAGTGATTGCCTCTGGGAGATGAGGAGTATGTTGAAATAAGTGTTATATCTGTCTCAGACTGACCATTGTCTTTAGGTTGCTGAGATATTGTGATTATCTTTACTTGGTATAATCCAAATTCAGAGACTATTACCATGCCCAGAAATTCTTTAATAACATATTCTTGAATACTACTCCAGTTTATTTATGGCTATCTTGAGCTAAAGCAAACATAAAGCAGTCTCAGTGGGGGAGATGTTCGGTTGAGCCAGCAAATCTCCTCAAATGATGAGTCTAATTTCTTCTTTATAACCCCCCCTGTGGTGTATGTAATTGGCTTTGGCTGTTTCTTATGTATGTATATATAACGTTTATTGGTATATTTTACTTTTTAAGGCACAGAGAACATTTTAGGTCTTTATTATCAAGCATGCCAAGGAAAAAATAGATACCAGTGGACAAAGAATTCAGAGCTGATTTTTTTGTTCTGCATTAATACTTGTTGTTCAGTGTCACACATATTCTCAGTGTCTGTTTTGTGCTAGCACTGAGGTCCAGAGTAAAAGGGAAGAGGCTACTCATGTTAATCATTATTGCTCGTGTAAACTTTTAGAGATTTCCAGTTTTTCATCACCATTTCATTCAGTTAAGAAAAAGCTGAATCCTTGGGCTGGAGAGATAGCACAGCGGGTAGGGCATTTGCCTTGCACGCGGCCGACCCGGGTTCAAATCCCAGCATCCCATATGGTCCCCTGAGCACCACCAGGAGTAATTCCTGAGTGCAGAACCAGGAGTAACCCCTGTGCATCACCAGGTGTGACCCAAAAAGCAAAAAAAAAAAAAAAAAAGAAGAAGAAGAAAAAGAAAAAGCTGAATCCTTAAGGTAACTCCAAAGTTTGTTGGCAGATAATAATTATTTGGGTAGGTATTTCTTTTTAAGGTATGGGGAGGGGGAACTCCCTTCCATAAGCTTTCAAGACGATCAGATTGTTGCTTTAAACATGCCTTACACATGGGTCAGGAGATGAATGAAAGGGCTGGAGCAAATATTTTGCTTGTGAAAGGATCAACTTTCGTTTCTAGCACCACAGGGTCTCATGAGCACTGTCAGGGGTAATTCCTAAGCACCACCAGGTATGAAATGCTACGCAGTACATTTACAAAACATTGGCGTTTTGTCAGAATGTTAGCATACAATCGACCAGTTCCACCCAAGAGAGATGAAAACATGAAATGAGAAATCACATATGCAAGTGTCCGTAACAGTGTTCATGGCACCATCATTAGTAATAGTGAAAAGTAAAAACACCTAACTGTCCTGCAAGTGAAGAATGAATGAACAGAATGTGTTTTGTCTGCAAACAGTGGAGTATTGTTCCATTTTAAAAAGAAATAGAGGGCTATTACATGCTACATAGATGAACTTTGAAAACAATACACTGATTGGAAAAAAGAAACAGACACAAAAGGCCAGATGATTCCTTTTATAGCCAACTTAGATAATTCCGTAGAAACAGTAGATTTTATTGGTTGCCTGTGTTATTTATGGGTGGGGAGTAAGAAATTGCTCTTAATGAATTGAAGGTTCTTTTGGGATTGATGGAAATGTCTTAAAAGTAGTGAGTGAATATTGACTGCACAACTCATGAATATGCTAAAAGGTTCCTGAGTTCTGCACATTAAAAAGGATAAATTCTGTGATATGCAGCTTATATTTCTGTAAACCATTTTTTTTTAAGTCTCAGAGACCAAAAATTAAATAAAATTTAGTTTACTGCTGTAGCTTTGACAGCATCTTTAGAAAATCGCAAAATTGCCTGGGTGATAAAAGATGGTGTGAAACAATTTACACCATCTAACATTTCGTGGCATAATGAATGTTTATGGTCTCACTATCGTATTCTCCACAGTGATTAAAACTTCCCTCCTCTGTGTACTTCAAGTGGCAAATCGTTAGCGCACAGTACTTGTAAAATTTCCCTCCTCTTGGAGTGCAGCTCTCCCTACATTTGGTATAGCAGAGACCCACTGGCTTGATCTCTAACATGCACTGTTACATCTATTCATTTTGTAGCATTGGCCTTGATGATCCTTAACTTGTCTACCTGCTAACTGAGATTAATGATTACCAGTTCTTAGTGTGATTTTGAAAGTTAACTAAAATTTTGTTGGATTTCTTTTATAGAGAGAGAGGAGAGTGTCATACCCAGCAAAGCTCAGGGGTTACTCCCGGCTCTGCACACAGGAATTATTTCTGGTGGTTCTTAGGGGATCATATGGAATGGTGGGAATCAAACCCGGGTCCCTGCATGCAAGGCAAACGCCTCACCTGCTATACTATCACTCCAGCTCCAAAATTTTATTTAATTTCTGATCCACAACCATCCCTTCAGAGTACAGCTCCCACTCCCCCAATTTTTGTTACTTTAATAAGTTGCCTTACCTTCTAGCTTTTAGGATATATTAATAAGATCCAAAAAACAAGCTTGTGAACTCATTTTCATCTTACCCTATTTCTTTACTCTTCCTTTCCTCAATCTTAATAAAGATCCTCCTCTTAAAAAAAGAAAGAAAGAAACAGCAGTAGCAATAGTGCAGGAGTTAGGGCTTGCATGTGTAGCCAACTCCAATTTGATCGCTGGCCTGGCGTGTGGTCCCCTGACTAACACTGGGAGTGTCTGCTATGGGCTTGGTGAGGAGTGGGAGTCATGCCTGGCATTGCTGAGAGCATCGTACAATGTCAGGGAACATACTTTTTTTTTTTTTATGTTTTCAGTCTTTCAGTCCATAATGCCATCTGTATGTCTCCCTCTTCTATGGCAGGCACTATGGAAAAAGATTGTTGTATGGTGCCTGGGACCAGAGGTTACAGATTTAGAGGCCTAAATCTAAAGCAGGCTACACTGTCTTGCCATCTGAAGGGATTAATCCCACAGGCTCATGCCCCATGAATACCAGTGAAGAATCTGTTGTCTAAATAAGAAGGAGCTTGGGGTCCAAAGTCAGGCGACTGGAATTCAAACTACAGGTTCAGTATTTACCAGGTATGGGAACACTGGTTCCTTCACCCTTCAGTCTCAGTTTCCGCTTCTCTGAAAGTTAATATCAGGGCCAAAGAGTACAGCAGGTAGGTACTCTCCTTGGATGCATCCGACACCATATATAGTTCCCTGAGCCCAGCGCTAGGAGTAAGCCCTGAGCACTGCTAGGTGTGGCCCAAAAACAAAACAGAAAATCAGACAATATTAGTATCAAAATAGACCTTTTAGTAACTGTCAAGTGTATGAGCTATGTAAAGCTCTGCCTGATCTCACTGATTGAGAGAGCAGGTAGGCATTCAATAAAGACAAAATATTTCCTTTCTTTGAGGTATAAATGACTTTCTTCATTATATTAGTTTAATAGAATGTTTATATTAAACATGTGTTTTATAGTGGTTGATATTAGTATACTTGATAAAAAGAGTACCATAATCTTTATTTGCCACTGTAGCAATTTTAAATTTGCCTTATAGCATCATTAGCTATAGTCACCATGCCGTGCATTACATCACTGATTTATTTGTTTTATATCTGGAAGTTTGTGCCGTTGGTCTTCTTCACCCATTTTTACCCAGCCTTTAACCTCCATAGCTAACCATTGGTTTGGTTTTCGATTCCACCTTCTTTGAGATTGGCTTGAAAGGAATGGGAAGGAGAATCTGAATGGGAGGGGCACAATTCTGCACTTCGTCAAAATGCATAACACAATGCCCAGTAATAGTGTCCCTTCCCCACGGTCCCTTGGGCCATCTCCACCCTTTCAGGCCTCTCTCCCTTCCCCTTTGGACTTCCCTTGGCAGTCTTTGGATTCTTATTGTCAAGGCTCAAAGACTGGTTTTTGCTTTGCTGCTTTACTTTGTAAGTTCCTGCAGTTTGTTTATGTAACACATGACATCTTTCTCCTTCTGACATTTGCATGGGTAAAGGAGCCACAGTCAGTGGTCCCCAGGGAGCTAGTCCCAGTTTAGTGTCTGGTAACCACTTTCTGGGGTGCTCAGGGGGACATGTGTTGGCAGTGATCAAACCGGGCCACCTCTGTGTATACAGCATGTGCTCTGCCCTTTAAGCTAGGTTTCTGGCCCTCCTAGCATGACTCCTTTCAGTTCCACCTGAGTTTTCCAAAAGGCAAGATCTCATTATTTTCTGTAGCTGAGTAGTATCCATTGTATACACCCAATTTCACCCACTCACCTGTCACTAGATACTTGGGTTTTTTCTATACCTTCACTATTTTATGTGTTCAGCCCACTGAAATATCTCTCAAGTCCTTGACAGAAAGTTCCAAACTATATTCATTCAAGGTTAAATCTCTTTTTTCAACTTTGTTTTTGGTCACATCCAGTGGTGCTAAGGACTTATGCTCAGTGATCACACCTGACAGTGTTTTGGAGACAATATGAAATGTTCAAGGTCGGCCATTTGCAGGGCAAGCGCCTTAAGCTCTGTATACTCTTCAGCCCCTTTTCCCAACATTTTATCATAGAAACCAAAAACATTCAAAGAGGACCGAGGATGTTAATTACTCAAGAGTACATACAAGTATAGGGTCCTGGGTTCTTGTCCCCAGCATTGCACAGCCTCTGGGCACTGCCTCATGCCCTAAACTTGTGATTTAGGGTGTAAGCTACCAGTTGTAGCCCTAGGAACTCCTGAGTCTTATTGGGAATCACCCCAGAAAAACTTTTTTTTAATTATTTTTTATTGAATCACTGTGAAATACAGTTACAAAGTTTTTATATTTGATCCACCACCAAACCCCCGCAAACCCCCTTCCCACTCCCCCTCTGCCTGTGTGGCAGACATTTTTCACTTTACTCTTTCCTTACTTCAATTACATTCAATTTTCAACAGGAATCTCACTATTATTATTTGGAGGTTTTCCTCCAACAGTCAGACATGCTGGATGGCATCAATAGATTGTATGTTTTCATTTTTCATTAGCAGCCACGCAGTTTGGAGATGTCCCAGTCCCGCATCCCGGAGCCATGTTAGTAGCTGCTCAGTGTCGCCGGGGCTCCATCTGGAGAAGGCATACCGGCTGTACCTCCTCTGTCTGGCTCCCTGGTGTTGCTAGCCCGGTCTGGGGTCTGGAGCATTCTCCGGCCTGCGTGGCTTACCGGAACGCCCGGATTCTTCTCTGTTGAATGCGGCAAGATGGCACTGAGGGTGGGTTGAGGGCGTGACTTCTGGCAGCTGGGGTGACCTGGAGACTGGACTGCTGCTGCCCCACTCCAGTGCCCCCCTGCAGTCTGGAGATGCCCCAGTCTCGCATCCCGGAGCCGTGTTAGTAGCTGCTCAGTGTCTCCGGGGCTCCATCTGGAGAAGGCAAGAAAAACAACTTTTAAATGTGGAGGAAGAACCTCCCAGTTCATACCTGTATACCCATCACATGGTCTTTACAATTAACACTTTACTGTTCTTATTTTTTTTGTATCCATTTATTCATCAGTTGGTCTTGTCCTTTCTCTACATTTCAATGTAAATTGCAGATATTAGTATTTTCCTTTCAATATTAAAGCATATGTATTATTAAATTTTTCTTTATAATATTTTCGGGGAATAAATACTACATACAAAGAAATATGCGGATCTTAAGTTTCAACAAATATGTATACTTACATTAATCCCATTCAAAACAGAAAACATTTACCAAGATATTCCCTCCAAAGATAACTTTTAGGACTTTTTTCCTTTGTAAACATCATGAGTAATCAGATATGTTTTTTTTAATTATATTTTGGACCATAAGTGTGGCATAAATTATTATTCCTAGTCTATAATAAAGATGGAAATTTTTTTGTTGAAAGGATTTGTGTTTGTGATATTTGTAATTCAGTAGTATGAATGACTTATAGAAATTATGATGTAGCTCTCTTTTTTTAACCTTAGAGAACCTCCAACAGGAGCTCATTTTCTTGCCAAAAGTCTTGATGATGCCTTAAAACTTATTGAGCAGCCAGAATTAACAAATAAAGTGGACATGGTTTGGATAGTGGGAGGCAGCTCTGTGTATCAGGTAAGTAAAGTTCTCTCTAAGTAGCAGAAAACTATGCCTTTCCTTCATCTCCCCTTGACAACCGAACCAATTTAAAAAACTAAGCATCTCCAAGCTCGCTTGGATCGGGACTGGGCCTCCTCCCCTCAGGTCTCCAGTTTTCCAGTAGCTTGGCAGTCACACCCACAAACTGCCCCTGGCGCCATGTAATCTCATCAATGCCCAAGACCCAGAGATTATAAACTAAAGCTCCCAGAAGAGAATGACACAGAATTTCCTAGACATTATATTCTATCCATAGTAAGCAATACAAAGCAAATCGTCTAGCATTGCCTTTTCAGCAGGTTTGAGTGGTGGTGGGACTGATGTCAAAATATCGAATGTAACCAAAGTAGAGAGAGAATATGGGGGGAAATTGTCTGCCACACAAGTAGGGAAAGGGCTGGAACGGGGTTGGTGGGGGAAAATACTGGGGATTTTGGTAGTGGAAAGTGTGCGCTGGTGAAGGAGTGGGTGTTTGATGATTATATGACCAAAATTCAAACATGAAAGCTTTGTAACTGTATCTCACAGTGAGTCAAAAAAAGGGGGGAGAAAATAATAATAAAATAAACTTAACATTCAGAATGGAATTTTAAAAAAAGTAATGTGGAGTTCATGCCCAATTCAATCAGCTTAATCAATAGCTGAATAAATAGCAGTATAAAAATAAAAAACTAAGCATGAGAAAGGGAAGTACTTTATCCTCACAGTATGTTATATGGGTTGCCTATTTTAATTACTGGGTTTTTGATACATTTTCAAGTAAGTATGATATTGAACTATTCAAATGAATCCTAACAAATACAGAAATTACTTTTATTAGTACCTTAAGAAATACATTCCTATCTACAGTACTATAGACTGTAGTTAGAAAAGTCACTAAAAATATAAGACCAAATATAGTCATTAGCCACAAAAGGCAGAATACTTTACCTGCTACCATTGTAATTATGTCCTGAGAAATGGAAGTATTATTAAATTTTACATAAATGTATCAAGTATGCTCTTGGGAATCTTCTGTAGTCCAAATCTTATAAAATTATGTTTTCTTACCCACATATATGGAGCAATAGCCCAGCGGGTAGGGCGTTTGCCTCGCACATCGCCAACCTGGGTTTGATTCCTCTGCCCCTCTCAGAGAGCCTGGCAAGCTGCCCGTGGCGTATTCGATATGCCAAAAACAGTAACAACAAGTCTCACAATGGAGACGTTACTGCGTTACTGGTGCCCGCTCGAGCAAATCGATGAGCAACGGGATGACAGTGATAGTGATAGTGATTAGATAGATAGATAGATAGATAGATAGATAGATAGATAGATAGATAGATAGATAGATAGATTTTTTTTTCTTTTTGGGTCACACCTGGTGATGCACAGGGGTTACTTCTGGCTCCACACTCAGGAATTACTCCTGGCTGTGCTCAGGAGACCATATGGGATGCTGGGAATCGAACCCGGGTCGGCCGTGTGCAAGGCAAATGCCCTACCCGCTGTGCTATCGCTCCAGCCCCTAGTGATAATATATATTAATAAATATATATACATACACACACACACTCACACACACACATACACACACAGTCTTTCCTGTGGAGGGTAAATAGATGATTTGGGGTTCCTAATAACCAGAGCAAAAAGACAAAAATGAAAAAAAGAGTTTATGTATTCAAGCTAGAGGCCAGACTTTATATTTAAACTCCTTTTTAGAATTATTGTTACTGATTGGTGCCATTCTTAAGCAAGGCCTGCTCTGCAGGGTCTTAGACTAAAGAACAGAATATTTCAGCAGCAATCTTTGGTTCTGTAACGAGTTCCTTGGCATGTCTTTAATACTTAGGAAGTATTTGATAATTGAAACAAATAAAAAATAACAGGATTTCTGTGTCTTTCAATACAGCTCAATAAGGTAACTGATGCATTTTTGTTTTATTTCAAAGGAAGTTATGAACAAGCCGGGCCATTTGAGACTGTTTGTGACAAGAATCATGCAGGAATTTGAATGTGACACATTTTTTCCAGAAATTGATTTGGAGAAATATAAACTTCTTACTGAGTAAGTATAATTTATCATTTGGCATGAAGCATTTTGAGATCTTCTGCTTAAGCATTGTAGTAAAAAAGGCCAGCCTGGGTTTGATCCCCGGCACCTCATATGGTCCCCCCAACCCCCACTCAGGATTCCTGAGCACAGGGTCAGGAGTAAGCCCTAAACAACACCAGGTGTGGTAAAGAAAAACAAAAATAAAACAGGATAAAAATGGAAAAGTAAAAGAAATAATTATGGCATAAATTCAGTGTAGTATGTTTTATAGACAGATGCATTGGGAACTTTTGGAAATCTGCATTGAGCAGACATGGGGATGCACGGGTTTTAATGATTTCACTAAAATTCAGAGCTCAGTCATCACATCAGTCTGCAGTCTGTATCAGATGCTGCTGTGGACACTATGGAAACCGTTTACAAAGACGGATGCTGTTTCCGATGGTCTCTGCTATCTTCTGCTACATTCTTTGTAGTAGAAACTTCACCACACTGTTGTGATTATAACGGTGAGTCTGTCAGGATTTGAAAACCTATTATATTTTCATCTAAAGGCTCTTTTCAAGACTGGGATATAGCTCTAAGAGCTGGAGCACATGCCTTGCCTGCTCAAGGCCCCAAGTTGAGCATTGAATACCCGCACAGCCCCACCCAGCAGCCGCACTTGTGGCCCGGGTGGCCCCTAGCACCGAACTAGCCAAGTCATACTGACAGTGCCAACCCCCAGCACTGCTCGGAAGCCTCACCGACGAAGGAATAGGACTTTTCAGCTGTTCATTCTAGAGCAAAAGTACAAAATTAATTACATCAGCACTTTTACATTAACTTTTAACACATTCTTTAAAATATTCTGTTTTAGTCTAGACATTATTC
Organism: Sorex araneus; assembly: GCF_027595985.1. NCBI lineage: Eukaryota > Metazoa > Chordata > Mammalia > Eulipotyphla > Soricidae > Sorex > Sorex araneus. The sequence goes on along the minus strand of NC_073302.1, from coordinate 157,483,083 downwards.
TAAGAGTGTGACTTTGTTTTTGCAAATAACTTCCTCAGGCTAAACATACAGAGCCTATTTTGAATAAATGGACAGCCAAGCTTTGAAAAATAATCTATTACTGTATGATAATAGTCTTGAATCAAATTAAATATGTGCCTTTTTGGGCTCTTAAAACTTGCTTCTAGGGACCAGAGTCATAGTATAGTGGGTAGGCCATTTGCCTTGAACACAGCTGACCCAGGTTCAATCCCCGGCACCCCATATGTTCCCCTGCGCACAGCCAGATGTGGCCCAAAAACGCTAGTTAATGCTTATTAACAACTAGTATGTGTATTGCATGATTGGGGGGGGTGGATATGTGGGCCACACCTCGCAGTGTTTAGGGCCTTGTCCGGGCTTGTTCAAGAGTGACTCCTGGTAATAATTGAGGGACCATGTATGGTGGTGGTATTAAGCCAACATTGGCTGCATCCAGAGTATGCTTCTTTCCTGCTTTTGTTAGGGCAGGGCTAACAAACAACGGAGTCGCTCAGAGACAGAGGCCACACAGAGATGCAGAATTTATTCTCATTCACCCAAGCAATAGCGCTGCAGGTTCACAAGTCCAAGAATCTTGGAACCCCGAGCATTGGCAAGGCTTTTTTTTAGGCTATACAGCAGGATACAGTATATCAAGTCAAAGTGGGACACATCTTGTCCTTCCACATGCCAGCTGTATTTCAGTCTTATCTCAGCCCCAGCAGCTGCAGAGGTACATTCCCACATTCCAACTCTTAGCTCTCTCTAGCTCTCTCTTTTTTTTTTATCAGCGTGATATACAGGTACAGAGTTTTTATGATTGGGTTTCATTCATACAATGATCAGACACCCATCCATCCCTCCACCAGTGTACATTTTCCGCCACCAATATCCTCAGTTTCCCTCCCGTCACCCCCACCCCACCCCACCCCATCCCCTGTCTCTGGCTACACTTTTCCTTTTTACTCTCTACTTCAGGGCATTATGGTTTGCAATACAGATACTGAATGAGAAAAAATTATTTAGCCAATACCTGTCAGATAAGGGGTTAATATTCAGGATATACAAGACACTGGTAAAACTTTACAAGAAAAAAATCTCCAACCCCATCAGAAAATGGGGAGAAGAAAAGTCTTATCTCTCTTACACGGAGCAGAGAAACTCCTACACTTGCATTTTTCCACCAGACCTCTCATCTTAGCATTACCGTCAAAGAAACATTTGTTCTGATGAGACAGTGACCTTGGGTGCTATCTTGAGCCTAAGGGGAGGCTGGAGGATCTATTTAATCTTAAAATGGCAGCACTTTTGTCTCAATTCAAAATGGCTTCACCACTTCATACAAGGCAGGCAAGCGCCCTGTCCTATGCAATCACTCCAGCCCCTGACACTGCAACGATTTTTATGATAAAACTTGTATTTCTGGAGATAAATGTACTTGGTATTCATATGTAGTCTCCTGTTTAGTAATACTTAGTTGACAGTTTGTTCATCTTTATTCATAAAGGATATTGCATGCCATTTTCTTTCCTTTTCTTATTTTAATGCCTTCACGTGGTTTGGATATAGGGATAATACCAGTCTCACAGATGACTTGGCAAATAAATGCTCTCTTACATGTATTTTTTGGAAAAGTTTGTACAGAATTGGTATTATTTCTTAAATGTCTTAGAAAATCTTAATGGTGAATAGATGGAAATAGGAACTTTGTGGAAAGGCTGAGTGCAGGAATACTGCTCTGAAATGGACATTATGAAATGAAAAGCCCTTCTTTCCCTGGCAGCCTTTGGTGGCTCTATACCTCTGGACACTGCAGCGACACAGCAGACTTTAACCTGGGCAGGTGGATCCCACCAGAGCAGCCTATAGTAGTTTGTCTTTGAGAAGTAGACAAGAGAGGAAAGTTCCACTGCTTCTCTCCTGCTTCTCTCTTTCTCTTCAGCCTCCCCTCCCCTCCGTCTCTGTTCATCTAGGAACTTGGCATTGCGCCACACTGTCCAGTAAGGCACCCAGCGCCTCCCTTGGTCTGGCATCTTTCCATGCAGCTCCCACTTGGTTCAGATTGGTATGGTCCCTCTCCGTGCCCCTCAGTCATCACATCAGTTTCCACTGAAATACAGTACCTCTCATTCATGCACGTTTCCTGGTCCTGGAAAACACCGGGTAGGTGAAAGATGAACGGAGGACAGTCATGAAGAGAGGAAAGGTGACCTGTAGATGAAGTCACAGCTGGCAGAAGCTTCCAAACAGAAATCAATACGGACACGGTCAGATGGTTTCGCTCTGCTCCTGCCTCTTCTCGCCCAGAGCTGGTCTCTCTCCAGTCCTCCTTGGCACAGCAACCACTCCAGTCAGCCTGCACCCATCATCCCTGAGGAAAGCTCACTCTCAGACTGTTTCATGGTGGAAATCCAGCCAAATCAGCAGGTCCAGCATTTAACAGCAGGAGATTTCTGCTTAATGAGCCCCATATAGGCTTTTCTAATCAACCTTCCATGTGGCCATGGTGTCAGAGGACAAAGACCCCCACAAGTGGTTGTGTAGGGAGTTGGCTCAGGGCTGGGCCTGATGCCCTCCATCGGTAGGCAGCTTGAAGTGAATCTGCTGGGTGCCACCTGAGTGTCCAGCACAAGCCTGGACCGTAACTGTCCTCCTTACCTAGGCGTCTTTCTCCTCCTGGAGCCCCTGCTGCTTTATAGAGTCTTCATTTGAGCTTAGTTGTCATTTGTTTCCTACAGATAACTATTTTAAGAACTCTGTTTACCTCTCCCTTAGATACATTGCTGCTGCTTCTGAAATATAAATTATTCACGTAATAACACCTTTTTTTCCTTTCCTTACACATTATGCGACTATTACCTTCATGTTTCTAATTATATTTTCTAATCAAGATAATATCATCTATAATTAGCCAGCAAAGGGTTAACACCTAATCATTTTCTTTTTAAAATAAGGCCTACACACAGCAAGTAATGTTAAACCCAGCTCTGTGGGCCTGCTGGCATCCTGCTTGGGCTAGGCGGAGCTCAGGGGCCAGAACTGGCGGTACTTGGGGGCACAGGCATGGCCAAAATTGAACTCGGGGCCTTTGTGCATGCCAGCATGAGCTCCATCATTTGAGCTGTCTCCCTAGCCCGTAACTATTATTTTGGAGAAGAGGGGTTGGAAAAGCAAGTGCAAGTCAAGGGGTGCTCAGGAGGTCAGGGCAGGGAGCCCCAACATTGATTTTCAGCCAGCCAGGTCCACAGTTCCAAAGAAGAGCCCGAGAATGCCAGGCTGACCATGCCCTTCGGTGTGAGGGACAGCAGGGCCACAGTGTGGCACAGAGGGTCTCTAGAACTTACACATCTTGCATGACTGAAACTTTATACTCTTGAGTAAGAATATTAGGGTTTTTGTGTATCCTTTTCCCCCCTCCCACCTGACACCCAGTCTCTGGCTGTTCCCAGCAGTTTGACTCTTAGACACTCCCAGAAATAGAATCCTGAGGTACACAGCTGCCCATGACTGGCTTTGCTTAGAGTGAGCCCCTTTCTGTTTGTCTTGTTGCATATGGCAGAATGTTGTTTTCTTTAAGGCAGAATAATACTCCATTTATAGTACACATCACATTTTGTTCCTCTCGTCATCTCAGGTTGCTTCTACTTCTTGGCTTGTGTCAATAGTGCTGCAGTAAACACAGCATGTGTCTCTTAAGTTTAAAAAAGGGGTGGGAGGCAGAGAGATGCTACAGGGAGCTGGGAGTAAGACATAACTGACCCAGGGGCTGGAGCGATAGCACAGTGGGTAGGGCGTTTGCCTTGCACACGGCCGACCCGGGTTCGATCCCCGGCATCCCATATGGTCCCCCAAGCACTGCCAGGAGTAATTCCTGAGTACAAAGCCAGGAGTAACCCCTGAGCATCGCTGGGTGTGACCCAAAAAGCAAAAAAAAAAAGACATAACTGACCCAGGTTCCATCCCCAGCACTGGATTTGGTCCCCTGAGCATTGCCAGAAGTGATCCCTGAGCCCAGAACTAGGAGTAAGCTCTGAGCACAGCCAGTTGTGGCCCACATCTATTCCCTGCCTTTCCCCACCCCTCACCCTCCACCCCTCTGCCCCCCACCTCCCTCAAAAAATGAATGCAAGTCACATCCAAAAGAACAAAAGCAACCGCTGTTGGAGAGGATGTGGGGAGAAAGGGACCCTTCTTCACTGCTGGTGGGAATGCCGGCTAGTTCAGCCCTTCTGGAAAACAATTTGGACGACTCTCAAAAAATTAGATATTGAATTCCCATTTGACCCAGCAATACCACTGCTGGGAATATATCCCAGAGAGGCAAAAAAGTACAATCGAAACAACATCTGCACATGTATGTTCATCGCAGCACTGTTTACAATAGCCAGAATCTGGAAAAAACCCGAATGCCCCAGAACGGATGACTGGTTGAGGAAACTTTGGTACATCTATACAATGGAATACTATGCAGCTGTTAGAAAAAAGGAGGTCAAGAATTTTGTAGTTAAGTGGATGGGCATGAAAAGTTTCATGCTGAGTGAAATGAGTCAGAAAGAGAGAGACAGACATAGAAAGATTGCACTCATCTATGGTATATAGAATAACAGAGTGGTAGACTAACACCCAAGAACTGTAGAAATAAGTACCAGGAGGTTGACTCCATGGCTTCGAGGCTGGCCTCACGTTCCGGGGAAAGGTCAACTCAGAGAAGCGATCACCAACTACATTGCAGTCGAAGGCCATGTGGGGGAAGGGAGTTGCGGGCTGAATGAGGGCTAGAGACTGAGCACAGCGGCCACTCAACACCTTTGTTGCAAACCACAACAGCTAATTAGAGAGAGAAAGCAGAAGGGAATGCCTTGCCACAGTGGCAGGGTGGGGTGGGGGGGAGATGGGATTGGGGAGGGTGGGAGGGACACTGGGTTTACGGGTGGTGGAGAATGGGCACTGGTGAAGGGATGGGTTCCCAAACTTTGTATGAGGGAAGTGTGAGCACAGAAGTGTATAAATCTGTAACTGTACCCTCACGGTGATTCTCTAATTAAAAATAAATAAATTAAAAAAAAAAAAAATGAATGCAAGTATTTGTGAAGAAACTAGAACTCATGTCCACTGTTGGTGGGAACATAAATGTTTGTTGAAGCTGCTCTGGAAAACAATAAAACAGTATGATGATTCCTAAAAGGAAATTTCAAACAGAATTACCATATGATCCAGCTACCACAGTTCTTGAGATATATATATATATATATATACATATACATATATATATACACACATATATGTATACATATACATATATATACACATATATTCAGAGGAGGGTCTGGTTTTGAAGCCAGAGGATAAACACGCTTACTTGAGAGTTGGGGATTAGAAAAGATCAAATAAACAGTGATTCTAGGAAAGAAATTGCAATAAGCCACATGTAGAGAAAATTGAAACAGTGTCTATTGGTTAACTAGAAACCTAGAATTGTCCTGCATAGCACATAACTGCAGTTCTACTCTGAAGAGCTGAAGAGTGTTTTGATTTTCTCAGCCAGGTAATTCACTACCAAGTGTAAGACTTGCAAAAAGTTCTTAACAAGATGATAGGGTAGAGAAATAAAAGAGAAACTGTTCATTGATTCTTGGGGAAGAACTAACAAGGGTCAGAAGGAAAGAGGAAAGTTTACCCGATTTGTTATATCTACCTTTCTGTGCCATTGAAATGTTTTACCATTGTTTGTTTATAATATTTACTCAATGGTGAATTATGATTTGGAAGGAAAAAGTGAAGGAAAAATTTGTATTTACTGGGACTGGAGCGATAGCATAGCGGGTAGGGCATTTGCCTGGCACGCAGCCAACCCGGGTTTGAATCCCAGCATCCCATGTGGTCCTCTGAGCACCGCCAGGAGTAATTCCTGAGTGCAAAGCCAGGAGTAACCCCTGTGCATGACCGGGTGTGACCCAAAAAGTGCAAAAAAAAATAAAATTCTATTTACTTTATGCATTGTTTGTGGGTTTCACTGGAAGCCGTGGAAGTGATCTTTTTAACTAACATATTATTTAATTTTATACTTTTCTTTTACAGCTACCCAGGGGTTGTTTCTGATGTCCAGGAAGAGAAAGGCATTAAGTACAAATTTGAAGTATATGAAAAGAAAGATTAATATTTAGGTGTTTTCTAATTGGTGTCACGTTACCATCCCTCTAAAAAGCATGTGCATTCTAATAGTTTAATATTTTTTAAACCATTTGTTCACTTGAGACCTGTAAATAAATGTTTTCAGAGAGTGATTTTTGTTTGTTCTCCATTATCTTTTTTTTAAGATAGTAAAAATGGCCCATTTTAATTCCAGAGCTAAATAGCCTTTATACAAAATCTTGAGGGGGTTTGAGGTACAGAACTGCACGTAAGTGTGATTGATTATATACAGAAGTAAAGTGTTTTGATGGAGGCAATTCTCTTGGGGGGATTAACTCAAGGAGACACTGTCTCCCAGGGGCTTCTATAGTGCTTTTCTCTTTCCCTGGCTGCTAGTATATATTAGATAATTAAGTTTACTTCTTATTAATAGTTGCAGTTATTTGGATAAGCATAGTAAGAGATACAGATTCCAAAACTTAGTTCTCTGGGCTCCAAGAGCAAGCAAGGGTTTTACTATAAATCCCAGACTAAGTCCTCAGGCCAGTTTTCCTACCCCTTGGGTTCCTGTCTTCATTAATACTTTATACTTTCCAGACTGTCCCATTTTGATGCAAGGGTAGCTTTGCACTTACTTACCCTGGGTTCATCCAAGTTTTCCAACAGGATCTCCATTACTCTTAACCAGACCATATCAGCTATTACATGTGAAACCTTTCTTTCTTCCTTTCTTCCTTTCTTCCTTCTTTTCCTTCTTCTTCCTTCCTTTTTCTTTCTTTCTTTCTTTCTGTTTCCCTCCTGCCATTCCCCCCTCCTCACCTGTCCCCTCCCCACCCCCTCTCTCCTGGGCATTATGGTTTGCAGTACAGATACTGAAAGGTTATTGTGTATATCCCTTTGCCTACTTTCCTTGTGAAACATCTCTTGCTGTAACTTTCTGGATGTCTACAATGGAGCACAATCAAGTCCCTAGCATCTGGCTGGAATAGCCTATCCCCCAAGGCAACCCCTTGTGGAAGAATTTGCTGATAATGAGTTGAGCCAGGACCTATAAAGATAGGAGCTAAGCAGATAAGATAAACAGTCAAAAGTGGATCCTGAATGGAGGAGCTAGGATTTAGATATTAAAAGAAAATTAGACAAAAGTATATCATCACATTTCTGAGAAAAGTTCTACTCTAGGCATCAGTGGCAATTTTAGTAGAGAAGGTGAAGAAGCAGGTAGGAGACTACCTTTTGATTATTGAAAGGGATCTGAGGCTTTTAAAAATTGTTACATCTCTTCAGTGAGATTCCATCCAAAGTTACAAGGAATAAGACTAAGATAGGGAGCAGAGAGACAGAACAGCAGGTAAAAGTACTTGCCTTGCACATGGCCAACCTATGGACCCCGTATGGTCCTCTAGCACCACCAGGAGTGAGCGCTGAGCACATATATGTGTGACCTGGTAACAAGGAATAAGGTCATCTTTTAAAAAAAAATTATAATAAGTAGCACAATGACTAAGATAAGATAAAAAAGACAAGAAGAGGGATGGGGTAGATAGTTCAGAGTTCAGGGACACATGTCTTGAGTTCTACCGCAGATATCACATAGGCAGCCCCTCCTAGCCCTAGCACCTCTGTCTGTGAACTGGCGGCCTTAGTACTGCTAGGCTGCAGCACTCCAGCACTGCTTATGGTTGACTGAGTATCACCACACATGGACCCAGGCCCCTGAGTACTAGATTGGAAGACACCCCACCCAATTCAGAGAGGAAATGAATTAATAGGTTACTAAAAATCCAATGTTAGTAAGTTAGAAACTTAATAATGTAACAAACCTTTAAACTTCTGAATTGAATAGAATTTCAAAAATTATTGTTTAAAGTGGGAGAGATGGCACAAGGGTTAAGGTGCCTGCCTTCCATGTGGCCAGTCCCTGCCTCACCTGGGCTCCCAAGCACAGATCTCGGAGTAGCCCTGAGCACTGCTGGACATAGTCCAGAATAATTTTTTAAAAAGAAAAGGAAAGAAAATCATGTTCAGAGGCCAGAGTGATAGTACGCTGTGTAGGGTGCTTGGCTTGCACATGGCTGACCTGGGCTCAATCCCTGGCATCCTCTAGGGTCCCCTGAGCCCCACCAGGAGTTATTTCCTGAGTTCAGAGCCAGCAGTAATCCCTGAGCACTGTCGTGTATAGCCCAAAAAGGAAAGAGTAGAGATTGATATTATTAGATATCTAAAGAAATTGTATTTTTGGCCCTGTAAAATTGGTATCACCTATTATAAGTTGGGAATTCATAATATTCTAGATATAAACCCAGAATTTAAAATCCCTCCTGAGCAAAAAGACAAACTCAAGAATCTTTGTTGCAAGAAATGCCTCCTTACCCCATACCAGGCTGACTTCATCTGGGGCACCTCAGATGGGGGCAGGTGAGGCCACCACCTGCCCCAGTATAGCCCCAGCAAACGAAAACCTCCAGAACCCAATCACTGTCTTGCTCATGGCCAATCTTCACAGGCTTGGGATGAGACCCTCATACATAAGAATGAATTTGTGGGAGGAGGGGGAAAAAAATTTTTTTTTTTTAAAAAAAGAATGAATTTGCTGAAAAACCCAGGTATGTAGGATTTGTGACTAAAATCTCCAATCTTGCAGAGTCGGGAATGGGTGACCTTTCCCCATCTCCCTGTGCTTCCCAGTGCCTGGCACTTAGGCCCACAACTGTCTCCGGGCTGCATATAAGCTACATATTAACTCCAGGGCCGGAGCGTACAGTGGGTAGTGCATTTGTCTTGCATGTGGCCGACCTGAGTTCTAATCCCTGGAATTCCATATGGTCCCCCAAGAACCCCCGGAGTAATTCGTAAGTGCAGAGCCCGGAGTAACCCCTGAGCATTGCTGGGTGTTACCCAAAAAAGCAAAAAGAAAAATTACCCCCAACTCTACCACTCTAGAGAAAATTTTAGAATGCCTGGAGCAACATCTCATACTCTGTGCCACTAATGTACCAAGAGTATCACATCACATTTGGTGGGATGTATAGTAGAAGGCAACTGTATCAGTACAAAATGCTCAACCTATAACAGTATGTGAAGTAATCTCTTACACAGGGGCTTAACAGCTTCAAGGTGAGATAAAACAATTTTCACACACTTTCCTGTAAGGAGACCTTTTTGGATCATTTTTAGTGGATTAGTTATAACAAGCAATACAAAATAAATTATTTAGTATCTGCCTTTGGGGCAGGCTTCGCTGGTAGTGGGAAAATTTGAAATAATGGTGGTGGGAAGATACAATGGTGATGGGATTGGTATTGGAATATTAAATGTAATAAATTATTGTGAACAACTGTATAATTTTTTTTTTAAATAATCTGTTTCGATAGCCAGAATCTGGAAAAAACCCGAGTGCCCTAGAACAAATGACTGGTTGAAGAAACTTTGGTACATCTATACAGTGGAATACTATGCAGCTGTTAGAAAAAAATGAGATCATGAACTTTGCATATAAGTGGATCAGCATGGAAAGTATCATGCTAAGTGAAATGAGTCAGAAAGAGACAGACATAGAAAGATTGCACTCATCTGTGGAATATAGAATAACAGAGTAGGAAACTAACACCCAAGAATAGTAGAAATAAGCACCAGGAGGTTGACTCCATGGCTTGGAAGCTGGCCTCACATTCTGGGGAGAGGGCAGCGCAGATAGAGAAGGGAACACCAAGTAAAACGTGGTTGGAGGCCACGTGGGGGAAGGGTGATGCGTGCTGAATGTAGACTAGAGACTGAACACAGTGGCCACTCAACACCCGTATTGCAAACCACAACACCTAATTAGAGAGAGAAAACAAAAGGGAATACCCTGCCACAGTGGCAGAGTGGGATGGGGGGAGATGGGATTGGGGGGTGGAAGGGATGCTGGGTGTATTGGTGGTGGAGAATGGCACTGGTGAAGGGATGGGTTCTCAAACATTGTAGGAGGGAAACATGAGCATGAAAATGTATAAATCTGTAACTGTACCCTCACGGTGATTCACTAATTTAAAAATAAATAAATTTTAAAAATTAATCTGTTTCAGCTTTTTTTTGGGGGGGAGGGTCACACCTGGCACTGCACAGGGGTCACTCCTGGCTCTGCACTCAGGAATTACCCCTGGCTGTGCTCAGGGGACCATATAGGATGCTGGGAATCAAACTCAGGTCGGCCTCGTGCAAGGCAAACGACCTACCCGCTGTGCTATCGCTCCAGCCCCAAGTTGCAGCATTTTTTTTTTAACTTGAAAACCACTCACATGTCAATAAGTAATTATGCCATACATCTATTAAAAATTAACATCTTCAAAGCTGAGGGATGACTCAGCAGCTCAGGTGCTGCCATGTAGATAAAGTGCCATGAGTGCAGTGTCTGAGTCCTTGGCCAGCAATCACTAACCAAACGACACAAGCACTGCAACCAAGTGTGTGTGTAGCTCCAGGCATCACAACAATAGAGGAAAACAATTTAAATTTTATTTTATATTTTTTGAAGTATAACAGATTTTATCTGGAAGTTTTGAGGAAGGAGTAAGGGAGAGAATAATGCGCTCCAGAGAGAACACGGGTGAAGAGAGATCCTCTTAACATCCCAGTGTTAAAGTATGAAGCTATGACAGTGCACATCCCAAGAGGAGAGATGTGGGCAACACATGTGCTCAGGCAACACATGCACTTAGCAGCAGTAAGTGGGCATGGGCAGCGCATGGGCTTAGATAGCACATGCACCAGAAACTTAAAATTTTAAAATATAAGATGTTAGGGGTCGGAGTGATAGTACAGTGGGTAGGGCACATGCCCTGCAAGTGGCCAAACAGTTCAATCCCCATCATCCCAAATGGTCCCCTGAGCACCACCAGGAGTGATTTCTGAGTGCAAAGCCAGGGGTAACCCCAGATGTGGCCCAAAACAAGAATAAGAAGGAAAAGTTTATTTGAATCAAACTGATTTGTAGATTCTGCACAAAAGGCAGGCGATGTTCCCTACCTAAAAGAAGTTTGATTCTGTTCAGATACACTACTTTATAACATTTTTTTGTAAATGACGAATGAACCCCTTACGCTCTCCCAGCTCACCATCTCACCTTAGACAACACGCGGCTCAGCACGCCAGGCATGGAACTCTACTCATGATCCCTGATGGAACTCTACACGTGATTCCTGATGGACATCACTGGCTGGTTTTGCAAGATTCGGACAGAGTGGCGTCGGCAGGGCACAGAGAAACTGCAGCAGCGGCCACAGCATCACTGCCTGACCTGGCCAGGCCGAGTTGTAGCACCATTGGACATACAGCCAGGGCGGCAGTGCACGCAGTAGCTCATCCACTGTGTGGTGCTGTCAGTCAACCACCTGGGACCTGGTGTTCAACCTGGTACAGACCCTCCTCAATAGGGTCCTGCTATGCTAGCTGCTCAACAACTTCCGGGCGCACTCCATCAACCTCAAGGAGGTCAACCTGAGGCCGCAGATGTCCCAGGTGCTGCTCAGAGACGCAGGCAGGTGCGTGTTTGTCAGTGTGCAAATCGTTACAACATGCCAGTGGACCAAAAGCTTACATTTGGTAGAATGGGAACACCTGTAAAGTGTTTAGATTAGAGGCCACCCCAAAAGCCTCGATCCCTCTCGGAGAGCCTGGCAAGCTACCGAGAGTATCCCGCCCACATGGCAGAGCCTGGCAAGCTACCCGTGGCATACTCGATATGCCAAAAACAGTAACAGCGATGGTCCTCATTTCCCTGACCCTGAAAGAGCCCCCAACACACCATTGGGCTACACTAACACGCAACAGAGGCGAATGGAGACGTTGCTGGCGCCTGCTTGATCAAATCCATGAACAACAGGATGACAGTGATACAGTGATATATGTAAAAGCACACAAGGCTCAACCTCTAACAACATGTTAGTGATCTCATGGAAGGTCTTAATGGCCCCTGGGTGAAATACAACAATGTTCACCCTCTTTCCTCTCTACAGATCCTTTTTTTTTTGTAGCATTTTCAGCAGCTTTTCATAACAAATAATACAAAATATATTATTTCAGTTCTGCTTGGAGGCAGGGATTGGGGTTCAGGATGGAAACACCCAAAATATGGTGGTAGGAAGGTGTAATGGTGGAGGGATTGATGTTTGAATATTAAATGTAAAGAAACTGTGAACTACTTTATAAAATTAAAAAAAATATATTTAAAAAAATCAATTAAGCAACATGACTTTGTGAAGGAAAGGTTGCTGGGCCAGTTGGAAAGACTGAACTTTGTGGTCAAAGATGTTCCAGCTACAAGAAAAATAAAGATACAGGGTGCTTATGCTGCCCAGGTCCATGCGCCCTTTGTGCCCTCATGGCCGAGCATCTGTGTTGTCCGAGAGCATGTGTCACCCACATCTCCTCTCTTGAATTGTGTACTTTCATGCTTCTGTGTAGGAGCTCTCTCTACCTTTGGAGAAGCCCACAAATCTTGCATTACTCTCTCTCTCTCTATCTCTCTCCATTCCTCTTCCCCTTCAAAAACCTCCAATAAAATCTGGTTTACTTAAAAAAAAAAAAAGAAAATTAAAGATACAATTAAATGAGCATTGGAAAGAGAATTAAAAGACTAAGGAAAAGACATTGTATTATTCATGAAGGGGAAAGATCCTCTGGCCAAACACAGAGAAACAAAGTTACATGTCTCCATGTGACAGAGAGGACAATGGTCACTGTTTCTATGTGCTCTTGCCCTTTCTGTTCCCCCAGAGACCTCATGTGGACCAGGAACTTTTCTTTGTCAGGACATAGTAATTTCTGTAAAACCTTTTCATAGTTGAAACAAACAAAAAATCACATTTTGTGGTATTTTAAATCAATTTTTCAGTGAAATTTATTGGAAGACATTTTTGGTGGTTTTCTCATTTTTACCCCAGGACTATAGAACACAGATACAAGAAAATCCCAAGGAGTGAAGGGGGTTGGGGCAGGGATGAGGTGTTGTTTGTTCATAAAGAGAAGTCTTAGTGCTGAAACTCAGAATAAATCTGGGAAAGGTTTTCTACTGCATCTACCAACCATTATCATCTCTCTCTCTCTCTCTCACCCTCTCTCTCTCTCTCTCACATACACACACACACACACACACACACACACACACAAACACATACAGCAAATGTTGCTGCCTCTTCCATGAAGCCTTTCTTCTTATTCACTTCTGTATCTAGCTTGCACTAGCTCATAAATGTAAAAGTCTGTAAAGAAGTTTGCTTTACAGTTGTTCCTTGTTCCCTGAGGTTGGTGATATAGTCTAGGGGTTAAGGTATATTCCTTGTATGTGGCCAACTCTGGTTCCATCCCTGGCACATATGGTCCCCTGAGCACAGCCAGGTACAACTCTGGAGGCCCCTGAGCTTCACTGGGGTTGCCCAGGTGATTCCCAGCCCTGTAGGGGGTGAGCGGCACTGACCCTCCGACCTGCACATTGAACTGCTGGCCCAATAGGCTGAGAATCTCTGGCAGAACTCCAGGACCTCCTAAGAGCCAACTGAGAGACCTCTAAAATAAATAAAATATACATGTTCATTATTCGATTCTCTTTTGCTAATAAGAAATTTTTTTCAGCGACAGAAAATCTGGTTGACAGATCTAAACCAATTGGGATTTCCTGACACTCTGATTCTCTTAACTTTCCCCTCATGGTTCCAAGATGATTATTAAGGCATCAGAAATCAAGACCATGTTCACAGCTAGAAGAGTGAGGGAGCATCATCAGATGCCTTTAACTTTCATCAGAAAAGCACATTTGCCCTCCAATTCTATGAGAATTAAAGTCTTACCGCTTGCTTAAATCCAATCTTCGGGGCTGGAGCAATAGCACAGTGGGTAGGGCGTTTGCCTTGCACACAGCCGACCCAGGTTCGATTCCCAGCATCCCAAATGGTCCCCTGAGCACCGCCAGGGGTAATTCCTGAGTGCAGAGCCAGGAGTAACCCTGTACATTGCCAGATGTGACCCAAAAAGAAAAAAAAAAAACTCAATCTTCATCTATTGTCTGGTTCTAGCATGTCATCCCTACCCCAACCAGGTTAGTGGTCCCTGGGCAAGGAAAAGAGGAGGATGAATATGAGAGTACAGATAATGTTTACTACATCTGTTCTGCCAGACAGCCAGCTGCTGTTTCAAGGCCGAGCTGTATATTACTCACTCCAGCTGTATAAGATCTCAAGAATATTAGATGGGCGGATGATTACATAGGTATCGAGATAGGCAAATCATTGAACAGAACAATAGACACAAGTTGCCAATGCCAAAGAGGGCTCTGGCTACATGGATGGAGGATTTCAGACACCATCACAGCATTAGCCACTGGAACAATAGTCCAAACATTTCTGCCCTCTGCAACTGGATATTGAATTGCCAAGGAAGGGCAAATGCAGCCAATCACTTGATGATGAAGAGTGATTTGTTCACAGAGAAGAGACAGAACAAGGTCAGCTCCAATACTGTCGTCATTTCCCCACAGCCAGTGACTCTCCCCAGCAGCCAACACAACCCTGACTTCTCACCCTTAGAGTCTGAAGTACCACAAGCCAGACGCTTGCCTGTGGTCATGTGCTCATGCAGAACAAAAGGACAGAATTTGGGCCTGAAACTGGGCAAGATATTCCTGTTTCAAAAAGCAAGCCAGGCAGGGCTGTGCAGGCTCTCATCTGTTGCTATGGAAGCACTTCAAACCCAAGGTCTTTGAGACTGGAGGAGGGGGTCAGATTCTATACTTTATAGCTGTTTGGAATAACAAGTGCATTTGATACTGCTTTTTCCCCTCTTCAAGATAGATCAATTGAAAGATTAAAAATAAGTTTGATGTAATTAATATCATCCTTGAGTCTGGCGCCTTAGACCACTCAGCCATCCTGACACCCTGACAGAGAGTCTCTTGCCCCCGTGCCTGGCTGTCTTTCCCGAGACCCCAGGGAGGGGGTGGGCTTCAGTCTTCCTCCCCGCCCCAAGCAGAGCTTCCGAGGCCAAAGACCTCCAGAGCCTAGCCACAGCCATGCTCAAGGCCCCTCTCCATACATCTGGATGAGCCTCATACATGAAGGAACTAGCAGAGGAACCCAGGTGTGTGGGACCCGGGGCCGAGACCTCCAAGCATGCTCAGATCGGGACTGGGCCTCTTCTGCCCAGATTCCCCATCTTCCAGTAGCTAGGAGGTCACACCCAGGGACTGCCCCCGGCTCTGTGTAATCCCACCAATGGCCAACATCCAGAGACTTTAAAACCAAGCTCCTGGAAGCGACATCTTATGGCCTAGTTCTCCCTCTAGGAGAGCCTGGCAAGCTACCAAGAGTTTTTTGCCCACATGGGAGAGCCTCGCAAACTCTCCATGGCACCATTGGAAAGGACGAGTAAAGAGAGGCTTCTAAAATCTCAGGGCTAGGATAGATAGAGATGTTACTGAGACCGCTCAAGAAATTCAACGATCAATGGGATGAAGATGATGATGAATATCATCCTTGGCATCTCATAACTTGCTTGACTCAATTCTGTAGGAAAATGAGCTTCAGGTTTTATTTTTACTTTCGCTTTTGGTGGGCAGGGGAAGTGAGCCACACCCAGCCGTGCTCAGGATCACTCTTGGCTCTGTGCTCAGGGATCCATGTGGTGCCAGGGATCAAAATGGGGTTTGCTTTATACGAGGTACCTATCTTAATCCCTGTACTATCTCGCTGGCAACCAATTTACAAATAACCTACATGCAAATTAAAACTGCAAGGAGACAGTACTTAGCACTTCTAATGAAGTGTGTTTTGGTTGGCTTTCTTCTACAAACTAAAGATGAAACCATACTAGCTTCTCTCTTATTTACTATGTGTCTAGTGAGTGTATTTCTTGAGTTAACAATCAGTTTCCCAGGACCTCAACACCTCCTGCATCTACTTTCCTCCCAAGTCATCGACAACTCCAGTCTTGACCACTGGACCACTTGACCATAGTTCAGACTATGCAACCATGAAGGCTCATAACAAAGTAACAGTGCTAGATGGGACAGAGGTGGCAGGATTCTGTCATCTAGAATTAAAATGACATTAAATATTGTATGTTCAATGTCATTATAATAAAATTGATGTGGCACCCACATCAGTTGATTTGACATTGATTTCACTATCATAGCCACATTGCTATAAGTTATTTTCCTAATCAATAGATTATCAAACCTGATGTACACTTGCCCTAGAGTGCATTAGAAATGAGAAACAGTGCTGCTCACCCACAGTGGTGGTGAAGGATTGGGTAGTTGCCTTAGCAGATAAACCCCAAATCTCAGACTTAACGCAGTAGAAGTTTCTTCTTATTCAGATAACATCGATAGGTGTTTCTGAACCACAGGCAGTTCTCCAGGGAAATTCAGGATTAGAGATTTGAGTCTATTTTGAGATTTCTGACTGCAATTAGGAATTTTCAAAGTTGTTGCCCCTGAAGAGGAAAGAGCCTGGAGGGTCACAGTGTGGCAGGTCTGGGGGTAAGGGCAGGCTGGGAAGAGGCACACATCACTTTCCATCCCGTTGGTCAAAACATCATATGAGCACATCCAAATGCCCGGAGGCTGGGAAACGTAGTCCAGTTGTGGATCAGGAGAAAGAGAAAACAAACTGGTTCAGTGAACAGCTAAGTGACTCTGTCATGTCCATAAAGGGATGGAGAGACTAGTCTTACCCTCTGGGTGATTCTTGGCCAACTGGGCCAGGTGTTCAACACAAGAGTCCCAGGATGTGGTGTTGCTCAGACCATGAAGAGCCGAGGTTTGCCTCCACCACTCTGGTGATGCGCAGGGACCTCCAGGCCATACCTGGTGGTACTTAGAGGCCATACAGAGATGCTGGGGGACCATGTGTACTATGAGAACTAAACCAGGGCTGGCCACATGCAAGACAAGCACCTTAACCCCTGTACTACCTCTCTAGCCCACCCCTCTCCATTTTTTTTCAATTTTTTTTTAACAACACCTTTCCGAGATTAAGAGATTTGAGTGAATGAATTGGAAAGGTCTCTTATTTCTTCTAGAGCGTATCCTTGAATTGTTCCCACAAAACTGAAATGAATTGATACTAATTGTCCTTTAAGGGTGTGAGGCATAAAAGCAGATTTCAGGTCTTCTTAGGGAAAAACTCATTAGCTAATGACAGGTCATCAGTCTAGAGAAAGAGAATGATGAGTCCAGGAAGAGCTTTTATTAGGGCAACATGCCACAGGCTAGAAGGTGGTTCACTCATCCTGGAGAACAACCTCGCCTGCATTGCCACAAGAAACAGCTCACAGAAGAATGGTAATTTTCCAACAGGACACAGAACACACTGATGAGCACCTGAATGACCAGAATTTCCACTGTGGTCTATTCCTCGGACCCACATTCCCATGTTCCCCCCTTTTTCTTTTAGCTTTTTGGGTCACACCGGGTGATGCACAGGGGTTGCTCCTGGCTCTGCACTCAGGAATCACCCCAGCGGTGCTCAGGGGACCATATGGGATGCTGGGAATTGAACCCGGGTCGGCCGCGTGCAAGGCAAACGCCCTTCCCATTGTGCTATCACTTCAGCCCCCCATGTTCTCTTGTGTCATTAATCAGTTAGTAGTTGTGTTTCTATTTTTGAAAATCTAAGAAAGATTTCTACTTTAGGGACCTACTTAAGGGTGGTTTTTCCTATAGCGTCCTTTTGAAAGACAGGGTAGGGAAAATGAGACATTCTGTTATTTAGACCCACCTGACAGTACGTGGAAGGATGTTTGCTCCTGACAGTGCTCAGGATTGGGGTTCTGGGGATCCAAACTGCGTGCAGGGCATGTGCTCAGCCCATGTTTATCTTTAGCCAGATCCACCTGCGCCAGTTCAGCAGCCCGCTCCCAGAGTAGTTGGCTGGTTTTTATTTATTTAGGATTCAGCTCTTAGCTCCTTTTGGGATGGCTTCACCTATTTTATTTCGTGGGAGGACAGGAGCTGGGAGTGCTGTGGGACACTGGTGGAGGGAAGTGGGCACTTGGTGATGGGTATGGTGTTGGAACAATGTAAGCATGAAAACATAGCACTGTAGCACTGTCGTCCCTTTGTTCATCGATTTGCTCGAGCGGGCACCGGTAACGTCTCCATTGCGAGATCTGTTGTTACTGTTTTTGGCATATCGAATACGACACGGGTAGCTTGCCAAGCTCTACCATTCAGGTGGGGTACTCTTGGTAGCTTGCTGGGCTCTCCAAGAGGGACGGAGGAATCAAACCCGGGTTGGCCGTGTGCAAGGCAAACGCCCTACCCGCTGTGCTATTAGCAATATTACAAATTCTGGTTCCTCCATAAAAGTGGTTTTAGAAAACTAAATAAAATAAAAGATAAGGCCATTTTGTAAATTTCAAAGTAAAATATAGAAATGTAATTGTATAAAATCTAAAATTCTATGTACCAATTATACAAAAAGGTGAATAAGGAATGGTAAACTATTTCCAAAATAACAATGTATTTGAAGTTTTGTATCTAAACACTCGATTAAAATTGATATTTTTTTTAAAAATGATAGTGTTTAAAAAGGCAAGTAACCTATCCGCTTACATAGAAAAACTTCGTGCATTACTAATAAATGCAATTAACGTTTTTAAAAAAGAAATAAAGGGGTTCCAGGGAGCAGAGAGATAGTACAGGGTGCAAGACCTTGCCTTGCCTGCAGTTGACTGTGGTTTTCTCCCCAGAACTGTATATGGTCACCCAAGCATCTCTGGGAATGATCTCTTAGCAGAGAGCCAGAAGTAAATCATGGGTCCCGTTGGGTGTGGCCTCCCCAAAAAAAAGACTTAGAGGAACTTTATTTGTTTTGTTTTGCTTTGCTTTTTAGGTCACACCCGGCAATGCACAGGGGTTACTCCTGGCTCTGCACTCAGGATTACCCCTGGTGGTGCTCAGGGGACCATATGGGATGCTGGGAATCGAACCCGGGTTGGCAGCGTGCAAGGCAAACGCCCTACCCACTGTACTATTGCTCCAGCCCAATACTTAGGGGAACATTAGTATTTAGATACATAATGGAGGTATCTCAGAATTTTCCACAACTATATATCTCTCTACAGAGAAAGAAAATATATATAACTTCTTTAGTGTTCAAAGGGTTTGGTTCACATGTTTATAAGGGCTTATAAAAGGTTGGCAAATATGAAATTTGTGGGCAGACCAGCTCAGCAGGCAGGAAATTAAACAAGAAGTTGATGCTGTAATTTCAGGCAAAATTTCTCCTTTAGAGAACTTGGTTTTTGCTCTTACAGCCTTCAGCAGATTAGATTAGAATCACCTCAATGTCAAGGGCAATCTCCTTTACTCAGTCGGCTGATTGTAGGTATTAGCTATGTCCAGAAAATACCTTCCCATAATAGATTAGTGTCTGATTAATGACTAAGTATTGTGGCGAAATTAACAGAAAAACTGTCACAGTAATCAAAGCCATTGAAAATGTGATTTACTTTTTGCTTCCATGGAGTTATTTCATTTTCATACCAAAAAGCTTTGGGGAGGGAAAGACAGTGCTCTCTTAAGCACTGACATCACATTTGCTCATCTATCTGGATTTGGGGGTGGGAGGTGAACCACACCCAGAGGTGCTCAAGGGTGATTATTCCTGGCTCTGTGCTCCCGAGAGATTCCTGGAGGAGTTCAGGGTGCCAAATGTGGTGGCAGGGTTCTAATTAAGATCAGCTGCATGCAAGGCAAGTACCTTATCCCCTGGATTGCTCCCCAGTCCCTATTTGGCTTTGTTTCTTTAAAGATTTTCTGGTTCAGTGTAAACCACTTTTTCCCAAGTGAATACTGTCCCATCCCCATCCCAGCACTGGATCAATCCAGGGTGGAACATTAGTAGCCACAGGTACAGTAGGGAGGTGGGTGGCACTTTCTGTTTATTGCTTGCAGATGGGGGATTTTCAGGTGGACATTGATTTCAGTGTTTTCTGCAGAGGAGGTCTTAAACCATATATGTTTGGGAATCTATGATCTCAACTAAATCTTAGAAACAGGAGGGATTTTGATTTGTGACTGGGTCTTACTTGACACTTCCTCCTCCCCAATTCAGTGAATCTTCAAGCTTAAATTTAAAATATAAAGTGAATTCTAACTTTTCAAAAGGGTCTTCCCCCAAACCTCTGAAAATCCAGACTAAGTAGCTCATCTCACTGCTTGCTTTTTTGCTTGTTTTAATCAGCTCTGTTCAGTATTCGCAGCTTCAAAAACCATTCCTGTGGAAAATCGGCTCCAAATGGAATTGAAGGGGGTCCTTCAGCTCTGCAAACTCCTTACAGCAAAGTACACAGAATGCAGTTTGTCAGAATCTGTTTCTTTTCATAGCTATGGCGTGTGAGTGATTTCTGGGAACTGATGATTATAGGACAAGTTCTTCTAGCTGCTTTCAAAAGGTGACCCACTAGGTCAGTAATTGTCTAGTAGAAACATCTTTCCTGAGAAATGAGGGGATGAGCAAGCCTCAATGGGCCTCCGTTATCACGTCCCAAGTGTTAAGAACCTGCCCACTGAGGCCCTGAAAAGCAGTGCTGACCACCATGAAGAAGGGGTGGGGGTAGGGGGTCATGAGCAAGCCCGAGGCCCCCACTGGCAGGTGCATCAGGTGGGAGAGGACAGGTGCCATGTCTTGCATTTTAACTTTACAGTACAAAATTCTAAAGCCTAGAGAGAGGGCAGGTAAACAGCAGGGTGTCCGAAGGAATCAGCCGCTGATCAGTCCTTGAGTCACTCTGTTAAGTGGAACTGGGTAATTGTCTTGTTGGAGATGAGCAGAAACAGCTCCTGAGAAATAATGATTAGATTCTGATTCGTATCTGAAATCTTTTCAGAAGCATATGTGTCAACAGGCCACTCG
Source organism: Sorex araneus (assembly GCF_027595985.1). Classification (NCBI taxonomy): domain Eukaryota; kingdom Metazoa; phylum Chordata; class Mammalia; order Eulipotyphla; family Soricidae; genus Sorex; species Sorex araneus. The sequence goes on along the minus strand of NC_073302.1, from coordinate 157,462,057 downwards.
TGGACAGAAACCAAATCTCTTTGCATATTGCAGCTTTGAGATTTGGAAGGGCAGAACCCAGATGACCAGGTGGGAGGCGGCTGCTGGAACTCCTGGGGATTCGTGTGGAAGAAAGGAGAAGGCGGATGCTTTGTGCACACAAGTACTCCAGTAGGGGCCTATTTTAGGTTTCTTGGGACCCTCCTACTGGTCTAGCTTAAATTGAGAGGGGATTTAGTTTGCCTCACTGGCTGTTTCCTCCCACTCATATTCACAATTACAGCTTTTTCCATTGTCATTAAAATGCATTTAATATGCACTGTTTTTACACAGTCCTCTGCCAAAGTCTGCATCAAGACTATGTTCTTAGCCCTGAAATTGTGGAATGAGACTTAGACTCACAGAAAAAGACAGGAATTCTTCCTGGGTCCACCTTAGCAATGCTCATTAAAATTCTCGGGTACCAGAAACAAATCCTCACTGGAAACTCTTGCTGGGAAAGGTATGAAATAGGAGACAAATAGAAGTTGACATTGGTGCATCTTCTGAAGCCAGGCCATACTGACACCCCAAAATGGCTGTGTCAAAATGGACCAGGGAAGCAACCTTACTTCTGGGGTCTATAAACCAGCTAAACTCCGTCTTTTCAACCAGCTGCCTGGTCAGGGAGAAATGTTGTGCAATCTACTGTCTTTCCAAAAGGGGTGTGAGGGACCAGACTTCCCATGGACCTGCAAAACCAATAACCTTAGACAGGTTCATTTCTGGGGTCCATTTCTTCCAACTGTACTATAATGGCAGCACCAACTCCAGTCTATAGAGCTGTCACTCCCACACTTAAAAAGTATTTATTTTGTGTCTATATAGAGCATTTCTATTGAGTGCCTCCCAGGCACTGTGCTCAAGAATAAAAAGACAGGAACACAAAACCAGTACAGAATCTGTCCTCAAGGAGTTGACAATCCAGGATAAATTGAGATCAAATCTGTGAAAACAGAGTCCCCACCTGCAGCATCCTCTGCCAACCCCATGTAAAGATTCCTTCCTTCACTCATGAAAAGTTTCTTGGAGGCTGGAGTGATAGTACAGTGGGTAAGATACCCCATATGGTCTCCCCATGTGATCCCGGATTGCAGAGCCAGGAATAAGTCCTGAGCACAATCAGGTATAGTCCCAAAACCAAATAAAGAATTTATTTTGTCTGGGGGTCATACTGAGAGGTGCTCAGAGATTACTCTTGGCTCTGCAGTCAGAAATTACTCCTGTCAGTACTTGGGCACCATACGGGAAGTCAAGGATTGAACCTGATCACCCACATGCAAGGCTATACCCACTGCACTATTGCCCAGCCCCAGAAATTTCTTGAGTTTTTATTGTAAGTTGCATCAGACTAAGAATTCTATGATAAAGTATACATGGTTTCTGATCTTAAAGAAGTCACAGTGTCTTTTGAAAAACAAACAATGATTTTGCAGTGCACCAGATATATGGTAAAATATAGGAATGGTAGTCTCAGCTTGGCCACAGGAGTCAAGGAAGGCTTCCCAGAGGAGGTGACATTTGAATTGAGGTTTAAAAATTAGAAAAAGTTTTCCAGGCATAAGCAATGAAAGGGGGTTCAGATATGAAGAATCAATGTTTCATGCAAAGAAAATAATGTCCAAAGCATAGAATTTAGATTATGGGGAGTTATAAGAAAAATAAAACACTAGGATTTTTGAACATAAAATCTAAAGAATATGGTGAAAAGGAAGTTAGAAGTGTATCAAAAATAAAATATATCTTGAAGTCTTTACTACATAGTTTAACTTTTATTTAAACTAGGTATCCTGGGAGACAGAGCAAAGGAAATAATTGCTATAATGAAAAGATACCTCCTGAATGGAAGAAAGTGTTTGCCACCAAATCCCAGTACATGGTTCATTGGTAGAGTATGATGTGCTTTGCATGTTTGAGGCCTTGGTTCACAGCCAAAAGTAAAATAGAAAATATTGTATATCTTATCTGATAATGGACCAAGATGTATAAAGCACTAAGAAAACTCAATAAGAAAGATATAAACAACGCCATCAAAAAATGGGGATACCATGCCAGGCTGAAGCAATCCGGGACATTGTGGAGGAGGGCAGGTGTGTCCACTACCCACCCCATCAGAGCCCATGCAGCCAAAAACCTCCAGAATACAATCCCCACCATGTTTATGGCCCATCTCCACAAACTCAGGACGAGCCCCTCAAGCATGAGAATGAATCTGCTGAAAAGCTCAGGTATGCAGGTTTTGTGGCAGAAATCTCCAAGCTCACACAGAGTCAGGAATGAGTGACCTCCCCCCCATCTCTCTGATCTTCCAGGAGCTTGGCAATCACACCCACAAACTGCCTCTGGCTCTATATAAGCTCACTGATGGCTGTGATCTAGAGACTCAGAAATAAATCTCGAAAGAGAACAACAAGATGCAGAGATGCCTCCAGATCCCAAAGTCACCTTCCAGTTAAAAATGTAACTCTAGCTGCATCACTGTATAAATAGGATTATGCAGCTAGAGTTAACTTTTTAACTGGAAGACAACCAATCTTGATCAAATATATATATATACATATATATATATGTATACACACACACACACACACAAGCCTCAGCCTGCAACAATATGTAAGTTATCTCTTATACAAGAGCTTAATGGCTCCAAAGTGAGATAAAACAATCTTCACACACATTCCTCTAAGGGAATCTTTCTGGATCATTTTTAGTGGATTATTCATAACAAGAAATACAAAATAAATTAATTATTTAGGTCCTGCTTAGGGAGCAGGCTTTGGGGAAGATGAGAATATTCAAAATAATGGTGGTGGGTAGGTGTAATGGTGGTGGGATTGGTGTTGGATATAATAACTTATTGTGAACAACTTTATGAAAATAAAATAATTTTTTAATGGGGATGGGGCAACGGAGAGAGCTAGAAAGGCAGAGCACATGCTTTGCATGCAGGAGCCCTAGGTTTGATCTCCAGCACTATAATGTCCCCTGACTATCACCTGGAGAGATATCCCAAGCACTGAGTCAGATGTAGCCTCTGAGCATTACTAGTTGTGAAAGGAGTGCAATCTAGAAGCTGTAGGGACTCAGTGGGATTCTGATGGAAAAAGGTACCACTTTCCCTTGGGGAATTGGGGGAGTAAGTAGAGATTCGGGAGGTGTGTAGGAGGTCTGAAGAGAAGATGGTGGGGGGTTGGAAATGGAGAGGGAGCCAATTAAAAATAAAATATTTAAATCCCTCCGGACTGCCCTTAAACTGAGACATCAGCTTCAAGTTAGAACTAAATATCAGTTTCTTCATTGTTTCAAAGGCTTTGGAACAAGAATGATGCCATCAGCTCATCTGGTTCTTATGCCTTTGCAACATGTAAGGATGTGTAGATGTCATTACAATGATCTTTTAACTTGTCTACGTGTTTGAAAATATTTGAAATAAAACTAGAGGGCAATGTTCTGAATTCAGGAAGTATTAGAAGACAACTCAAAGGCTCCAACCAAGTCACTAGACTTTTGTTCTCCTTTATGCTCAACTCAACTTTTCTCTTAGTCGGTGAACATACTTTGTTTAATATCAAACTTTAAAATACACAGTAGACACTGTGGTTAAAGATAAATAGTAAACTGACTCATCTTTGTACAGATTTATGCTCTATAAACATCACATTGAAAAAGTTTAGCCTTAACCTTTGTTCTGCAAATACTTCGGAACTTTTTTCTACTAGCACAAAGCAAGATAAATGCCATTGTAAAATAAAGGCTTTACTGTAGAACCCAGCAGCTGCACAGATTAGGCCACTAATTCATAGTCAGAAAAGACAAGACTATGCTTTTTGATTTAAAGTCATTTTAAAAGCTCTTTCAAAGTCCCCACCCAAACATAAATACTGCACTGGGTGCTCTACCAGGTCAGTTCAATCAACACAGATACCTTCCTCCTAGAGTTAGCAACAAACTGAGAAAATTACATGAAAGTAAGAGTTTACCTAGTATTAATATAATCACTTCCCCCCCCCCAGAGACCTCAGTAATTACACAGAGCCCAGGAGCTGTCTGGCCCTAGGTTGCTTTCTCTGATGTGACTTGATGAATAATCCCACACAGAAAGAGAACAATGTTAGCCAGGGGCAGAGAGTGCAGCTAGGCCTCAAATTCATTTTCTGAAGCATAGCTCAAGGAAATCTACAATGATGGAAATAATTTGGTGTGTGTGTAGGGGAGGGGGGGGAATCTTTATAAGCAGTGCTTGAGGGTCCAACTGGGCGGGAATTCGGTGCTAAGAATCGAGGATCTGATGCTGCTCCATGTGGTGCCAGAGACCACCAAGGCCACACCTGGCAGTGCTCGGGCAACCACCAGGGTTACCCCCATGGCTGTTTGGAAGGCGAGGTGGTACAGGGAGCAAACCCAGGGCCTCTGTACTACTCCGTGCTCCTGCATACATTTCTAAGGCTGTTCTACCTCAGAGTAAAGCAGTGGTTTGTGTCACTAAGCTGCACATCTGAAAAACTTTAAAAAGAAAAAAAACTACTAGGGGACTAAAGCAATTGTACAGCAGGTAGGAATTTGCCTTGCATGTGGCCAACCAGGGTTCGATCCTCAGGATCCCATTCCCCTGAGCACTACCAGGAGTATTTTCTGAGTGCAGAGCCAGTAGTAACCCCTGAGTATTGCCAAATGTGGCTCCCAAACAAAAACAAAACCCAAAAACTTACTAGCTGTGGAGTTGCCATTCTCTTACCAAGGGAGTCCCACTTCAGTCTGTTACCTGAGCACAAGGATTCCCCTAGTGATTCCAGTGTGTAAACACAGTTTAAAAATTCCTGTACTGCAATCAATACAAGGTGAATAAATTAATTCTATATACCTTTCAATTATTTCCAGAGATGACCTGGGCTCAAGCTGAGAGTACAAAATGAAGTTCTTCTCTAATCTAGGCAGTTCATGCTGGAATAAGTTACTTAAAATCAGAGGGGACAAAGAAAGGGTCAGATATAAGTGATTCAGTATGTTATCAGGTTAGCTGTAGCTTTAGCATAAATATGTTGCTGAGTCAGAAAAAAAAAAAAACCTTCTGGGACTGGGGGAGGCAAGGGGAGATGCTTTCATCAGACTTAGAGATTCGTCCACGGGCAAGACAAGGGTCATGGATGACAGCTAAAGAAAGTGTAATTGGGGAGCAAGACAGATAACACAGAGGCTAAGGCACTTCCCTTGCATACAACTGACCCTAGTTTGATTCGCAGCACCACATGTGGGGGGTTGCCCCACAGTCCTCTTGAGCACTGCCAGAAAGGCCAGTAGATAATCAAAAGAAAAAAGAAAACATGTGGGATTGAGACATAGGTGTTGGAACGTTGTATGCCTGAAACAACTTTATTATGAACAACTTTGTAAATCACAGTGTCTTAAAGTTTAAAAAAAAAAAGACATGATGCTTCTCAGGAGCCAAAGATTGTTGTAGGCCAATACATTTGACCTCAGTGGTTTTCACAATAACAACCATGACTCAAGTAAATATTTTGGTTCCTAAGAATACAAAACCAAGAGGGAAAAAAGCCTTGATTTTACCAAAAGACTTTCTGGAAAAGCATGTTGTCTGGGAATAGAACCAGTTTCCCTGAAATGCTGAGTGAGAAATTAGTACCTGCAAGAATTCAGACATTTTGGAAGTCAAAACCAGTTTATTAGGAGGAAACCCCTTTACCTCTTGCTGTTTGGAGTGTATCTGTTACATTTTGCCTGTTCACTGGCCCTTTGTTCTCCTACTAATAGCCTCCTACTGATTCCTCTGTCCCTCTCGGAGAGCCTGGCAAGCTACCGAGAGTATCCCGCCCGCATGTCAGAGCCTGGCAAGCTACCCGTGGCATATTCGATATGCCAAAAACAGTAACAAGTCTCACAATGGAGACGTTACTGGTGCCCGCTCGAGCAAATTGATGAACAACGGGATGACAATGCTACAGTGCTACTTCCCTTTGAACACTCCACCCTTTCCTCCTCTTTATACAGTTATGGTGGAGCTGAATGTCTAGTTTGAAGGGTCATGTAATAATGTAGAGGCTGTGGAAACTTTGGCAATTTTTCAAGGTTTCTGAAAACACACCAGGCAAAAATGTATTCAAAATTGGATGCACACTGAGTCCCAAGGGTTTCTGGCAGCACTCACCTCTGTTGTATTTCTAGGATGAAAAAAGGACCGCGAATAGAAAGTTTTCAAAAATCCCTATTCTATGTGAAGAGTATAGATCTACTCCGAACCAAATGGAAAATTTAGATCTCTACAGTAACTGGTTCCAAAAAAGGACAAATCATCTGAGTTGAGCTAATCAGATCCAGAGAGATTAATTAAACTCTGGGATTTTTGCTTATATTTTTGAAGACTTTTATTAGATTTTAAAATGTGAGAAGGTGATGTGGATAATGTAAGTTCAGAAATAATGAAGAGAAGAAAACTTCAAAATTATCTTGTTAATAGCTAAGATTAAAAGAAAAAATCTCCCTAGGAAATGAAAGCATACTATAGGAAAAGAAGAGTAAGATACCCAGAGTTAGGCTAGAGAGACAAGATAGGGGAGGGGTTAGTTAGCATTTGTTTTGCATGTGACTTACTCGGATTTGCTCCCCAGAATCACATGTGGTCCCTGAAGAGTGAACCAAGAGTGAACCAAGCACAGAGCCAAGATTAGCCCTGAGCACCACTGGGTATGAGCTCAGATTAACCCTGAGCACCACTGGGTGTGACAAAAATCCAAGGAAATAAAATTATACTTATTGAAAATTAATTATACATTATTAATTTTCACTCATGACCAATTTATACGGAGCCAGTGTTCAAGTATTCTTAGCAAGTTATATCATTCAATAAACTGATAAAACTCCTTTTATTATTTTATTGAGTTGCCTGGATTCTGCTAACCACTATGTACATGAAGTACTTTAGTACAGTTAGCCATAAATATCTTCAAAATTAAATAAATTTCAGTTCTATGTTTTTATTAATAATGTTTTTATTCACTCCAAACGTTTAAGCTTTATAATTAACATTTTAGTCCCCTTTCTTTTAAAATAGTTGGCCCCAAATACAAAATGATAACTTTAATTTATTTTGTTTACTCTCATGACATGTTACAAGATAAATTTTTGAAGGCCTAAGTGCTCCATTTAGTATTAGGCAAAGTAAAATGTAAAGTCAAGAGAGGTTTAATAGAACAGCATCTGAACGACAGGATATAATTATAAATCACTAAGGATCTGGTACAAGATGTACCCAATGCCAACTCTTCATCCTTAACTGAGAACAGAGTGTTTCCATGAGATATGAGATTAATAAAATATAAAACAAAAAGACCTGGAAAAATAAAATCTTTTTTTTCTAGAGTTATCAGAGCTTGAAGAATTATTAACCAAAATGTAATAGAGTCAATACCAATCAATGGATGGAAGTCTGTACTACTTGTGTATCATTTTATTAAAATTTGCCTTTTATTCACATCTTCTAATTTTCTGGAAACAAATAACCAAACTCTCCATTTAAATGTATAAAGTCCTGCCAGAAAGACACAGCACTTGGGGTGCTTGCCTTGTGTGTAGCTGAACCTAGTTAGATCCCTGAGTATATTCAAAGGTCACACCTGAACTCATAGCTAGAAATGGTCCTGACCACCAGCTGATGTGGCCCATCTGCCTGCTCCCAAATAAATGAATATATAAGAACCCTATGGGAAAATATTCTAGCTTATGAATATCTCTGTTTTAGTTCAAGTTTCCCATAAAGCTCAATCTAGACAAATTTTACTTTAGGAGCAGTTAGTTTATTTGGGATGTAAATTTAGAAAGAAAACATGATTGAGTTAAGCCAAAAAGGAGGAAATCCTTAAAAGATGTATTTTCAAGGTTATTCTTAGGTAATGGAAGCCTGGCAGATAAGAGAGGTGGCCTAAAGGAAGTTGTATGGGATACCAAATGCATCCTCTATCCTTACCCAGAATTTTGCCTTATGTTCAAAAGACTTCAGTCAAATTTTTGAACACTTCTCTTTATTCTAGTGCCCTAATGCATCCTGCTCTGAGATCACTAGAAAGCTGTGCATTTCCTTAAGATTCCTAAAGCACTTTTCATCACTTTTCATTTGCTTAGGTCCATGTGTCACTGTAGCAAGAACAAAATCCAGCTCATGTTAGATGATGTCTTCAGGGTATTTATTATAAGGCCCTGGAGATATTTCAGGGGTCCCAATGTGAGTGTCCAGGTGAATCTGGACTTGGAGATCTGAATACTGGTTTCTTCTGCCTGAAGTATTTAAAAATGAACTACCAGGGCTTGAAAGATAGTACAGTGGGTAAGGCGCTTGCTTACACACAACTGACCAGTTTTGATCCCCAACATCCCATATGATCCTCTGAGCTCCACCAGGTGTGATCTCTGAGTGCAGAACCAGGAACAATCTCTGAGCACTACCAGTGTGACCCATAAACCAAAATCTAAAAATAAGTAACAATGAGCCCTTGACCTGAGTGGGGCTCTCTGTCAGTCATGAGTGCCAGTGCCTGTGCAGAGGTGGCACTATCAGCAAATCTGGGCAAGATTGTGCCACGGGACCTCTAAGATAGAGACTTTTGCTGGAAGGCAAAACACATGAAAGAATAATTCATACGAAACTAATGCCCAAATAACTTCCATCATACCTGCTTTTGTAGTTCACAAAAAAAAATGTACAAAGTGATTGGGATGGCCAAGAAACCTCTGGACAGGAGGTGAGTTGACTTCTAAGGAAAGTAAGTTTAGAAAAGCAGAGGGGCACAGAAGGGACAAGAAGGACAAACTGAGAGGAAGGACCATGTCTGGTCCATTTGCAACTAAAGAGCAGTGGCAGCAGAATCTCTGCCTACATTGATTAACTTCCACTGAGTGCTGGGCAACCAGCACCTATTTTGGAAATATTTTGCAGTTCCCTGTAAACTATAATTATTGCCTTTCTTTTCATAGGAAGGTCTTAAAATTGTCTGCCTGTAATATGGCTTCAGGAATATAGAGTGAACTCTCTTGCCATATCTCAAACTTACTCATAATTAGGATGAGTGAATAGTTAAGATTTGGCTACCAAAATGGGGTTCTACTCTCCCCAAAGACAACTTTCTTTTTCAAGAAGACTTGGCATATAGACATTTATCCACTGGATTTGAGATATGGATTCTATTGCACTTGTATGAAGGTCTTGAAATGCATTTTATTTATTTTTATTTGTTTTCTTGGCTTTGGGACCACATCTGGCAGTGCTCAGGGGTTACTCCTGGCACTGAACTCAGAAATCCCTCCTGGCAGGCTCAGGGTACCATGGGATGCCAGGTATTAAACCCAGGATAGCCACATGCAAGAAAAGCACCTAACTCTCCAGCCCCTCATTATTCATTTTTATATTTAATGCTTAAAATGATTTCCTTCAAGTTGGAGCAAAACTGAAATTGACATTAATTCTTAGTTAATTTTCTCCCATTCGCAAGAATAGAATATTATTGATTTCAACCCATAACCATCAAACTGCCTATTGTATGATGATAAGTTATCATCACCTAAACATTTTTTGAGGGGAGGTGGTGGTGCAGGGAGCATACCCGCATACCCCGTACTTATTCAGAAGCTACCCCCAGCTCTGTGCTTACAGCACCATACAGTGCTGATACTTAAACCTGGTTCTCCTGCATTAAAAAATGTGCTCAGTCCTTTGAGCCATCTCTCTGGCCCCCTAATCATTAGTATGTAGTATAATCTCACTCTCATTACTCTCTATGTATCCTCATCAAATATTATCAAAGTTTTAAATTTATATCTTTTTAAATGTTGCATCTTAAACCCATCGCCATTTCTTAGCTGACTTCCTTCCTCGTTAAATAGGAGCTATGACCTCACTCTTGAAGGAATGATTGTGTTTGAACTCTCTTTTTCTGTGTTGGAGTGACCTACACTGGACTTAGGTCTCCGTTCTTCTCTCCCTCTCTGCTGCGGGGTCACTGCTGACAGTGGGAACACTGTGTGGTGCCAGGAATTTTAAACCAGGGACGCAGCCACTGCAGACGCATGATAGGCAAGTGTCTTATCTCCTGGACTGTCTCTCTGGCCCTTTCTAACAAGCTTTTGTTGTTGTTGTTGTTGTTGTTGTTTTTGCTTTTTGGGTCACACCCAGCGATGCTCAGGGGTTACTCCTGGCTCTGCACTCAGGAATTACTCCTAGTGTTGCTTGTGGGACCATATGGGATGCCGGGGATCGAACCTGGGTTGGCCGAGTGCAAGGCAAATGCCTTACCCGCTGTGCTATCGCTCCGGCCCCACAAGGATTTTTTTTAAAAGAAGGGGTAGACCACAATCATGAATAATTTTGTAATGCTCTATCTCATGGTGATTTAGTAAAAAAACAATTAAAAGATAAAAAAAAAGAAGGGGTAGACTCAGGGGGATAATACAGGGGTGCACCTGATCCCTATTTTGCTGTAGAAATCTATGTTGCTCCCCTCCCCAGCCCCCCACTGCTCAGCATCCATCACTGGATATAGCCCTGGAGGCCCCAAGTTTGCTGGGTGTGGCCCTGGTCTCCCCTGATCACCACTCAGGTGGCCCTGGAAGTCATTGCCCAACACCAGTCACATCTTTGGGCCTCAACATGGCTGAGAGTGGCCCCAGACATCCTGATCTCTGCTTGGGAGATCTGAAAAATGGGGTGTAGGGAAGTATGTTTAAACCCATAGGTTCCCTGTCTGCACATCGTGGAAACATGGTTTGAAATTGAGGGGCACCTTCCTCATCTCAGTTCTGCAATATAGACACCTGTCTGCCACTCTCTCTCCCACACCGCCTGTCTTTCCTGACAAATCATTCAACTCCCAGGAATGATGCCTGATTATAATTCCACTAATACAATTTAGGGTAAATCGTTTAGGCAGGCTGAGCCTCAATTTTCTTATTTGTAAAATGAGGGGGTTGATGAGACAGTTTCAAAGCCCCTTTGAATTCTGAGATCCCACTGCTTTCTGTCAGACTCTCGGAGACTCCAGTCCGTTCTGATTAGTCCTTTGTCTGTGGAAAAGAGGAGTTGCAATTAAGCACGCATAATGTTCTTTGGAAAATATATGCTCTCCTGTCAATTGGGCGTTGGAAGTAGCCATAGTTTTAAAAATAATTTTTTCTAGCCTAGAATTGGAGCAGGTACAGAATAATGCCACACATCTTATTCTCACACAAAGTAGAAACAAGCCAGTGCTTCTGCAAATAAAGCCAGTGCCAGCTTATGCAGAAAATAAATTTATTAAAGGGATACTTTGCTGCTTCAAAGAACTTCCAACAGACTAGAGAATTCACCTTGGAAACAGGGACTCAGGGGTGAGTAGCACAATCACTTCCTTCCTTCCTTCCTTCCTTCCTTCCTTCCTTCCTTCCTTCCTTCCTTCCTTCCTTCCTTCCTTCCTTCCTTCCTTCCTTCCTTCCTTCCTACCTACCTTCCTTCCTTCCTCTCTCTTTTTCTTTTTCTTTCTTTTCTTTTTCTTTCTTTTCTTTCTTTCTTTCTTTCTTTCTTTCTTTTCTTTCTTTCTGTCTCTCTTTTCTTTCTCTCTCTTTTTCTTTTCTTTCTTTCTCTCTCTCTTTCTTCCCTTCCCTTCCCTTCCCTTCCCTTCCCTTCCCTTCCCTTCCCTTCCCTTCCCTTCCCTTCCCTTCCCTTCCCTTCCCTTCCCTTCCCTTCCCTTCCTTCTTTCTTCTCTCTTGGGCATTATGATTTGCAATACAGATACTAAAAGGTCATCATGTATATCCCTTTACCTACTTTCAGCACTTGGTTCTTGTCCAGAGTAGAAATCTCTGTTTTTGGCCTTATTATGACATCCTACTAATCCAGACATCTGGGAAAGAGCTCCTTATTGGCTGAACCTTTGGCAAAGATACACTTTTCTCTCCCTCTCTCCCTCTCTCCCTCTCTCCCTCTCTCCCTCCCTCCCTCCCTCTCCCTCTCTCCCTCTCTCTCTCTCTCTCTCTCTCTCTCTCACACACACACACACACACACACACACACACAAACACACAGGTCCCAGGGGCTTGCATTGGTGTTATCTGCTCTCTTCCAGCTTCCAGAGTGGGAAGCCAGATCCTGGCATCTATACACCTTGGATTTGCCAACATAGAAAGGGATTCTGACTACTGGACAACTGAAAATGTTGGATGATCATTACACAGCTTTTTTATTTATGACTACAAGTGTAATGAGTGACATATGAAAAGGTTTTTGTCTGACTGATGATCTCAGAACAACTTCAGTCTTCATTGATTCACAGGGATAAGACGGTGAAAGCACACTCAGCTCTGTATGGACTCACTCACCGGTCTGCCTTTCTGTATTTATGTTTCCTCAGCATGATGAAGTGTGTACTTGGAGTGAGAAATGAGTCACCAGGAAAAAAAAATATGACATTTTCTTCCTGATGGCAGACTGCCATTGAATTTAAAAAATAAAGACAGTACAGGTTTTCCCTGATTTCTCAAAGTAAAGCAGATAGTTTCTAGATAAGCATTCATAACTTCAAAATGTATAATGCTAAGAAGGGATTAATTTATATTTTATTTCCCCACTAGCACATAAGACCTGAAATCACACTCCCATATAGTAAAAGCAGGAATGAGATCAAACGTACACAGCCCAGAGAGAAAGAACTTCCCATTGGAGTGTGGCGCTGGTACAGGCGCTGCTGCGAAACCAACGAAACCAACGGTGCCGGCAGCACTTGCCTCGCCCCCTTTGTCAGAAAGCAGGAATCCTGCTCAGATTCCTGTTGGTGAGAAAGGGCAGAGTGTTGAGAGTGGATGGGGAAATGTGGATGTGTGAAAAACAAGGGATTCCAGGATCTGGTCTCAGTTCTCTCAGAGTTCATCTCAATTTCACGAAGAGTGTCTGGGGGGTGAGCTGGGATTGCCTGAATTACCGGGAATTTCGGGGACACTATTCAGAAGAGACGCTCGAGCTCCATCCTCTCAGGCTCTTCCCGGAACAGATCCACTAAAGCCTGGAAACAGCTCTTTCACTTCAAAACCCAGCGAGTGGCAAAGTCTCTGGGGTTGCTATAGTCAGCACTTTCCTAGGTCAGGGTAACAGGATAGAGTTTTGTTCAGACGCTGAGGGATTCACACAGGCTTCCAGAAATAATGACACACTCCTCTCAGAGGAACCTGTCTAAGGTAGCAGCATAAAACAGGCCTTGAAGTTTTGTTGTTTGTGTATTCCATGGCCAACCAAAGAACCTTCAAAAAAATAATGAGGAGCCAGCACCCCAACTCCTCTGCCTGGAACAGAAGTTCCTTTTATATGGCTCCACCTGTGGCTCTGACTCCCAGGCCCACTGAGAAGTGTGTGCACCACTTGCTTGAAAAAAATAACATAATGGCACACACACACAAAAAAAATGTATTGACTATAGAAGTGTGGATGCACGTAGCAAAAACCTTCACAAAGCAATGATGACTTGAGTATGACAGAATTTTGTTTCTCTCCATGTAGCAGTTCCTAACACTTGACTTATAGAACTCTTAGCTGCCCTAAAATTCTTCCTGGAAATGCCCCTTCCTCTGAGAAGCCTTCCCGGATGCCCCCTAGGTATTTATTTGTGCTTCTTCTTTTTAGAAGACATTCTAACTTCTCTATCAAAGATTTCACTGTATAAAGTGGGTGGTTTCATTTCACTCCCCCTGACCCCCACGTCAGAATTAGCCACGCAAATCCAGGGACTGTGCTAGTCTTGCTCATCACCCAATCTCCCAGGTGTCTCCTCTTAGCCCCACTAATATCATGGGTACATACTGGATGTATGTACTTTATATGCACATACAGTAGTTTGCTGATTACTCTTGAGGGTGTCAGAACTGGGATATTTCTGGTTGGTCATAGGGACATTGCTCAGAAAATTTAAACATAGTAAGTAGTATAAAGCAGAAGAGACAAACAATGAAATTGTGACTATTTAAGCCCCTGCAAATTTGGAGGAGACTAAGAACAAATATTTCCACTTGAAAGGCCTGAGTGTAGAGAAAGGGGCTGGCAAACTTCTCTGTAACTGTAAATATTTTGGGCTGTGTGGACCAGATGATCCCTGTTGCAACTACTCAGTTCTGCCGTGGGAGTGGGAAGGCAGCAACCACAATATGTAAACTGTGGCTGGGTTCCAATAAAACTTTATTTATGAATACTGAAAGTTGAATATCATACCGTTTCATATGTCCTAGCCTTCCTTTGATTGCCTTCAACCATGTCAAAATAATATTAATGTCATTCTCAGCTCACAAGCCTTGCAAAAAGAAGAAGCAGCTGGACCTGGCAAGGAGAAGTAGTGGCCAACTCAGGTCAGAGAGCATTTTGGAGAGTGAAGGATCTCCAGCTCTGTTTGGAATGAATAGCTCCGATGCATATCCAGTGCAATGCAAGTCTGCAAAAACCTCCTGTGTGCCAGCACTAGACCAAATCTCAGACAGCAACAATGGTTGAGACCTTCTCTATCCTTGGGCATGGGAACAATCACTATGATGTTAGGCTGCAGTGACAAATGCCACAGAGGGTCCACGAACTAGTCATAGGCTCTGGTAGAAGGGGGATGTACTTTATAACAGGTGACCTCTGATAGTTGAGAGGGGTCCCTAGGTAGCCACACTACCGCATCTGCACTGGCCCGAACCCCAGAGGAAGCCTACAGGGCCTGTAGTGAGGCTGGGACCTATGTCAGGGAGATGCAGACCCTCAGGGACACAGGAAAATGAAGTTCTGCCAGCAGCATAGCAGGCTTTATTAGTATTATTACTGTTATTATTTTAAACACCCTGACTTTCAAATGATAAAAAAAAGTGGTTTCTAAGCCTCTCAAATTGAATCATTTTCCTTATGCTAATTTGCCAACTATTTTACGTGACAAATTCTCCTGGGAAAAATGTAATGAGTGCAAGGAAGCTCGGGAGGGGAAAATGTCAACACTGTGCTGCCAGAGGGTGGGTTCTCTTCTCCCCAGCGGCCAAGGAGAGAGAAAACAGAAAGAAGCATTAAACAGTTGTTTCCAAAGTTCATGCGATTTTAGGGAAACTTTGAACTAACATTTGTATGATATCATCCCTTGTTCCATCTTAAATAAGAAGTAGGAGAGAGAATACGGAGTAAAAATGTTTGCTGTGCTTTCACCAAGCCCCTAGCTTGAATCCCTAGCACCACACAGGGTCCCCTGAGCACCACCAGGGATCACTCAAGTCCAAAGCCAAGAGCACAGAGTACACTGCCAGGTGTACCCCCCCTTTTTTTAGTATCACCTTTATTAGTTATGAAATCTCAATAGACATGCATGTGTATCTGAATCTCATTTGCCTAAAACTATTCACAGAATTTTTCAGTCCTTGGGGCTGGAGCAATAGCACAGCGAGTAGAGCGTTTGCCTTGCACGCGGCCAACCCGGGTTCGATTCCCAGCATCCCATATGGTCCCCTGAGCACTGCCAGGAGTAATTCCTGAGTGCAGAGCCAGGAGTAACCCCTGTGCATCACCAGGTGTGACCCAAAAAGAAAAAAAAAAGAATTTTTCAGTCCTTAAAGAGGACTAAAATACTCAATATTACTCAATATCTTACTGTGCCTTTTATTTTGGCTTTGAAATGGAAGTCTCATTGGAAATCCTGAATAAAGGAATGATTAACCACTCTTCACGTCATCATAAGTTTGCAGAGACAGTTCCAAGGGCTGGAGCACATACTTCGCATGCAGGATCCTGGGGTGAAATCCCAGGCACCTCGTGTTCCTGAAGCACCACTGGTCTCTCAGAGTGACCCCTGAGCCCTCCTGGGATAGCGTCAAAGAAAGGATTTTTAAACTATTAAATATAAGAGGTAGGAAACAAAAATCAACTCAAGTTTCCAGGATGAAAATTGGATTTTCCTTCACAAACTTCAGAAGTTGGGAGGTGCCTCTTGTTAAGACACGACTTGGGACCTGGCAGCCCAAGAAGTAGAAGTCACATTTCTCTGCACACAGTAGTAAGCTGCTGGTGATGGCCACAGTCTAGTGGGAGGTGAAGAAGAGTCCCCACCCCGCCCCAGTGCCTGGAGCACTGACCTGAGCAGACAACTCTGTCCCCTGTCTGGTCAGGAGCTCGGAGGCTCTCTGCCAGTTCTCTCCCACCACCCTCCTCCATCCCCTGCTTAGAGGAGAGTGGAAAGGAGCTCAGAGGCAGCCTGGAGGGCAGCAGCAACTTCTCCCATGTTTGTATGAATTGTTCAAGTACATTGCCTTTCTCGGGCTCAAAAGTCCACACTTATAAAGAGGTGGGGGGGGAGCCAAACCCAATGGTCCTCTCTTCCGCCACATCCCTCAGGGCTCCGTGTCCCTGCATTGCCTTCCAGAAAATGTGTTATACATATCATAAGCAAATGTGTTACTGTTTGGGGACTACACCAGCAATGCTAGGGCCTGTGTCTGAGGGAGTCTCACTTCCGGCAATGCTGGGGATTTTTACAGAGCTAATACAGCACTAAGGATTTTTCTCTCTGTCTCTGTCTCTGTGTCTCTGTCTCTGTGTCTCTGTCTCTGTCTCTGTCTCTGTCTCTGTCTCTGTCTCTCTCTCTCTCTCTCTCTCTCTCTCTCTCTCTCTCTCTCTCTCTCTCTCTCTCTCTCCCTCGCTTGCTCCCGTGTTCCTTCCCTCTCCAAAAGGCAGGGCCAGTTCTCTTAGACAAATTTCTGCTTCTTCTCTGTGGTCAGCGAGCTACAGGGAACACTAGGAAACGTTCTCTCCCAGCTGCCTCTGGTACCAGCTCTGCTTGGGCCTGATTCCGCCCCAGAGAGCAGCTGCTGCCCTCTAAATATCACTCTACAGTGCTGTGTCAAGCTGCAGCCCTTGAAGTCCCTGAAGTACAGCTCTTAGCGGGTTGTAATATTCAATAACCTGTTACTGCGGAAGAAAACGAATACATAGATCCGCCATGCCTGTGGCAGGGCCCTGCTTCCTATCCAGTCAGCAAAGCCTTTCCCAGCAACTTAGTAGTTTAATATTATATATATTTTCTTTTTAAAAATTAGCTCACTGTATATAATCCTCTGAGATAAAACCATTATGCTCCAATGCCCAACTCATAGATGAGAAAATGAAGCACAGAGGAATTAAGTCATTGTTGAGGGTCGCAGTTAAAAATTATACTTGTCTGCTTTCCTTATTCAAAAATCTGGGGGAAACAAGCCCTGCAAAACCCTGATTTTAATTTAATTGTAAACTTAGTTTTTTGGTGTTTTTTTTTTTTGTTTGCTTTTTTTTTTCTTTTTGGGTCACACCTGGCAATGCACAGGGCTTACTCCTGGCTCTGCACTCAGGAATTACTCCTGGCAGTGCTCGGGGGACCATATGGGATGCTGAGAATCAAACCTGGGTCGGTCGCGTGCAAGGCAAACGCCCTGCTATTTCTCCAGCCCCATAAACTCAGTTGTTTTTTTTGTTTTTTTTTTTGTTTTTTTTTTGTTTTTTTTGCTTTTTGGGTCACACCCAGCGATGCTCAGGGGTGACTCCTGGCTTTGCACTCAGGAATTACTCCTGTCGGTGCTTGGGGAACCATATGGGATGCCGGGGATCGAACCCGGGTTGGCCGCATGCAAGGCGAATGCCCTACCCGCTGTGCTATCGCTCCGGCCCCTCAGTTTTTTTTTTTTTTAATAAAACAATCTGGTTGGGAATAGCGCAGCAGCATACAGCACATGCCTGGCAAGAGTATAGTGCTGAGGGGCTGGAAAGATAGCACAGGGGAAAGGTCACGTGCCTTGCATGTGCCTATGTAGTTCCATCCCTGGCTCTGCATATGGCCCCTCAAACAATGCAAGGACTGATCCCTGAGCACAGAGACAGGAGTAGTCCTGAGCATTTCTAGCTGTGGCTCAAGCACCAAAAACAAACAGGCTCTTCCCCAAAAAAAATATTCTCAAATTTTCAAATCCTTGGTGTCCCAAAGGCGCAAAGTGGGATCCTGGCAACCTTTACTGTTTCCCATCCAATTTTGGCTACACTGCAACTGAAGAGATGTATGAGCGGCACAGTCAGGAAGGCCCCCTGGCAAGCACCCTGGTGAGCATACCCTCAGGCATGACAGTCACAGCGAGTTAGCCACAGTGTGAATGTGATGCCTGGCCCATGAGGTGATCACATTTGTGACTGTGAGGTGAACACAGGATGGTTGAAGAGAAGAAAACAACTGCATTGGTCCTTGACTTCTTAGTTTTGTGAAGAAAGAAAGAAAGAAAGAAAGAAAGAAAGAAAGAAAGAAAGAAAGAAAGAAAGAAAGAAAGAAAGAAAGAAAGAAAGAAAGAAAGAAAGAAAGAAAGAAGGAAGGAAGGAAGGAAGGAAGGAAGGAAGGAAGGAAGGAAGGAAGGAAGGAAGGAAAAGAAAGAAAGAAAAGAAAGAAAGAAAGAAAGAAAGAAAGAAAGAAAGAAAGAAAGAAAGAAAGAAAGAAAGAAAGAAAGAAAGAAAGAAAGAAAGAAAGAAAGAAAGAAGGAAAGAAAGAAAGAAAGAAAGAGAAAGAAAGAGAGAGAGAAAGAAAGAAAGAAAGAAAGAAAGAGAAAGAAAGAGAGAGAGAAAGAAAGAAAGAAAGAAAGAAAGAAAGAAAGAAAGAAAGAAAGAAAGAAAGAAAGAAAGAAAGAAAGAAAGAAAGAAAGAAAGAAAGAAAGAAAGAAAGAAAGAAAGAAAGAAAAAGAGGGGCTGGAATGATAGCACAGCGGGTAGGGCTTTTGCCTTGCACGCAGTCGACCCGGGTTCAGATTCCCAGCATCCCATATGGTCCCCTGAGCACCGCCAGGGGTAATTCCTGAGTGCAGAGCCAGGAGTGACCCCTGTGCATCGCTGGGTGTGACCAAAAACCAAAAAAAAAAAAAGAAAGAGAGAGAGAAAGAAAGAGAGAAAGATAGAGAAAGAAGGAAGAAAGAAGAAAGAGAAAGAAAGAAAGAAAGAAAGAAAGAAAGAAAGAAAGAAAGAAAGAAAGAAAGAAAGAAAGAAAGAAAGAAAGAAAGAAAGAAAGAAAGAGAGAGAGAGAGAGAGAAAGAGAGAAAGAGAGAGAGAGAAAGAAGAAAGGAAGGAAGGAAGGAAGGAAGGAAGGAAGGAAGGAAGGAAGGAAGGAAGGAAGGAAGGAAGGAAGGAAGGAAGGAAGGAAGGAAGGAAGGAAGGAAGGAAGGAAGGAAGGAAGGTCCCATATTGTTCAGACATTAAAACTGACCCGGAAGCTATCTTCACTGATACCGAAATTGATCCTGGTCCTGACTGCCCCAAAGCTTCGAGCCAATAAGCCAATAATCACTCCTTTAGGGGCCTTGCTCCAGACCTTTCCTTCTTGACCTGCTCCCTCTTCTCAGAGTCCAGGATTCATTCTTTCTGCCTGAAGTCACTCTGGCTTCTGAGCTGTGGTGAAATCAGACTTCTTCATCCTAAAGCTCAACGCTCCAGCTCCTTTTGGGTTTGAACTTCTGCATCCAGAATAGGATTTGGGATGTGGCACTGTCCACACCCCCTGGGGGTGGGGGCAGTCTTCCAAGTGGTGCTCAGGAGGCTCAGAGCCCCTGTTGATAAACAAGGCTGGAAGTTTCCCCGCAAGGGAGGAGGATGTGGTGCTGCTCAGGCCCTGCAGTTCAGGGTACCACAGTCACTGGCTACGATCGGAAGCCTCCAGGGCTGCACCCAGAGATGCTCAGGGGACTACATGCAGTTCGCGGGACATGAAACCAGGGTTGGCCACATGCAAGTTAGGTGACTGAATGCCTGCACCGTTTCTCTCCCCCGCCACGCTTCTTCTGAGGAAGCAGCCCTAAAACTGGGTAACCACATTTTCGCTGCTGTGTCAGCAGCTTTATTTGTGAAACCATTTACAAAGAACAAGAAAATCACAAATATCTAAATTTTGGAAGGCTTTAGCCTATAATAATGTCACAAACGCCACTGCACAGAGGGACCCAAAACAAAGGCCTCACAATTCTGCAGGACTCCATCTTCCTGAAAGGAGCGTCATTCAGTACTTACCTGGCCTGGCCATTTGACTGCTCTAATCACTTTCAGAAGCTATCATGACACTATTCTCTTATGACAACTTTTCTATCCTCCTGTGAGGAAGAGTCTGCAGGGTGGGGGTGGCGGTGGGGTGGGGGAGGTGGTCTGTGGATAACAGGGACTTGGGGATACTGGGCATGTGCAAGTCTGAAGCTCATGGATTTTATTTATTTTTCACTTTTCATTGCCCAATTTCCCTTTTCCCTCTCTACTCTAGTGAATGCTGGGAAGAGTGGTGATGCTTAATACCATATGCAGTGCTGGTCATTGAACCAAGTTAGCCGCTTGCAAGGCAAGTGCCCTTACCTTTGCACACTCTCTCCAATTCCTTCACGTCTTCTCTTCATAGCCATTCAAAGGCATTTGCTTTCCTTCCCCAAACAGGAAAGAAATCTTATGCCACAAATGAACCTGAAGACTGCTGGCAGCATAAACGTACCCTAAGGGCTAAGGGCCGGAAGATGTTTGGGAAAGGCTCGAGGTTATACCAGGATGATGTGGAGCAAGAGGCAACCTTGAGGAAATGAGGAGAGAAACCAGAGAAAGAAAACAGTCTGCTTTGTTCTGTCACACCTTTTTCTGTCACACTGAATTCACTTAAGTGGAAGGACCTGGGAAATGTACTTGCATCACAAGAGTGTAGACTAAATATTGTCCTGTTTTTGAAATAGGAGATCAGGGACCATGGACAATGGGGACAAAGAGAGAGTGACCACCTGCAGCTGCTAGCCAGGAGCACAGCCACACTGGCTTGTCCAGAAGATCCCAGAAGACCAAGGGCCCTCACCCCTAGTTTCCCAGAGCCCAGTGTGTGCTTGTATCTGCTGCAGCTGCTCTGGGTCATCCTACTTAAGATTTTCAAAACTAGTCTTGGAAATGTCTGTTTCCATGGGGGTGTTGCTGGGCCACACCAGGGTGACTTCTCCTGCCTCTGTGCTTAGGCTCACTCCTGACAGTGCTCAGCCAAGCATATGTGGTGCCAGGGACTGAGCTGGGGTTGACTGCATGCAAGTTTGCATGCAAGTTGTATGAAAATGAAAAATGTAGGAAATTGTATGAAAATGTAGGAAAGCAAATGCCTTTGAATGGCTATGAAGAGAAGACGTGAAGGGATTAGAGAGAGTGTGCAAAGGTAAGGGCAGTTGCCTTGCAAGCGGCTAACTTGGTTCAATGACCAGCACTGCATATGGTATTAAGCATCACCACTCTTCCCAGCATTCACTAGAGTAGAGAGGGAAAAGGGAAATTGGGCAATGAAAAGTGAAAAATAAATAAAATCCATGAGCTTCAGACTTGCACATGCCCAGTATCCCCAAGTCCCTGTTGTCCACAGACCACCTCCCCCACCCCACCGCCACCCCCACCCTGCAGACTCTTCCTCACAGGAGGATAGAAAAGTTGTCATAAGAGAATAGTGTCATGATAGCTTCTGAAAGTGATTAGAGCAGTCAAATGGCCAGGCCAGGTAAGTACTGAATGACTCTCCTTTCAGGAAGATGGAGTCCTGCAGAATTGTGAGGCCTTTGTTTTAGGTCCCAAACAAACTTGTACAAGGTTCTCTAACCCCTGTACTGTCTATCTGCCCCCAAACTTCTGATTCTTATATTCTCATCTGCTCCCAACCAGGACACTGAGCTCAGCGAGGGCACTGGTGAGGGTTGCAGTTTTTACCAGTAACAAAGTCACTACGTGCTAGGGACAATTTCCCTGGACAGCTTTGAGAATGCTACTGGGAAGCTAAAGACCTGTTCTCGGAGATGTGAAAATCAGAATGGGTCTTATGAACTCCAACTAGGGAGGCTCTTTTGTTTTGTTTTATTTTGTTTGGGGACTACAACTGGCAATGCTTGGAAACTATTCCTAGCAATGTTAGGAGACCATGCAGCATGGAAGATTAAAACCAGACCTCTTGTATGCAAAGAATGCACTCTGCTGATTAAGCTACTCTCTGGCACCAATTTTTACAAAGTTTTACAAATTTTATTGATTTCCTAAAAAGTTGCAATTTCTCAAGCTTTGGGCATTTAAAAAGAAAACAAAAACAAAGTACTTTTGGTCCAGACATGTGGTTCAAGTGGAAGAGAACATAGGTCCTGGGATCATCACCCCACAGCACCTCCATCCCCAGCCACAGGCCTCAAGTACCATTGTGCGGAGTCTCCCACCAACTGTCGTCCCACTGTTCATGGATTTGCTCGAGCGGGCACCAGCCTCCATTGTGAGACTTGTTGTTACTGTTTTTGGCATGTTGAATACACCACGGGTAACTTGCCAGACTCTGTAGTGCTGGCGAGATACTCTCGGTAGCTTGCAGTGCTACCTTGGGAGCATCCATTCTTCCCATTTTCCAGAAATCTCTACAGGAAGAAGTTATCCTTTTCCATTAGCCTCCCGTTACCAGAATCACACCAGCTAGAACCGTCATCTGCATTTTTATTTTTATTTATTTATTTATTTTTGCTTTTTGGGTCTCATCTGGTGATGCACAGGGGTTACTCCTGGCTCTGCACTCAGGAATCACCCCTGGCGGTGCTCTGGGCACCATATGGGATACTGGGAATCTTACCCGGGTTGGCCGCGTGCAAGGCAAATGCCCTACCCGCTGTACTATCGCTCCAGCCCCGTCATCTGCATTTTTAATGAAAAGAACAATTTTTGGCAACTATTTGACAATAGTCTGCAACTTGCCAGAAGAGTGGAAAATGGTTCAACCACAGTGGAAAAGTTTGGTTGGTGATTTAGGCATATATTAACATGACCTACAAAAACTTCAGGAATTAGAAAACAGAGACAGAATGCCTTTATATTTTTGGAGGGCAATTACTTTCAACTTAGAATTTTATACCCAGAAAAAAATGATTCATTGTTAGGGTAAAATATAGACATTTTCAGACATGCAGATCCAAAGCTTTACCTTCTACATATCCTTTCCTATAAGTTATTGAAGAGATGCACCAGTAAATAGAGGAGGTGATTTAAGAAAGAGGAAAACACAGGGTCTATGAAATGAGTTACATCCTGGAGATTCACAGAACAAGGTTCCAAGATGACAGCACCCAGGAAGCAGTTAATCCAAAATTAAATAAGGAAGAGAAATTTTGATACTGTCATTGGGAATTTTAAATAAGATATACCATCAAGGGATAAATATGTAAGGGGGTTGGTTGGAAGAAAGAAAAAAAGTCCAGGGGCAGGGGAAAGCAGTTATTAGTGATGATGAAGACGAGGGTGATGATAACCACAGGGTTTTGAATCCAAAGTGACAGACTAACTACATGTCCCCTGTCTGTCTTGAGATCTGAAATGAACAGATGGTAAATGAATAGTAGTACAAACCACAAATTTTAAAGAAATGGAAGAGTTCCATCAGACGACCAAAGTTTTCAGCTTATTTCTGGAAGATAGAAAAATAGATGTAGGGTTTTGTGATCAAGATGCTCACTAAACACGCATAGCTACTTTTACCCGGTCCTCAAATGCCTCTACAACATTTTGAAGGCAATGAGGACAGATGTCTCACATTCCAAATAATCCCACTGAACCAGCCGCAGAGCAGGATGTGTCTGACTGGGTTTGCATGCCTTAGGGCAGTTCTACCTCTCACCTTTTACTGGGATCCTAGTGAATCTCACTCACTGTGGGATATCACTTTCTACAGCCCCACTGTCAACACTGAGACACATTAGTTCCTAAGGCCTGCAGGATGAACAGGGACATGGCATGGAATGGTGACACAGCCTGTGGTCTTTTCCTGCCATGAAAATTGTGATCGTGGTCCTAGAGAGCTAGTATAGAGTAAAGATACTCTGTGCAGCTACTGGATGTGGACCCCCCTCATAAAAACACCCAACAAAGTTAAGCAAATTATGGTCTACTCACCATTGTTCTCTTACTGTTGTCAGCCCTTACAAAGAGGAATCCAAATTCCTACCTATTTTACTCAGGTTCACATCACCACTTCTGTCAAAGTTCCTTGCCCACTGGTATGCTGGTGAGGCAGAATGGTTGTGCACAAAATCAGCTTCCTAGGCTGAGTGCCCAGACCACATTGCCAATCCTCCAGGTAAATTGTAACACAGGGTTTCTTCATCTTTTGATTTCCATCCACATGTTCTAATGCCCTTTCGACAGGTATGGGAGCTGAATAATGGCTCCTCCAAAGAGGTGCACATCCTGCTCTTGAAATTTGTGAAAATGTTGCCAAAGTGAACTTTACAATTTGATTAAATAAAGATTCTTGAGATAGGCGATTAATCTAAATTATCTAAGTGAACTGTGAACCCAGTGTAATCACAAAGGTGAAGTGGGGGGGGGGAGAAGGGGGAGGAGAGGAAAGAAAGAGGGAGAGGGGAAGAAAGAGAGAGATCAAGATTTGAAGATGGGAGCCAGGGCAAAAGGTAAGGCACTTGTCTTGCACATGGTGAACCGGGTTTGATTCCTGGCACCTCATACAGTTCCCTGAGCTTGCCAGGTGTGATCCCTGAGTAAGCCCTGAGCATGCCAGGTGTGGCCCAAAGCCGAAGAAGTGGGAGGAACAGAGAGAGAGAGAGAGAGAGAGAGAGAGAGAAAGAGAGAGAGAGAGAGAGAGAGAGAGAGAGAGAGAGAAGGAGAGAGTTGAAGATGATGGAGTATGGGACATAACCAAGGAACGCAGAAAGCCTTTAAAAAGTAGAAAAGAGGGAAAAGAGAGGGGGTGCTCTCCCTTGAGACTCCAGAGTAATGTAGCCAGGCCATATTGTGATTCTAGACATGTTAGAAGACCAGACCTAAAAAAAAACCCGTGTTATCTTAAGCCACTGAAATTGTGGCAGTTGATTATAAGCAACAATAGAAAGATATTTCTGAAAAAAGCAGGAGAGAACTAATAAAGTAGGAGTGAAAATGAGATCATCTACTATAAAAAACTTTTTGGCAATATCTATAGATATCTATAGCTGCTTCAAAACTCACAATTTCACTTCTTGGTGTGTCCCAATAGAAATGTGTGTAAGTACACACACACACACACTCACCAAAGATGGACTAAAATGCCACAGCAGCATTATCTATAATGTCCCAAATTTGAGAATCACCCAGTGAATAAATGGAGGTACATTTACACAATGGAATACTATATAGCAAAAGTAAGTGACAAACCACAGTCACAGACAGTATACATCTCTTAAATACAAGGGTCAGTAGAAGAAATCAGAATACTATGTATGAACCAATTGCTACAAAGTGCACAAAACAAGCAACCTTAATCTGTGATTTTTGAAGCCAAACCCTTCCACCCAAAGAGAAAGAATCTTCTGGGGAGCTGGTAAAGCTCTGTCTTTTTTTCTTTTAATGTTTCAGTTTGTGCATAATTACTGAAGTTGTAAAATGTATACCTTTTAACATGTACTCTTCACCGATATAAACTCCCTATTGCTTTGGCCATGCCTGGGGTACTCAGAGGCTACTCCCAGCAGGAATGTGGGGGACCAGAGAGTTCTGGGGATTTGAATCTGGCATGCACCCCAACACTCTGAGTGATCTTTCTGGTCTCAATAAAAACTATTTTAGTTTTCATGGGAATTCACCCAATCTTACTCTGAGAACCTCCAATTTCTCAAAAATGGTTGTAAATGCAGGGCAAACCAGTTCCAAGCTTCCAGGTCCCTGGAACAGCTGCAACAACAGCGACAGCTCTGTGAGCTTGCTTTATATTTATCTACTAAAAAGCCAAATTCAGGAGGTTATTTTCTGAGTAAAAAATAAAATCCTGCTTAGGCAGGAGGTGTAGCTCAGCAGCAGAGTGAGTGTATGCCTCACATGCATGATGCCCTGTGTTTTATCGCCAGCACAAACAAAACAGGGCTAGAGAGTTAGTATATCAGGTAAGGCACTTGTCTTTCATGCAGCCAACCCAGGGTTTGATACCAGTATCATGTAAGATGCCCTGATCACCACCAGGAGTGATCCCTAAATACAGAGCCAGGAGTAAAGCCCTGAGCACCAGGAGTAGGGAATCATGCCTCTGCCTCTAGAAAATAAGTAACAAAAATAACTCATTGAGAACAATGGTGGTTGCCCTATGAAAAGGAAGAACTGGCTAGAGGGGTTTATTTGGTGGTGGGATGGAGTTGGAACTTTCCATACCAGTGGTGATAATGCAACACAGAAGAATAAAGCTAAACCTCTGACGTTTCATCAATATTATAAACCCACCATAAATCAATGGGGGATGAGGAATTTGGAAGAGAAAAGGAGCTATGGGAGACAGCACAGCTAGTCAGGCTCTTGTCTTCCACGTGGTTCCCTCCAGAACCTAATCTGGGCACCGCTTGTGGTCCCCGGAACATTCCAGAAGTAAGCCGTGGGTGCAGAGCCAGAAGTAAGCCCAAAGCTCCACTGGGTGTGCCACACCCCACCCCAGGCAAAAAAGAGAGAGAGAAAGTCTGTCTAGACACAAATCTACATTCTTTTCTTAGAGATCCCCAAATTATGCAATGGTTTTGATAAATCTGATCTGAACAAGCAGACAAGCTTCACAGCATTTTCTACCAGACGGATCCCAGATAAATGAAGATCTAAAAGCTGCTGCTTCGTGCCTTTCTCTTTCTCCCTCAGTGGGCTTTCGCACATGAAATTGATTTTGCTAAATTTTGTTGTGGGGAGGTTATATTTATATTTTAATAACATAATACAAAGTGTAAAACTCAATTTTAAAGAAAAGAAAGGTGGCTCTCGCCTCCCCATCTGAACTTTAGGTTTGACCTAAAGTGGGTTCCGGGGAGCTGGAGTGATAGCACAGTGGGTAGGGCGTTTGCCTTGCACGCGGCCGACCGGGGTTCGAATCCCAGCATCCCATATGGTCCCCAGAGCACCGCCAGGAGTAATTCCTGAGTGCAGAGCCAGGAGTAACCCCTGTGCATCGCTGGGTGTGACCCAAAAAGCAAAAATAAATAAATAAATAAATAAATAAAGTGGGTTCCGGATCCCCTGGGGACAGACACTTGGACCAATCCGGGGGAGCGAGCCTGGGATAAGGGGCAGGTATGGACCGGAGGAAAAGGCATCCGGAGAAGTAGCGGCTGTCTTCTCCGGAGAGAATCCTGCTGGCCTCGCTCCTGTCCAACACAGCTCAGTCGAAGACACCAGGGTTGGGGGTGCCTGTGCTAGAGAAGGCGGACCTTGGGGGGCATCAGGCAGAGCTGGAGCAGAGTGGCCCCGCCGCCCCCACCTGCCGCGCCGCCCCGCGCCCTGCGTAGCCCTAGGCAGAAGCCCCGCGCGTCCCGGGCGTCCAGCTAGGTGCACGCCGCGGAGCAGGGGCGGGGACAGGGTGGCCGTGGCCGGGTCCTCGAGCCCCTGAGGACCGCAGCCGCGCTGGACGGCACCGCGGGGACCGCGCAGAGCAGGGGACAGCACGGGTGCGGACGGCCCTCGGCGGCGCGTTCCGGGTCAGTGTGCGCGCCCCGCCGCCCGCGCCACTTCGGGAAACTTTGCTCGCAGGGGGGAGCCGAGGGCGCCGCGGGGCCCGGGGAGCACTGCAGCGGCCCGGCGAGGCGGCGGCGCCGACGGGGGCCTGTCCGGTGACTCGGCGGGGCCAGCGCGGGCCGTTCCAGCGCCTCCCGCACCCCCTGCCCGTCCTCGGCTCCGGCTGGGCGGCGCTTGGGCTTCGGAGCCGGGCGGGAGGCGGATTTCGCCCGTCTCCCGGGGATGGAGGTGGGGGAGCGCCCGGCGGTTCTGGGGTGCCGGGGAGGCGCGGATGGGCGCGCGCGCGGCCGCAGGAGCGCGCGGGCCGAGGGTCCGGCGGGGCGCGTCTCCGCAGGTGCCTCCGGCGGCCGAGGGCGCGGGGTGCGGGCGGGGAGCCCTTCGCGGCCGCTGACTCGACAAATGCGAGCGCGGAGCCGGGTCCCGGAGCCTCTCGGGCGCGCCCCGCTGCGTACCCCGACCCCGGACCCCGCGGCGCCGAGAGCCGGGGCCCAGAAGTGCGCCTGCCGCGGAGAGGGGGGCTTCGGCAGCGCCCCTCGGGTGCGCCATTTCCCGAGGGAGGGCCGCGGCCCCCGGGCTGGCGGCGCGGGGGGCCGCTCGGCAGCCGCGCTGGGCTGAACCCCCTTTCGGTGGCTGGCGATCGCCTCGGCCCGGCGGCTGCCTACCGGCCTCGGCTCGGAGACGAGGCGGCGAACCGCGCACCCCGCCCCCATCGGTGCCCCGGCGCTGTCGCCCCAGTCACCTTCCTTTGCCCTTCTCCGACAGCACCTCGGGCTGGCTCCCTCCCGCTTTCGGGAAAAAAAAACGAGGAAAACAGCTGATTCCTGGAGACGCCGGGGATCGGGAAGACGCTGTCTGCGCTTCAACAGCTTGGAATTCCCATCACCTTGCTTCCCGGCCACTTGGAGGTAGAGGTTTACTGTCTCTCTCTGTGTGTGTATGTGTTGGGAGGGGATGGGGGGCCTGCCGAGAGAGGTCCGGGGTATAGCTGGCCCAAGGCCCAGCTTCAGAGGCCTGGGGACTTGGGGCCGCAGGAGAAGACAGCAGCCCTTTGGGGGAAACAAGCTCAGCCTTTCCAGCTGTCGCCCCTTTGGGCAGTTTCTCAACATTCCATGCAATCGGGTGCCACGGAATAAAGAACACTTTTCCCTGTAAGTCCTTTCATTTACTGGGACAGTCTCCGGATGCATCTTTTTTGTGGGGGCCGGGGGGGGGGCGCAGAGGGTAGTTGACAGGCACATCTGGACGTGCTCAGTGCTTTTTCTGGGCTCTCTGCTCAAGAGGTCACTCCTCGCTTTGCTTAGACAAACCCAGAGCCACCGCATGCATAGCAAGCCCCTCAGCCCGGGTGCGCTCTCTGCCCCTCAGGTGCTGCCCCTGGCCTGGCCTGGGGGTCAGACCTGTTTGGTTCCTGGCAGTCAGGCTTCAATTCACAGCCTGGCCTGGGGCAGCTCACTAGGTCTGGGGGTGGGGGGGTTGTTTCCCCCAGACCGGTCAGGGAAGGGCTGGGAGCAGCCCGTTTGTCCTTGGCCCATTCAGACTCAAGGCTGGACTCTTCTCTAGGGACCTGTGGGCTCGCTTCCTCCCTCACCAGGTCACCTACAGCCATCACTGCCCTTCGGACTGCAGCGGGGTTTGGCCATCAGAACCCCTGGAGGTGATGACAGAGGCTGGCTGGAAAGAGTCTTATCAAATGGGCTGCAACTGCAGATTTTCTCTAAGGGTGCACAGGAAGGTCGCCCCGCCCACCCCCTTGAATATCCTGGGTGCCTGGAATCTTATTTTTCACAAGCTCTTTGTGTGATTCCTTGGTCCAAGAGGAGGCAGGAAGCCCCCCCCCCAGCCCCCCTCCCCCCCCACCAGACTAAGGACCTTGATCTCCCTTTGTCAGGCCCAGCAGGCTTCGGAGTCCCCAGTGCTGTACCTGAACCTAGAGATGCATGCTTGGAAACTGACATTGGTTGAATGCCTAAGTGGCGAGGGCCGTAGGGTCCCCTGGTCAAATCTCCACAACCATCTGCTGTCAGAGACGCATTATCCTCCTCTGAGGGATGACAAAGCCAAGTTTCCAAGGAACAGGTTCCTAGGGGTGGATCACTCAGGAGCAGATGAGGCCGGGCGAGGGACCCCCCCACACCCACCCCAGGCCTCTGCTTCCTCTGAGCACGCTCGGGCTCTGGTCCTGTGGGCAGTACCAGGTAGGGAGCAGGGCAAGTTGGAACCCCACTTGTTCATTTCCACCCCCCACGCCTCCTCCTCCATGGCCAGATAATTAACCTGACAGGAGGGGGCTCTGATTCTATTTGGAGATGGAATAAGAGGCTGGAAGGAAATTCCATTTTCCCCCTCGGAATGGAGGAGCTGGCGGGGGTGTCCTGGGGAGGAAAAGCCACAGGAAAGGCTCACACCGCCATCCAGGATGACTTTTAAAGCACCTCGGCCCTGGCACGGGTGTTGCTAGCCACCACATGAGTGCGGCACTGAAACAGAAACGCTGCTCTGTGGGCAGCTGGTATCCAAGAAGCGTGGAAACGGGAATAAAGAGAAAGGAAGGACATGGGAAGAGCTATCTGAGTCCTGGAGAACAGGCCACTGAGGAGAATGACTTAGGGAGACTTCTCTCCCCCCTGGGCTTGGTCCTCACCCTCCTTCCCTACACACAGGGGCAGCCGGGGCAGTGCCAGCCCACCCCCTAGTACCCCACTTTGTTTGCAGCGCAGGTTGGGTCCTGCAGACACACACAGGTCTGCACTCCTAAGACCGCCCCCCACCCCCCCGCAGTGTTCTCACAGACTACATGACCAGTGAGATATGAGGAGCCCGTGCACTGGAGGACTGTCTTCATGGGAAATTAAAATACTAGACTCCCAGGGCGAGTGCTGTGTGTGGAAAGAATTATTGGTATTTATGTAACTCTGAATAGCTTTGATTTCCTTCAGGAGGAACTGACAGCCGGCTGACAGGAAACTCATCCAGGGAGAGAAGAGACCTCTGTCAAGTGTGCAATTGGGAATCATGTTTACAGGTAACTTTCTATTTCCATGTAGAGTGGCTGTCTGGAGGGGTACAGGCGGCTCGAGTCTGAAATGCTTCCCTGTGTGGACAGGTGATTTTCATCCGGCTCATTGTCCTAGGAGTGAGCGTGCCCTTGCTCCCTCACCGCTCTCCACTCTGGTTTGTTGTGGGTTGCCTTCGGGCAGGGCAGAGAGCTGGGGGTTCTCACGTCTCATCTCATACACCTCGCTTTTCAGCATGCTCCCTCCCTGTTTGAAGCCGCCCCCTGTGTTCTAAGAATGCACCTTGGCCATCTTGCCTCCGAAGGTGGCTGTCTGCTGCTTAGGCGAGGCTGAAGTACCTGGGGGCTGGAGGTCTGGGTGTCTGTCCCCAGGTTCTAGGCTGTGGTCGCCTTTTCAATCTTTCCTGAGTCCCTGGGACACTTGATGTTGCAGCCCCCGCTCTGCTAAGACTCAGTTTCCAACGCTCACTTGGAATTGCTCATCTGATGATATCTCATCTCCTTTCTCCTTTGTTCTTCAGAATATGTACCTTTTTAATTTTGTCAGATATCGGATCCTAACTAGAGTGTGGGGGGAGGCTTGGAAGCAGTGAGTAGCCCTAAAAGTAGATTAAACAGGTTCTGAGATGTCAGAGGCATCCTGAATTTTAAAATTAAAAGCAATTTATCTGACTGTTTAGTAATTCATATTTTATGATGCTGAAATTATTGTATTTGGAAAATACGTGGGAAATGTACTTAAAGAATGTCTCCTTTGTAAGTGATATTTTATAAGTGATAGTTCACTTATGGAAATTATTATGCAACTAATTATGTCATCCCATTTACATTTATAAAATGTATATAAATTTACATTTATAAAACATTATTTGCAGATCCCAAGAGAAACCATGCTGAACTGTTTCATTTGTTATTTATGTCGGCTATAGAGATGAGAAATAATCAAAATTAAAGATGCTGGGCCTGCCTGAGAGATAATGCAGGGGGTAAGGCACTTGCCTTACACACTGCTGACCCCAGTTCAATCCCTGGAACTGAATCTGGCCCCCTGAACAGGGGTCACCCCTAAACACAGAACCAGGAATAGTCTATGAGCACTGCCTGGTTGGGTATGGTTCAAATCCTCCCCTTCACCCTACCCAAGAAAAGTGATGAAAGACGTCTTGATTCTTGATTCGTGTGTGTGTGTGTGTGTGTGTGTGTGTGTGTGTGTGTGTCTGCCACACCCGGAAGAGCTCATGACTTACTCCTGATTCTGCGCTCAGAAATCACTCCAGATGGAATCAGAGGACCTAAGAGATACTGGAGATCAGACCTGGGTCTCCCACGTGCAAACACCTTTGGGTCTGGTCCAAAAGTGTCTTAATTCTGTGATAAAAATTTTAAAAAGAGAAGCTAGCTTCAAGGTTAGAGCACATGCTTTGCATTTGAGAAACCCGGTTCAATAGAGCACTTCCAGGAGTAACCCCTAAGAATTATTTTAAAAGCAGCAGGCAGGGTGGGTCTGTGGGTCTATTCACCTCCAGACTTGCCCCAACTTTGGTTGTCTATTTGGAAGGGGTCACTGGATTTGCAAAGCATTTGTCAGCCAGATTCACACAGAGGGTCTGATTGAGGATTAAGACAGGATTTGCCCTGGGGGGAAGATTCACAGGAGATAGGCAGAATGGGGAGCATTGATGGGGTGGGGAACACTCAGAGATGTTCAGGGCTTACTCTTGCTTTTGTGCTCAGGGATCAGTCCTGGTGGTATTCAGGAGGGCATATGTGGTGCTAGGATTGAACCGGAGTGGGTTGCATGCAAGACAGTTGCTTTAGCTTCTGGACTATCTTGCTGGCCTCAGGGGGCAGCATTTTTGAGTTGGGACACCTGCAGGCAGGTGAAGTAGTGAAGTGGAACCTCTTTATCACAGAGATTTCATGGAAAGAGGACAAGGCATTGCAACAGAGGAATTATTCTCCCATGGCACTGATTTTAGGAAGAGACACAGGCACTCTTGTGGAGAATCAGATAGCCAATATTTTTGTCTGAGAAAAACGAACATCTTCACAATGTCTAAATTGCTGTACTAAGTGTGACCAGTTGAGAGAGTTCCCAGAATTCTAGTGGGTATGGCCTTGGAGTCTTGGGGAATGCCAAACACTGCAGAGTCCAAGCAGCCCCATGTCCTTGAGCCATCGCACCTATGGTCAAGAATCACTGGGAGCGACCACCAGCCCCCTGAGCACTGCTTGGGAGTCTTCTCCAGAGAATAGCGAGCAATCCAATGAGCTTTAAGCATCTTTAGAGCAAACAAACAGTAAGCCTCATGGAGGATTTTTGTTGGATGAACCTTCAGTACTTGCCTACATCCACGTGGCATGCTGGTACAACTGCCCTCTCTCTCTCTCTCTCTCTCTCTCTCTCTCTCTCTCTCTCTCTCTCTCTCTCTCTCTCTCTCCCTCCCTCCCTCTCTCTCCCTTCTCCCTCTCTCTCCCCTCTCCCTCTCTCTCTCCCCTCTCCCTCTCTCTTCCTGTCTTTCTCTCTCACTCTCTCTTCTCT
The DNA here is from genome assembly GCF_027595985.1 of Sorex araneus. NCBI lineage: Eukaryota > Metazoa > Chordata > Mammalia > Eulipotyphla > Soricidae > Sorex > Sorex araneus. The sequence continues at coordinate 157,428,961 of NC_073302.1, read as the reverse complement.
CTCTCTTTCTCTTCTTCTCTCTCTCCTCTCTCTCTCTCCTCTCTCTCTCTCCCTCCCTCCCTCTCTCTCCCCTCTCCCTCTCTCTTCCTGTCTTTCTCTCTCACTCTCTCTTTCTCTTCTTCTCTCTCTCTCTCCTCTCTCTCTCTCTCTCTCTCTCTCTCTCTCTCTCTCTCTCTCTCTCTCTTCTCTCACTCTCCTTTATCCCTCTCTTGCTCTCTCCCCTGAGGCCAAAGCACCAGAGGCACCACTGCCCCTCAGGTATGCAGCTCCAGTGCCATCACCGATGCTTCTGCTCCTAAAACCTCGCCTTGATGGAAGTTGTGACAGAGAGTGGTCGGGTTTAGTGTTGCAATGGGGGAGGAGGAGGCTTAACATGAAGATAGACAAAAAAGGTTTGAAAGTCCAGTTTCTTATAAGACTTCATAAACTGGGGTAGGGAGGACACAGCTTGCAGTGCTTAGGGGCTATTCTGTGCTCTGGAGTGAGCCCTAACGTTGCTTGGGGGATGTGATGGAAAGGACTGAACTGCGGTCAGAAGGCTGTGAGGCCTTACTCTCGCCAGCCCTGTCAGACTTCATTTTTTAGAAACAAGATTGGCCAGCACTCAGTGACTCTCTGAGAATAGAATATTGAAATCTGGTGACTCGCTCTCAGTTGCATGTATGTTTCTCAACTGTTACTCTTGGTCAAAGGTATTTTTACATAATTGACAAAAACCTCTTCTTGAATTGCAGCTACTGTTTTATTTTTTGTAGTTAATATTATGTTCCAGCTCATTTGTCTAAATCTTTTTGCATTATTAAACCCATTTGTATGTGGAAAATGCTAAAAGAAGATTCTTTTGTCATGCCTGTCTCACATGAGCTCTTTTCAGATGCTTTGCATTCAGAATAGACCTCTGAATTAGGACCCAGCCTCTCAACCAACCTGCCGCTACTGAGTTCCTGAATTGCAGGTACGTGAGCAAGGAGATAGAAAGCGTGCCTTCCTCTCATTGGCTGTCTGTACTGGCCAGAAGGTCTAGGCTGACCATCACGAATGATCAAATGACAATGCATATGATCATCTTCCAAATAGTGCCTCTCTGGAATTTACAGTTGAAATTCTTTGATAGTCTGGGCATAAATATCATATAATAATGGTATTTATTTTATGTATTAATAATACATGTAGATGGCTTATGTTATAAAAGGATTTGATGGAGTTTTTATAAATTGTAGTCATGAAATATATCTTCTGTAAATGCTTTGTTCTTCCTATTCATGCTCTATTTTGGAGGCGAGGTGTTAGGGCCACACCCACTCTGGGGCTATTCCTGGGTCTGTGCTCAGGAGTGAACCCTGTTCCCGCTCAGGGGACCACATGTGGTGCTAGGGATTGAACCAGAGTCAGTTGCATGCACAGCAAGTGCTTTAATTCCTGCAACTTCCAGACCATTTTTTCCAAATTTGTGTCCGTGGTCGAGCCAGGGACCAGCATCTAGGTGGTACACTATAGGGTCTTTCAGCCTTGGAGCTTCTGTCCCTTGAGTCCTTAATAACTGCTTGGTCTTAATACTTTTCTCTTTTGCTCCTCTCTTTCCCTCCTGCCCCTCTTTTTTACTTCCTAAAACCTCTAAATGTTATGATAATTTTCCTGGCCTAATCTTCTAATTTTCTTTCTTTATTCTCTTTGCTAGAGTGTTTTCATCAACATTACCATCCAACCCTTCCACTGAGTTTTGCAATTTTATGGTTTTACCTTTTGGAGAACACTTTATGTCTCGAATATCCCTTTTTCATGGAATCTTGAAACTGTGAAATAATCTTATTCTTGTTTCACGGTTACAAATATCTTCTTATCCCTTGAGGGCCTGATATTATTCATTTCTTTTTTTGTGAGAGTGAACAACCTTCCCCCAAATGCTCAGGAGGTTTGGTGGTTTAAAGCTTCAGCCCAGCTCGGGGTGTGAGGCAGGAGGCCCTCAACCACTGGTGCATTGGGGTGGCGGGGGCAGGGGAGGGAGGGACTTCAGGGTTCTGGGAATCAAACTTGGGGCCTGGTTGATACAAGGCACGCACTCTGGCCCCTGGAGCCAGCTCTCTCTCCCCAACCCAGAATCTGTTTTTCTGACACTGCAGGCAGTGCCCTTTGGTGCTGGCCAAAGCAGGGTTACACCTCAAGTAGCAAGGACTTGAATCTAACTGCATTTCTTAATGACCTCAACAGCCTCTCAGCTCATTCCCCTTGTTCTTGCACTTCCTGCTGCTTCTCAAAGATTTGAGAGCTGAGTTCCCAGCGGCAGCAGCATCATTAACGGGCACCGTCCCACAGGCTGTCCAAGTCCGTTCCCACCAGCCCCTCTGCTTTCTGGCTTCCCAGAGGTTGCTTTTGTCTTCTCTCATTTGCCCCATTATTTTCGTGAGTTTGTCTTTTAAAAACATTCTTTGTTTTTTAGGAGGTCTCACCTGCTAAAAGATGTGCCTGAGCTTTGGCCACGTCAGCCTTAATTGAGCCTGCTTTAATGATGAATAGCTGGGTTATTTCTAGCCACAAGGCCTCTGCACAGGCTGATTCTCCGCGTCTCTTGCTCCCGGACTGGCCTGCCCAGCTGCTTAGGCTGTGCTCAAGACCTGGCTCTGCTGGTTGGCCTCAGAGGCCCTGAGGACGCCCAGGTCATCCAAGCCTGTGTGTTTTTATGATTTGAACTCATTATCTACAGTTTTTACAGCATCTCTGAAGCAGGTCCAGAGAAATTAGGAATTGAAATCAATATCAGATACCAGAAAACCTGTCTGGTTAGGGATGACTGAGAATGCGGAGAATGTCCCCCCCTTCACTTGTCCTACAGGATAAGTGGACAGAAACCTTAATCAGATATCTCGATCTGCAGTCACACAGGAAGTGCCGCAGGAAACTCAGTCCCTGAGTGAATGTATTGATCGCCCAGGCACCCACCTGTCTGGAGCTTACCCACCCTCTTTGCCAGTGTGCTTCTCTGCTCTCTTTTTGTATAAAAGCCTGTCTTGTGAGAAAGCGGACGAGATGGTTTGCTTGAGAACAGAAGTCTGCCATCTTCCAACCTGCCAACTTGCTGCTAATGAACTTCTTTTGCAGATGCCTCACTTGCTTCTCCTTTGAGTGGAATGGAACATTCAGGGTGATGTCTCTTGCAGACCATCGAGTAAGCTCCTGGCAGCTAGGATTTGCACCGTAGTAGCTCAGTGACAGTGTCTGGGAGCTGATAGCTGCTTCCCAGGGGATTTTTGTGCATATCTGTCTTTCTCTTTTTCCTTCACTTTCTTGGTAGCTTCTTTCTATTTAGAAATTTCCATCAGAAAGTAATATCCCTAATTCTTTTCCATGTTACATATTCCCCTTGTCTTCTCTTTGCTGCTCTCATTGCCATAACCGAAAGCTGCAGACTTTGCTGGCAGTGCTTGACAGGAGTTGCACATTTTTCCTTGCAGTGCAACCACACCCTTGGTTGTCAAGTGCTTGAGCCTGGACACTTGGTTGTGACCCTGGAGATCCCCAGTAGCAATGGCCCTTGGACTGTATTCAGCATGTGAGGCACTGCCAGAGATTGAACCCACTCATTCCTGGCAGGCAGGAGTTCAACAACTGGGCTGTCCCCAGGCCATGACCCATGGTCCATGGGTCTCTTAAAAGTCAGTGAGTAGAGCTACCACTTGCCTTGCACAGAGCAGACCTGGGCTTAATCCCTGGCACCCCATATGGTCCCCAAGTACTGGCAGAAGTGATTTCTGATTGCAGAGCAGAAGCCCTGAGCCCCATGGGAGTGGCCCCAAACAAAAATAAGCAAATAAATAAAAGCATTTAGTAACATAAATACTAATTATTTATTTCTGAACTCCAGTCAATTGAAGGAATAGGTTTAAATATTGTATAAACTCCCATTTCATTTTTCTCCCCAGGTCTGTCTGTTTAAACACAAACATTTCCTCTGTTTTAGATAAAGACAATCCTCACTACCTCATGAAATTAAACATGGAAAACATTTGAATACTGTTACTGTCATCCCGTTGCTCATCGATTTGTTTGAGTGGGCACCAGTAACGTCTCTAATTGAGAGACTTATTGTTACTGTTTTTGGCATATCCAATACGCACGGTAGCTTGCCAGGCTCTGCTGTGCGGGCTCCATACTCTCAGTAGCTTGCCGGGCTCTCTGAGAGGGGCGGAGAAATTGAACTCACGTAGGCCGAGTGAAAGGCGAGCGCCCAACCGCTGTGCTATCGATCCAGCCTGAAAACATTTGAATACAAATTATTTAAATAAACTATACAAACATAACTTTCAGGTTTTAAGACAGAAAAATTGTTTATAAGGTCTACATGTCTTCATTCTCTGTATGAATGAATGAAGACATGTAGACTTTATAGCACAACGGGTAGGGCATTTGCCTTGCACGCAGCTGACCCGGGTTTGATTCCTCCGTCCCTCTCATAGAGCTTGGTAAGCTACTGAGAGTATCCAGCCCACATGGCAAGGCCTGGCAAGCTACCCGTGGCATTTTCGATATCACAAAAACAGTAACAACAAGTCTCACAATGGAGACGTTACTGGTGCCCAATCAAGCAAATCGATTAACAACGGGATGACAGTGACAGACAGACATGTCTTCATTCAAGGGATTAGCCTAGAGCAGAGCTTCTTAAAATTTTTTTCACTTGTGACCCTCCTCTCCCCCCAACCCTATTTGGAGAGTTTCGGGACTACCTGGACTGGAGCAATAGCACAGTGGGTAGAGCGTTTGCCTTGCATGTGGCTGACCTGGGTTCAATTCCTCCGCCCCTCTCAGAGAGCCTGGCAAGCTACCGAGAGTATTCCGCCCGCACGCCAAAGCCTGGCAAGCTACCCGTGGCGTATTTGATATGCCAATAACAGTAACAACAAGTCTCACAATGGAGACGTTACTGGTGCCTGCTCAAGCAAATCAATGGTACATGGTACGGGAGGACAGTGCTACAGTGCTACCTGTGATAGTCAGGGCTTACTTCTGACTCTGTACTCAGGAAATCCCCCTGGTGGTGATGGGGGTGAGGGGTATACAGGTGTCAGGGATCAAACAAAGGTTGGGTGTTTACAAGGCAAGTGCCTTAATCCCTGTATCATCTCGCCAGCCCCCACTTGTGGCCCCTTTTCACCTGACAAATGCTTCCTGAGCAAGTGCTATCAGAATACCTCAGATTCATTATGTGATTGTTTTTGACTTAATTGTTGGTCACTGCACACTCAGAAAATTTCTATTATTGCTAATTTTTCCCCCTCACCTTTACATTCAGTTATTTGATCCCATATGGTTCCTGACCCACAATTTAAGAAACTAGGGCCTAGAATACACAATGTACTGCGGTAACCCAGCAGAATTTGCTAACCCTATAATCTAGTCAGTGTCTGTTTTAAGTACTGGATCAAGAAGAGAGCGTAATCACAGACTATTTATCTGTCTCGGTGTTAATTCCAGAAATGTGTCAGCTATTTTAATATCTTGTAGCCCAAAAATATTTTCATACTTTAAAAGAAGCAGAAATGCCCCTGAAATGAATAATTTAAATATTAATTGTATTATTCAACTGAATAGCACATTTAAGTAATTTAAAACAAGGCTTATATTAGGTTATGATAAGCATGTTCTATTTTAAATGATTCATAGAATTTTGGCTTTTCTGCTTTAATTTATGTTTTAGTATTATATAAAAATTTTTTGGTCAGAGAGACAACTCAAATTGTAGGGTACATGCCTAGTATGTACATTGCCCTGAATTTAATCTCTTGCACAGTATGGCACCCCTAATACCAGTAGAAATGGGCCCTCTCCCAATATTTTCGCAAGTAGGGCTGGAGAGATAGTACAATGGGTAAGTTGCTTCCCTTGCATGTTGCTGACCTGGGTTTGATTCCCAGCGCCCCACATAGACCTTAAGCCCTGCCAGGAGTAGGTCCTGAGCACAGAACCAGGTATAAGCCCTGAGCACCACTAGATGTGGCCTCAAATAAACTAAAAACCCAAACCCATTGTTTTCACAAGTAGAAAATACGCAGTTATTGTTAAATTAAGTTGGGATTTAGGGGAGTATTAGATTGGTGTTGTAAGTATTCAAGAAAATTCTGAGAGTAAGTTTTAATTCCCTAGAGATGGTTATTATTCCATGTTGCAATTCACTCCTTACTTTGCATTTATAGCATAATCTATTGAATATTCTCTTTCTTGATACCCACTTTGGAAACTGAGTGTGGCTAACAAAATGAATATAAATTGAGACATTGATTCTGGTTTTTTTTTTTTTTGGCTTTTTGGGTCACACCCGGCTATGTACAGGGGTTACTCCTGGCTCATGCACTCAGGAATTACCCCTGGTAGTGCTCAGGGGACCATAGGGGGTGCTGGGAATAGAACCCGGGTCGGTCGCATGCAAGGCAAATGCCCTCCCCGCTGTGCTGTCGCTCCAATCCTGGAGACATTGATTCTGGCTAATCATTTGTTCTTCGTCTTCTCTGATAAGCAGGTATTGATTTCTGACTTTGGAAGATGGATGAAGGTGTAGACATTTCCAGTGATGGAAACTCCCTCATCAAAGCTGTGCACCAGAGTCGCCTGCGCCTCACCAGACTCTTGCTGGAAGGCGGGGCTTACATTAACGAGAGCAATGACCGAGGAGAAACACCTTTAATGATCGCTTGTAAGTCCAAGCATGTGGACCACCAGAGTGTCAGTAAAGCCAAAATGGTTAAGTACCTGCTAGAAAACAATGCGGATCCCAACATACAGGACAAATCTGGGAAAACCGCCTTGATGCATGCTTGCCTAGAGAAAGCTGGTCCAGAGGTGGTTTCCTTGCTCCTCAAGAGCGGGGCTGACCTCAGCTTGCAAGACCATTCCAGTTACTCGGCCCTTGTGTATGCTATAAATTCCGAAGACAGAGAGACCTTGAAAGTTCTTCTTAGCGCTTGCAAGGCTAAAGGGAAAGAGGTTATCATCATAACCACAGCAAAATCACCCTCTGGCAGGCACACAACGAAGCAGTACTTAAACATGCCTCCAGGTGATCTGGACGAGTGTCCTTCCCCAGACACCTGCACCACGCCATCAGAAATTGACATCAAAACTGCCTCCTCGCCACTTACTCCTTCTTCGGAAACAGAAAGGACCCTCTTTGGCTTCAAAGACCTGGAGTCTGCAGGAAGCAGCGATGATGCGCGGGAGCCCGACTCCCCGGTGAGGAAACCCGCCTTGGTCCCCACGGGACCCAAGCTACCCCAGCCTGCGGGCCGCATCAAGAGTACCCCCTCCTTAATGCATCAGAACAGAGTGGCCTCTCTGCAAGAGGAGCTCCAGGATATCACACCGGAGGAAGAATTATCCTACAAAGCCAACGGGCTGGCACTTTCCAAGCGATTCATCACCAGACACCAAAGCATCGATATCAAAGACACTGCATATATGCTGAGAAACTTTGATCAGGCCAGCTCAAGAAAGATGTCCTATGAGGAAATAAATTATCCATCTTTTTTTCCAGAAGGAAACCAGCAGTGCACTGAAATCCCTGTTGACCAGGACCCAGACTCTAACCAGACGATCTTTGCTTCTACCTTAAAAAATATCGTCCAGAAAAGAAACTCGGGAGCAAATCATTACAGCTCTGATTCCCAGCTCTCAGCCGGTCCCACCCCGACCGCTTTAGAGGATGGCAAAGCACTAACTGGAAAGAAAAAGATACTGTCTCCGGGTTCTTCCTTGCTTTCCGGGTCCAAAGAAGTGCTGGAGAACATGGCCCCAGGGCCCCTGAGCCGGCGCAACCACGCGGTGCTAGAAAGGCGGGGCTCGGGGGCGTTCCCTTTAGATCACTGCATCCCCCTAACCAGGCCAGGATTCCTGCCCCCCCTCAATGTGAATCCACACCCTCCCTTCTCAGATATCAATGCCAACAACAAGCTCTCCAGCCTTCTTTCTTGTGGTCAGAAAGTCCTTATGCCCACAGCTCCTGTTTTCCCCAAAGAATACAAAAGTAAAAAAATGTTGTTCCGGAGACAATCCTTGCAAACCGAGCAAATCAAGCAGTTAGTAAATTTTTAAGAGATGGCTAGAAAATGCGTTTTGCTCACACTGTGTCAGAGTTCTATAGAAGTAAAAAAGAAATCTTGCGTGGTCATCCTTTCATATCTCAGAATTGATTAGACAGATCATTGTACTAGACACTGTGAACACACAAGTAACAATAGAGTTTCACTAAAGGAATTCTCAAAATTAAGACGATTATTTTCTCAAAACAGACAATATTTGGGGCTGGAGCGAAAGCACAGCGGGTAGGGCGTTTGCCTTGCAGCGGTTGACCCAGGTTCAATTCCCAGCATCCCATATGGTCCCCTGAGCACCGTCAGGGGTAATTCCTGAGTGCAGAGCCAGGAGTAACGGCTGTGCATTGCCGGGTGTGACCCAGAAAGAAAAAAAAAAACAGACAATATTTAATGACCTTTACATGGCCCAATATTTTTAATTTAAACAAAAATAAAAAAGAAGGTCACATATATGTTGGAGATACTGTTTTTCAGATTTGCCAAATAGTTTATTAGAAACACTTGAGATCATGTCAGTAAATAAGATTGTAATTTTCCATGATCCATAAAAGAAAATATTGACAGCTATAACTGTCTCTGATTAATAAGCAAAACTGCAAAGAATACATGAAATAATTCTTTTTTAAAAAAATAAATAAAATATTGACTGAGTCATAATACAACATGGGTAGGGTGCTTACCTTGTATACACCTGACCCCAGGAGAGTCAATCCCTGGCATCCTATATGGTTCTCTGAGCCCCTCCAGGAGTAATTCCTGAGTACAGAGCCAGGAGAAACCCTTGAGCATTGGAGGTTGTGGCCCCCAAAACAAATCAAACAAACAAATAAGTTTGCTATGGGCTGGGGAGATGGCTGAAAGGGCAGAAGTCCCCATCTAATCCTGAGCACTAATTTCTGAGCACTAATCCTCCAAGTGGGAATAGCCTCTGAGCACTGACAGGTGTGGTCAAAAAAGGTAGTGGTGGTGTTGGTGGGTGTTAACAAACAAATGTTGACTTCAGGAAGATGAAGATACAATTTTTAAAATCTTGAATGGCACCCAAGAGGTAGGATAGTGATATACTTTGCATGCAGTCCATCCCATGCCGTTCAGTGCCCTGGTATCACATGGTCCCCACCCACAATTCTGTCAGCTGAGAATTGCCAGGAGGTTCCCCCAGGTCTCCTGAGCACTTCTTGGGAGCCCCACCCCCATCAAAAGGTCAACCAATAGATTGGGCAGCTAATATTCACATGGTCATGTTAATCAGTTTCTAGGTAGCAGATCAGAGTTTTAGGAGCCTGTGGTAGTGTGCTGTGTTTTTGCTTTGTTTTCATTTTTAAAACAAACATCCCCGATATGTTATCTTATGGAATTCTTTATCTGTATCTTTTCGTGTCTGTTAATATTTTTTAATGCCTATCCGGGTTCCCTGTAACAAGATAACACAAAATTGAAAAGGTTTCCTCTTACATCCAACTATTTTTGTCATTCCAAAGACAACAAGCAAGTTTGAGATTTAGAAATAGAAATTAAATGCTTGCTTCATTTAAAAAAGAAAAATTGTTAGATTACCTTAGGTTAGCAAAATTAAGAAAACCAGTAGAAACTTAACTTATAAAATGTACTTCAGTATTTGGTCAATATTAAACAATATATTTTTATTTCTAATTAATAATTATTAGAAACAAATATGGATGATTTCCTTAGTGTGGCATTACAATCATCTAGTATTTTAGGGCCTGTGAATAACTCTAATAAAGTAAATACTGTGCAGCCATCATAAAAAAATGTAAGATGACTATCATCTACATGATCTCAAAATATGGTGTTTAGATGAAAAGTCCTTATTTCAATCTAGCACAAAAAATAACTAAGATATACAAACCTGAGTGATTTGGTCATTGTCACAAAGCTTTCTTTGTCTTCTGTTAGTAGGTGATCCTAACAATGTGATATTTGCAAGTTGTAATGTACGTAGTAATTAGTTTCTTGTGGATCTTATTTGAAAAAAATTATTGGAGTTTTCCTGTTTAGTGTTGTAAAGAACACTATATTAATAATATTAGAGCTATTTTTTTTTACTCTGAACTTAGAACTGTACCCGTAGTTTATAGGGTAATTCTTTTCTTGCTAGATTTAATATTGAGAAAAGTGCTTTGCTGTAAATTGTAAGATATAGTTTGGAAGAATACATAAATAGATATATATGTAAATAAACATCATAAAATGGTATCAATAAAGATTTTAAAATCTCATTTGGATTGCCATTGACTTTTATTTCTCTCAAATACTGGTAATAAGCATTTCAAGATCATTTCAAGAGAAAATTATGCCATATATTTTTACTTAGAGCAAATAAAACACTAAGAAAGAATAACTTTTCTTACTGTTGTCATCTCAACAACAACAAAATACTTAGGGGGATTACAACTTTTAAACTCTTGAAGGAACTTAAATCTTCTCTATTCCTAACAATATTTTAAGGACTGAGGCTATTTGGAACTGGATGTTATGCCATTCAGTATAATATATCACTGGGATCCCAGGGGTAACAGACAAATAATTAAATCAGAAACCAGAGGCTTATATGTTATGTTTAAGCCTCATGTGGAAGTATGATTTAGCTTTAACTTGAAGGTATGGTGATGCTTTATTAGTTTTACAGCCTCTTCTATTAGTTAATTGTGGCACTGATTTCCAAAAAGGATAACTACTACTGATGGCAAAGGTGGTTTTGTGGAAGACATAAGGCTACCTTATTTACAAAGGCAAGTGTTTACAGTACCTGTCCAGGCAATGGCCCAGGGAAGCTGGTGACCACCTGTATGACATTTTCTCTGGGAGACCCACCCATAGGGCATCCAGTACCTTTAAAATGCTCAGAAAGGACTAGAGAGTGGATAAAGCAGTTACCTTGCATGTGGCGACCCTAGATCATTCTCCAGTACCATATATAGTTCCCTGAGTACTGCCAGGAGAGATTCCTGAGCACAGAGCCAGGAATAGCCTGTGAACACATTTGGGTGTGACACCCCCCTCCACAAAAAAATGAAATAAAGCAAGCAATCCCACTTGCAGGCATCTACCCCAAAGGTCCCCAAATTCTATTCATAAAAGACATTTACATTTCTGTGTTCATTGAAGCACTATTCACAGTAGCCGAAATCTGAAAGCCAATGACATGTTCAAGAACAGGTGACTGAATAGAGAAACGTATGTACACTCTACCACCTCATGACTGAACCTTGAAGAGACTCCAAACTGCCAAAAATTACAGGTATGCTGGTCCTCAGGCTGAGAACTCTGGGGTCTTCTTGGAGTTCGGGGTGCAGCCTACCTCCACCCCTCCATATTTCTGGAAGCCTCAGCAGCCATACCCACATCCCACAAATCATCACCATGTAAATTCACTGCCCAGTTAAATATCCTGGCAACATTCTGGAGCTAATGTTGCCATGTGACACCAAACTCTACAATACACACAACCCAGTAGGAGCACAGGAAATTAGATGGGAAAGTAACATAGAAGCCAATCAAGCTCAATAAATAAAAACCTTAACACAGAAGCCTCAACTAGCAACAACAATTTAATAAACCCTCAGACAAGGATGCAAGTTCCCATGGTAAGATATAACAGCTCTCACAAATTTTCTTTTGCTAAAATTATGTTTTGATAATTCCACTAGCCACTGAGTTGTAGCAGGCAATACAAATAATATATTTTGTGTCGGAAAAGGGGGTAAGTTTAGGAGGTAGGGTGGAAAATGGTGACAATAGTAGAGGGAAGGTCACTCTAGTGGTGAGATTGGTGTTGGAATACTGAATGCCAGCAACAAAGGCATCAAGAACAACTTTCTAAACTGTAATTTTTAAATTAAGGGAGGGGGGAGAAAAAGAAGCCGTGGTGTATATATGGAATAGACTACAAATTAGCAGGGTACGGTGCCGCCCAGCAGGTCAACCTGTACCTGCAGGGCGAGTGCATCAGCAGCCCTGATGATGTCTTCAGGCTTCCTGATACCCCAAAATTGCCATTGTGCCTCTGGCCAGACCCCAACAATTTGGGACCAAGTTTCCTGAGAAATTAAGTGGCCAAAAGTTAGGTATGCGGGAGTCACACCCACAAACTGCCTCTAGCTCAGCTATACAAGCTCATTTATCCACCTTGCTTCAGAGACCCATAAATAAATCTCAAAAGAGATAAAAAAAAAAAAATCAGGCCATTTAAGTGCATTAATGGCCATGATTCAGAGGCTCACAAATGAATCTCAGAAAAGAGCTGCGTGCTGCAGAGATGTCTCTCCACTCTGCATCAGGCTGATTTCACCTGGGCATTTTGGAGGGGGGGGTGCAGGTGTGTCCCTCTGCTTGCCCCAAAGGAATCCCAGCAGCTGCAAAACCTCCAGAACCCAATCCCGCCAGGCTTACGGCCGACCTTCACAGGTTAGTCCTGAACCCCACAACTCATGAGAAGGAATCAATTGAAATACCCAGGTATGCGGGACTAGTAACTAAAAACTCCAGGCTTCAGGGAGTCGTGGATGGATTATCTCCCCCTATCTCCCTGCCCTTTCTGGTTCCCTGGCAGTCATACCCATGAACTGCCTCTAGGAGACATGTAAGTGCATTAATGGCCATGATTCAGAGACTCACAAATGAATCTTGGAGGACAGCAGCATGCTGCAGAGATGCCTTCATACCCCAAATACTTAAAAAAAATTTTAGAATTCCAGGAATGCTCAGCCACTTGTGTGGCCACATGACATCTCATAACAAGCATTGTATCACTGTAGCATTGTTGTCCCATTATTCATGGATTTGCTCGAGCGGGAACCAGTAATGTCTCAAAAATAAATTATGCACCTGCCTATGGGGCAGGCTTGGGTGGTGGTAGGAAAATTTGAAATAATGGTGGTGGGAAGGTGTAATGGTGGTGGGACTGGTGTTGAAATGTTGAATGCAGACAATTATTGTGAACAACTTTATAAAAATAAAATTTTAAAATTTTAAAAAAGAGGGGGGCCGGAGCGATAGCACAGCGGGTAGGGCGTTTGCCTTGCACGTGGCTGACCCGGGTTCGATCCCCGGCATCCCATATGGTCCCCCAAGCACTGCCAGGAGTAATTCCTGAGTGCAAAGCCAGGAGTAACCCCTGAGCATCGCTGGGTGTGACTCAAAAAGCAAAAAAAAAAAAAAATTTAAAAAAAGAATACTAATCAGATGTAAGAAAAGACAAAATCAGTTTTGCAGAGAGTTAAAGAAGATGGTGTCTTTGTCAGGCCCTCAACGAATCACAGAGAATCTGGGAAGTGTGCCCAGCATCAAGTAAGGATAAGGAATTTTTGAAAACTGGAAAGCAATTGATTTTCTCAATTCGTAAAACAATAGTTATAATTATACTCTTTCCCCTACAAAGGTCTAAATGGAGCATTCATTTTATACATTTCCTTTGACACTTTGGTACTGTTTAAATAGCTCAAATCACTGCATGCATTTTTTCATTAAAAATTAATAAAACAAAAATTTAAATGATTCAATAGGTTTAGACAGGAAATGGAGACTTGGACCTCCCTGAGGATGCTGAGGGGGCTTCTAAGGGCCACACCTGCCAGTGCTTGGTGCCCATGTAATGACAGGATTGTACCCAGGTTGGGGACAGGCTGGTTATGTACCTTAATCATTCTCTCTGGCCCGGTGCTTTGGCACTTTTTAAAACTTAAAGAAGCAAAGCCTTGTGTTTAGAATGATTCAAACAGAAATGGCAGTAAACATAGGCCACATGCTCCAAACATCTGGAGACAGAAACTTTCAAACCTCAGGACTCTGGATATTGAAGACCCCAAAGGCTTTTGCCCCCTTAAATCTCGATGGCGTGTATAGACGTTTACTGCATTAAAAATAAAGCTGGAAATTGGGGTAAATGTGAATTGTTTAGAAATAGCAATAAATCTATTCCATATTAGCGTACACATTTGAGGAAAACAACCACATTTTCAAAAATACATTCAGTGAGAAGAGTGAGTGGCATTGTTTCATGGTCTTCGAAAATCCCTTTTCTATTCAGCTTAATAGAAAACAGCTGATTCTCCTCTGTGCCTGCCCTCTGTTGTAATATGTTGCTTTACTGGAGACAAATGAAGAAAATATGGGTTTGCATGGACTTGTAATTGAAAGAAAGAAGTATGTGAATGCACTGCTCACATATGGTGAATATTCTTCTTTGCGGCTTTCAGCAACTTGATGCAATTTTTCTTTAAAAAGTTGGTTGAATTGTGGAGTCGGAAACCCTGCTGATGAGCTTCCATATTCTGGTAGACACATTTCATTGTTCTATTTTGCCTTCTCAATGGAATCTTTGCCCATGAAAGATTTTATAAGAGCCTGGACTATTTGTTTGGAAAATATTGATTCCTTGCATCTTTCAGATCTTGCAAATGTTAACACATTTCATCATAACACAACATATTTATGAATACTGACACCGAGGTCAGAGAAAATGTCCTTAAGTACTGGGAATTATCACTGTGACAGTAATGGCTTTGAATTTATTCAAATTTAAAATTTTCATCTACGGCCAGTTGGCCAAGAATTTTTAGGTTTTATCTTGGCAACAGATACTGTCAGCTGTTTTCTTTGAAGCAGCAAGCATGCTTTATTCATTTTTGAGAAAATATTTGACAAATAGGCAAGACTGAGTAACTGTCTTGTCTTGTCTGGTGTTTCAAAGTTATTATTTTTCCGTTTCTCCATGCAAAACGTGTCCAATTCCATAGTATAGTGGTTAGAGTACTCCCTGGCATGCAGCCAACCTGGGTCTGATTCCCAGCACGTGGTCCCCTAATCTTCACCAGGTGCAGTCCTAGAGATCCCCAGGGCCACACAGCTGACTGTGGCCCTGAAAGCCCCCAGCACCACTAGGGTGTTCCAGGTAACCCCAGCACTGCAGGGTCTGAGCAGCAGCTCATTCTCAGGCCCTGCCACTGAACCAATGGCCAGTGAGCCACAAATTGCAGGTGAAGCCCCTGACCTCTTGAGAACTGCTTGGGGGCACAACTCACCCCACAAATGTCTAGTTTGCAACAAGTGTTATTATTTTAGACAACTTCTGACTTTCAATATACAGCGGGATTATTCTAACTCCCATTTTGTAATATTAAATAAAAAGATATGTACTTAGGAAAATACATTGCCTAAAATGAATTTTGCTGAATCACTGACGATATTCTTGTCTTTTTTCCTTCCTAATGTACATGACAGTGAAGAATAGGCTTGCTAGCTAATGTGGTGGAATTAATTCGTACCAAGGCTTCAACAATTTTGCCATAATTGTAAATGTCAGTGGTGAGATGGGCAAATCTCATTATTTGTGGAAGTGTTAGTTTCACCACTAATTATTACAGAAGGGTTCGGACCTCAGGTAGCTTTTTTTTTTTTCTTTTTGCGTCACATGGAAGATGCTCAGGAATTAGTCCTGGCTCTGCACTCAGAAACTACTCCCAGCAGTGCTCGGGGGACCATATGGGATGCTGGGGATCAAACCCAGTTGGCCACATGCAAGGCAAACACTGTACCTGCTGTATTATCGCTCTGGCCCTCAGGTAGCTTCTAAGGGTGTCTCTGAGCAGTGGGAAAGATTTGTGGGCCATGGCGCAAGATCAACTGGTCTTCAAGAATTAGAGGTGCGTTTGCCTTGCATGCGGCCGACCTGGGTTCGATTCCCAGCATCACATATGGTCCCCTGAGTACGGCCAGGGGTAATTCCTGAGTACAGAGCCAGGAGTGACCCCTGAGCATCGTTAGGTGTGACCCAAAAAAAAGCAAAAAAAAAAAAAAGAATTAGAGGTGCCATCTATCCATTCATACACCCGCCTGCCCATCCACCCATCCAACTGCCTGTCCACCCATGAATTTGTTAAGGGCCTATTCTGACCAGGCATCATATAAAAATGAGAAATTTATTGATCTTACACATCACAGTTGAGGAAGAAATACAAATCTGTGAAATAAATTCTAGCAGAGAACATGTGACAGGAGAAAGCCCACAAGTCCACTTGGTGAAGTCACAACCCTTTTTTTTTTTTTTTGCGTCACACCTGGAGATGCACAGGGGTTAGTTCTGGTTATACACTCAGGAATTACTCCTGGTGGTGCTCAGGGGACCATATGGGATGCTGGGATTCGAACCTGGGTCGGCCATGTGCAAGGCAAACGCCTTACCCGCTGTGCTATCGCTCCAGCCCCGAAGTCACAACCCTTTAGGTAGAGGTCAACATATTCTGTTTAGAGGCCATGAATTTCTGACCCAGATTATTTAAATTTGCTTTTCTTTTTATTTTTTTGAGATGCCAGGGATCAAACCTACAGCTTGACATTTGTAAGTCAAGTGCTCTCCTACTGAGCTATATTCTCGCCCCCCACCCCCCGAAAAATTAGCTCATGACTGACAATGTAGCAAAAAACTCATACCAAGATTTGAACTCATTCCATTCTGTCACCACAAGAGAGGGATAAGTAAGAAAAGGACACTGACAAATCTTATTGACGATCCTACAGCAGCAGCCAAACCCAAATCAGCTTTTGAATTTTATTAGATTGGTCCCTTTTGAGAGTAGAAACGCAGAAATAAGACTCTCTGAAGAGCAGTTGTCTTTAAACCCTGCCTGCTTTCTTTCTGCTCTGATGGTGGAGTTGATGAGTAATTTTACTGTATATGAAATAATTGGAAAAAAATGGGGTAAAGTAACACTTAATTGGGGTTGGCTACACTTGATGGTAGTCAGAGCTTACTTCTGGCTCTCTGTCCAGGAAGTACTCCTTCTGGGACTCAGTTTACCATAGGGGTGACAGGAATCAAATCCAGTTCAGCCATGTGCAAGACAAATGCCCTCCCAGCTAGCTGTACTATCACCCCAGCCCCATTCCTTTGAGTACTGAAAGCAAGCGACATGAAAAAAAAAAAATGATATATGCCTGCCAAGGAGGCAGGCTGGGAAGTTGGAGGAAACCTGAGACATTGGTAGAGAGAAGGGCATGCTGGCGTTGGGATTGGTGTTGGAACTTTGTTTGCCTTAAAAAAAATTATTATAAACAACTTCGTAAATCACAGTGTGTCAATAAAACTTAAGAAAAAAAAACAATAGAGGGCTTGAGAGATAGGACAGTTGGCAAGGGAGGCACTTGTTTTGCATGCACCTGGTCTGGGTTTGATCCCCGGCACTACATATGGA
The DNA here is from genome assembly GCF_027595985.1 of Sorex araneus. Classification (NCBI taxonomy): domain Eukaryota; kingdom Metazoa; phylum Chordata; class Mammalia; order Eulipotyphla; family Soricidae; genus Sorex; species Sorex araneus. The sequence continues at coordinate 157,411,668 of NC_073302.1, read as the reverse complement.
CCCAAAGCACCACCTGAGCTCCGTCCCAGCAAGCACCTTGCACACTCTACAATCTCTCCAGTTCCCAGTCCAGCCATTTGAGCCATTTATCCAACCACGATCACCTTTTTTTTTTTTTTTTTTTTTGGTTTTTGGGTCACACCCGGCGATGCACAGGGGTTACTCCTGGCTCTTCACTCAGGAATTACCCCTGGCGGTGCTCAGGGGACCATGTGGGACACTGGGATTCGAACCTGGGTCGGCCGCGTGCAAGGCAAACGCCCTACCCGCTGTGCTATTGCTCCAGCCCCCACGATCACCTTTTTTAACATTCAACTACTTTTCTTGCATTGACTCATGAATTTATGAATAGAAGTAGATTTGCAGACTTGGGTAGACACAACATTCAAATTACCAGTTGAGAGTTACAGCATTTAAATTCACTAGGTATTTAGTTTTTTAAATGACAAGAACAAAAATTAAAAATCATAGCTCCAACAATCTGTTCTGAATAACTTTTAACAATTTCCCACTGGATTTATAAATACAGATGTAGATAATCATCAATTACAACACTTTGTACAGGGTCATACATGTCTCATTGTAGTATTGAGACCTCTGACTGTTTGAACAATTGGGTCTTGTACTGAAAAATTATCTTCCCTGCCAGGCTTGGGAACCAGACCTCAGATATTATAGGATCTCAATATGTATACATTAGCTCCAAGATTCTGGAGGTGAATTTGGTATTTCATAACCACTTACATATTTTGTGCTTTTTTTCTCCATATATATATTGAACTTTCCCCCCAGATATATATATATAAATGCACATGACATACAGCTTTATATAAATATAATACATCTGTTTTACATCCTGTATTATGTTTTAACATCTTCCCAGGTTAATAAATGTATATTTTCTTAGTCCACATATGTGAGCAGTATTTAATAGCAAAATTGTAGTTTCCTTCAAGACTATTGTCTATTTTTAACTGCGTTGATATATTTTTTTTTAGTTTATAAAAGTTCTTCACAGACTCTGTGTATGAAGTCTTTTGTTAGACCTATTAATGGTGCATTTTAATGAGAAGTTAAAATTTTGATGAGTCCCATTAATTTTTTTAATAATGTTTTTTGTACTACAATACATTGCTGCCTTGGGGACTAGAGAAGACAAAGAGTAAGAAATGTCTTACAATTTTGTATCAATTACATCTCAACAAGTCTGTTAAAATAAAAATATAATTGCATACTCTAATGTCATAAAAATATTCTACCCTAATCACTTCTAAATGCTATATAGTTTTAGCTTTTACATTTAGACCTAAGATCCAACTCTACTATTTGAGCATGGTGAGAAGTATCACTCAATGTTATTTCTTTCCACCGGATATTCATCATAATTTCATATATTAGCAGGATAATTTTTTTAATTCTCATAAATGTTATTCCCCATAACAGTCTAGACCATACCTTTAGAACTTTCTCTTGGTGACAACATGATACTTAGTTGGTAAACTTCTCATTATAAAATATCATTGCCTAAAGATGATAGTTTTTAAAATATTACCAAAGGGAATATAATCAAGCAGTAAAAATATTCCAGAAAAAATGAATTTTAATCCAAATGTCATCAAAATGCAGTTTATTTATAAATTCAACTCTCTAGCAGTACTGCAGTTCACTTTTAAGAGAAGGAATGCTTTATAAAAGGTCTTGATAGAGCACTTTGCAATAATGTTGAGTTTAATAGATTATAGGATAAGGCATTCATTTAACATGAAGAGGTACTTTTTTGTTGCTGTGTTTTGATTTTGTTTGGGGGTGTCACCCAGCTGTGCTTACTGCTGGCTCTGGACTCAGGGACCACCCTTGGTGGGGCTCAGGGAACCATGGATGGTGCTGAAGACCAAACTGGGGTTGGTAGCATGCAAAGCAAGTATCTTAACCCCAGCCCCAGGAGGTGTTTTTAAAATTCTGGTACCAGAACCTGACCTGAATAAAGGTGGTGCTTCGAAACAAAACTTGTTCAGGCGACATATTATAAAGATTAAAATTTTGCTCTCCCATGGTATTTTGCTCAGAAGAAAAGATACTATGTAGAAACAAAGAATTCCAAAACTGTCTGTTGTCAGTATGCTTCCTAACAATATGAAAATTCTAGGTTCAGCTAACATGTATTGTTTTCAATGAAATGGATTTGATTCTGTCATGAGAAAACAAACCACTTTACAAGCAGTTTTGATGCCTTTCTCGCTCTCTTGCTCTCTCTCTTTTTTTCCTTTTTGTTTTTGGGCCACACAGGGCAGTGTTCTGGGCTGCACCAGCTCTCCCCTCCAGGCCCACTGAGGCTTTGCTCCAGGACCACGTGGTGCTAGGATGGCCTATGTTCCCAGCCCCTCAGCCCAACCCTCTCACTCTTTTGTAGTTCTGAAAAAAAAAGTTCTTTAGTAGGTACCATGTTTATGAAATGTCTGTACTATAAGTATCAACAAAATTTGACTTATACCTGTACTATAACACATGGATTCTTTTGACTACATTTAATATATCTTGTTCTTAAAGGGTTATGATGTATCAATTTTACTAATTGTTAGGGTAAGTATTTTGTTATTAGACTAGGTCCACAAAAATATAGTTTTAAATTGTTTTTGTTTTGGGCCACACCTAGTTGTGCTCAAGGTTTACTCCTGGCTCTGCACTCAGGGATTACTCCTGGCAGGACCCAGGGAACCATATGAGGTGCTGGGATCAAGCCTGGGTCAACCACATGCAAGGCAGGCATCCAAATCATGGTACAGTCACTCCAGTTCCTTGTTTCTAAAACTTTTAATATTGTATTATAAGGGACTGGAGAGATGGTATAGCAGTTAAGGCCTTGCATTCAGCCAACCCTGGCCCAATTCCAGGTACCCCATATGGTCCTAAGAACCCAACCAGGAGTGAACCCTTAGTGCTCTGAGCATTGCCAGGTATAGTCCAAAAACCAAACCAAAAATAGAATACTGCATTATAAGGACATAGGTCAAATAGAATCAAGTATTTTTCATTTAGTTTTATTTATTTATTTTTGCTTTTTAGGTCACACCCGGCATTGCACAAGGGCTATTCCTGGTTCTGCACTCAGAATTATTCCTGCCGGTGCTCAGGGGACCATATAGGATGCTGGGGATCGAACCTAGGTCAGCCGTGTGCAAGGCAACCGCCCTCCCCACTGTGCTATTGCTCCAGCCCCAGAATCAAGTATTTTTGATTGGATGAATTGGCACATCATTTATTATCATTTATATATAAGCTAATACAGACTGAAGCAAAGAAGGATTATGAAACTAAAAACATCTGAAATAATTTAGGAAAATCTTCTCAGCAATGAACTTTGATTCCAATGGCTTTTTTAAATTCATGATTTTGTGGTTCCAAAAGGTCATAGAAAACTTGTTTTTGGTTAAAATGGCTTCTAATGTAAAGCAAATCTTCAATGGAATACTTATCATCTTTTCCAGTCCAAATAGTTAGGCTGTACCTGTATTAAAAAGGAAAACCAGTTACATGGTTAAACGTTAAAGAGGTGATACAGGGATGAAGAATTTCAACTTCCCCAAATAGTTACTCTAGTTTTTCCTAACCCAACTTCACATATAAATCACTGTATCATTGTCATCCCGTTGTTCATCGATTTGCTCCAGTAAGTGGGCACCAGTAACGTCTCCATTAGTGCCTGTTGCGTGCTAGTATAGCTGGATGGTGTATTGGGGGCTCTTTCAGGATCAGGGGAATGAGGACCATTGTTGTTACTGTTTTTGGCATACGAGTACGCCACAGGTAGCTTGCCAGGCTCTGCCATGCACACATATAGATAAAAACCTTAACTGGCAATGGCAGAACTCTCTTTTCTTGTGTCATTCCTTCATCAACACAAAGAAACTACAAAGGGAAAAAAAATTCATAGAACTATTTTCTAAATTAGGAAAACTGCTGTATCTGAGACTGTGTGGATGTTAAATGGCTTTAGAAGCCTAGGCCAGTAGCACTCAAAAATGGGTTAAATTTTAGACAAATGGATGGTGGAGACTATGTTGCTAACCAATGAATCTGCCCCTCCCACAAACACTGCAGCTCTCAATTTCTTCAGTGGCCTGGTCCAAGTCAAAGACCTACCAGGAATGTCAGTGATATTCGTATTCACACACAAGTGACTTGGCTTTCTCTCTTTCTTTTTTTTTCTTTTTTAATTATTTTTTGCTTTTTGGGTCACACCCGGCGATGCACAGGAGTTTCTCCTGGCTCATGCACTCAGGAATTACTCCTGGTGGTGCTTGGAGGACCATATGGGATGCTAGGAATCTAACCCGGTCGGCCACGTGCGAGGCAAATGCCCTACCCGCTGTGCTTTCACTCCAGCCCTGGCTTTCTCTCTTTAAAGAAAAAAAAAATTTAATTTGTTTATGTGGTCTTGGGGCTATACCCAGCAGTTTTCAGGGCTTACTTCTGGCTCGGTGCTCAGGGATCACTCTTTGGAGGGCTTGAGGGACCACAAGAGGTACCAGAGATCTAACCCAGGTCAGCCGTGTGCAAGGCAAGCACCCTCCCCACTGTGCTATCTCTGTCCCCTAAACATTTCTTTTAATTTCACCTTGATTTGCAATATGGTAGGTTTTTGTGCAATCCACAATCCAACCCCTCCCCCTCTCCTCGGGAGTGTCCGCTTCCTTCCCCCACTGTCCCTGACACTTCCTCTTCCCCCACCCCAATGTCTCTCTGCCATGGGAAGCTCAGTTCTCAGATTCTGTTGCCCTTGGCCCCTCATTGCTCCCTTACTATGTTTTTTGTAGTAACTCCATACATAAGAGATCACTCTGTATCTGTCCCTTCCTTCTGGCTGGCTGTCAGCATGATATCCTTGAGTTTGACCTAGCTTTATCTTCTGGGTTTTTGTTTTTGTTATTATTTTTTTTGGTATGAGAATACAAGAAATATTGTGATGTCACAAAAATGCCAAATAGACTCAACTCAGATGCATTTCAGGAGTTGAAAAGTCAACGAGTCCACAATCTATGCAGATTTATCAAGGGTGTACAAATAAACTAGATTTTAATGTTATTTAAATCACAAATATTCTCTACTTCTGGTACCATCACTCCTAATATCATCACTTCTGTTGCAGTAGTGTCTGGGGAAAGGCAAAGCTGTTAAACAGTCTGATATTTCTTTTTCTTCCCAGACACATGTCAGAATGCAGGAGGAAAGAGCTAAAGCATTTCCTTCTAAAATGATAAGGAGGAACTGTCTCACCGATATCCACATTCTTGTTACAGTGACACATTCCTGCCCTTCAGGATGGTGACGCATGGAATGTAACAGAAGAAATTAGCTCTATTTTGTTCCACAGCAAATAAACACCTTTTAAACTACAACTGAGAATACAGGGAAAGGGGAAACAAGAATCGGGTTTGAATGCTCTATTTTCTGCTGAAATTGCAGCTTTGTTACTCCACTGGTGCACCATGCTGACAAACCTTGTGAAAGAGACACAGAGAGAACCTTTCAGGTTCAAGGATGAGTCTCCCAGATTTTGCCTCTTTTAATCCTTGCTCTGTTTCACTGAAACTGAAATAGGAAAAATTAAATTGCCTAAGGGAATCTTAAATTGTATGCATTCAGGTTAATTCTCAGCTTTTATTTTTTATTTGTTGATTTTTGGGCTACACCCTGCAATGCTCAGGGCTTACTCCTGGCCCTGGGCTCAGGGATCAATTTTACCCCTTGTATGATCTCCCTAGCCCCTCAGCTTTCATTTTCAAGCCCCCTTCTTTAATTGTGAAAAAGTGTAAAATGCATATAAGTATAAAAGTACACTCTGAATAAATCAACACAAAATGAACACCAGTGTAACCAGGACACAAATCTAGAAAGTGGACCTGGCCAACAACACAGGTAAAAGCACTGTGTCCCAGCACTGCCCCACTGCCCCGCCTGACACTGTCCTCCCAATGTGACACGTGGGATATATGTCCACTTCATGACTGCCTTCAATGCACTCCTAACAATGCAGCTTACATATGGACTGACAATAAATCGCATCTAAATGGAGCCAGAGACAAGACAAGGATGCCCACTCTCACCACTCCTCTTCAATATAGTACTGGAAGTACTTGCGATAGCTATTATACAAGAAAAAGAGATTAAGGGCATCCAGATAGGAAAGGAAGAAATCAAACTCTCACTATTTGCAGACGACATGATACTATATCTAGAGAAGCCTAAAACCTCTACTAAGAAACTCTTAGAAACAATAGACTTATACAGTAAAGTTGCAGGCTACAAAATCAATACCCAAAAATCCATGGCCTTCATATATGCAAACAATGAGGCAGAGGAAAGGGACATGAAAAAAGCAATCCCATTCACAATTGTGCCCCAGAAAATCAAGTACCTCGGAATCAGCTTAACCAAGGAAGTAAAAGACCTTTACAAAGAAAACTACAAAACGCTACTCCATGAAATCAAAGAGGACATGAGGAAATGGAAACATATACCCTGCTCGTGGATAGGGAGAATCAATGTTGTCAAAATGGCAATACTCCCTAAAGCATTATACAGATTCAATGCGATCCCTATAAGTATACCCATGACATTCTTCAAAGAAATGGATCAAGCAATCCTAAAATTCATATGGAATAACAAACGTCCAAGGATAGCTAAAACAATTCTTGGGAAAAAGATGATGGGAGGCATCACCCTCCCCAACCTCAATCTTTACTACAAAGCAGTAACAATTAAAACAGCATGGTACTGGAACAAAGGCAGAGCCGTAGACCAATGGAATAGGGTGGAATATCCCTACACACAACCCCAAATGTATGATCACCTAATCTTTGATAAGGGAGCAAGAGATGTGAAGTGGAGCAAGGAAAGCCTCTTTAACAAATGGTGCTGGCACAACTGGACAACCACATGCAAAAAAATGGGTTTAGACCTTGACCTGACACCATGCACAAAAGTCAGATCAAAATGGATTAAAGACCTCAACATTAGACCACAAACCATAAGGTACATTGAAGACAAGGTCGGCAAAACCCTCCACGATATTGAAGATAAAGGTATCTTCAAAGGTGACACGGAACTAAGCAATCTAGTAAAAACAGAGATCAACAAATGGGACTACATTAAACTAAAAAGCTTCTGCACCGCAAGATATACAGTGACCAGAATACAAAGACTATCCACAGAATGGGAAAGGATATTTACACAATACCCATCAGATAAGGGGTTGATATCAATGGTATATAAAGCACTGGTTGAACTCTACAAAAAGAAAACATCCAACCCCATCAAAAAATGGGGCGAAGAAATGAACAGAAACTTTACCAAGGAAGAAATACGAATGGCCAAAAGGCACATGAAAAAGTGCTCTGCATCACTAATCATCATAGAGATGCAGATCAAAACAACCATGAGATACCACCTCACACCACAGAGACTGGCACACATCCAAAAGAACAAAAGCAACCGCTGTTGGAGAGGATGTGGGGAGAAAGGGACCCTTCTACACTGCTGGTGGGAATGCCGGCTAGTTCAGCCCTTTTGGAAAACAGTATGGACGATTCTCAGAAAACTAGAGGTTGAGCTCCCATTTGACCCAGCAATACCACTGCTGGGAATATATCCCAGAGAGGCAAAAAAGTACAATTGAAACAACATCTGCACATGTATGTTCATCGCAGCACTGTTTACAATAGCCAGAATCTGGAAAAAACCCGAATGCCCCAAAACGGATGACTGGTTGAGGAAACTTTGGTACATCTATACAATGGAATACTATGCAGCTGTTAGAAAAAAGGAAGTCAAGAATTTTGTAGTTAAGTGGATGGGCATGAAAAGTTTCATGCTGAGTGAAATGAGTCAGAAAGAGAGAGACAGACATAGAAAGACTGCACTCATCTATGGTATATAGAATATCAGAGTGGGAGACTAATACCCAAGAACTGTAGAAATAAGTACCAGGAAGTTGACCCCATGGCTTCGCGGCTGGCCTCACGTTCCGGGGAAAGGGCAACTCAGAGAAGCGATCACACCAACTACATTGTAGTTGAAGGCCATGTGGGGGAAGGGAGTTGCGGGCTGAATGAGGGCTAGAGACTGAGCACAGCGGCCACTCAACACCTTTATTGCAAACCACAACAGCTAATTCGAGAGAGAACAGAATGAATGCCCTGCCACAGTGGCAGGGTGGGGTGGGGGGGAGATGGGATTGGGGAGGGTGGGAGGGACGCTGGGTTTACGGGTGGTGGAGAATGGGCACTGGTGAAGGGATGGGTTCCCGAACTTTGTATGAGGGAAGTATAAGCACAAAAGTGTATAAATCTGTAACTGTACCCTCACGGTGATTCTCTAATTAAAATTAAATAAATTATAAAAAAAAATTACCCTGGTGAAGGGATGAATGTTGGAGCATTGTATGTCTGAAATGCAGTCATCAACAATTTTGTAATGCTCTATCTCATGGTGATTCAATTAAATAAATAAGTAAAGTCTAAAAAAAAATAATAAATAAATAAAATAAATGGAGCCAGAGGCATATTTTTTTGTTGTGCTTCTTTTTCTCAATAACTCCTTTTAAGTTTATCCAAATTCAAATGTAGCTGCAGCTTACTTACTGCCTTTGGATAACAGTTTAGGAGTACCTACTGAAGTTAAAAATGTGACAGCCCCTTTACCTGGAAATTTGATTTCAAGCAATTCCCTTCCAACAAAACCTTTATAAATGCATAATATGGACCAGTATTTGTATGTAAAAATTATTTTCCCCTTTTTTGGGGGGGGTTGGGCCACACCTGGCAGTGATCAGCTTACTCCTGGCTCTGCACTAGGGGATCACTCCTGTGGGCTCATGGAACAATATGGGGTGCCAGGGATGGAACTCAGGTCAGCTGCATGCAAAGCAAACACCCTGCCTGCTGTACTATTACTCCAACTCCCAATAAATCTATCCTTCAAACATAAATTTATCTGAAGGATATAGTAGAAATTAAAAGAAATGATAAACCATTTTAGGCATTAGTAATAAAACAAATTTTAAAATCTGAACCAAGTGAACAGTTTTCCAGGAAAACAGTGACTCAAACTTGGTACCTAAAGTCAGGCTGAAATAGATCACATCATATAAGAGACAGAAAACTAGTACCAGTCAAGCTCATCTCCAAATTACCCCGGTGTAGATGATTTCACTGCTAAGTTTACCAAAACTCAACTCCATGCCATGTCTATGTTGTTTTTAATATTACAGAACACATGTAAACATGCAAATGTTTCTTTTCTTTAAGAAAATGCAATGTACCTTGTATTCATAAAGGTATAAAGGTATTTATAAAAGTATTTATAAAGGTATATTTTTTAAATTTTTAATTTAATTTTAAAATTTTTTATTTTTTATTTTTTTTAATTAGTGAGTCACTGTGAGGTACAGTTACAGGCTTACAGATGTTCGTGCTTGCTTTTCAGTCATACAATGATCGAGTAACCATCCCTCCACCAGTGCCCATTTTCCACCACCAATGGTCCCAGCATCCCCCCCTGCCCATTCCCTCCACCCCACCCCACCTCTGTGGCAGGACATTCCTAAAGGTATATTTTTCTGGATGATTTGTGAAAACTATTTTGTTGAAATTCTTTAAATTTGCCTGACATTTACTCAGGATATCTTACCAAAATATTCCTATATTTATATACCAAAATTTCCTTCTATAGATCTTAGATTGTGTGTTTTACTAAGAAAGTCTGAAACTATATTTAAAAATCTATATTTAAATATGGTCTGAAACTGTATTTAAAAATCTGATTTTTATATGTGTTTAATATTTGATGCTGAAGTCTTTAACTCAGCATTCCTCTGAAATAAGTTTCAGAGGAAAGATTTATTTTCTTGGTGGTGTTGGATTCTGGACCATAGAAGCTGTGGTCAGGGGCTCTTCCTGGCTCTGTGTTTAGGGATCATCCCTTGCAAAGCTCAGAGAACCATATGTGGTGCCAGGGAATCAAACTTCAGTGGGACACATACAAGACAAGTGCTAAACCCTTGTACTGTGTCTTTGGCCTTGAAGGAAGGATTAAGGAAAGCCACCAGTTTTGGTTTTTTTCTACATTGTTAGTACATTGTTCCAACACCAGTTATTGAATTTTTGTTACAATGGTTTGAAATCTCAACTTTTTTCTATACTAACTCCCACGAGAGATAAAGACATTCTCTGTTTTCCTATTGTCTTACTGATTAACAACAGAGCATCAAAACTGTTTCAATGACTCCACCTTCAAATTTCAATATTTAATGATGGCAAAACTAATTCTTATAGGACTGGAATGTGGGGGGCCATGAACTACTGGGGATCAACCAGTACAAGTTAGACACATACAAATTATAATGGCCTTGTGCAAGTTAGATGTGTGCTCTACCTTTAAGCTATCTCCTTGCCCAAAACTAATTTTTATTACAAATGAAAAATTGTATAAGGAAAACACTTCTGACATTATCCAACAATTCAGAGTAATAGGTTTTACCCACTTACAACTCTTTGTGACTATATGATGTAATGAGGAAAAAAGATAATCATTTACTAGGCAGCCACGACATGCAAAAACTTTTCTGAAGGATATGTGAAAGCTGTGACATTAAGAAAATTAAGGTTGGCGGAGAAACTTTAATCCAGAGTTCATGTGCTACAGAATCAGCTTCCTATCTTTCTCTCTCATAGTGTTCTTCAGGTATCAGCTTTCACCTCCTCCTACGTGCTTCCCACACATCCACGTGCACACATTATATTATTAACCTTACATACCTGTTTGATTTCTCTAGCAGCCAAAGTAACTGAGAATAAGATTGACTGAGTAATGCTGCTCTCACGGGAAATGTTACAGGTTGATTTAGTTCACTGCATATATATTCCATTTCCTTCACCATTGTCCAACTGTAACCTGAAGTAAAAAAGTAGTTCAATTTATTTTATTGGAAACCTAAAAGTGAGTTAAGTGAAAAACTAAATTACACATGAATAGGTAAATTCATAAGGAATTCATAAAAATTTTCATTTGGATTTAGAGTGAATTAAAATACCACTTAATGGAAGAATATTTTGAGTGAAAAATGTAGATAAAAATTTAATCTAGCTGGGCTGGAGCAATAGCACAGTGGATAGGGCATTTGCTTTGCATGCAGCCGACCCGGGTTCGATTCCCAGCATCACACATGGTTCCTGAGGTTTTATTTGATGTAAATATAATGTTAAAATTTGATGTACTTTTTTCACACCTGAGAAATTATTTGTATTGAATTACCACCAGGGGTAATTCCTGAGTGCAGAGCCAGGAGTAACCCCTGTGCATTGCTCGTGTGACCCAAAAAAGAAAAAAAAAAAGCAAAATTTAATCTAGGGCCTGGGCTTATAGTGCAGTGATATTCCTAGTATACATGAAGCCCTGAATTTGATCCTTAGAGTAGTAAAAAATATAATCTAAAATCTTGCCACAAGTGACTTAACATAATAATACTTTAGATAATGCTAAATTACTGAAAGCAGGTTGTGACTTAAAACAAACTTAACATAGAATTAAAACATTAAAAGGTTTGTACTAGGGGCCAGAGAGATAGTATAGTAGGTAGGGCACTTGCCTTGCATATGGCTACACTAGATTTGATCCCCACCACCCCATATGGTACCAGATCACCATCAGGAGTGATCACTGAGCAATGAGCCCAGTGAAAGCCCTGAGCACAATTAGGGGTGTGGGTCCCCCACTCCAAAAAAGGTTTTAATAATTTCTCAGGTGTGAAAAAAATACATCAAATTTTAACATTAACATTTACTTCAAATAAAACTGACTTTATGTACGTTATTGTCTATAAAGTTATATTTTCTGTGTGCTTTTTGTTTGATTGGTCTTGATTTGGGGTCATACCTGGCAGTGGTCAGGAGAGCATATGGTGCCAGGGTTCAAACCTGAACTTCCCACATGCAAAGCATGTGTTCCAACATGTTGAACTATCTCTCTGACCCTAGATAATGTTTTAAATCATACTCAAGACATCATAGAAAATATAGTTCCCTGTTTATATAATTTTAGAAAAAATAATATACTTTATATAATGCTAAATTATGGAAAGCAGGCTGTTGGGGTTGGAGAGATAATGCCTTTCATGCAGTCAGCCTGGTTCAACCTCTAGCACTACACATAGACCCTTGAGTCACGCCAGGACTGATTCCTGAGCATAGAGACAAGAGTAAGCTCTGAGTACAGAGTAAGTCTTGGGGTACGGTGGGGTGTGGCCCCAAAACGATCAAGACAATTTTTTTCAAAAGAAAGGCAGGTTGTAAAAAGCATTAGTCAGTAGAGGTACACTTCTCAGAAAGTCTCTGTGAATGTGACACTTTAGTGGCAAATACCAGATAAAAGAAGGAAAATGCTCTGATTTTCCTTCAACATTTGTACATCATACCTTTTAAATGAAAAAAGAATGTTTCTAATAGGATCTACACTTACAAGACAGACTATAAACTACTGTATTTTCCAAAACTTCTGGCATAAGAATTAAGGAAAGATAAAGCACCTGTTGGTAATGATGAGAAAAGAAGCCTGAAAACATTTATAGTCAACTTAACATAATAGACCCAGATATGGTTTAATTCATTTCAAATCAGGGCTGCAGAGATAGTACAGCGGGTAGGGCATTTGCCTTGCACGCAGCTGATCCAGGTTCGATTCCCAGCACCCCATATGGTCCCCTGAGCACCACCAGGAGTGATCCCTGAGTGCAAAGCCAGGAGTAACCCCTGTGTATTGCTGGGTGTGAACCCCCCCCCAAATTTTTTTTTTAAAAATAATTCATTTCAAACCAATGTTTAAAGCCAGAGTTAGACTAATAGTGTCTAAAAGAAAATTAGAATTTGTAAGAAAAGTATAGATTATTTCTAGCTTACCTTTTTAAAACAGTTTGTGTTATATTTATTTTATGGTCTATTGTTTAGTGAGATGAACAAAAACTTAAAATTAAAAAAGCATTATATCAAAGAATATTATCTCTCTCTCAACAGTACCAACTGTTGGTCCAGCGGGGTATTTCTTAAACGTCACGAATCACTTACTGGCCATTTACCTGGAAATTGCTATCTAGGGATACATGAAGAAATGAAAGAATCCAAATAGAATAGTAAATTTTATCCAAGAAAAGAAGACAATTTTCTTCTTGGCATCCACCACAAGAGCACAAAACATTACTTGGAAAAGCATATTTACATTCCTATGGTTACTGAAGAACTAGACACAACAGGCAAGATCTGGAAACAACCTAAGTGCCCAGTCACTGCATTTAAGTGGGTAAAGAAATTTGGTATATACACACATCTCAATACCACCCAACTATGAGAAGATGAAACACTGCACTTTGCTGCAACTTGAGAAGAACTAAAGGGTGTTGTGCTCAGCAAAAGGAGGAAAGAAAGAAAGGAAGAAAGGAAGAAAGAAAGAAAACAGGGATGAGGCTGGAAAGACAGTATAAGGGTTTAAGGCAACCAATTGTGGTTCCATCCCAGGTACCACATGGTGCTTCAACAAACATTTTCAGGTGTATCCTGGAGACGCCAGAGAATGGCAGAGGTGGCCTAGATAATCCCTGGCTCCTCTGGGCCCCTATATTGATCACAGCCTGAGAATGACCAGGAGTGGCCCTTAGGCCCCCTAAACACTGCTTCGAGGCTCCCAAAACAAACACATGATCAAATATATACAGCAAGGAAGTGAAAAGTGGACAATGACTATAGATCCCGAGTGTCTCCCCATTGAACTGAGTCTGCTAAGGGGGAAGGTGGAAAGTAGAGAGGCCTTCGAGACAGAGGTTGCAGGGGTGCTGACACTTGGGTGGTGGGTGTGATGTAGCAACCCCGTAATCCTGAAAAATAGGTGTTCTTAATCACAGCGCCTAAATAATATTTTAAATTTTAAAAAGTTAATTTGAATATCAGATCCATCTCTAGGAATATGAGAAGGGGAATAAAACAGTATATTGGAGGGTCTCCTAAGCACCCCCATTCCCACCCAGCCCAAAGAAATATGAGCACCAAGTCCCCAGCAAGCCCTGTGCGGAGCCCCGCTGAATGTCACAGGAGCAGAACTTGGCTTTTCAGCCACCACCCCCACCCTCTACCGCCAGCCTCACATTACTTAAAAAGCTTTTATTTCCATTTTTCCTCTCTGTCATCTGAAATAGGGAGTCTGGAAAAAAGGAGAGGGAAAACAGTATAGAATATTTTGGAAGTTCAAAGAGACAGACTAAAGATTTCCTCCAAGTAAGGAAAGAGGCAGCTCTGATTATTCTACACTTTTCAAAGAAACATACCCATGGTAGCTGGGTGATGGATGCCACCAGTGAGTGCAACGTCCATCCGGACACAGACAGCAGGGCCACATGCTGCTGTTAGCTCAGACCTTTCTCTCTGCTAGGCAGCTTAGGGTCTTGGGATGTTTCTCATTTTTAAGTGAAAGTTGTTGTTATTGTTGTTGTTGTTATGATTGGGGGAGGCACACTCAGCGATGCTCAAGAATTACTCCTGTCTCTTGAATCATTCCTGGTGGCAGTCAGGGTGCCTTTGGCGCTGGAGATCAAGCTAGGTTGGTTGTGTGCAAGGCAAGTACCTTACCTGCTACACTATTTTTCCCGCCTTCAAGTCAGTATTTTTATACAACAATTTTTATAGTTGCCCTATATATAATTTTTTCTTTTACATAGAAATACCCATCTATGATAAAAGTCTAGTTTACAAATCAAGCACAGCAATAAGTTAAAAGAAAAAATAACAGGTAGGTTTGTTCTCCAAGGTTGTGTTCTCCCTTGAACACGAACCTCACCTGCTCGTCTCTATGTCTCTATTGCTTACTGCCTTCCACTCTGGAGAAGCCTGTGTTCTCTCTTGAACATGTATTCTTCTCTTTCTCTCTCCTCACATATTTCTAAGTAAGTTTCGTTCAATAAAAATCTATCTTGAGAGGCTGGAGCAATAGCACAACAGATAGGGCACTTGCCTTGCACACGGCCAACCCGGGTTCGATTTCCAGCATCCCATATGGTCCCCCGAGCACCGCCAGGAGTAATTCCTGAGTGCAGAGCCAGGAGTAACCCCTATGCATCGCCAGGTGTGACCCAAAAAGCAAAAAAAAAAAAAAAAAAGACACACAAAAAACCCAGAATAAAATTTTTAAAATGCTAACATTATATTCTAATTAAAGGTACTTGAATGTGGTCTCTTCCTCAAAATGTCTCACTGTACATAATATTTTCAGTCCAGCGTTGATCAGAGGTAACTGAAAGCATGAAAAGTGAAACTTATAAGAAAGGAGGAGGTACTGGTCTTGGAGGACAATTTAATTGGAATAATAAAGAAATACCTTGGTTGGGCCAGAGAAACAGTTCAATGGCCTGAAGTACAGGTGTTGCATGGAGTCAACGAGGAGGTCCCTAGTTCAATCCCCAGCACTGCAGGGTCCCACAAGCACTGCCAGGAATGACCCAAGTACAGAATTAGGAGCATCTCAGAGCACTGCTGGCTGTGCCCTCGACCCAACCCCTGCCTCAGAAGAAACACACTGGGAAAATTACCACCTTCGTTGACTTTCTCAGGATGCCATCCTGTTGTCCAACCCAGGGAAAAAGTCACATCTGAGAAGAAGGATGTCACCGTGTCTATAAAAGGTTTTGCATCCACTACTCTGCTACTGCCGTTCGGACCAGGGAGAATATCAGCATTAATCCACACGGGCCGATGCAGGTGCTGCTTCACAGTTTCCAAGAGCATCATGGATGGTTTTACAGCTGCCAGGCTGAAAACAGATTTGTCAATGAGAGTCAGTTCTTAAGTTACATTCTTTTAGTGGTTCCACTGTCTGTCTGTAGCACTGTCGTCCACTGTTCATCGATTTGCTCGAGCAGGCACCAGTAACATCTCCATTGTGAGACTTGTTGGTACTGTTTTTGGCATATCAAATATGCCACAGGTAGCTTGCCAGGCTCTGCCGTGAGGGTGAGATACTCTCAGTAGCTTTCCAGGCTCTCTGAGAGGGCTGGAGGAATCGAACCTGGGTCGGCAGCATGCAAGGCAAGTGCTCTACCTGCTGTGCTATGGCTCCAGTTCAATGCTCTCAAATATATAATGAGGGGATAATGTAATGGTACAAAAATAAGTGAAATAAAATATGACATAGCACTGAAGGGGGAAGTTAACATATGCCATATCTCAAAATGTTGATTTATACTAATTAGTCATGAAGATACCTATACACTCACACATATTATCTTTTTGTTGTGGTAGGAAAACAATTTAAGAAACAACAAATAATCACTCATCAGGGTATGTAACATTTAAAATTATAGCTTTGAAATATGCAAATTTACATTTGTAACAGGTATCTAAAGTGTTCCACCATCCCAGGTGAGGTTCCTCCAGCTGACATCACCGGGCCAACCCTGGACTGGCAGGCAGAGCCCCTCCCTTAGGCAGAGCCCTTCTCCCTTCCCCCTAGGTTGCAGCAGCCTCCATGCCTGACCTGTACCATATTAAGGGCCCAGGCCCCAGTTCCCAAAATGCACAGCCACTTATGTGCCTCAGGACAGAGATTCTCAACAAATTCCTCCCTCATTGCTCAGTTATACTTCTTGTCATTTGGTGAAGGCAGAGAAGAAAGAGTACAACCTACAGCCTAACCCCTCAGCATCTTCCCAAAGATCTACCCACAATGACTCACCCCCAACACAGCAGGAGCACTAGGAACCCCTGGGGAAACCATGGCGAAGCCCAACAAATTCAATGAACATAAACAATATCACCAGAGACACAAACAACACCAACCAGCTCAGTAAATCCGCTGACAATAACTTTTTTTTTCTACATTACTTTTTTAAAAATTCAAATGTTAATTGTATTTTTATTATTATTGGTTTTAAGTCACCGTGAGATACAGTTACAAAGCTTTCCTGTTTGAGTTTCAGTCATACAATGATCCATCACCCAACCCTCCACCAGTGCACACCTTCAACCACCAAGAACCCCAGTATCCCCCCATTCCACCCCTCCCCCTGCCTCTGTGGCAGACAATCTTCCCCATACTCTCTTTTGTATTGCTTGTTATGAATTGCATAAGATGTCACATTGCCACAAGAGCAGCCGCATGCTCCTGGAACTTCAAAATTCCAGTAATTAGGGTCCAGAGAAATCTCTGCAGAGAGCTGCTCAGTTCAGAGATTCTTTTGTGGATCATGGCCCTTATTTCCATCTTCTTCAGAAAAATAAACTATTGGCATATGCCCTATAGGCCGTGCCTACTCACCTGCAGGGCATTGCACTGCTGGCCCTAACTGCAGTTTTTTTTTTAATTTCATTTTATTTTCTAACTGCAGTTTTTTTATCTCTTTTGAGATTTATGGATCTCTGAAATAAGGCCAATAATTAAGCTCGTATAGCTGAGCCAGAGGTGGTTTGTGGGTGTGGCTCCCACATACCTAACTTTTGGCCATTTAATTTCTTGGTAAACTTGACCCCAAGTTGTTGGGGTCCGGCCAAAAGCACAGCGGAAATTTTGAGGTATCAGGAAGCCTGAAGGCACCATCACGCTGCTGATGCACTTACTGACAATGACTTTAGTGTCACCATGATGAGGCTGTTTAACAAAGTTGATGAAACAATGGCACAGGTAGTCAGCAGAGCACAAGAAACTATGAGTCAAATGAAAATACTACTACAATCAAAAATGATAGGGTCAGAAAGATATTATAGGGAGGGTGCTTACTTTGCATGCAGCTGACCCAGGGTCCATCCCTGGCACTCCATATGGTCCCACATGGCCACCAGGAATGATTCCTGAGTGAAGAGCCAGGAGTCAGCCCTAAGCATAGTCTGATATGCCCCCTTCTCTTCCTCTTCACAAAAAAAAAAAAGAAGAAAAAAAATCCAAATGAAGAGAACTACAAACCTCTGTCCCTCAACAAGAATGTTTGTCCCAGTGAGCCCATGTACAAGCACCTTGGCTACAGCAATGCCATCGTGGTGTGCACCATGGTGTTATATGCACACGGCAATCTGATGCATGGCCACCAGCAAATGCCACAGCTAAAAAGCATATAAAACACTACAGCCAGGCATATGTGCAATGCCTGGTTATCACAACAACATCAACAAGAATAAAGGGGTGGGGGGGGGAAATAGATTTTAAAAAATTAAGTAAGGAGCTGGAGAGACAGTTACAGGGGGCAGGTACTTACCTTGCATGCAACTGAACCAAGCCCCAGCATGGCATACAGTCCCCTAAGCACCACCAGGAGTTACTCCTGAACACAGAGCCAGGAGTAATTCCCTGAGCACTGCAAGGTGTTACCCCAATACCTCCCCCCACCTCCAAGAATATGGAGGACTTGGATCAAACACCATCTGTAAAGCTTTAGTTATCTCATTTACCCACAGTGTAATGAGGTTTACTGGTAAATTTATCTCCATTTGTAAACAAATGATTACAGTAATCTTAATAATGTTAAGACTTCCAAAACCTTACTAATTTCTTGAGATACTTTAATTAAAACATACTGTTCAGGGGCTACCGTGATAGTACAGCAGGTAGGGATATTGCCTTGCATGTTGCAGACCTAGGTTTGATCCCTGGCACCACAAGTGGTCCCCTGAACACTACCAGGAGTGATCCCTGAGCACAGAGCCAGGAGTAATCCCTGAGCACTATTCAGTGTGGCCCGAAAACCAAAGCAGAAAACCAAAACAAAACAAAAAAATATAGTCAGAGTTAAGACTTCCCATAGTTTGACATGAGTATCTCAGATTTTTCTAGCAGTTGACACTGTGGAATGATTGCTGAGCTTCTAAGGCATCACAATATGTTGCTCACTTTAACTCCCATTTTACTTTACCAAAAGTAAAATTTCCCATTTCAGTATTGGAGCAAACTACTTGCTTCCACCTACTTCTCCCAGCCCCCAACCCCCAAGATCTTCTTAAGCTGGAGAAGTCAAAACAGAATCAGACAGATTAGTCAGGAAAAGTAAATTTTACAGCACAATGTATAGAGAATTTACATGATTACAGATGCAAATGAAAAACCAGGTAGGTCTGGATGCATCTTCTGTGTTGAAGGAGCCTGATCCTCAGGAGAGAGGCCACATAAAGGAGAAGACGGGGTTGCTTCATTGTAACTCTGACTTAAAAAGCTGAGTTTCCCTGATCAATAATCAAGTTACTTTATAATGATAACTCCCTAAAAGCAGAGATTGCTTTTTGGGAGTTATTATTTTTTGTTCATTTGTTTGTTTTGGGACCACAACCTGCAATGCTCAGAGCTTATCCTGCCTCTGTGCTCAGAGATCATTCCTGAAGAGGCTCAGAGGACCAGGTGGAGTGCCAGGGATCACACCAAGGTCAGCTGTGTACAAAGCAAGCTCCCTCACACTGTATCATCTCCCCAGTCTGCCTTTTCAATTCGACAAAGGACAGTGATAGACAAGAACCCAGCCCCAGGGTCTTCACTAACCCTTTTGTTCCCTGAAGCAATTGTGTGGCTTTATTGATGCAGCAGCTGGAAAGTGAGTTTTGTAAAAAAAAACAAAAAACAAAAAACCAAAAAACCTCACCTCCCATAAAACATTCTTCTTCTATACACATGTCCTTTTATTATTTTACAGAAAGAAAGAGAGAGCGAGCGAGCAAGCAAGAGAGAGAGAGAGAGAGAGAGAGAGAGAGAGAGTGCAGAAAAGCGCCTGCCATAGAGTCAGGCAGGGGGTGCGGGTGGGGAGTGATGGGAGGAACCTGGGGACACTGGTGCTGGGAAACGTACACGGGTGGAGGGATGGATGTTGGAACACTCTATGACTGAAACCTACTTATGAACATCTTTGTAAGGGTCTATCTCACAGTGATTCAATTAAAAACTATTTTAAAATAAAATGTTCTTTCTAGAAAAAAATGTATTTTATTATTATTTTTTATTGATTGAGGCACTATGATGTGTAATACTATTAGTGATGGCTTTCTGTGTATGTATTCCAACACCACATCCATCAGTAGTGTACACCTCCTCCAAGGGCCCCAATGCCCCTCCCCTTCAGTGCTCCCTCTCCCCAGACTCAGTTTTGTGATCAGTTCTCTTGTTGTGTTGTCTCTGGTCATTCATCGCTCCCGTGCTCTATCTCCTAAGTCTCACATGTGAGAAAGATCATTCTGTATCTGTCCCTTTCCTTCTGAATGACTGCACTCAGCATGAGACCCTTTAGGTCCATCCTTGTTGGGGCAAATTGAGTTGTGGTCCATATACACAGTGGAGTACTCTGCAGCCTTCCCTATTCTTGACCGCAATCTTCTGCGAGTCCATCATGAACATTTTCTCCTGAGCCCACGGGGCCCTGCCTGACCCCATTCCCATGTGCCCCCTAGAGAGACCTACCCTTGGTAAAGTCAGGAAAACCTCCTGACCCTTTTAGGGAGACTGTGCCCACAGCAGCCATGAGAAAGAAAATAACACTTAACCTTGCTCTTCATTAGCAATGCACCCAAAATATTATTATCATCATTATTATTATTTTGGCTTGGGGGCTACCCCTGACTGTGCTCAGGGTTTACTCCTACCTCTGTGCTCAGAAATCATTCCTGGAAGTGTTCAGGGAACCATATGTTTGATCCCAGAGATCAAACATGTGTTTGCGACATGCGAGGGAAGTGCCTTAATATCTATCTGGCCCCAAAATACTATTTTAAAGGATCACTTTTTCTTTTAGGGGCAAAGACAGTGGGGGCACACCTGGCAATGTTCAGGGTTTACTACTGGCTCTATACTCCAGAATTACTGCTAGTGACGCTCAGGGGACCATGTGGGATGCCAGGGATTGAACCTGGGTTGGCGGTGTACAAGGGAAGTGCTCTGCCCACTGTACTCTCTCTCCAGTCCCTAAAGGAATATTTTTGTAATTCAACAATTTTAAGTAATCCCTGTACACAAAACCTCTGGGAGTGACCCCTAGTCCCCTACTTCCCCCAAACCATAAATCAAGTAAGCTATGTTCTACCCCCAAGTACTGCTAATGCCTTCTTACCCTGGGCACTTTTTTAGAATTTCCCAT
The DNA here is from genome assembly GCF_027595985.1 of Sorex araneus. Lineage (NCBI taxonomy): Eukaryota > Metazoa > Chordata > Mammalia > Eulipotyphla > Soricidae > Sorex > Sorex araneus. The sequence continues at coordinate 157,390,538 of NC_073302.1, read as the reverse complement.
TTAGTTATCACAATAGACCCTTATGATAAATCCCTTTATAAAATTTAATTGAATTTTAGCTTCCAAAAGTTCCCAAGAAACATCCTGGCAAACAACACAGTTAAGGTCCATGCCTGAAATATACCTTGAAATTCCATTTCTAATTTATTTATTTATTTTACATTTATTTTTAAATTTGGGAGTAGGGTGGTACCTGACAGTATTCAGGACTTGCTCCTGGCTCTATGCTCAAGGATCACTTGCAGCAGTCTGCAGGAGACCATATGTGGTGCTAGTGACTGAACCAGGATCAGCCGAGAGAAGACAAATGCTTTAACCCTGGAATTACTGAATTACCTCCCTAGTCTCCAATTCAGTTTCCAATTCAGACAAAGTATAAAGTGACCTGAGCGTAGATATATGCAGCTGTTTTTTTTTTTATTTTTGTCCCACTGTTCTCTGTAACAAATAAAAGACTGAACATGTACCAAGAATAGTAGAGATAAATACCAGGAGGATTATCCCACAGCTTAGAAGCCAGTTTCACATGCTGGAAGAAAAGGCAGCTCAGATAGAGAAGGGACCACCAAGGAAAGGGTGCTAGGAGAGCCTGCTCAGGATGGGAGATGCATGCTAAAAGTAGACTATGGACCAAACATGATGGCCACTTAATACCTCTTTTGCAAACCACAGCACCCCAGAGGAGAGAGAGAGAGAGCAAAAGGGAATGCCCGGCCACAGAGGCAGGGTGGGGTGGAGAGGATGGGGTGGGGGTGGTGGGAGGAATCCTGGGAACATTGGTGGTGGAAAATGGGCACTGGTGGAGGGATGGGTACTCGATCATTGTATGATTGAAATGCAAGCATGAATGTAAGTCTGTAACTATACTTCACGGTGATTCACTAATAAAAAATTTTTTAAAAAAGACTGAACATGTATGTATAAATACCTCTTAAAATCCAACTTGATGCCTTTGTTGCTTTTTATAACTTCAGTCAGCCAATCCTGTAAAGTATTATCACTGTTCGTTTCAGGAGGATGGGCCATAATAGGCTGGCAGTGCTCTGATCCATCACTTGGAAGAATGACATCAGCCTCTATCATGTGAGTAGTACCTGAGCAAATAAAATACCGTACATTAAAGCCAATGTAACACAACCACAGGAGATGCCATCTCCAATATCCTTCTGAAGAAACTAGAAGAAAGGAAAGAAAACTATTGTTTACTTCTAAGTGCAAGGTTCTCGGAGGCATTTTCCTGATTCTTCTGACAGATGAGGAGAAAAGCAGAATGACTTTCCCTAGTGACACAGGCCTTCTGGGCTAAGTCTGTGTGTGGGTAGGGAGGATCCTAATTCAGAAGGTCCAGGAGTACTACAGGCAACTCTTGGCTGACTGGGCTGGTGGATCAGTGCAAGGGCCCCAGAATTCTCTGCTGTTTGATTCTCTGACCCTGCAGTGCTGGGACCTCCAGGGCTACCCCCGGCAGCGGTCAAGGGACTCTGCAGGGTCAGGAATCAAACCCAGTAAGCCTCTGCACTATCTCCTGGCCTGTTCACCAAGTTCTTAAGCAGACCTCATATTATTTCATTTCTTCCCATACACGATAGTATATGTGGGAAGCCTAACAAGCATTTGTTTATGCTTGTAAGAATAAAAACAATACTTTTAGTTTTTCAGTCTTCAAATTAGAAACTAGTCATGTACAATTAAACTCAGAATCCTATGTACTGACTCAGTTCTTTGACTAAAAGGTCACTGGCTGTTTAAAAGCAACCCTACGATAGACCATAAGGTTCAAAGGTCACTCAGTATGAATGTTTTAGTAGATATGAGAGGCTGACTCTAAAAATGGTTGAAAGTAATTCTTGCCTCTCTTTCTTGTCCTCTCTTTCTTCTCCCTTTGTGTCTGGGTTGTCTTTGAGACTTACTTTGACCATGAGAAGATGGTGAAAGTAAAACTGCCTATTCCAGGTCTAGATCTTAAAAGTCTGGCAGCTTTCGTGTTCATCTTAAAAGTCAGATACCATGAAAAGAAGTTTAGGTACAGGTAGAGAAGACTATGCATTGAGAGAGAGAAAGAGAGAGAGCAAGAGTGAGAGAGAAAGAGGAGATAGAGATAGAGAGAGAAAGAGAGAGAGAGAAAGAGAGAGATATCACATGAAGGTCTCCTGTCTAACAACATTACAAGCCTCTGACATGTGAGTAAGCCACTTTAGAATTTCTAGACTTATCAGTGTTCCTGGTCTGTATATCACATTTCATAAAAGAAATAATCAGGTAACCCACAAAATCAGGAAAATTATAAATCCTTATTTGAAGCCAGCAAGTATTAGGTGTAGTTTGTTATTCACAATAGAAAACAGTAACAAATGCTTGAAATGTGGCACATGTTTGTGGATCAAATGGATTCATTCTAGAATCTAGGCAGGGAGGATACACGAATGGAAGCTGGAAGAGTAGCAAAGAAACTGAGCGGCATTTGTTTTTTATACTACAGTAATGTTTTGGGCAACATTACCGCAATAAGGAGAGGACAAGATATCTGAAGAATGTGTGGATTCTTGCTTAAGGAAGTTTTCAGGCAAAGAGTTTAAAGTGTTAACTAGCTTCTTTTAAATGACTAAAATAAAGAATAGGCAGAGATAAGCGAGGCGTACAGAGAAACTATTCCCAATTTAGCATTTGTGCTAAATTAGAACAAAAAATCATCCATCCTCAAATAAGTGTCAGTCTCAGGTCAAAATTAACAATCACGATACTGCTAGGAAACTTCGGCCTGACCATCAAAACCAAAGCAAGTGTGGAATCTGGACAAACCCTTGACCTTGGATTACAAAACTCAGATTACCCAGCACTTCAGGAAGATGTGGTAGATAATAGAGAGGTGGACTGGAGTGACATAAGGACACTGGTGTGGGGTACCAGGCACTTTGGTGATAGTGGGATGCAGTGACTTTTTGCATCAAAACTTAAATATGAACACCATTGTAACCGTGTTACCTACAGTACAATAAAAGATATACCTTAAAGAATTCAGCTAGGGAGCAAGTCCTATATCTACACCACTAGAAAAAAAAAAGAACATCCAGAATATTGGGGCTGGAGCCATAGTACATCGGGTAGGGTGCTTGACCAATATGGGTTCTATCTCCAGCATCACATATGGTTCCTCCCCACCCCCCATCCTGAACACTGTCAGGATAATTCCTGAGTGCAGAGCCAAGAGTAGCCCCTGACATCACTAGGTGTATCTTCCTAAAAAACAACAACAAAATAATAATAATAATAATAATAATAATAACAAGAACTTCCAGAATCTTCAGGGGTTTGTACCAAGTTACTTTATAAAGTCCTATATCTAAGAGATTTGGAGGTGAGTGACTTATAAATTGATATATACCGAGTCCACAACCTTTTAAATGAAATTATATTCACTTGGACCCAAAGAGACAGAGTTCTAAATGAAAAAAGGCCTGTGGGCTCTCAAATTTCTAAGGGCAAGAAACAGAATGAGAAGCTACTCAGCTGAAAATAGGGGTGATTGTTCAATAAAGCCATGTAGATATGTTCAACAGTATTAATCTTTAGAAAAATGAAAATCTAAACACAATGAGATGCCAGTCCACACAGACAGGGATGGCTATAATGCAGAAGAGTAACAAGCGTGGTTTGGCAAGGACAAAAAGGAGTTGAGAACCTCAGTGATTCTGTTGGTGGGGATATAAAAAGGTGCAGCTGCTCTAGAAAAGCTTGGCAGTTCCTCAAAATGTTAAATGAGTTACAATATGACCCAGCAATTCCACTTCTAGACACATATACAAGCGAAGTGCAATATGTTTCCACAAATAATTTGAACACAAATGCTCACAGCAACATTATTTATAGTAGCTAGGAAATGAAGCAAGCCCAAATGTCTATCACTGGATGAATGACTAAACAAAATGTGGTGCAACCATACAAAAACTATAATTTAGCCACAAGAAAAAGATCAGAGCTGGAGACAGCCTTCATCTTACAGCTGATTTCTAGTATGAGTTAGGGGCTGGAGAGATGATACAGTGGGTAGGGCACTTGCCTTATGGAGCACCATGTCTTGGATGCACAAGACCTTGGGTTTGATCCACCACTGGGTATAGCCCCTAAGCATTGTTGGAGAGGCCTTTAATTTTTGTTTAGTTAAAAAAAATAAAGCTAGGATATAAAAGAAGTCAACTGGCTTCTTTATATATATATATATATATATGTATATATATGTTTTCATCTATATATATATATATATAAAGGAATAGTCCATGCGCTTTTTTTCTACAACAAAAATTTTTGAGAAAAGAATACCATGTTAAGTGAAAGAAGCTTGTCACATATTTTTTTAAAACTATGGGCTGGAGCAATAGTACAGCGGATAGGGCGTTTGCCTTGCACGCAGCTGACCCGGGTTTGATTCCCAGCATCCCATATGGTCCCCTGAGCACCGCCAGGAGTAATTCCTGAGTGCATGAGCCAGGAGTAACCCCTGTGCATTGCCGGGTGTAATCCAAAAAGCAAAAAAAAAAAAAAAAAAAGGGAAAAAGAAAATCACCTGACTTATGCTTTAACACTTTGGATTCTGGATAGAAAATGAACTGGACAGGCACAGGGAAAGAGACTTGCCAAATGAGGGCTGACTCAAAATTCTACGAAGAGCTCTGGCTTCAAGTGAACAGAAATTCAGCTTCACTCTAAGGAAGACTTTCCACATCACACAACTAGGGGTACAGGGGAGAGTGAGCTGCAGGCACTCAGCAGATCAGTGATGCTCTCAGGATCTTCCTGTCTCAATTCCTCACTGTCTTGGTGTTGCCTTCAGCTGATTTCCGTATGTGTGGAGGGGCTGGAGAGACTGGAGAGACAGTAGAGTAGGACACTTGCCTTGCATACGACTGAGTTGGGTTCAATCCTCAGCATCCCAAATGGTCCACCAAGCACCAGAAGAAGTAATTCCTGAGCATAGAGCCAGTGTGGCTTTAAGCCCTGAGCACTGCCAACTGTGGCCCAAAAACAAAACCCAAAAAACCAAAAACCAAAAAAAAAAAACCCATTATGATTGTAAAATAACACCAGTACCATAGGAGTTACATATTTTCACACAGATTTCAATTTACACAGGTATCTTCTTTAGTCCCAGCATATTATTATCTTTAATAATAATGGATGCAACATTTAATAAATATGTTTTACCGAGACTTGTGGAACCAAGTCAGATCACTTGCCATCCATGAGAACAAAACAGTTCATCAAAGAAAATGCAAGTGCTGAGTAAACTTATTCTCATCTACTGCTGCGGCTGGAAATAGAATCATCCTCCAGGAGCAGAAATCAGAGTATTAATCAAATTCAAGTTTTTCATCTGTTTTCTTGCTTGCTTTTTAGGTCTCACCCAGTAGTGCTTAGAAATGACTGCTATTCACAGGTAAATTAAAAAAAAAAATCCCAGGATATATTCTGTGCTTCCCAGCACCTCCAGGAACAGCCACCAAGCATATAGTTATGAGTAGCCTCTGAAAACCACCAGACATCTCCACAAAACAAAACAAAATAGGGGCTGAAGTGACAGCACAGCGGGTAGGGTGTTTGCCTTGAACACAGCCAACCCCAGTTCAATTCCCAGCATCCCATATGGTCCCTTGAGCACTGCCAGGAGTAATTCCTGAGTGCAGAGCCAGGAGTAACCCCTGTGCATCTCCAGGTGTAACCCAAAAAGCAAAAAATAAAATAAAATAAAATAATAAAAATAAACAAAATGAAAAAGTATGTAAAAGTATGTATGTACCTCATTACTCAAGTGCTGATATCTGTCCAGCCCAGACCACTGAACATGTCCCCACTTCAGGCTTCCTCCTTCTCACTCTGGCAAGCTCAGTGTTGTGTTGAGAGCTCCAGGGTTGGCTTTGCTTGACTTTGTCTATAAAATAATTCTTGTAGGGCTAGAGAGATAGTACAGTGAGTAGGGGGTTTGTCTTACATGCGGCCAACCTGGGTTTGATCTTCGGCATCCTATATGGTCCGCCAAGTACCCCAGGAACAATTCCTGAATGCAGAGCAAAGAGTAACCCCTAAGTACTGCCCAAAAACAAAACAAAAAGACTTAATATTTTCTTTTTCACTAGCATATTTTTAATACTTTTATTATGATAGTTTTAATGCTTTTTAAATCTGCACTCAGAAATGTATAGGATAAAAGTATTATTTTGTGGAATAATGTCTATGAACCAGTCTTGATGGCCCACCAAGCAGCCCTGAGACTCAGTGCTGGGCCCAGCAGGAGAGCTCAGCACTAGGGTCCAGGGAGGCAGTACTGGGGTCCCGGCGCCACTCCTGGGGGTGCTGAAAGGAAGGGAGTAAGAAGCGCTGGAGATCAAACTCAGAAATACACAAGTCATGAGCCACTGGCCCCTGAGCTCTCTCCCTTGAACTTCTCATGTTGAATCACATCACTTCAAGCTAACACAAGTCCTCGGTGATTTGCTCTCACTGTCCACTGTGGCTGCTGACAGGGGCATTTCATAGGAAAAGGCAAAGAAAAATACCACTGTATTCAACTACTAAAGAAGGGGCATACAGATACGGCTACAGATTGAATTTTTCTGTTTGTTTATGAGCCCACCTGGTGATATTCATGACCTATTCTGTGCTCAGGGGTCACTTCCAGTGGTGCTCAGGAGACCATGTGGTGAAAAAGAGAAACAGGGTCCTCCACATGCAAAGACATCATGTGCCTTACCCCCTGTATATCTCTTCGGCCCTAGGTCGAAATATCAGACTAAAAGGCCTGGTGTTTAATCTAGGAGTAAATATTGCCAAAAGCAATGAATTATACATTAGTATACAATGGATTCATTATTCATTCAACAAGTATTTAATGAATGTATTTATTAGTACACTCTGAGAAACTCAAAACTATGTTCAGACTCGACCCTGATATTTAAAATCTTACTCAAATACAATATATAAGCAAGTATAATAATAATATATGATAGTTTCAAATAAGATAAACAAAAGAAAATCACTTTTGGAAAATAAGAAAATATTTTTTTTTTGGGTGGGGAAGAGAATTTGCTAAGGCCACACCTATTGGTGCTCAGAGGCTATTCCTGGCTCTGTGCTCAGGAGTGACCCGTGGTGGTACACAGGGAACTAGATGCAGTGATGGGGATGAACCTGGCTTGCCATTAAAGTGGCAGGGCAAGTGCCTTACTTCTGGTACCATCTCTCCTCCCCTTAAAACATCCTTCCACTCTTTCATTCCGGAATTTGTTCATTCTGCAAACAAAATTCTATCTTTTATGAAAATATTTATGTCAGCTTTGAATTTATTTGGACCCAGGAGGCCTCTGATACTTGCTGACAGTCCCAAATAGTCCCAAAATAAAAGTTTTGATTCCTCCAAAGCAAATAAATACATGAGTCTTGACTTACTTCTCAGTGCCTCATTCATTTGAGCCTTGTGGTTAGCTGCATGAGACCAGGTGATCTGGGCGCCATCGTCTGCAGTTATCTGATTATTTCTCAGAAAATATTCCAATATGTTTTCACTCCAAGAGCCTAAAATAACAGCATTTACACAGAAAGGAATGATTCATAAGGTAATTTACACTTCTTTTTGATTTAACTTTTCGCTCTTTTTTAAGGATGCTAAGGGCCTTATTCATGTGAAGTCTGAGCTCCACCCCTGAGCTGATCCCCTGCCCCAAAGAAAACGTCTTCAGACTGACAAAGAAAACAGGGAGAAAATAAAGTAATTTAATTAAGAGAACTACAAATTTTTAACAGGTATTATGATGCAGAAAGTATTATATATAAACACATACAGGAGCCACATGTTAATATGTCCCATATATAATATGTGTAAGTATTCATTAGTAAACACACAGAACTGTTTGAACCTCAAAAGAATGAAGTAATATACAGGAAAAAAAAATAAACTGCTAAGAGTGTTTGTGGCGGAGGTGGCCATGGCACTGGGGATCAAATCCAGAGTCTCAGAAATGCATGACAGCCTGTGGGGTTACCACTGCGCTATACTGCTGGCCAAGAAGCACATAACTTAAACCAGAACTTTTCACACATGGGCTCATATAAGTAAAATACTTAGAAATCCAAAGTTACATATACAAAAACATCCAAATTTTGTACAAAGTAATTGTTTTTTCCACCTCATGCTCTATTATGTGTTTACATCAAGAATTTATTTGTTCTGGAGGTGGGAGGGTTGGGCCACAATCAGCAGTGCTTAAGAATTACTCCTGCTTGTGATCTCTCCTGGTGGTATTCAGGGGACCATATGTGGTGCTTGGGATCAAACCAGGACTGTATGTGAGGCAAGTGCCTGATCTCCTTTACATCTCTTCAGTCCGTCCATCAACAATTTAGAACCTTATGGGCTGGATTGATAGCACAGCGGGTAGGGCATTTGCCTTGCATGCGGCCAACCCAGGTTCGATCCCCAGCATCCCATATGGTCCCCCGAGCACCGCCAGGAGTAATTCCTGAGTGCAGAGCCAGGAGTAACCCCTGTGCATCTCCAGGTGTGACCCAAAAAGCAAAAAAAAAAAAATATTTAGAACCTTAAATTATACATTTTCGCATATTCAACTTCAAATTATGGGTCTCAGTAACATTTCTATTGGTAAGTAAATACCAGAGTTAGTATATTTATTAGATTCATATCACAGAGAAAATTATGCACAATTCTACTAAAATCTATCAACTATTCTTGTAAACTTGATTTTACTCTTATTGGAATATGTGAGTTAACCAACTATTGAATAAATAAATACTGAAACAGCTGAGTCCAGTTCAACTTCACATTATGCCACATGTCAATATAACAATGGGCAAAAAATTGTGACAACAGTAACCCTTAAATTTGCCTCCCTAATTCTTGTTCTCATTAATTTAAATATTAAAATAAAGCTCCTAGGCTGCAAATTCCTTATGAATGAAATTGTCTTCTGATAATTAACTTCACCAAACAATAAAAAAATAAAAATTAATCAGAAATTGCAAAGAGGACAATTCACAATGAAAAGGCATATAAAGATAAGTTCTAATGTGACTAGAACTTAGCAACTACTCTGCATGTTGGTTTACAGAATAAAGACAGAATTCCATTTCCCCCCTACATCAAGAAACAAAGGAATCTGGAATTAAAGTAATATCACTTACATAAGTACTCCCAAAATGAAACACTTAAGAATAAATCTAACATGATATGAAGAAAAGATTCAACGCCATCCCTATAAGGATACCCATGACATTCTTCAAAGAAATGGATCAAGCAATCCTAAAATTCATATGGAACAACAAACGCCCACGGATAGCTAAAACAATTCTTGGGAAAAAGATGATGGAAGGCATCACCCTCCCCGACCTCAAACTTTATTACAAAGCAGTAACAATTAAAACAGCATGGTACTGGAACAAAGGCAGAGCCGCAGACCAATGGAACAGGGTGGAATATCCCTACACACAACCCCAAATGTATGATTATCTAATCTTTGATAAGGGAGCAAGAGATGTGAAGTGGAGCAAGGAAAGCCTCTTTAACAAATGGTGCTGACACAACTGGACAACCACATGCAAAAGAATGGGCCTAGACCTCAACTTGACACCATGCACAAAAGTCAGATCAAAATGGATTAAAGACCTCAACATCAGACCACAAACCATAAGGTTCATTGAAGACAAGGTCGGCAAAACCCTCCACGATATTGAAGATAAAGTTATTTTCAAAGATGACACGGAACTAAGCAATCTAGTAGAAACAGAGATCAACAGATGGGACTACATTAAACTAAAAAGCTTTTGCACCACAAAAGATACAGTGACCAGAATACAAAGACTATCTACAGAATGGGAAAGGATATTTACACAATACCCATCAGATAAGGGGTTGATAGCAATGGTATATAAAGCACTGGTTGAACTCTACAAGAAGAAAACATCCAACCCCATCAGAAAATGGGGTGAAGAAATGAACAGAAACTTTACCAAGGAAGAGATACGAATGGCCAAAAGGCACGTGAAAAAATGCTCTAAATCACTAATCATCAGGGAGATGAAGATCAAAACAACCATGAGATACCACCTCACACCACAGAGACTAGCACACATCCAAAAGAACAAAAGCAACAGCTGTTGGAGAGGATGTGGGGAGAAAGGGACCCTTCTGCACTGCTGGTGGGAATGCCGACTGGTTCAGCCCTTTTGGAAAACAATATGGACGATTCTCAAAAAATTAGATATTGAGCTCCCATATGACCCAGCAATACCACTGCTGGGAATATATCCCAGAGAAGCAAAAAAATATAGTTGAAATGACATCTGCACTTATATGTTCATTGCAGCACTGTTTACAATAGCCAGAATCTGGAAAAAACCCAAGTGCCCTAGAACAGATGACTGGTTGAAGAAACTTTGGTACATCTATACAATGGAATACTATGCAGCTGTTAGAAAAAACGAGGTCATGAATTTTGCATGTAAGTGGATCAGCATGAAAAGTATCATGCTAAGTGAAATGAGTCAGAAAGAGAAAGACAGACATAGAAAGAATGCACTCATCTGTGGAATATAGAATAACAGAGTAGGAAACTAACACCCAAGAATAGAAGAATAGTAGAAATAAGTACCAGGAGGCTGACTCCATGGCTTGGAAGCTGGCCTCACATTCTGGGGAGAGGGCAACTCAGAGAAGGGATCATCAAGTATAATGCGGTCGGAGGCCATGCGGGGGAAGGATGATGCGGGCTGAATGTAGACTAGAGACTGAACACAGTGGCCACTCAACACCTCTATTGCGAACCACAACACCTAATTAGAGAGAGAGAGAACAAAAGGAAATGCCCTGCCACAGTGGCAGGGTGGGGTGGGGGGAGATGGGATTGGGGAGGGTAGGAGGGATGCTGGTTTTACCGGTGGTGGAGAATGGGCACTGGTGAAGGGATGGGTCCTCAATCTTTGTATGGGGGAAACATGAGCACAAAAATGTATAAATCTGTAACTGTACCCTCACGGTGATTCACTAATCAAAAATAAATAAATTTTTAAAAAATGTTATAAGTTACTGAGAAAGAATTGTTGTCTAAAATGTACAAAAAATTAAATCAATAGGAAAATGAATGATCAGATTAAAACTCTGAAATCAGACATTCCACTAATGAAGATATTCAGATGTCAAGTAGCATATGAAAAGATACTCCACTTCATGTTATATGAAGGGAAATGCAAACACACACAACAAAGAGACACTTTTTAGAATGACCCAAATATAGCATTCTGACACCCAAATGCTGGTGAGAAGGTGGATAAAAGGAACTCTCTTCTTTGTTAATGGGAATACAAAATGTTACAGTCACTTTGGAAGACAGTTTTTGCAGCTTCTCATAAGGAAATATAACTCTTACTATAGGTTCCAGTAATCACACTCCTTGGTTGGTGCTGATCCAAAGGAATTGAGAACTTACATTCACACAAAAAGTGCACAGATGTTTATAGCAGCTTTATTTAAAACTGCCAAAACTTGGATGCAACCAAAATGTCTTTCATTTGGTAAGTGGATAAACTGTGACACACTTAGCCAAGAGAGTATTATTCAACACACAAAAAAACAAACCAAAATAAACAACAAAAAAAAATTTAAAAAATCCCAGAGTCATCAAATTATGAAAAAACCTGGAGGAAATTTAAATCCAAGTGAAACCCTAAGTGGAAAAAGCCAATTCAAAATTTCTATGACATGGTTCCAGCTAAATAACATTCTGGAGAAGGCAAAAGTATGCAGACACTAAAAAAAAAAAAAGTGTTGGTCAATGCTCAAAACAAAGGTGTATATGTGGGGAGGGGTCTGGCGTGATAAATAAGCACAACCATAGAATTTAAGAATTCTTTTGGGTTTGGTTTTGGTTTGGGGGCCATATTCAGTGGGGTTCAAGGTTTACTCATGCCTCTGCACTCAGGAATCACTCCTGGCAGAGTTTAGAGACCACGTGGGGTACCAGGGATAGACCATGACCCCACATGCACCAGGTAAACACCCTACCCACTATACTACCACTCTAGCCCAGATTTTAGATTTTTAAATGTTTAAAATTTAATTTACTGTGACTTACATAATTATTGATAGTTTTATGCACATAATATTTCAACACCGATCCTACCACCAGTGTCAACTTCCCTTCTCCAGTATTCCCATATTCCATTTCTCAACCCCCATCACCCCATCACTTTGCACTTTACAAAGTCCCAGTGGTTGCAGTTTAGATCTCATGTTTTCGGAATTGTTGACTCTGTACGGATGAGGAAATGTATGTGTAAAGGGGAAACGACTAGGTCCGTCTGGACCCTTGTTTAGAGAGGAGGACGGAGAAGGAAAGAAATCAAGGGGGTAAAAAGAAGACAGTAAGTAATGGGTGAGCCAGAGTCAGGGTTTCATTTATACTGGTGATAGGGGTGAGTGGTATATAGCCATATATCCAAAACACAAAACTCAACAACACGGATGTTAGATTTTTTTTTTTTAGGCAGTTTACTGCTTTGCATGAAACTATAAGGATGTATCTACGTCACTGACTCAGTGAATGATGTACACCACCAGGTTAAATCACAAGCTGAAGTATGGTCTCCGAGGGACTAGGGTGATTATGATCACAATTACAAAGTAGACCCAGACCACCACTGTGGCGGGTGGCCGCTCATCCAGGGGCTGAAGTGACCATCTGACACTCAATTTCCTGACAGACCTAAGGCAGTTCTTTTTTTTTTTTAATTTATTTTTATTTTTTTTAAATAAATTTATTTATTGAATCACTGTGAGAACAGTTACAAAGCTTTCAGGTTTAAGTCTTAGTCATACAATGATCAAACAACCATCCCTTCACCAGTGTACTTTTTCTACCACCATAAACCCCAGTATACCCCCCATCCCACCCTTCCACCTGTGTGGCAGTGATTTCCACATTACTCTCTCTCTACTTTTATTACATTCAATATTTTGACCCCAATCCCACCATTATTATTTGTAACTTTCCCCCAGTGCTCAGACCTGCCAAAAAGTCAACATTAGACCATTTGTTTTCTATTGCTGATTATGAATAGCATGTGGTTTTGCATGGCCACTATAGTGGCTTCACGATCTTAGAATTCTGAAATTTTAATAATTAAGTCTGGGGAGATTTCTGCCAAAAGTCGCTGGGTTCCGAGATTTGTTTGTGTGTCTCTGGGATCATGGCCGTTAAGGAGTTTAAGAAGCAGCAGAGGGGCCGACCTTAGACAGGGTCTTGGGGTCTCCTCGGGGCGGGAAAAGAGAAGGAGCGGCTCCTTCTCTGTTCTTTTTTATAGTAATAGGTAAGTTTATTCATATGCTATAATCAATAAATTTTGTACTACAAGATCTAATAAATATTTTCAGACCAAGCATATAAATATGACATGCTTTATTTTACATTCATTTCTTTCTTCCTAAGCACCTTTTATAAACTTATGTAAGTTGTGGTCTAAATGTTTGTGTCCTTTCTCCAATGAATATGTTGAAATCCTAACTCTCCAGGTGAAATAAAGCAGTTCTTAACGATGCAAGTCCCCCTTTTATTTAATCTTCTTACCAAAAAAAAAAAAGAAAAGAAAAAAGACAATCTACTCTTTCTTGGTCTCCCTAAATGCTCTCCCCTTCGCACTCATGCCCAGCACCAAGGTTCTGGGCCAGTTCACTGCACGCGGGCGCCGCGGCTCCGAGAAACCCATCAAGGGAGGGGCCGGCCTCCCCGGGAGTTTTCCAGGCGCCCCCAAGCTCAGGCACCAGGTTCCAGAGGCTCCGGGCCAGCGCTTACCCGGGCCACCGGCGCTCTCTGCCATGGTGACGGACGCCCTCGGCCGCGCAGGCGCTGAGCGGTGGCCCCCCCGCCGCCGACCCGCGCAGGTGGCGGGGCCACCCGGTCCCAGCCGAGAGCGCGCAGACGGCAGCGGAAGCGGAAGCGGAAGCGGAAGCAGGCTGTGCGCAGGCGCACGAGCTGCGTCCTCCCTGGCGTGGCGTCCCTGGCGCTGCATCCTCAGGCCTCTGTGGCGCGTGCGGGCCCTTCGGAAGGTCCCCTGGGAGTCCAAGTTTGTCTAGCGAACCCTGCGGTGTTAGGGAAGGCCCAGAGGGTGAGACCCCCAGATCCAAAGTAGTTGCTCTGGAGCTTGAGTCTTCAAACTTAGATTTATTTTTTTCTCTCTCTCTTATTTAAAAGTTGATAATACCTTAGATGACATGGAGAAATGGACATTTCTCCAGAAAGAAAGAAACACTGTTTCTGCATAGTGAAACGCAACTGTATCTCACTTGTATCTCAGTGGCTTGGTCTCCCGTCTTGCAGATGTGACGCTGTGAATTCCATCCCAGCATCACGGCACATGCTGAGTGCAATATTCAGGCCATCGATATTTGGGACCCTCCCCACTGCAACAGTGTGGGCATCTTGAGTGCACTTCAACCAAATGATCCCCCGATAATCGCAACAACAAAGAGATCACGGAAAGGCACATCCATGAATAAAAATCGAGTAGGGCACTTGCCTTGCACATGGCTGACCAAGGTTCCATTCCTGGAACTGTCATTTATGGTTTCCCAAGTTACGTCAGGAATGACCCCTGAGTACAGAGCCAGGAATAAGCTCTGAGCACTGCTGAGTTTGGTCCCGACACCAAGATAAAAATTAAAAGAATTTAGCTTTAAGATTTCTTATCTCTAAATATCTAGAATATCTGTTTACACACACATATCTTCTGACCTCTATTTTTGTTACTGAAATTTTTTGCTAGTCTAATTGCTAGTTCACCTAATTATAAGCTGCTTTCTGCCCAATTCTAGTTTCAATGATGCCTGTTTTGATACCTTCTATATATCTTAATTCTTGTCTCCAGTTTATTTTGCAATTCAGTAAAATTTCAAAATAAGACAAGTTCTGGAATAAATAACTCCTTGGGCTCTTTGCGCCAGCTGGCAGTTCTTGTTTTCGTCATAAGTGTCTATGTGTAGATATCTTTTATTTATTTTTGACACTTGTCAGGCTCCTTCAATCTGTGGGGTCCTGTCTAGATTTTATCTAAATATAGCTTTTCTGTCTTAGTCGTCTTTTATAGTTCCTCTGTCCTATTCGCCTTTTATTCAGCAAATTGAACATATGTTAGAACTTCTCACTATGTATCTATGTCTCATATCATTTTTTGGGGGGGAGGTCACATCCGGCTATGTTGAGGGATTACTCCTAACTCTGCAGTCAGAGATCACTCCTGGCAGGACTCTGAGGATCACATATGATGCCAGGGATCAAATTTCAAACTTGGGTCACCTGCATGCAAGGCAAAATGCTCTACTTGCTGTATTACCTCTTGAGCCGTTAAAAAAAAAAAATTGAACCTCTTAAGCAGTGCTCAGGAAGCCAAAGATGCCATTTGGAGATTCTTTGAGAGCAGCTGGACTGGTGGTTCAATGCAAAGGGCCCCAGCATTGCTAGGGGTGTTATGGCTACCCAGGCCATGCAGCTGATGCTGGGGACCTCCAAAACTGCACTCAGTGGTACTCCGGAACCATGTGGTGAAAGGCATAGAAAAGGCAAGCTCACGCAAGCCACGCAGCCTAGCTGCTGTACTATTTCCTGGCCCCTCAGATTTCAGGTTTTACATATACTTATCTATTAATAAGATTTCTATTTATTCTTATATTGGCATATGATAGCTGGAGTGATAGCACAGCAGGTAGGGCATTTGCCTTGCATGCGGCCGACCTGGGTTTGATTCCTCTGTCCCTCTCGGAGAGCCCAGCAAGCTACCCGTGGTGTATTCGATATGCCAAAAACAGTAACAAGTCTCACAATGGACACTTTACTGGTGCCTGCTCGAGCAAATTGATGAACAATGGGAAGACAGTGCTACAGTGCATATTCTTATATTTTTACCCTTCTTTTCTAAATCAGTTCCATTAATTTTTATGGGTTCCTATTTTCCAGATACCTTTCCACTATTTAAAAACAGAAAGCATAAATCTAAATGAGTTTTTGTTTCTACCTATCCTTAACTCTGACGTCTTATTTTCATATGTACCTGCTTATTGTTTTACTTTCAGTAAGGTGAAGGCTTCAATGAAGTTTTATTTTGATGGGAAAGATTTACATTTAAAAAAAATTGTATTGATTCGTGACAAAAGTTACAAAGCTTTCAGGTTTAAGTCTCAGTCATATAATGATCAAACCCCCATCCCTTCACCAGTGCACCTGTTCCCCCACCAAGAACCCCAGTATCCCCCCACCCGCACCTGAGTGGCCCACGATCTTCACTTTATTCTCTCTATACTTTGGGTATATTCAATATTTCAACAGAGAACTATTATTATTTGGATTTTCTCCCCAACAACCAAACCTGCTGAAAAGTCATCATTTGATAGTTTATTTTCCATTGCTGAGAATGAAGATTATAAAAGCTCCCGCGTGGTTTTGGATTTCTGTTGTTTTAGCTCAATTTACAGTCTAGATGCATTTCTATAAGTCTCTGGGTGCCAAAATGGGTCAGTAGACCTCCTGGATCATAGTTTTTAAGGAGCAGAGGGCCGTGTCGTATGCGGCTCCTCCGGATCTCATCTGGGCTGAGGGCGAAGATTTACATTTTTTAAAGAAGTGTAACAGATTTTATTTGGAAGTTTTGAGAAAGAGAGGTGGGGAGAGAGGAGGAGGGAGGGGAGGAGGAGGGGAGAGAGAAGTGAGAGGTGTGTGTGTGTGTGTGTGTGTGTGTGTGTGTGAGAGAGAGAGAGAGAGAGAGAGAGAGAGAGAGAGAGAGAGAGAGAGAGAGAGAGAGAGAGAGCTTCTCCAGAATGGAGAGCCACAGCACACATCCTAGCATCAGATATGAAAGTACACATCTCAAGAGGGGAGATGAGGTCAACACATATGCTCAGGTGTCACATGCACTTTGTTGCAACACGAGTACAGGTAGCATGAGCTCATTTTTTTTTTTGAAAGCATCACCAATGTGTGGCCACCATAAGACAAATTAATTAGGCTGATATAGGAGATTCCAAGTGAACTATAACTTTACATAATTTATACTTTTAGTTCTTACACATCTTCAAGGTAAAATCCTTTGTGAGGATCCATTGTGAAGGGATGTTCCCTTGTCTGTCACTATGCTCGTGTGGATCTAGAACTTCTGTCCTCTTCACTCCATTGAACTGCCTCAAAGTTCTTCACTTCTTTTTCTCTGGACATCCCTTACTTCTTAAAATCACCCTGATAAACACCTTAAAAGTTGTTTTCTTGTATTTTAATGTTTTGTTTTCAAGGGGGCTGTGGTTTTAAGTATCTCAAGATGCAATTTCTGGAAACAAATTTCCCATAATTATGTATATGTTCATGGGTAGTAAAATCCTAATCAACTGATACTCTTTGCCCTTAGCACAGTCAACATGTAACCTATACAAAACTAATACATGATAAGAAATAGGCCTGGGGGCGGGAGCAATAGTACAGTGGGTAGGGAGTTTGCCTTGCACACGGCCAACCCGGGTTCGAGTCCCAGGATCCCATATGGTCCCCCGAGCACCGCCAGGAGTAATTCCTCAGTGCAAAGCCAGGAGTAACCTCTGAGCACAGTCAGGTGTGACCCAAAAAGCAAAAAAAAAAAAAAAAAAAGCAGGCCTGTCTGAGCAATTAATCATTTTCAGCAACTTTACTGTGTAAGGTGCCAAAGCTGGCAGTGCTCAAGAATCATTCCACACCTGGCAGTGCTCACAACTATATTATGATCAAACCTAGGGCCTTCACATGCAAAATGTGATCTAACATTCAAGCCATGTCCCTAGCTACCATTTTAAGCAATTTCTACTTAAATTGCTTAAAGCTACATATCTTATTAGTTATCTAGTATTAGTTGCCAAACATTAATAAATCACCGGAAAACTCAGCAGCTTACAACAATAGATGTTTATTATCTATACATTTTCTTTAATTTCGTAAGCATTTCCTAAGATTGGGTGAGATGAGTGGTTTTCTTGTAGATGTAGTCAATTTGCTGACTAAGGCCAGAATTTGAAGGCTGGCCTGGTGTTGGAGGATCCACTTTTAGTCTTGTGGCTGCTAGCAGGAGACCCGTTCCCTCTCCATTGGGCTTCTTCATAGGGCTGGCAAGTCTAGCAGCTAGTTTCTTCACAAGTGAGTGACCCAATAGAAAGAGTAAGACAGAGAAATTGGAAGGGGTGTGTGTGGGGAGGTGGAAAGCGGTAGGAAAGAAGAGGAGAGGAGGGGAGGAGGGGGAGAGAGGAAGGAAATGGAGACAATATGCCAATGCTGAATACTACATACAGTCTCATAATGTAATATTGGAAATCTATTCCACTGCCACAGAAACCATCACAGTACAAAGTAGGACAGATAAAACAGAGTGTGAATACCAGAAGGGTGGTGATTACCCTGAAGGACAGCTAGTATTTTATTCACCTCTCCAAACAAAAACCAACCATTAGTGTTCACAATGAAGCACCTGAATTTGACCTATTTCCTCATTTGTCAGAGCATGAAAACATGGTTGTAATTTTATCAACAGGAATTCAGAAAATGTTTCCCAAAAGGTAATGTTAAATTTCATCTGGTTTCAAGCTAAATCCAAATCACAGAACATAAACAAAAGTAGAATAAAGAGGCAGAAAGTTGGCTGGGTGTCCTAAACTTAAAAACAAAACTAAAAAAAAAACCCCAAACACTAAATATTTGATATGGGGAGTGGCTGGAGCAGTAGTACAATGGGTAGGATGTATGCCTTGCACACAGCCAGCCCGGGTTCGCCCTTTATGGTCCCCAGGCCTTGCCAGGAGTAATCCTTGGGCACTGCTGTGTATGTCCCCCCCAAAATCTTTTTTTTTGGGGGGGATACGGGGCTGGGAGATGATATAGTATTTAGGGTACGTGCTTAGCATGTGACACCAACATGAATTCAACTCCTGGTCCACATAGTCCCCTAAGCATTACCAATGCACTCTGGGAGGCACCCAGCATCAGAGGCCAATGCAGCGTCGGATCTCAAGGTCCTTGCACTGAACTGCCAGTCTAGTTGGCAAAGAATCAAAGGTGGGACCCTGAAACTTCCTAAGCACCACTTGGGAGCCCACCAGCTCCCCACAAAAAAATCTGGTTTGGAAAACCGAATGTGTCTGAGAGTGAAAGGCAAATTCAGAATGGTAAGACATCATTTCTAATAGCTAACAAAAACATTTTAAATTTAGCTCAAAAATTAAAAACCCTGTTTTAATCACCAAAATTTTGTTAGAAGAAAAATAATCCTCCTACTGAAACATATGGTTATAATTCTAATAATGGATCTCCTTGTCTTTCTGCACATAAGACGCTTTTATCAATGACTAAAAGTGGTCTGACAAAACCAAAATGCTTAAGAGTCTAAATATAAACTACAAAATTCAGGGGTAATACTGTTTTCTTCACTGTACACAGCATGCTCATTTTATGACTTTTTTTTTTTTTTTTTTTGCTTTTTGGGTCACACCTGGCGATGCTCAGGGATGACTCCTGGCTCTGCACTCAGGAATCACTCTTGGCGGTGATCAGGGGACCATATAGGATGGTGGGAATCAAACGAGGGTCGGCCGCATGCAAGGCAAACGCCCTACCCACTGTGCCATCTCTCCAGTCACCTCATTTTATGACTTATTAAAAAAGAAAATAATAAATGGAGGGTTTTGATTTTTTAGGGAAAGGTGTTTGGGTCGCACCCTGCTGTGCTCAGGGGTGACTCTAGTGATGCTCAGAGGACTATATGTGGTGCCCAGAATTGGAAGAGGCTCAGCTACTTCCCTTGACCTATCTCTCTACCTCCAAAATATGTATTATATTTGCCACTACTGCACCTAAACCTTGGGAGATACACAAGGAACAAACAAAAATCATTACTTGTTGAGACTGGAAAATGGAAAGAACAGGTAAATATATACAGGTTGGGAGGTAAAACTGATACATTCTGATTTTTGAATTTTGTATCTATACTACATAATGAAACACTTTCTAAAATCACAAAGGAAAACAAATGAAAGTCTAGAAATTTGTGATTTATTTCAAGGCGAGTTATCAAAGTTATGATTGCTATTAAAAAAAGTTCGGTTTATTGGTGACATTTTTCCTTTATAAAATACTATCTAAATCTAGACTGCTATAAACTTAGGCCATTTATAGACACCATAGTCAGGCTACTACTTCTATTACTGAATTATAAGGTGAGCTATTCACACAACACATACGACTCTTTATAATTCCTTAAAAATTCAGGGTTTTTATATATTATTTTGTATCTTTTTACTGATATAGTATTTATTTTTAAATTCTCAGTTCTTGGCGAGACAAATTCAATATCCAGTAACACACAGGTTCTTAAGTTCCTTCAACTGCTGTTATGGATATCCTCCTGCACTGTTTTCCAACTGCTTCATCCACATTTATATATTTATTACAGCCATTCACTTCACGGTTTTCCTCCCAACAGAGAAAAAACTATTTTATTCATCTGTCAACAATGATACCTAATAAAGTGCTCTGCACAAAGCAAGGATCTAGACAGAAAATTTGCTGGATGGTTGCATAAAACAAACAGGTTAGATTTTACTTCATATTACAAATGCAGAGAAAAAAAGTAGTATTAAAAGGCATAAGACAAAATTAGATCATTTCAAACTGAGTACAAAGAACCATTCTATTTTTTCACCTCAAAAAAAATATTCAAGGAAGTACGAATGTGAAGAACATCATCCAAGAAGTAACACATTCACACATTTGAGAACTCCTACAAAGAATGCTTTAAAATGTGCCTACAGATTTTAGGCGCATAACTCCAATTTTTATTAAATGTGGGAGACTTCCTAAAAACATATCCAAAGGAATATCATAATAAAGTTGTTCACTGGTTGTTAAAGATAACTCACAATGTGTCATTATGAACACTGTTAAATAATTACAGTTAGAAGAAAACAAATTGAGTTTGATATTTAATTCTTTTGACCCCCATATCATAATCCAATACAATTGCAAGTTGTTTCATGTTGCTTTCTTATTTTTTAATTTTTTTGGTTTGTTGTGCCCAGGGTTTTCTCCTGGCTGTGCTCAGGGATCACTCCTAGTGGGGCATAGCAGACCATACAGGGTGTCAGGGATCAAACCCTGGTCATCCTCATGCAAGGTAAATGCCCCTATCCACTGCACTACTGGCTTCCTGTGTTGCCTTTTTAATACCGGCAACACTTTACATTAAGGAGGAGCTAGCTCTCAAAGACTGATCGTCTCCTCCATACTCTATCAGTGGCTATACTACAGATGTGATTGAAATTTCTCTCTCCTAGACTGAGACTTCAGATCATGAGTTATAACCCTGACTTTATCTTCAAACTGAGATGCTTCATAAATATTTAGTTTCTTTTTTCTTGAGCTATACAATGAGTGTTTTTGATTAAAAAAAAGTATATATTCCACATAGGAATAAAAGACATCAAAATAATTACCTTTTATAACTTAAAAGAACAGATCTAAAATATGTCCTTTACTTTTTCAATGCAGTATACTTCTGTTTTGCTGTTTGAAAAAGAAAGCTCTGTAACAGTCTCAAATATGTAAACTTATGTCAATACCCTATTATAAAAATAATGATCATATAACGAATCTTAAATATCAAATAGTAATTCATTAAAATTTGTATTTAATACAGTGGTGTCAATGAAAAATGCAGAGTTGCTAAGAAATCTCTTAGTGCGAAATAAAACAAAAAAGCTATTGTTGAAGCTTCATTTATTGCTACATAATGACTACTGGAAGGGTCCCTTGGACTGTGGTTAATCCCTCTTAGAAGTGGTAAATGGGGAGGAGGGGAAAATCCTTAGGTGGGGGGATATATTTAGATGGAAAGGAGGAAAAAAATCATTGAGATACAAAAATATTTCCTATTTATAAATTATTAAGGATTTATAAAACACATACCAAATGACATTCTTGCTATAAAACAATATACTCAAATATAGAAGCACAAAATCTCGAAGCACCCACAATTTGTTTAAGAATACCCATTTAATCAGGAAAAATCATATATATGTAATAATTTGAGAAGAAAAAGGCAAAGTTCTGGTTTTAACTCAGAGTAAGCATGGAGGTAGGTCTACACTCCAATTACACAAATAAATCATCTGCCTTAATCAAAGAATCATTTAAGTATAAGATCTGCAAACTGTTCTATGCTGATAATTAACATTTTTAATAGACTTTAGAAACCAGTGCTCCAATTGACATATATGCAAAACAGATATTTCCTTCATAAGGTTATATCTGAAAGAACCTTCATTAAAATCATTCTTAGCATTAAGAGGTATATCTAAATACAGACACTTTGGCTTAGCATTAAAATAACACAGTAAATACTACAAACTTCTCACAGAAGAAATCTTTGTCTTTTTAGTACTTATATTATTTGTAAAGCTCCAAAAGCTGGGTCTCTTAACTTTTTAGAGATTTTAAACTGTTAGTTACTTAAAAAGACCTTTTTCTATCTGAAAAGCAAAGTTTAAGAGGTTTCAAACATCTAACATTACTTTTAGTGTTTGTAACATTTCATCATTAGAGCTGGATTTAGTTTAAATAAGTCAGTTTTTAATATATGACTCATGTCCTTCCACTAAATAAGATTTTCTATGATGAAAAATACTAATTCTATTTCTAATGGTAGACTATGAGAGCTAGAGGTTCCACCATGGATCACAGGAATTAAAGCACTATCTAGAGCATTTAGATAATGTTGAAGCAGCAGCTGGCCTTCAGATCCTGCCTGAAATTCGACCTGAAAAATAAACAAAAAGCCCCTTCAGTTCAGATGACAAAGAAAACATTTAAAAATATTCAGTTTAAGCATATTAAGAAAATACTTGCTATTTTATTCATACCTTTTACATTACTCTATGTTTCATCCATCTATTTCATGAATTGTAATTGCTCCTCTCAAAGATAAAGAAATTAAAAGACAGGTACTAGGTACTTAGGTTTCCTCTCAATGAACATAAAAATGTAATGCAGGGCAAGGCTTTGTATTTGCCGTAATAATTTTTTTTTCGTAATAATATTGAATATCTGAATTTAATGTTGCTGGGGAAAACTACAATTTTAACAAAGCTGATTCAAATGAACAATTATCAGATGTTCCTTAAAATAGAATTTTAAGACAAAAACTGAGAAAAAATCTCATTTTTCTTTCCAATTTAAAATTAGAGCTGGGGAATGTGGCTCAGTGGTAATGCTCTCACCTTGCATTTGTGGGGAACTGGGTTTAATTTCTGGCACTCCCAAGGATATCCAGGAGAAGGCCCCAAGCTGGAGATGGCCCCCAAACCAAACTACAAGTACACTGCATCCTGGCTGAAGAAAAGCAATCCTTCTGTGTATGAACCTGCTCATGTTTAGATTAACTATCTGCATGATGAATCTGCTTTGAAATGTATTGTATTGGGTATTAGAAATAGTTACAAAATAATAACAGATTATTATATTAACTATGAACTGGAAATTCAAAGAAAAAATGACAGCTCTTACATGTAAGATGATCATCAATAACTGTAAGAAAAATGCACATTCAAGTAATTTGGTGTATAAGTTTTCCACCAAGTTCAAAAGTTTACTTGCATAGCTCTGTTGATAAGTATAGAAGAGCTATGCTACAGATTTTGATAGAAATATAAGTTGGTATAACCTCTATGTGAGATCAGATGGTAGTGTCTATTGAGCAGATATTTGTATCTGGCAATACTATTAGGTATCTTTCTTATAGTCACATTTAGGCAAAAAAAAAAAAAAATAGTATGGAAAATATACCAGCAAGTACAAACCAAAATGCATAAGACCAGTTAAACCAACTGTTATGTTTAAATAATCAACTATCCAGCAGCTAAAGAATGAACACTAATATGAAATAACTCTAAAATATCTTATTTTTTTAAATTGAATCACCGTAAGCTCTCTAAGATATCTTAAAGGAGCATATAGTAAGAAAAAAATAACAATGTAAAAGGAAGGGAAAACCACACATAATTTATTTGCTCATACATGAATAAATCTGCCAAGAATACATAGAACAGATTAACACTGATTGCCTGATCAGAAAGAGGAGAGGGGTATGAGGATAGACTAAAGAGTTAAGGTCAAGGGGTAAGCAGGACACTTTTTCAGGGCTATTAAATTATGCAACTCTTCCGGGTATTATTTACATTGTAGGCTGAAGTTTGTATCTCAAGGACCCATGCTAATAAGAGAGATTATAGTGTGGATGGATGCTGCTCTCCAGAAATGTCCAATGAAGCAATCCTGCTATACATGCACTTACAGACTTTCAAAATTAAAAGCCATATGAATATTGGAGGAGAGATGTCTCCAAAGACTGAGTGCATGCTTTGCATAAGAGAGGACCAGGTCTGACCCCCAGCTCTGCATGGTCCCTTAAAAACTACCAGGAGTTAACTCCAGACCACAGAACCGGGAGTAGTCCCCAAGCGCCCCTCTCCCAAACAATAATAAATATAATTACGTGAATCTAGAATCTAGTTAGAGTAATATAAAAATCTACGTATCAAGCAGGACTGCTGGGGAGGAGATAATAAGTACACTCGGCCCTGTGAGTCTATGTGGCCTATCAACTGCATTCAGACACAACTAAGCTCATTCATTAGTATATGTCTCAAGTTGCTTTTTGTGTTATAATAGAATTTGAATCCTAGTGATAGATATCTTAGATATATTTTAATCCTACAATGCTTAAAATATTAACTGCCTGTGGTAGTTTTTGACACATTGGTGGTTGTGAAGATATTAAAAAAAGACATTAACACAAGTGCAAAAAACTCAGTATTTTTTAAAAAAAATACTGACTGAGACGCGATCCTAAAAGCCCTGTAACTGTTCTCACGGTGACTCAATTAAAAAATAAATTAAAAATAATAATAATAAAAAAAATAAAATAAAATACTGCTTTACTGCAAAAATGTATATAGATAAATAAAAAATCTTCTGGTCTTTTGCAAAAAAGGTTTGCTTACCTTGAAGATTATAGGAGATTATGCATAAGAAATATTGATGCAAATTTTACTTCACAATAATTTCAAAATGTAAAGTTAAAAATTTTAATAACACATAATTTAACTTTTTTTTTTTTTTTTTGCGGGGAGGTTAAATCTGGCAGTACTCAGAGCTTGTTCCTGGCTCTGTGTTCAGGGAGCAATCATGTGTGGTGCCAAATGTGTTGCCAGGGACTGAACCAGGGCTGGCCACATTCAAGGCAAGTGTCTTAACCCTTTTACTATCTCAACAGCACGACATTCATTTAAAAAATTTTTTCAAAAACATGTCTCACCATATCCGTGTCAATGGAAACTCTGAGACCTATTTTATTCATCCTATTATCTTTTAGAGTTTTCAAGTGAGGGCACAGTGCAGCACTACAAGCCATGGCTATTTCTTTTGCAAACTGGTAACAATTTGGTGAAATGGATAAATCTTGGTCCTTGAGAAAGTAGAACACCTGAAATGTATTTAGAAAACAAGGCCAATTAAGATTTAAGGTAGTTTTAAAACACAACAATTGCTAACGTAAGAACATTGAACAGTACTCAGCATTTTTGAAGTGGTAAGGTACTGAATCTGCACATTAAAGCCATAAACTTAACACTATTATAAACATTTTACTTTTAACTATAACAACAAAACAAAAAGGTGCAACAATTACTATTTTTAATGCAAGTTTATTAATTGCTACTATCAAATCTTATTTTAAGTTTTGTCAGAGCCATTCAAATTAAGAGTAATATGAAATTTTCAGATCATATTAAATTTTATGTATTCCTACTTGTGGGGTCCCCCCTGCGGGCATCATCCTGTCCCGCAGGGAGGACCCTTCGTGGGGCTAAGGAGGGGACGCAACCAAACGAAGAGACGCAGAGCCAGAAGGAGGAGGAGAGAGAGTGAGTTTATTCACAGCAGTTACAATACTTATACCTCTTGGTGGGAGGGGGTGGTATGCAATCTTGGACCCCCACAGGAACAATAGTAAAATGTTGATCAGGCATGGCCATTGGCTAGTGAGACAAGTGGTGAAATGATAAGATCACAGGAATCCCAAGCAGCCTCCGCTTGACTAGACAATAAGAGCCAAGCTCTGTAAGATGGCTCCCTACACCTACTTCTCTTAATTTTATTTTTTGCTTTTTTTTGGGTAACACCTGATTCACAGGGGTTACTCCTGGCTCATGCACTCAGGAATTACTCCTTATTGTACTCGGGAGAACATATGGGTTGCTGGGAATTGAACCCAGGTCAGATGCATGCAAGGCAAACGCCCTACCTGCTGTGCTATTGCTCCAACCTCCCTGCTACCTTTTTGATGCCTAAGACAGAATTTTAATTTCAATGTTAGTGTCATGAAATGCACTAGTAAAGGGCATACACACAAATGTGTGTGCACCCATGTCCTCTAAGTTAAAACATGGGATTTATATAACATGGGAGAAGTTGACCATTTTTGCAAAAAATAATTAGGAATTTTAGTTAACCTATCGCAATGAAGGTAGGTGACCTTAAAAATTATAGTTAGCCTTAGAAAAAATTAGAGTTAACTTGTAACAAAGAAAGTCAGTGTCTCTCCCGCAGAACAGGAGACCCGGAACTCTGCATTTCCAGAGACCAACTCTGGTCCTGCTTTAAGGTAGTTTATGCAGTTAACCCATGGTTCCCAGACGAAGGAACTCTAGAAAGTAAGATTTGGAAACAAGTTAGGAAAAATGTCTCCAAGGCATCGAAGGAAGGGACTAAGATCCCCGTGGAATTCTGGACTACCTGGGAGATTGTTAATTCTATTCTCCTGTTTTTGAAAAGTGCAGTTGATGTGGAGGAGAATATATGGAATAATACGGCCTCAGCTCCTCCCACACCTAAGTCTCCAAAGGGTTTCCATAGTAAAAATACTTCTGAGGCTGGTGAATATTGCTCTACTTCCAGTGTATTAGATGGAAGTGATGCCGGTTATGAGTTTTCTGCCACTTACTCAGATTCTGAGTCCGAGAGTGACTCAGCCAAGCGGCCTCCAAACCGCTCAGGACATGCTCCCAATCGCCCAGTCCAGGCAGAGAAGAAGCAGCATCCATCTTGTCGCAGGTTAAGGATGGATTCTCTCAGTCGTTTCAAACAGGCCTGTGTCTCGTACGGGCCTACATCTCCGTACTGTAGAGAGTATCTTACAGACTGGAGTAAAAAGGCCTACTGGGCACCTCAAGATTTTCACAGGGTTGCTAAGACGTGCTTAAGCCGTTCTCAGTACTTGCAGTGGAGAATGTGGCTCAGCAAGGAGGCCAAGGCAAAGCTTCAAGGCCTATGCCATGCTGGACAAAACTTTTCAGGGATTGAGTTGACTTGTGAGATGTTAACTGGTGAAGGGAAATGGCGCAACCCAGAAAGGCAAGTCACCTTGCCTCATGCTGTTCTTGCTTATGTCCGTGACGGAGCCCTGTGTGCATGGGAGAAGGTTGATGCAGAAGCAGAATTTAAGGGAAGTTTTACTAAGATTGTCCAGAGAGCCTCAGAACCTTATGCAGACTTTGTAGGAAGATTGATGGAAGCCATAGAAATGCAGGTTGAGGGTAAGGAGATCCATGAGCTGTTGACTAAACAATTGGCCTTTGAAAATGCTAATGAGGATTGCCAAGCCATTCTGCGCCGCCCTATTAAGGAGAAGGAAGACATATTCGGGTACTTGGAAGCATGCTGGAATGTTGGCTCTGCTAAACATAAGGTGCAGGTCTATGCCTTACAGAGACAAGCTCAGAAAAAATGTTTTAATTGTGGAAAACCAGGCCACTTTCGTAGAGATTGCAATGCGCCCCCAAGCCGTGCTACGAGAGCACGTCCTGGGCCCTGTCCCAGATGTAAGAAGGGAAACCACTGGGCCAGAGACTGCAGAGCCAGACTTGCACCTCCCGGGCCCTGTCCCCGGTGTAAGAGGGGAAATCATTGGGCCAGAGATTGTCGCTTTAATTTTGATGTAGTGGGTGATCCCAACTCGGGACACCTGCAAGGGGGCCAGCCTCAGGCCCCGCAAAATCAGGGGATGTTCTCAGTTGCAGCCCCTTTCCCCAGTGTGGAGTCTCAGAGCTCCAATCAGTATAATCGCTGCAACCAGGGATGGCAGGAAGAGCAGCCTATTTCCTGCCCCGATACAGTTACTACAACCCCTTTCCAGTATAGAACACTGCGGCCTTAAGCCCACCACCTCTGCATTTTCAGTGGACATATGGAATATTAAATCAAATACAAAAAGGAGGTATTTTCTCAATTGAATGTAGCAGGAAAACTCCTCATTCGAGGAAAAGGCTATGCTTTTGTTTCAACAGATGATAACCCCACTGGGAAACTTTGGGTCCCTTTACATCTTATCAGAAGCAGAATTCAACCACCTGATTTGGATCTCAGCCCAACAGAGTCTCACAACCCTTCAAATTCCAGCTCAGATTCATCGCCAAACTGATTTCAGCTGGAAGTCACAAGGAATGAAGAGGAGCCAGCATCAGAGGATCTAGAGCAAAGGCCTCTAGCTCCTTACACATGAGGTCACATTAAGACCTTTCCTTATACTCCTCTTTTACAGGTTGTGGATTGGACAACAACCAGGTCTCCATATTTTGAATTAATAATACTTTACTTTTACCCTTTCCTTGGAATTCACAGGTTTCTGAAGGAGAAAAAAATGGCTTTTAACAGGAACACTTTTTCATTTATCTCTAGGATATCCATTTGTATAGGAGCTTTCCTCTGTTTCTATATCCACAGGCATGGAGACCAAACCCCAACTGCGAAAGCCTCTAACAACTTTAAAAAGTGTTTTTTCCAAACATAAGCTAGGTTGCACATCTATGACTGCCGAGGAACCTGACCAGAGAATGGCTGCATTCCTCTGCTGAAGTTCTCCTGCCAGAAGTTGTGATGCTCCTGTTCCAGTGCTCCCTGACTGATCCAGTGCTTCCTGAAATTTATTGGACTTCTACTTGCTGCTCCCCTGAGACTCACTGCTGCTACCACTACTGATGCTGTTACAGGAACAACTCTTCAGTTTTGATCCAGACACTTTATTTCTTCAAACTGTGACTAAATGACTCTTATCATTGGTGACTCTCGTCACCCCTGGACAGTGCAGGACAATTGGACGCTTTACTATAAGCACTGCTCTGGGCCCAGGATTGGACTGAAATCTTAGTACAATTAATAAGACTGGTTTGTGATTTAGAATTGTACTGTGATTTGGAATTGTACTGTATTTAGAATTGTTCCTCTTTCTATTTCAAATTTTTGTAATTTTGTAAACAGAAAAGGGGGAGATGTAGGATGACATTACTTTGCCCTTTCCCTCCTTGCCACAAGTAGCTTGTCCCGGTTTTACCCAGAGTTTAGGCTTACCCCAGGCACACCCATCAAGGTGTTCCCGAATCTCTCCCATCCCTTTGTTTAGCTATAATCACTTCTCTATGCTCTCTCCCCGCAAACAGTTAATCCGTGGCTTTCCCTTAATCTGACTCTGCTAATTTGTAAGGTCAGAGCTTCCTAGGATACTGATTTTATATTATATAAGTTAATATTGCCTTTCTCCTCTTCTTGTGCCTTTTGAATAATTTACTTTAAAGCTATGTCTGTTTTGTATAGACACAAGAAGACAATATTATGTTTTTATAACTTGGGAATTAATTGGCCTCGAATATTATTCCCTCCCGGGCATCTGCTTTCTCCACTTAAGCCTCAGTTGCCCTCAGTTCCTAGCACCCCAAAGCAGGGTCCCCGACATGAGACGGGAAGGATCCAGGGCAAGCGGTAAGTTATGTGCTACCCTGGCATCGAGATGGGCCTGGCCAAAGTGCCTAATTCTTAACTATAAGTTAAGAGCTTGATCATAGACAAATGCTGTCATGATCCAATAGTAATTATGAGACTGGGACCCTACCAGGGATAGGAAAGACTGATCTGGCCTGAGCACTGTAGTCTGAGATTGAGATGGCCCCAGGAGAGCAATTCTATAAGCTTTAATGCATCTCTTATTGTGTCCATACAAAATAATTAATATTATGAATTCTTATATGTTTGCTGGCTGAGGAGAAGAGAAACACATTCATGGGACTCTGCCCTTGGGTGGATCCTCCTGCTGAAAGAGAATTAAGTCCTAGGAGAAGCATCCCCTAAGGGAAAGGAACCTTACCCTATTGATGGTGACCACACCTATGTGTACGCCCCAACCCCCTCATGCTGTGGAGATTTAACTAGGCTGTAAGAGTGGGTTGGGGGGCCAGATCCACGGGGCAGATCCACGGGGAGAGATCCAGGAGAGCGGGAGAGAAGCGGAGAGAGAGAATGAAATAAACGGATCGAGCAACCAGTTTGGCCTTCTTCCTTCTTCCTTCCATCGCCTGCCCTCGACCGACAGCACACACAGTGGTTCTGGGGCACCGGACGCGGGCGGTGAGACAGAGCCGCCTAGAGTGCCCGCGAGTGCACTCGCCCCTCGGTGAGCTTTGTTTTTTACAAACTAGTAAGTCAATTCTGTAAGATTATCATTTATTGTTAAAATGTTAAAGGAATGTAATTATAATGCTTTAATTTCTATAGTCTTTATCGTCTTTCTCTCTTGCACATACATAAAGTCATAAAGGATATGTAAGAAATTAATAACACTGAATGCTTGGCCAGGATGTAGAATGAAATGGTGCATGGAGATAAGTGAAGGGGTCAGGAATCCATAGTTCTACCATTTGATATCCTCTCATTAAAAAAAATAATGTAACTTACAAAAATAGCTTCATGTGAATGATTATAAACTGTTTTGTAAATTAAGAAAAAATATGGTCAAATACTACTATACAAAGATGGCAATGCAGTCAAAACTTAACTATTAGCTGGCAATACCACAATATAATGGCCTGAAATAATCCTGTGGCTATCTAAATATCTGTGAATATTTAAAGCAGTCTGGGGTGGAAATACATGTGTCTCAAGGCAGTATATAATGTTATACTGAAACATTCAATATCTTCAAGCAAAAGAATAACAACAAAAACCAAAAAACCCAAACCCTCATCCAAACACAGCATGTAGAGAGAATTGTCTTTCCCACTTACCTCAGTACACTTAACAACTTTCTCATCTGTTTCAAAATCTGCGTCCAATTTTATTTTTTCACTTGGAAATCCTTGTAATGATTTACCATCCACAGAACTAATCACACTATAGAATAAGACAAAAGAGAATTATTTGTACCACAAAGCCTTCTATGAAGTCAATTACTGAATTTAAACAAATGGAATAAGGAGAAAAATTATGAAACTATATAAATTTAAAGCAGTTGTAAGATATCTCAATTATAAAGAAATAATTAAGACTACAGCTCATATTCATTTACAATTTCTTGATTCTGTAGCAAATTATATCTCTTTTTTTCCATATGTCCAATTCAGGCCTGAGTTTAAAATACCTTAGTTTCCTATCAGAAAAGCTGTCTCAAGAATTTCAAAAATTCTATTTTGAATCCTTCCGCATTAGCCCTCTTCTTCCTTCTTTGTTCCAGACCCCTTAGACAATCTCCAAAAAAGAAAAAAAAAGGTGGAAGATGGAGTGGCAATAATATCCAGTAAATCCTCTATTGAGTTATCTCAAAAATGCACTTATTTGCATTTAGCGTGAATTGATATAATACACAATAAACATGCAAAGGAAATCCATTACTACACAAAAATATGTATTACATGACAAAAAGTGTCTTGATTTTCTCTGCCCTACACTAAGTCCATACTGATACATAATGAACATACATTGGCCCCCTTACAAACTGGCCATCCTTTAGTAATTTATAGCATTCTAGACAGAAAAGCAGACTATTCATTAACTGAAATATAAGCATTTAAATTAAGATTATATAATTCTATACTTGTAAAATATCAAATTTTATTAACATCACTTACCCTTATTCTATCAATTACATTTTACTAACAAAAAATTCCTACCCTTCATTTCCTTTTTCTTCAGAATCTACCCAGCAGATATCCACATATTCCCTCAGGTCTACAGCATCAACTTTCCCGCAAGTAATTTTAAAATCTTTTTGTTCTCGTAGAGCTAGCCGCAAGCCATCCATGGTCTCGGGAGTTATCTGTACCATTAAGCCATCTAAAAAAAATCAGAGCTATTATAGTATTTTTCCCCTCCCTCCCCCATAGTTTATTTAATCACCGTGTAACTACAAAGTTATTTCCATTGAGTGTCAGGCATACAATGACCCAACACCGATCCCTTCACCAGTGTCCACTTCCTTCCATGCATACCCACCACCACCTCCCCTGCGCACACCCATATGCCTCCCACCTGCCAGTCTGCTTCTATAAGAGGCGCTTTTCTTTTCAAGTTTTTACACTGTGGTTTCCAATATTGTTGCTGACGAGATTTCATACATAACACTTTACTCAGCACTGCCTACTCCAGTGTGAATAATTCCTTTCACCATAGTCATTTTCCCCTGCCTGTCCCATCCCCCAGCCCTCTTCACTGGCATATTTCCTACTATCAGTTCTCATGTTTTTTTTTTTTGTTTTTTTGTTTCCATTGTCTGTGGGCATTAGTTATTCCATCATTATGTTACATGCCACACATTAGAGATCATTCTGTGTTGGGCTCTTTTCCTCTGACTTCCCTCACCCTGGTACTCTCCAGGTTGCTCCAGGGAGCAGAAAATTGCAAGACTTTATCTCTTCTTATAATAGAGCAATACTGTATTGCGCATATGTACTATAGTTTCTTTATTCAGTCATCTATTCTTGGACATACTGTTTCCAGATTTTAGCTATTGTGGATAGTGCTGCAAGGAACTCCATAGGAAGGCAAATGTCTTTTTTCCATTTTGTTTTCGGGTCCTTGGGGTATATTCTAAGAAGTGGGGTTGCTGAGTCAAAAGGAAGCTCGGTTTCTAGATATTTTTACAAATGCCGATACTGTTTTCCAGAACGGGTGGACAAGACAACAAACCTATCAGCAATGAATGAATGAGAGTTCCTTTCTCCCTACATCCCCACCAGCATTGGTTATTCTTGTTCTTTCAGATGTGTGCTAGCCTCTGTGGCATGAAATGATAACTCACTGTTGTTCTATATTTGCATCTCCCTGACGCTTAGTGGATGCAGAGCCTTTTTATTTCTTGTCTTTTGATCATTTGTATTTCTTCTCTGAGAAGTTTCTGTTCATCTCTTCAAATTCTTTGATGGGGTTGGATTTTTTTTCCTTGTAAAGTTCTACTTGTGTTTTATATATCTTTGCTATTAAGCCCTTAACCAATGAGTGATGAGCAAATAATTTCCCTCATTCCATGGGCTATTTTTGTATCCTGGTCATCATTTCCTTTTGATGTGCAGAAGCTTCTTATTTAATGTAGTCTGATTTGTTTATCTTTGCTTCACTTGCCTGGTCAATGACCATATCTTTTTATTAAATATTAACTGATATTCTGAAGTCATAAAAACTGCTACCAAAATATGCTCTGTGAAAGATAAATTCTTTTGTGGTTGTTTTACAGAGCCAGGAATCAAACCCGGGGATTCATACATGCGAGGCATGCACTCAATCACCAAGCTATATACTACACTATATTTCCCAGCCCAAGATACAAGTTTTAAATCATCTCCTGGATCATTCTAATAATCTAGCATCTACTAGATTTGTTTATTAGGAAATAAGAAAAATATTTTACAAGGGTTTGTTTTGTTACAGTTAAGAAAATAAAAATGAGAATTTCTACTTCTGGCTATGATGAAAAAAAGATATAAACCAACCTTTCATAACAATCAACCATAAAAAAATCAACAAAAAATAAAAAACAAAAACCTAGACAAAAAATAAAAGGCAGTTTGTTCATGTACTAGGCAACAGAAAGTGCAATACTGTAATCCCTAGAGGAGAACTCAAGCAGTAAGCCACAATTACCCAGGCTCTCTGGAGAGAGGGACAATTTCTGCACAGTACCAGAAATACAGAAAAGCCTGAAAACATAAGGTAAAAAGAAATGTAATACCTCATATTTGTCATCATAATGACAAGTATCACACACAAAACTGAATCATAAAGCTCACTTAAAGCTTTCAGAAGGAAACACACACCAACAGAGACCTAGACAAATGGATTTATAACCTCTGCTCCTATTTGGGAGTCCCAGTCAATACCAAGACAAAGTAATAAAAAAACAAGGGTTATAAAGAAAAAAACAAAACTGCCATTGTTTATCTCTTAGTTACACAGAAAAACTCCAGAAGATTCTACAGTTAAATTATTCAGATTTGTCATTCTCACTTCTGAATTCTCAGCACTGCAGTTAGTTATAGTTGATACTCAGATGGTGGGTATGGTGCCTGAAACTTTATTTTTAAAAGTATTGTAAATCATAGTGCTTTTAGGGGGAAAAAAAAAAGGAAAAACAAGCCAGAAATCACCAAATTTCCACATACCAGCAACAAATAGATAAAAATATTAAGGACACCTTATATCAGCAATAAAATAAGTCCTACATAAAATAAATTGAAGATAGCCAAAGTAAAGGATAGGAGCATTGACAATGGAAAAGATGCCAATTTTCTAAAAATTAAACCAGTAACTATAACTCCAATAAAAATTCCAATGCCCTTTTTTAAAAACCTCATAAATTAATCCTGAAATTAATGTGGGAATTCAAAAGGGTTAGAGTGGTCAGGGAATTACTAAAAATAAGAACAAGGCATGTAGGGCCAGGGCAATAGTACAGAGGGTAGAGCAGTGGCCTTGCACACGGCCAACCGGATTCGAGCCCCAGCGTCTTATATGGTTCCCTGAGACCATCAGGAGCAACCCCTGAACACTTCCAGTTGTGGTCCAAAAATAAAACAAAACCAAAAAAAAAAAACAAAGAACCAGTGAGATACTCAAGTAGCGCCTGCCTTGCATATGGGACTGTGCACCACATGGACCCCTGAGAATCACAGGTTACAGCCCTGGAGTCCCCCCAGAACAACACCACATATGGCCTAATGGCCCTGGGAACTGCTATTACCATTGTTATTAAGAGCAAAACACAACCTAGGGCAAAAAAAATTAAGAGAATAAAAAACACAGAAAGAAGAAAGCAAGCAAGCATAACAGATCCAAATATCAGGTATGTTCTAATTCTTTCAGTAATGAGTTCATGAAAGCTTGTTGCACAATGTTTGTGACATTCAAATATTCTTTTATAAATACATACCTTTAATGTAAATGGAAAATAGCTTTATATTTTAACAATCTCAAGAATGAAATTCTTACCTTCAACTATGCTGGACTTAGCAAGAAATCCTGAAGATGTTTTTAGAGCACCATTGAATACCACAAAACTTGCACCTGTCACTGATAAAAAATATATAGATTCAATTATTTTATTTTTCACCAATAATGACTTTTTTTTTTAAATTTCACTTTACTTTCACTTTACTTTGACATTCAATTATTTTTAAACCTACCCTTTTTTATTTTATATGGTATCTGGTCATCATGCAAAATGTTGACCATGGCACATAAATCAACAAATGCTATGTCCCCATTACTTACCAATAAAAAAACCACACAAAAATATTGTCTACAGGTAATTTAATGTTTGTATCAATAACTGATGTAATAATGTACTATTTAAAATGTTTTGTCGGATAAGTGTGGGGGTTGGGGGGAGGAGAACTGGTGCAATGGGTATGGCATTTGTTTGCCTTGAATGTGGCTTACCCGAGTTCAATGCCAGCATCCCATGTTGTCCCCCAGGCACCACCAGGAGTGATCCCTGGGTGCAGAGCCAAGAGTTAAGACCTGAGCATTGCCAGGTGTGGCCCAAAAATAAAACAAAAAGTTAATGAGGGGAACACTTAGGAAAATGAGGGAAGGGAAAAGTGCCTGCCTCACAGACAGGAAAAATGCCTGTAACTTTGTAATTCATTATGATTAAATTTAACAAAAAAATTTTTGTTAAAAAAATGCTTATCGCTTCTCGGCCTTTTGGCTAAGATCAAGTGTAAAAAAATGCTTGTGTCAGATTGGAGAGATAGCGTGAAATTAAGGTGCCTGACTTGCCTATGGTGGACCCCAGTTTGATCTATAACACTACATGTGATTTCCAAGCACTGCCAGGAATGATCCCTAAACTTAGGGTGAAGAATAAACACTGAACACCTCTGTGACCCCAAAACATAAAAATAAAACATTTGGTCAATGTTAGTGAGAGTGTGGAAAATAGAAGATCCACAACTGAAGGAGCAAAAATCAGAACAATTTCTATGGAAGGCTTCATAAAGGATATATAAAAAACAGATGATATTGATTGGCTGCCTGTGGGGTAGGGAAGATAATTGTTTGGGGGTCAGGGAACTAAAAGAAATTCTGCACTGTATCTTCATACATTTTTTCTTTTCTTGCTTTTTAAAAATTATCTTCTGGGCTGGTGCAATAGTATAGCAGGTAAGGCACTTGCCCTTGCACGTGGCCAACCCAGGTTTGACCTCCAGCATCCTGTATGGTCCCCTGAGCATCCCCAGGAGTGATTCCTGAGTGCAGGTCCAGGAGTAACTCCTGAGCATCACCTGAGCATGTGTGGCCCAAAAACAAACAAACAAAAAAAAATGTTTTCAAGTTTACCTACAAATGAATATGTAATTAAAATATTTGATTGGTGGCTAGAAAGTCATCAGATGATTTTAGAATAATGTATGGATTTTATAGAATACTTATTTCCACTTAACTTTCAATTTGTTAGGGTCTCTACTGCAAGGGGCTAGTGGAAACAGATGTCACTGAGGCCATTCAACCAGAAGCAAGAGTAGTTACTGGTCAGACAAACTATTTATGTTCTCTTTATTAATATGGGGAGGCCACAGTGGAGATGCTCAAGTGATCACTGTCATCGTTGCTCATTGATTTGCTCCAGCAGGCACCAGTAACGTCTCCACTGTGAGACTTGTTGTTACTGTTTTTGGCATATCAAATACGCCATGGGTAGCTTGCCAGGCTCTGCCGACTGGGCGAGATACTCTCAGTAGCTTGCCAGGCTCTCTGAAAGGGGCGGAGGAATCAAACCTGGGTCGGCCACATGCAAGGCAAACACCCTATCCATTGTGCTATTGCTCCAACCCCTCAGAATGATAAATGATAAATTAATGATAAATGGTGAACCCATCTTTAGCATTTTCATAACCCCAGTCATTTACAGTTTTATAAATCACTCATCTGTGTGTCTTCCATGATCTTCTCCAAACAAAAGTCAAGCAGAGAGCAAACAAATGCAAGAAAAAAAAACCAACAAAAAACCCAAAATGTCATCCCAGAAAAAAATTAAGTCTCTTATCTTCCACTCAGGATACACTAAACCTGAAGGTGTAAACATGATCATAAACAACACTTGTCTTTAAGTCATAGACAGTCCAAAAGAAAAATACACATTTTAAAATGTTTGTATAGATACAATGTAAAGCATACTGCTTTATTACTCCTATTTGATAAATACACTTATATGAATATAGATAGTTATCCCCTTTGAAATGAGTTTGATTTATTGACGTGGTTTTATGAATTAACACCATGAACCCACTCTCACCTTTTCTAGAGTGTCCAGTGGCACTGTTGGCCTGTGTTTGATAACCTCCATCATTCTGTATACAGACTAGATGAGAATCTGCTTCTGTACTAAAACTAGCTCCAATGCTAATAACATGCTCATTGGAAGAATTTATCACTTTTATTACCTGAAATAAAAAAATAACGTCCATTTAGAGACTTTTAAGATTTTGTGTCTTTATTGTAGCACTGTCGTCCCTTTGTTCATCGATTTGCTTGAGCGGGCACCAGTAAGATCTCCATTGTGAGACTTGTTGCTACTGTGGCATATGGAATACGCCACGGGTAGCTTGCCAGGCTCTGCCTTGAGAGCGGGACACTCTCGGTAGCTTGCTGGGTGCTCCAAGAGGGACAGAGGAATTGAACCTGGGTCAGCCGCGTGCAAGGCAAACGCCCTACCTGCTGTGCTACCACTCCAGTCTTTATTAGTTACAATAATTCTAAGAGCCACATTTCTAGCAAGCTTCATAATTATCATAGTTTCAGCTGTCTTCCCTGAGAATGTAATAGAAGGGTTAGGGAAATAGTACAGTGGGCAAGGCAAAGAAACAACAACAACAAAATGTAATAGATAAAAATGTTTTAAGATGAAATCACCTAATAACTGGATAACTAAAACAGCAGGAGAAGAGATTTTAAAAAATTACTAAAATGCCTACCTAAGAAAATACAATGTTCAATAAGTACATTCAAAATACATTCTGAATAAAACAGAAACTAGGGTGCAGGTCAGTGCTAGGGCACAAGCCTTATTATATGTATGAGACTGTGGGTTTATTTGATGAGCAGCAATTAAAAAAATTTTGTCTTTGGGCCATACCCAACAGTGCTCAGGCCTCAGCAGTGGTTAGGGCTTACTCCTGACTCTGCACTCAGGGATCATTCCTGGTGGGCTCAGGGGACCAGACAGAGTGCCAGGGATCAAACCCAGGTCAGCTGCATGCAATGAAAACTTTAAAGCTACTCTATCTTTCCACTGACCCTCCAAAGATTTTTTTTTAAATAAAGCAATATTGGGGCTGGAGCAATAGCACAGGGGGTAGAGCGTTTGCCTTGCACACGGCCGACCCAGGTTCAATTCCCAGCATCCTATATGGTCCCCTAAGATGCAGAGCCAGGAGTAACCCCTGTGCATTGCTGGATGTGACCCAAAAAGAAAAAGAAAATTATATAAAGCAATACTTACATCATTATATTTTTTCCGAGGAATTTTAATGCAGCTTTTCCCCATTTCCATATGAATCAATAGTTGATCTATATTATGCAAGGTATACTGGTAATTTCGGAGGTCCTACATTGGAAAAAAATAGTTCCAAAAACCCAAAGTCACTATCCATGAACATTACCCATTCAAAAATATCCTTTCAAGAGAGAGAGGAGAGAAAGAGAAAAATGCCTATGGACATATATAGGATAACATTGAGTTTGTCCTTTCAGCCTTGCCGTAGGGAACTTAGTTTACCTTTAAAGCAATGTCCTTTCTGTATGGACACAGGAAGACAGTTAATGTTATGCCTTGTAACTTGGGAGCTGATTAACTCCAGTAATATTTACTCTTGGGCATCTGCTTCCTCAACTCAGCTGCCCTTAGTTCCTAGCACCCCAAATGCAGGGTCCTGATGAGGGATGAAGCAAGCTGTGAGCTACCCTGGCATTGAAATGGGCCAGACCAAAGCACCACAATACTCAACTATAAGTTGAGAGCATGGTCATAGACAAATGCTGTCATGATCCAAAAGTAACGACGAGACTAAGACCCTGCTGGGGTTAGGAAGACTAACCTGGCCTGAGGACTGTGGTCTGGAATATATAGTGAATGCCCTCAGGAAGGACCAAACTTTAAGTTTGATATATCTCTTACTGTGCTCATACAGAATGACATTGCTAGGAACATTAGAAGTAGATTTATTACAACTATTTAAGTGGGTTACTAGCTAAGGAAAGAAGAAAGTGACACACCCTGGATGGGATCCCGCCCTTAGTCTCGGATCTCCTAGTAATCTGGAATAATCTCCTTAAATGAGACTTTGTTAACCTTCTGGAGGAGTGGTTTTACCCCTGTTTGTTGATTTGTTAATGTTCAATCCACCTTTGTGTCACCACCCTATGTGATTGCTATGTAAACTGAGATTGTAAGAGAAGTGGAGAGAGAGAAGACACAGAAGGGAAAAGATACAGAAGCAAGAAAGAAGACATAGAAGCAAGAGAGAAGACACAGAAGAGGGAGAAAACACAGAAGCAAGGAGAAGACACAGAATCGAGAGAGAAGACACAGAAGCAAAGGTGAAGACACAGAAGTGAAGGAGATGACACAGAAGCAGAGCACAGAGCGAAAGAGAATCATCGGAGCCAGAAGCAGGGGAAAGAAAGGGTACAAAGCCAGTGAGAATCAGAGTCAGTCAGAGTCAGAAGTGAGAGCAAGTGGGGCTCCAGAGAGAGAGACTGGAAGAGATCAGAGGAGAGATGACAGAAACAGAGAGAGGTCGGAAGAGACCAGAGGAGAGACTACAGAGACAGAGATATACAGACAGACAGACAGAAGAGAGCACAGTGGCACACACAGAAGCAGAGCACAAGGAGGAGCCATTCCGATCTGGTCCATACACAGCGGCTCAAGAGCACTGAACTCGAGCGGCAAGAGAGAGAACGTCACCCTGAGAGCCCGTGAACAACACAACATACATCACATCACCCCTCCCACGCACATTTCCCTGTGTCTGTTATTTTTTTATTTTTTTACAGACACAGGGAAATGTACACAGGTAAAAAGATAGGTGTTGGAACATTATATGACTGAAGCCCAATCACAAAAAACTGCATCTGTGTGTCTCATTGTGGTTCAATTAATGATAATAAATCCTTTCAAGAGTAACACCAGAAAGCAGTATGAAATTAAAAACCAACCAACCCTTACAGCTACTCCACAATAAGACCGAAAAAAATAAATCATGAGAAAAAATTCTGCAGTATTTGGGGGTGATCATTTTTTAGTTATAGTTCTTCTGAAATAAAAGAGGTCTCCAAACTAACGTGTAAATAAACAGATCCACTACAATACTTTACTGTACTAAAAGGTGAACAGAATTCTAGAAATTAGAGGTAGAAGAGAACCTGAAATATCACAGAATACTCCTTATTAAAGATGAGAAAACTCAAGCTACGATTTACTAAACTGATTAGGAACATTTTAATTAAAGTGTCAAAAGCTTCAACAACCATGTAAAACTCACATTATCTAAACATGTTAAAAAAAAAACTGTGGCAAAATTAATCAAAAGGAAACTTTGTAATTAGGTAATAAAACTTATGAGAAATTATGTTCCAAAAATAAATTCGGGGCTGGAGCAATAGTACAGTGGGTAGGGTGTTTGCCTTGCACGCAGCTGACCTGGTTTGATTCCCAGCATCTCATATGGTTCCCTGAGCATTGCCAGGAGTAATTCCTGAGTGCAAAGCCAGGAGTAACTTGGGTGTGACTCAAAAAGAAAAAAAAGAAATTTCAAAAACAGATTCCATGTATGTTAAACAAATCAGAATTTATTGTAATTATACCAGAAATACTACACTAAAATGGAAAATATAGATGTGTAAAATGTTCTAAGAGAAACTTAAACGTAACATATTAAGAACACTTAATAACATAATTTGGTTACTCACAACAAGTAAGTTCATAATAGTGTGTCCTACTTCTCCAAAAAGAGGTTTTCGTCCTCTGATACTTGTTAGGGGAGCAGGATATACTATACATTAGAAAAGAAAACTGGTTATTGCCAATAAAAATCAAAAAGGTCTTGAACTTACAATCTAAAATTCTTGGTTTTTCAGACATTATGAATAAATGCTGCCCAGTTAGTTCTCTGAGCAAAGTGAGAGATGCATAAATCATTCCTCATATAACTACTAGATGCTACATTGACCTTGGAAATTTCGTACTTATTTAACCACCACATTTAAGCATGTCTACACCACTTTACAAACAAAAGGAAACTTGCTTATGGTGATTATTAATAATTCAGATAAATTTATAATTAGGCTTTCTGATTCCAAAGCATTTAATATTTTTATTTTCCATGTTATCAGAAAATTATGATAGCTAGAAAATTATTTAGAGGTCAGGCACCCCCCCAAAGTTCTAGTAATTTAAAGAAAAATGTGATTAAAATTTATGGTACTTACAATTAGCACTTAATTATGCTAATTTCTGGTAGTAAGCTTTTAGTTGTGTTAGCATGGTAAAGAAAGCATGTTAAAGAGAAGTCAGTGTGGAGAAGGGAACATGGGATCTCACCAACTACTTTCATTTTAGGACTTTTACTTTTTGATAGTTCTTAACCTCTGGTCAAGAGTATAAAAAGGCAGAAACACTGTTACATGGAACTACAAATACTGGCATCTAAAAGGAAAAGATACCTTGCTGACAGTGTATACAGGGCTTAAGAAGAAAAAGGTGGAAAAAGAAAGACAAGACCATTTATATGATGGTTTAACGCAGATACATTTTCAACCTTTAGTTTAGGTCATGGGCAAACATTAACTCTTTAACACCTATTATATAAATATATTTCTTTCAAAGCTGGTATTACCTATTTTAAAAACTTAAATCAAAGTAACTTACATCTTTCCTATTACAAACACATTTTGCAGTTTTTAAAAAGGACAACCACGGAGCAAGAGTGATAGTATAGTGGGTAGGGCATCTGCCTTGCATAAGGCCTACCCTGGTTCAATCTCCAGCATCCCATATAGTCCCCAAGCCACCAAGAATGATTCCTAAGCACAAAGCCTGGAGGAAGCTCTGAGCACCACTGGGTGGGGTCCCTGATTAGAGGTAGAAAAAAAAAAACAACCACTACTTAACAGAGCTCCTGTATGTCTGGCTCCATATTCATAGATTTATAAATTCATGGGGAGCAATAATTTACCTTTTAATACCTAGTCAATGTGAAATAAATTTTTACAGTACATTCTTTAAATAAAACTTTACAAGATTTTGTGTTATGAACACCTAGAAATTTTGTGATATTCCAACATGTTTAAATTTACAGTAGACAAGGACTGGAATTTTATGCTATTGTTATTTTATTTTTGGAGTTTGGGGTCACACCTGGCTTTGCTCAGGGTACCATATGCAGTGCTAGGGATTGGATCAAAGTCAGGAGAGTGCAAGGGATGCGCCTTACCCCCTGTACTGTATCTGCAACCCCTGGCTTAGAATTTTAAAAGTACAACAGAGCAAAATTAGGTAATTCATTACTCAATTGAAAGTTAGTTTAATGATTCCTGAAAGTCTTATTTAATTTTCGTATATTTGGCTTTTGGGCCATACCTGGCAATTCTCAGAGGTAACTCCTGGCTCTGCTCTCAGGAATTACCCTGGTGGTGCTCTCGGGGGACCATCTGGGATGCACGGGAAACGAACCAGGATTAACCGCATACAAGGCAAGCGCCTTACCCAAGGTGCTCTCTCTCTAGCCCCAATATCCAGTACATTTGAATGTACATAATTTAACATATTATTCTAAAACTTACCTTTATATTCTGCTCCCAATCGTAACATTAAACGCATAGGAAACACCTTTGCCCAGGGAATCTCTAACTTCTGGATAAGAATTCCACAAAGAAAGGGATTATTTGGTAATGGTAGATCATCAAGTTTCTGAAAAGTAGGTGTAATAAATAGGAATCCTCCATGATCCTTGCTGCCGAGAAAACTCTCAGTAAAGGTTATATTGTTCAAATTTTCTATGTATTTTCCTATAAATGAGATATTAATAAAATGGCTTTAAGTTGTTTTAAAGAGAAATTATCAGTCTGATTGTATCAGTATAAACTTTAAGGCAATGTTGGTTGTTTTTTCTTATTTGTACATCTATTGAATATCTTTATATACAAAGTTCAGTTATTCCTGGAGACTGGGGCTTACAAACAAAACTTAAAAATGTCCTATAGGGGCAGAGACAGTACAGCAAGTAAGGTGCTTGCCTTGCACACTGCCAACCCAGGTCTGATTCTTGGCACCCCATATGGCCCTCAAGTCCATCAGGAGTGATTCCTGAATGCAGACCCCTGAAAGAGTCCTAAGCAACCCCCTCAAAAATAACAGGAATAAAAAACACAGGAGGAAGAGGAGAAAGAGAAGGAGAAGAATAAAAAGAGGAAGAGGAGGAGAAGACGTAGGAGAAGAAGAAGAGGGGAGGAAGAGTTGGTGGAGGAGGAGGAAGAAGAAGTGAAGAAAGAAGAGGAGGAAATTCTTGATGCTTTAAAAATTTTTTTTTCTAATTGGGGCAATTGTATAACGGGGTAGGGAGCTTGCCTTACAAGCAGCTGACCTGGGTTCAATCCCTGGCACCTCATACAGTTGCCTAAGCTCCACCAGGAGTGATCCCTGAGTGCAGAACCAGAAGTAAGCCCTGAGCACAGCCAGTTGTGGCTCCCCCTTGCCAAAATTTTTTTCTGGTTAAATGAAAAATAATCACATGGCTTCAATCTTAGGTAGTTAAAAAAAGGGGGGGGGTTTAAAAAAATAAA
Source organism: Sorex araneus (assembly GCF_027595985.1). Taxonomy (NCBI): domain Eukaryota; kingdom Metazoa; phylum Chordata; class Mammalia; order Eulipotyphla; family Soricidae; genus Sorex; species Sorex araneus. The sequence continues at coordinate 157,346,277 of NC_073302.1, read as the reverse complement.
GAAAGCAAATATAGTTTCTTCTTTTAAAAATATTTTGTTAAATCTCTAAGCACAAAAAAATACTACATTTAAGAAGAATGATAATGATGATTAAAATCTCGTTTGTTTTGGAGCCACATGTGAGCAATGCTGGTGTTCAAGGGCTATTTATGGCTTTGACCTCAGTAATGACCCAGAAGGCCCTCTGGGCACCATTGGTGGTGCCAGGAATTCTTATCAGAATCAGCAAGACAAACATCTTAACCCCTGTACTATCTCTTGGGTCCAATAATTAAGATCTCTGAAGAAATAAAAAATATTACAAAAAAAAATATCCTTAGTACAATTAGCACTGCAAAGCATAGCTACCTTAATTCATGCATGTTCTAGTTGGAACAATTCAAAATACCATACCTTTTAAAGCATCCTTATATATGGTAATAAATACTCTAAAGATGTCTTTGGGAATAGTATCTTCATTTGGCAAACATAATAATAGAATAATAATTTCTGCTTGTCCCAAGCCATGCAATCCATTGGTTGAGAAGTACCAGTATCTGTCTGAGGAATCTTAAGTAATAAAAGCATATTATTATAAATGTCAATTTCTATTAACAGCGAAACAACCACAACTGCCATTTGCACAAGTTAGTTTTTAAATCTTTTTTCTAAAAGTTCTGATAAAATCTTTCACTTGAATCATACAATGTAAATATAAAGAGAAAAAGAATCAAAAACTTTCATGCAGTCAATTAAATACTTCAAAAAGATGCACTAGGGTATAGGAGGTAGGGCACATGCCTTGCACTAAAGTCAGCATGGGTTCAATTCCTGGTACCACATATAGTTCCGCAAGTCCCACCAGAAGAAATTCCTGAATGCAGAATAACGAATGCAACACCAGTTGTGGCCCCCAAAACAAAACAAAAAAGGATGCACTAAAATAATGGTGTTGGAATCAACCTAATTTCAAAGAAGAAGAAAAGCTACTAGATACATTACTTAGCAAGAGTTAATTTATTATATAAGGCTATTTAATTCTTTTTTTTTTTAATAATTTATTTATTTTTAATTAGAGAATCACCGTGAGGGTACAGTTACAGATTTATACACTTTTGTGCTTATACTTCCCTCATACAAAGTTCGGGAACCCATTCCTTCACCAGTGCCCATTCTCCACCACCCGTAAACCCAGCGTCCCTCCCACCCTCCCCAATCCCATCTCCCCCCCAACCCACCCTGCCACTGTGGCAGGGCATTCCCTTCTGTTCTCTCTCTCTAATTAGCTGTTGTGGTTTGCAATAAAGGTGTTGAGTGGCCGCTGTGCTCAGTCTCTAGCCCTCATTCAGCCCGCAACTCCCTTCCCCCACATGGCCTTCGACTACAATGTAGTTGGTGATCGCTTCTCTGAGTTTAAGGCTATTTAATTCTTTATTTTTATTTATTTTGATTTTGAGGTCACACCTGGTAGTGCTCAGGACTTACTCCTGGCTCTGCACTCAGGGATCACTCATGGCAGGGCAAAAGATACCATATGGGATGCTGGGCATTGAGACCAGGCCAGCCACGGGTAAGGTGAGTGCCCAACCCTCAGTACTATCACTTCGGTTCCAATTTCTTTAATTAGATCACAGATCAGTTACTTTAAGATCATCCTAACTGCTATTAAAATAGGATTCATGTTTAATTCTCAAATTTTTTGTATCTGAAAAAAGAAAAACACAGCTAGGCTTTGAGCCCATAATCTTAACCTAAAACTGATTAAGCGACACTAGCTAAAATCTATAGTCTTGTATTTCAAACTCATTAGATATAGATTTGCAAAATTTCTTTATATCTAGCTAAGAACCACTGCTCACTTTTCACAGTTCCCTACCAAAATCTATCCTGCAGATGGAATTAATTCAGAAATGCTGCCTTGTGATTAGGTGATGAGAAGATGAATCATACTTACAAAATACTAACTTGACATTCACAAGCAGATTAGCATTTAGGACAAAAGTAACTGGACGACAATCTTCACCTTCAAGAAGCAAAGTGATCTGCTCATGAGATGGATGCTCTTCTATCACAGGCTCTAAACCAAAAAATGATATTAACTAGAATAAATATGACTTCCTGTTAAATATGCTTTAAATGGAAAAAATTATAAATTCAGCATTGGTTTGATCAAATTTGAAAATAAGAAACAAAACACATTGAAAAAAAACAAACAAACAAAACCCTGGGCAAGAGTGATAGTAATGCGGGTAGGGCTCTTGCCTTGCACATGGCTGACCCAGGTTCAATTCCCAGGATCCCATAAGATCCCCTGAGCATAATCAGGAGTGATCCCTGAGAGTAAGTTCTGAGCACTGCCAGGTCTAGCACAAAAACAAAAGCTGTTTGCTTTGCATGAAGCTGACTGAAGTTCAAATCCTCAGCACCCCAATGATTCCTGAGCACAGAACTTGGAGTAAGCCCTGGGCACAGCCAGTTGTGACACAAAAACCAAGTAAAATAATATTTAAATTTAAAATAAGTAAAAACAAAAGCAAACATACTTGAGCACCAAATTTAAATTTCCTATTTATATAGCTTCCTGGCTAGTTCTATCAACAGAGCATTAAACAAACTTTTATATTTATATAAAGACATTAATAAGACATAAATTGTTATTAATACTTATTGATACAATTTTAGCACCTCTGAAGTTTTGAAACGAGCATTATTATAAAGTGGGTTCCAGCTTGCCAGCTGCTCCAACTATAAATTTTGAAACTGACAACTCTGTGAAAGACTAGATGCCAAGGTAGGACCTGGTGTCTGCTGCCACGGGCACTATGTCATTGGCATGTCTCAAAAAAACACAAGTAATCAACAGGCATGCAGAGCAAAGAAAAGGATTTAAGGTTTTTTTTCCACCCACTACAGCACAATTCATGAAGTGGTCACTTTTGACAGAATAGAGTCTAAGCTTCACTCTTCTATCACACAGAGAACACACTCATTAAATGTGTTAAGAAGCAGCACTATGCCTGAAGTGAACAAAAAGGTAATGTCTCTAAGTGGGAGCTTGTCACTGAATCTGAAACTTAAGAGAAACTTAGAGATCACCTAGATTCTCTTCTTTTACAAATGAAACTGAGGCCCAAAGAGATTAAATAGCAAGCTGCAAGTCACAAACTTAGCAGAATAACAAGAAAGCACAGAGGTTAACATTCATATCCTGCATGTATCTAGCCCTGGTTTAATCTCTGGCACATGGTTTCTGAGCACTGTGGGTGTAGCCTTGAACACAGCCAGGTGTGAATGTGAAGACCTCCAAGCCAAGGTAGCCCTAGTGGTCTCCACCACTACAGGATCTGAGAACTGCATCCTTGGACCCTAACAATGAACTTCCTGCCCGGCTAGCAGAGAATAATCATCAGTAATAGCTCCCTGGTTCCCTGGAGCACCGCTTCGGAGGCTCTACCCCTCCAAAAAAGAAAAAAATAAATGAAATTAACACTCTAAAGCAATCAAACATTCCTAGAGCTACAAGATGATGAGTTTCCTTGGCATGAGACTTTTGCCTCATTCTAAATAAGAGATCTAGATGTGATAAATGTGATCTTTTACAGAGAATATGCAAAGCTTTTTTTTAACCTTTAACTTTTTGTTTTTCTGTACTGACATTTTATAAATAATATTTATAAATATAATGCATATTTCAACCAAAGTGGTATAAGTTTAAAATAATATATTTTATACATTCTAGACAAAATAGAAAACTTAATTTTTGTTTTTGTGATGCACCCATAGGTGCTTAGGGCTTACTCCTGGTTCTGTGTTCTGGGATCATGCTGGGGATCAAACCCAAGTTGATCCCCACTGTATCACTCCTGCCCCCAGAAAACCTTTTTAAATGTTCTTTAAAAATTGATGCAACTGCTGTCCTACCTGATCCCTTTTCTCCAGATGCAACCAGAAGAGGAGGCAAGCTGTCTTCATCATTAGGTAGGAGACTAATCTTATTGCAAACATTCTTGTCAATACCACACAATAACCTATAATCTGAAGTATTAGCAACAGGTACACTGCAGTTAGCCAAGACACCAGTAGGACAAGAAGGTTCCTCAGTTTCTGCAAAAACATCATCATCCAGTGTAAAAGAAGCAGAATTAGGTACCCCTTCAGTTCCTGAATTTACAGGCAATTTTTCCTTAGGTGGAACCTGAGAAACAGAATTCTGAATTGTCTCTTTTCTTGTAGTATCTCCTATTTCGTTGTTTGCTATTTCCACTGCAGCAGAATGAGAATGATCCACTGAATCTACCATCTGTAAAATATGAAATAAAAAATGAGTTCATATTCTCTGTTCAACTATGAAATACTAATCTCTATAGTCATCTTTTAAATAAGAATTCATTTTTAAATGGGCGTAGAAATTCATTTGAACTTAGAGCACAAGATTTTAGCTTTACTACATGCTTGAGTAGATGTTAATGACTTTGACTTTATAGACTAAAAAAAGGAAACAAGAACTTTAAGATCACACAATGAATAAGCTTGGTTCAACCAAAGACTCCCCAAAGTTAGGCACACAAAGGGGAAATGGCAGGGGGGAGGTAGGAGAGGCTGACTAGCAGTTAGAAAACAGTATATTTCACAGTAATAGCAGTCTAGAATAAACTACATACATAATAGGTCTGCTTCAATAAAGCCCATTTCTTTTTTAGACTAGTTAACCCTGAGTAAATATGAAATAACTATGAACTCAAGTGACTAATCTATTTAGAGGTTAGTTGTATTTTTTTAATTTTGGTTAAATATTGATTTAGGGTAGGTACTAGCTAAGAAGCATTCTTCTGGTAATTAGCTACATGTAATAGCTACAAGTCGTAACAGCTATTTGATAAATAGGTATTTGTAAAACCTAGTTTTTAAGCTCTTACTAACAAACAGCAAACATTTACAATACATAGTACATAACACTGAACAGGATTATATCCAACTAGTTTTATGTATGTACCTAGCATAAACAAGGAAACTAGCACAGTGCCAACACTGATTCAATCCCCAGCACCACATATGATCTCCTGAATGACTCTCCTGAGTGAATCAGGGTTCACTCCTAAGCAGAGTGAGGACTAGGCCCTCATCCCACAACTGTCACCATGTAAGCTGGCACTGTAGCACTGCACTGTCGTCCTGTTGTTCGGGAGGGCACCAGTAACGTCTCCATTGTGAGACTTGTTTTTCCTGGTTTTGGTATATCAAATGTGCCACAGGTAGCTTGCCAGGCTCTGCCATGCAGGCGGGATACTCTCGGTAGCTTGCTGGGCTCTCCAAGAGGGACAAAGGAATTGAACCTGGGTCATCTGCATGCAAAGCAAATGCCCTACCCGCTGTACTATTGCTCCAGCCCTGAACCTGAAACTAAGTCAATAAAAAGAAGTCAAATGCAACACAGAGAAAAACAAGTGATAATAAACTAGAGAGAACAGTTCATTCAAGAGAAATGGGAGAGTACCAAATGATCTAATATACCTGTAAGGAAAAGAGAGACGGGGAATATAAAATATTCGAAGACATAAGAACAAAGAATTTTTCAATATTAATCAAAGACAATAAAACACGGAATCAACTTGTTCAGAAAAATAATTAAGCACATAAAAAAATCAGACATAGACAAATGATCATCAAATCTCATAATAAAATAAGAAAATCTTGGAGTCCAGGGTGATAGTACAGCAGGTAGGAAGTTTGCCTTGCATGCAGCTGACCCGGCATCCCATATGGTTCCCCAAGCACAGCCAGGACTAATTTCTGAGTACAGAACCAGGAGTAATCCCGAGCATCACTGGATGTGACCCAAAAATTAAAAAAGGAAGGCAGGCAGGCAGGAAAGAAGCGTGGGAAGGAGGGAGGGAGAGAGAGAGAGAGAGAAAGAAAGAAAGAAAGAAAGAAAGAAAGAAAGAAAGAAAGAAAGAAAGAAAGAAAGAAAGAAAGAAAGAAAGAAAGAAAGAAAGAGAAAAAGAAAGAGGAAAGAGAAAAAGAGAGAAGACAGACAGACAGGAAGAAAGACAGGAAGAAAGGAAGGGAGAAAGAGAAAGAAAGAAAGAAAGAAAGAAAGAAAGAAAGAAAGAAAGAAAGAAAGAAAGAAAGAAAGAAAGAAAAGAAAGAAAGAAAGAAAGAAAGAAAGAAAGAAAGAAAGAAAGAAAGAAAGAAAGAAAGAAAGAAAGAAAGAGAGAGAAAGAAAGAAAGAAGGAAAGAGGGAAAGAAGGAAAGAGGGAAAGAGGGAAAGAAAGAAAGAAAATCTTGCTCTGGAAAGAAAGTATAGAGGTCAAGGTGATTGCCTTGCATGCAGCTAACTCTGATTACCAGTACTGTACTGATTCTAAAGAAAGGACAATCTTAAGTCATCTGAAAATAATCAGACAATGGGACTGGCAGTGGGGTACACCAAACAAAAATTATGCCTGATACCTGAAAGAGAGCCATCGTAATGGAAGATGAGTGTCAAATCTCCTTTTTATCAAGGAAGTATCTGGAACCTCATGCTGCCCTTCGATGGGAAATACAGGTACTTCTTTCTTATTGTCTTCAGAATCTCAAGGAGCAAGTTTTTATTTTTCCTACATTTCAAACATCTTTACTGATGTAGGCAGGTAGGAAGGGAAACCCCCCTGCCCCCAGGGCAATGGCAATGAATTTGCTGGGAAATAATATCAATAGCCCTGAAGTTGCAAAAAAAAAAAAAAAATTTGCAGAAAACTGAAACTAAGGCCTGATAAGACTTTCACCTGGCTCCAGCAACAGACCCTAAGAAAGCTGGATCCCCAAGAAGATCCAACAGGAACAAAAGGCCAGGAAAGAAATTTCAAAGACCATCGACCATTCCCAACTCTACCTCCTTTGGCAACCTCCTTAGAAATGAACTTTTACCTAGGTAGAAGCCCCACACAGGGACAGGTTAGAGAAACCAGGCAGTTAAATGTTCTAAAGTTCCTGGAACAACACCTCCAAATTCTATAATACTAACATCCCAGTAGGAGCACAAAATTAGCTGGGAAAGTAACACAGAAGCCAACTAAGCTCAACATACAAAAACAGTAACAGGTTCAACTAGCAACAAACAGCTTAGTAAACCCTAGACAATAACTTAACAGGTCGACCCCATGGTGAAATATAATGATTTTCACAAATGTTCTTTACTGAATCATTTTTTGATAATTTCCTTAGCCATTGAGTTGTAACAAACAATATAAAATAAACTATTTTATGCCGGTAAAGGGGCCTGATTTGGGGGGTAGTTGGGAAAATGGGAACAATGGAGGAGGCAAGGTCACACTGGTGGTGAGATTAGTGTTGGAATATTGAATATCTGTAACAAATTCATCATAACCAACTTTGTAAAACACAATGCTTAAATAAAGGAGAAAAAAAAGAACTTCCCAGAGTTGGGGCCAGAGCTATATAGTACAGTGAGTAGGATGTTTGCTTTGTATGTGGCTGAACCAGGTTCAATCCCCAGATCCCATATGGTCCACCAAGCACCACTAGGAGTAATTCCTGAGTGTAAAACCAGGAGGAACCCCTAAGCATCTCAAGGTGTGACCCCCAAAACAAAGAACTAACAAAAAAAGAATTTCCCAGAGTTAAAAGCAAGCGCAAGCATCAAGAATCAAGTGGCCAGAGGGTCCCGCAAAAACAGTCCCAAACAGAAAAACTCCAAGACACATGATAATCAGAATATTAAAAGCCAAACATAAAATCAGAACACTGGAAAACAGCAAGATCCAAAAAGGAGCTTACATAAAAAGGAAAGTTCATAGATTCAGAGCAGACTTACTCAATGAGATTCTATAGCACCAGAAGAGAATGGAGGGATACCATTTAAAAAAAAAAAAATTAAGATAATTATTCAGATTTGAAGGAACGATACAGGATACAGAGATTCATGGCCACACAACAGCTTAGGGAATTTTTATAGCCTTGAAACCAGCTCTGCAAGAATCATTAAAGGAGCTTCTTTAACAAGCTGGGGACTAGAGAAAGAGTACAGTGGGTAAGGGGAATGACTTCCCTGCACTGGCCAGAGTTCTACCCACAGCATCCTAAATGGTACCTGGAGCACCACAAAGAGCGCAAAGCCAGGAGTAAACCCTGAGCATCACTGGGTGTGCCCCAAAAACAAGAAAAGAATTTCTCAAAAATTTGCCTAAGTATAGTATTCACTCATATCACTTATGGTTGCTTAGTATCTGACTGAATTTTTTTCAAAAACAATCTTTCTTCTAAGGTGTGTAAGTCTTAAAAATTAAATGGATACCTATGCTATATTTTTCAAATTAACATGAAATAGATAACTACTACAAATACACAATTTTGTAAGAGTGAGGAGAATTAAGAAAAATTTAAGAGAAAATATGACTAGGCCTATAAAACTATAAAAATGTGTTCCACTTTTATGTCTTTTAAGTGTGTTTACTCCTGGCTCTGTGCTCAGGGATCACTTCATGCAGGCTTAGGGGACCACATGGAAGCCAGGGACTGAAGCCAGGTCTGCTGCATGCAAGATAAGCACTCTATTACTGACTCGAACAGACACTGAAAACATAAACTCTAAAATATAATCACTTCAAACAATGTATTTCTCATTTAGAAAAATCAAAAAATAAAAAGTAAAAAAGAAATAATAATCACAAGAAATTATCTCAAAATAAAACTAGTTAAATTAATAAGTCATTGTTTAGATTCCTTACCAAGGGTACATCAGGTAAGAGTGGACCAGAGTCTTCTGAACATCTTCTACTTCCAGATGATAATTTTGTTGTATCTGCAACTTCCCCATTGGGTAATATACCATCTGCAAACCATACTCTCTTCTGTTCTTTTGAACATAATCCTAGAATCAATTAAAAAAAGTATTTTAATTTGGAACATTGAAACAATATCAAGTGAGTCAGGCAATGTTTGAAAAACTTTTTGCTATCCATTGGGTAGCATGCATTCATATCAATGCAAATCCCAGAGAAATGACCTTTTGTGATTCATCTATACAAAGTAATGTTTTTTCTTATTCATACGAAGGCATGGGTGGTCCTGGCTGTGGAAAGCATATACTCAGAAAGGAATGGATGAAAGAGGGTTAAATTTTTACCTCTTCTCTCCTCTCTTCTTTTTTTGTTTTTTTTTTTGTGCCATACCAGACTATGTTCAAGGCTTACTCCTGGCTCTACACACTCAGGGATCACTCCTAACAGGGTTCAGGGAATGATATGTAGTGCTGGGGATTGAACCCAGGTTAGCCACATACAAGGCAAATATCCTACCTGCTGTACTATCACTCTGATCCCTTTAATCTCTTCTTAAGGTTAAGGGACAATTTTATAGGTTGGGGCAGGGTAAAGGCCAGTATTAAAACCTACATTATTGAGGCAAGATTTTTTTTAGTGTGAACACAAAAAAATTTAAGAAACAAGACATAATGAGTAGTAGGTGTTTCAGAATTGTAATGGAACAGACATGGCAAACAGTAAGGAAAATCATGAAAACAAAAAAAAAAGGGACAAAACAAATGTAAAGAAAATTAGGGATCACTTGTGCATCGAAGGCATCTTATTTCTAACAGCAACAAAAATAACACTTTTGTTCTAGCCTGTAGACACTAAACTTCATTAATACTCATAATTTCTCCCAAATTTATAAAATACAACTAGATACCAACACAAATATTTGCTATATTTTATTATAAACTATGTAAAGGAAGTTATATAAGCTGAGGCCAGGGTTTTGTTTTGTTCTTTTTTGGCTTTTTGGGTCACAGCTGGCACTGCACAGGGGTTACTCCTGGCTCATGCACTCAGGAATTAACTCCAGGTGGTGCTCAGGGGACCATGTGGGATGCTGGGAATCATACCCAGGTCAGTCTCGTGCAAGGCAAACGCCCTACCCATTGTGCTATCGCTCCAGCACCTGAGAGGCCAGATTTTAAGAACATAAAAATCAAAAATAGGGAGCCGGAATGATGGCATAGTGGTTAGGGCATTTGCCTTGCATGTGGCCGAACCAAGTTTAATCCTTGGCATCCCACGTGGTCGCTTAACCAGGGCCAAGAATAATTCCTGAACTCAGAACCAGGAGTAACCCCTGAGCATCGCTGGATGTGACCCAAAAAGGAAAAAAAAAAGAAGAAAGAAAAAAAAAAATCAAAAATATTATCTACCTTCTAAAACATAGTACAGATAATACTGAAGAAATTGGAATTATACATATTTTGAAAGGTGGGTAGACATTAAATCAGGCATTCCTCTTATTTGTTAAGCATCATACACTTGAAAAATAACTTAGGGTGTCAATATAATAAAATAGTAACTTTCAAAAGTAAATTAATCTCTTTAGAGCATTAATATTGCAACTGAATCTCCTTTAAATTGTAATGATAAACATGAAACAGGTATTAAGAGATGGCAAAAACCAAACTAATGTAAAAAGTATTTAAATTTGCCTTAAACTGACATAAACAATTATTTTCCAGCATGATAAAGAATAGAAATTTTCAAGTCTTTCAAAAGCACTTAGTATTACTTTGTAGGTAATCTCTGGGTTCTGAAAATGCTGAAAAATTTTCTATGTAAGAGAATCATAATAGCATTCCCAGATCCAAAATAACCTATCAAATCATACAAAGTAGAAATATATTTGCTCTCGGACAACAGTAAACTAACAACTATTGTTTTTAAATAGTTGGTAAGCATACATGTCTCCCCCACTCCCTTTTCCAAATTCCAGATAAAACCTGTTTTTACTCCACAAAAAATTTACATATGCTTAACATATGCTTTACTCAAGTGTTGAAACATTTAAAAGTAGAGTTGAAAACCACTTTTCTTTTGGGGCCACACCCAGTGATGCTCAGGGATTACTCCTGGCTCTGTAGTCAGGAATTACTCCTGGTGATGCTTGGGGGACCATATGGGATGCTGGGAATTGAATCTGGGTCGGCTGTGTGCTAGGCAAACGCCCTACCTGCTGTGCCCCAGCCATGAAAACCACTTTTCATCGAGGTAAAGTATACATTTAACAACAGATTTGTTACATTCTGTGGAGGTAAAGTATACATTTAACAACAGATTTGTTACATTCTATCACTGAGCTATGTCTTCTGGATTTGTCTCTCAAGTTCATCCTATATGGTATTCTTTTGAGTCCAGGCAAAAAGTCTAGAAAGGGAAGCTTCTAGAGTACCTTAATAGTTGGCACTGGTCAGTGACTTTCAGCCAGTGGTAGGCAATGGTAGGAAACAACAGGTAGGAAAAGGAATTCTGTTTATAAAACCTGCCAGGGACCACAAACAGCATCACTACTAGACATACAGCTGCACGTTCCATGATTTTCAACAACACTAGAACACTCCCTCAGTTAACAGTTATCTGAACATCAGTCTTATTAAGACAGTGATAATTCCAACACTTGCCACCTGGTATCCCTCCAGAAATAACGGTATTATCCACATGGTACCCAACCCAATGTCAACACTGAGAACCAAGTACTTCCTGGTGACTCATCGGTTCTAATACTACTCCCTTTCTCCACAATGTGGTGAAATCCGGGTCACTTGAGCATTCCTTTTGTTCTCTGCCCTTCCAATAGACATGTATAATCTGTCCCCAGTATAAAAGCCTTTCTGTAAGTTGTCTGGTTTCTCTTTCTTCACTAGATGTTGTCAAATACTTGATATAAAAAAATTTTAAAATTTTATTTATTCTTCAGTTTTTGAGCTATATCTGGTGGTACTCAGGGTTTATTCCAGGCTGTGTGTTCAAGAATCACTCCAGGCAGGGGTCAGAGAGCCAAATGGGGTGCCAGGTATTAAACATCAATCAGCTCTGTACAAACACCTTACCTGATATAGCTCTGACCCCCTAAACTTGAAATGTTCTATTTTGGGAGGAGCTTTTTTGAGGGGTGAGGGGGCAAGGGGTTGTGGGTCACAGCCAGCAGTATTCAAGGCTTAGTCCTGGCTCTGTGCTCAGGGATACAGGGGACCAAACCAGGGTTGGTCAAACGCAAAGTTACTAACTTAACCACCATACTATCTCTCAGGCCCCCTGATAAATCTCTTCTAGTTACCTTCAACAGTAGGCTGTTTAAGCACTGAGGTTGGCAAAGCTGTAGGTGAAGGATTACTGGATGTTTGAGTCTCCTCAAGAGGCTGAATAATAGCATCACATTCATCAGAATGATTAGATTTAAGATTAGAACCAGTTGGACTCATCATCCTTTCAAATGCCTGAGCTATAAAAGGAAAAGAATATTAAAATCTCAGATGTCTTGAATGTCAAACAAAATTATGATCTATTTTTCAAATTATGCAAAGAAAGAAATCACTGCTAACCAAGAGAAAGAAGTTAACACTTGGCAAATATTACTTCAGTTGGCATCATTCTACTTCAGTATAAGCTACCGATTATTACAATTTTATATTGGCATGATTGATGTATACCAATGAAATGAATTGCTACTTAATATGACTTTTGCCCTGTATCTTAAGTCTACTTCCAGCATAGTTTCAGTGATTATTTTTATAAACAACACATCGTTTCTTCTGTTTAAAATCCTCTACTGGCTAAGTTGTTACAATAGCTCATAACGTCACATTTTTAAAAAAATCATATATAGTCTCCATCATTGCCTTTCTGCCTTCCCAGTTGACCTTATATCTATCCACTCACTCATTAGAAATTGGCCATCTAGAACTCCTTATTCTTGAACAAGTCAAGCAAGCAATCCCCTTAATTTTGCGTTTTCACTTATTGTTCTCTATGTCTGGAATTTTCTTCCCATATATATTCATGTAGCTTGATTCTCTTACTTCCTTCAAGTCTCTACTCATATATTATCATAAAACCTTCTCCTGACCGCTATTAAAATAAAATCTTGTAACCTAAAATACAATAATAATTTTACAAAATACACTCTTATCACCGGTGTTATTATGCCTGACATTTTAAAATATTTTTGTTTAGGACGGAACCATCTGATCTCATATTTTCTTCACTTACTATCTGTCTCACACATTCAGAGGCTCAATAAAATCTTAAGTTCCACAAAATCAAAGAGTCTATTTTATTCTCAGCTGGAGCTCCAAGCTGCAGAATAGTGTCTGAATACTGCAAGATGATTTTTCATCCAAATAGTATGGGCCAGCAGTGGCTATTTACCCTTTAACATTTCTAAAATCTGAATAGGAATAAATGATGTCACTACTAAATAATTCCCCTTAAGTGACACTGAATGACAGCACTCACATGAAATGGCCAAATGAAATCTAAAGGCTTATTCTGGGTTTAAAATTAAGGTGCAACCTTCCCCAAATCTCCTACTGCTACTAACATGTATTGCTCTTTGAAATTTAGTTTCAGGGCAACTTCCTCATTGTCGACACTCCCTAATCAATTTACATTTTTTAAAATCTTCATGAAGCTTGTCTTATAACCCTTGAGTCATCTTTCTCCCCTTATTTAAACAAATCCATTTCATAATATTTTCTTTAGTAAGTCAAAGCCTGATCTCAGTATCCTAACTGAACCGCTCTGATGACTGTATCTCTTCACCTCCTGGATTCTTACAGGTCAGAATAGATTTTAAACCTCATCCCAAAAATGCAACCCATCAACTCAAATACTGTTTCAGTTCTTCATGGGTTTTTAGTGGGAGAGACAATTATGTGGGAACTTGCTCTAACATTTCTGAATTCTAGCAGACCACCCTTCCTAACAGTAACAGCAGTTATTTTCCAGGCTATTGAAACAGCCTGAGAAAAATAAAAAGCATCAGCATTTAAACTAACCTTTTCATAAACAATAGTAGAAATAAGGAAACATTCAAAAGATTTACAGCTATCATCTTCCAGAGCAGAGGTAAATAGCAGGGAGTAAAAAGCTTACCTCAGGCTAATAGACTCACATCAAAATTTTGGAGAACTGCTGAAAAAAAATTTATCTTCACTCAAAAGAGAAAAACAAATTATTATTATTATATATTCTGACTACCAGGAAGCAGGGTCTGAGCTAATACACAGCCTGGTCTTTAAAAGATCTGAAAATTATTTTTCAGAAATAAACTGTTGACAAATCTATCAAGATGCCAAGAAGCACTCAAGAACAAACAAGTATCTGAACCAAAAAAATAAAAAACAAACAAACAAAAAAAACCCCCCCACACACACACAAAACTCTGAGAAATCAAATAAGACCACTAAGATCAATGTGGATAATGGTAGTTAACCAGGGAGCCAAAGAAACAATGGGAAACAAACAAATGCAGTTTTAAAATTTCCTTTTTAACATATGATTCCCCTTAGACCAATAAAATTATTGAGATAAGGAGGGAAAAGAATATGATAAAAAAAAAAATGTGAATTATAATGGAGTCCTGATGCCAAAGCTATAGGACAGTGGGTAGGGCACTTGCCTTGCATGCACCTGTGCATCTCTAGCATCCTATATGGCTCCCTAAGCACCACCAGGATTCCTGAATGCAAAGCCAAGAGCAATCCTTCACACATGATCGTGTGAAGCCCCCAAACAAACAAATGGGAGTCCAGTAAATTTATTAAAATTACCATAACTTTTCTTCCCAATTTAAGTTGTAATTTTTTAAAGGGCAGGAACTATTATTTTGCCTTATGCTATTAGAATATAAGGCTGAATATTATTCACTGGCCAGTATTCTATAAATGTTTAGGTTATGATGAGATGATAATGATAATGAAAAAACAAATACACAAACGAAATGCAGCATTTAAGGGACTTGGTACCTGTTAAAAGTTAATGAACTGCCACTCCAGAAACTGAATGCTTCCTTTCCACTTTGGTAGCATTAATTGTGAGTGGAACAAAAAGAAGAGAAACCAAGCCTTGGAATGTCCCAACTAAGTCAGATAAGTCAACACTAGGTCCTCGCCTTTAGAAAATAAAGAAGTTTATCTTTGTCACAATCAAGTTTATTTTAAAAAAAAGATATATTCTTAATTACTGGAAGACCATGTAACATAAGACTCACCTTTACTAATAGTTTCATAGCAGACTACACATACTCTTGCTTCCTTTTCTAGATACTGCAGTTTACATTTCCTATTACAACAGACACCACAGAATACCTGTAAAATACAATATCAAATTTGGTTTTGTCATCAGCATAGTTATATATACTAAAGGTAGTGGGGAGGAGAAAGGAGACCTAAAATAGAAATAACCAAAATGCCCTACAATTTTCTAATTATATATTTTATCTAATAAGCACAATCATAATTATTAATATGATTGTATTAAGTTTCTGCAATGTAAAATCTTATCTCTCACAAGAATTTCTGTCAATGATTTCATTGGAAAAGAACAGAAATTTTACATTATTTCTTTTTGCTTTTTTTTGGGGTCACACCAGGCGATGCACAGGAGTTACTCTGGCTCTGCACTCAGAAATTACTCCTGGCGGTGCTCAGGGGACCATATGGGATGCTGGGAATTGAAGCCAGGTCGGCCTCGTGCAAGGCAAATGCCCTACCCGCTGTGCTATCGATTCAGCCCCAAGAACAAAAATTTTAAATGAATAAGCCTGTAATTTGGAAAGCTTTTTATGGCTTTTGAAACTAAAATAAAAAGAGGAACTGGAGTGATAGTACAGCGGGTAGGGCATTTGCCTTGCACACAGCTGACCCGGGTTCGATTCCCAGCATTTGATATGGTCGCCCAGCACCGCCAGGAGTGATTCCTAAGTGCAGAGCCAGAACTGCCCTGTGTGACTCAAAAAGCAAAAACAAATAAATAAATAAACAAAAACTGGGGGGGGGGGAAAGGCCAGAGCAATAGTTCAGTGGGTAAGGCACTGGCCCTTGCATCCCACAAGGTTCCCTGAGCACCACCAGTTGTAATCCCTAAATGCTGAGCCAGGAGTAACCTCTGAGCAGTGCCAAGTATGGACCAATCACATAAAAATAATAATAACAAAAAAAAAAACTCTTATAAAAAAATTACCTTTTATTTTCTAAAAGAAAGTAGGGTCTAAAGAGAAAGAAAAAAAAAGAAAGAAAGTAGGGTCTGTGCCAAGAAGTAATTTTGTAGTTTTGTTTTGTTTTCAGGTCACAACCATCAATGCTCAGGGGTTACTCCTAGCTCTGCACTCAGAAATTATGCCTGGCAGTACTTGAGGGGCCATGTGGGATGCTGGAGATCCAATCCAGGTCAGCCATGCACAACGCAAGTGCCCTATGCACTATACTATTGCTCCTGCCTCCCAATAAATTTTTTTTTAATGCTGAATTGAAAAAAAAAAGTAAATGTTGGGCGGAGAGGAGAGCATGTCTCCATGGTAAAGCGTACATGCCTTGTGTGTACGAGACTTGAGTGTGATTCCGAGCACTGGGGGATGGGGGTGGCATGGGTGGGGGATTGTTACCGCTACAGGTGATTACAACAGGACACAACTGAGGTTAACTTCCATCATGTTCTAAACATGAACATAATTATTCAACCCAATTATTTCCCTGGATTGACCACACCATACGCAGAATGTTTCTGATGTTAAAGTAAAAAGAGGAAACTGGCTAAATTTGGAACAAATCATGTTAATGTTAGAGAGTTAAGAACAGTAGGCTTAGATTTCACATAAAAAAAAATAGTAATTAATATTCTTAATTTCCAAGTATTAAATACTGTTCACAATGTGACATTTGGCCAACTCTCAAGCATTCTATGCTTTATGAATTCTGATGATGCTTAAACTGATTACATCTTTTATTCATCTAGTTTTAGCTCACATTTCATGTGAAATGTCTCAAAAGAATGAAAGAATTTAAAAAATTTTTTAAAACTTACTTTGCCACATGCTCGACAGTGGTGTCGTCGTTTGGTAAAAGTAAATTTGACTTGGCAGTTCATACAGTTTGGAGCTTCTGAATCTGGAACCCAAGAAGGTTGTTTCTGGCCCAAAACCAGACCTTCTTGGCAAGTCCTTGCAGGTAGAGACTCTTCATTCCCTGTTACCAATCTGGATCCACCTTCAAAGTTACCTTCTATATCAATGTAATTAGAGTTGAAGTTAACCGAAAGATCAGCTGTAGAATCGATAGTATTAGAGGTTGGTGTAACAGTATTTGCCATGGTAGGTTCACTTTCAGGCGTATTTGGAACATCTGGCTTACTTGATTCCTTTATACTCCTTGTTCTTGATGGAATGTTAAATAACTGCTTAGGTCTGGCCCCTCCAACATGATCAGATTGATTGTTGACATCAAAGACTGATACTTCATTTGTAACTTCAGATTTACTGCTAGATAAATTTTGTTCAACAAAAACTGTACTTTTTTTCCCTAAAGAAAGACCACCATTTTCTGTCACATTTTCTTTCTCAACTGTCTCACATATATTAATACAAGGACTTCCCCCAGTAGCTCCTGCTTCTGTATTAAAATATATATTATTATTGTTTCCTTCATCTAGGTCATTAATGTCTAGTTTATTCATTTGAGTTTTTGAGTCATTTATATTTTCTTCAAATGACTTTATGTTACTGGTCTGAAGATACTGTTCAGTCAGAAAGGCATCAAGTTCAGCATCACTAATTAGTGCGCCACTTTTCATGCCTTCATCAATATTAAAGTAATCTAAATCTTGTCCATCAATACTGCTTGAAAAAGTGAGACCTTCACAACAATCAGGAGGTTCTGGGGCACTAGCACCTAAAAGTTCCATTTCAGACTCTGCAGCTCTAGAAGTGGTATTGGGGTAATCTAAAGACCCAACCCTGATTACCTTCTCATCAGCACCAACCTTTCCTTCGTCCATCTTTTCAATTAATGGCTGAAGAACAATGTTATCACACTGTTCCTGTTTCAAAAGATCTGTCTCTTTCAACAGCCCACCACCCAGAACCACAGACTTCTGTGTGTCTTCATGCACAGTTGCTGTATTTTGCACACTATCTCTGAGTTCATTCTGTGGTAAACAATCATCATGTGCTTTACTTTCAACTAATGATTCACTACACAAAGACCCAGGTACTGGCAGACAGGACAATGAGGAACAGTTATCTTTACTTGAAATATGTGAAGTTGAAGAGGAATCTTGAATTACATCTTTAAGATCTAAATTCCTCGAGTCTTCTTTTGCTGACTGTTTTTCAAACATAGCAGTCCTGTTATCTTGAGAGGAGAAGTCAGGTAATTTGATATTTTCATCTCTTGAATTTGGATCACATAAATATAAATCTTCACCTTGTACAAGATTACAAGGTAATGCACTTGTGCTTCCTCCTTCTTTTAAACACTCAATGGGCTCCATGACTGTCCCATCTATTACTTCTTTTACCAAACAGTCATCAGCTTTTATTTCACATGTCTGGTTCATGGGCTGTAGATTGTCTTTGGCATCAAATTTTTTACAACTTTGTTGAGTAAAAGCAGATGGCAGGTTAAAATCAACCACTGACTCTAACTGATTAGAAATCAAAGATAAATTATCCCTTACATTGTCTTTTCCAGTGTCGTTACATGAATCTGAGAGTGCAACTTTTATACCCAAGTCTTTAATTGCACTGATTTGTCTATTCTGTAATTCAGAATCTGTATTATTTTTTTCCTCTTTGACAGCATTTTTATCATGGTCTACTGAAGAAATACTAAGAGTTTCTGAGACCGTAGATAGATCCATTCCAATCAAAGAATCTGAGCTAGACTTAAAATCATCTGGTAATTTTTTAATATCTTCTTCACTATTAGTTATATGAACTAAGTTACCCATGTCACTTATCAGATCACAGACAGGCTTACTACATCGCCCCATATATAAAGGCTGGATTTCATCTGAAGTGCCACTATCCACAGAAGAAAGGAGATCAAGTCCTGTTACATTTTTTTCATTCTGAATTGAAGTTAGTCCTTCAAATTTTTTTTCATTCGTCTTATCTGTTTCACGGCATGTTTCTGATGAGGTACAACTAATGCACTGTTGATCTTTCGGTAACACAGAAGTCAGTTTTAAGGAAATCAACTCTGAAGAAACTGAGCAGTGGTTAGAACCATATGCATTTTGTGCATGTTGAAGATAATCTTGTTCATCTAATAAGAACAGAGATACATGTTATTAACGTCACACAAAAGCAAAATATTCCAAAATATTAAGTCTTCAGGGGGTCATGACATAGTATAGTAGTTAGGGTGCATACTCAGTCACTGTGTGCCCCACCTTGGTTCAATACCTGGCACTGCATCCTACCAACACCAGCATCCCTGGATGCACTGTGGTCCTGGAGGCCCTCAAAAATCACTGGGGTGGGCTTGGAGTAAGAGCCAGGAATAAGCCCTGTACATCACCAGGCGTGACCGCTCCCACCCCCACACCCCCACAAAGGTAGCAACTTTCAAATTACTTTAATTTGCATGTGAAACATTAGCTTTTAATGTTTGAATATAGTTGCCATAAAGTGATAAATATCCCATTCAAAATAATTCAGTTGCACTATAAAAACCTGACTACGGAGGAGCTGAAAACAATATAATTTCTTTCCTCTGCGCTCAAATATCTAGACTTTATTCTAATATGAGGAAAATACCATCTCTCATCGTAATAAAATATCAATTTATGTAGAGCTCTCAAATAGTTTTTAGTTGGCATTGGTTAGCTTTAAAGACCTTTCTTTAGTCTAAAATTGAACTTGAAGAGAAACTTCTACTCTCCTTACTTCTAATTATACTTGTTCAATTCAACATAAAAATAACTAATATGCATTAGGGATATGGCTTAGAGGTAGAGTACATGTCTTGAGAGTTCCTGGATTTGATCCCTGGCATTGTAATAATAATAATATAATTAAATTAATGAACTCTTCTTTGAAGATAACCATATGACCAAAACTGAAATCAAATTTTGCTAACAGCACTTAATATTTGAGGTAATTAAATTACAAACATTTTAAAATTTTATTGGCAACAAAAATTAAAAACTTGGGGCTCTAGAGAAAGTATGGGGGTGGGCGCAGTGGTAAAGCACTGGCCTTGCATGTAGTCAAACCTGGTTTAATACCCAATATCATAAAGAATTTCCCAATCACTGCCAGAGGTTATTCCTGAGCATGGAGCAGGAGCACAGGAGCAGTCACTAAGCTCTGCCCCTCCACTAAAAATAATTAAATAATAACAAACCTGGATTCTGTTCAAAATCATCAAGGAGCTTGTCCAAGTCACTGACTGCTGCTTTAAAATAACTATCCATCCTACTTGTAGACTTTGTCAGAATTTACTTCTTATATACCTAGAAAATAAAGAGTATGAAGTTCATTTAAGTCCGTAACATAAATATTATATTATCAACTACATTCTGTGGAACATAGGAAATAAACACAAGTAACATGTAAGAGTACTGCTTTGAGGAACATATAATTTAGTTGGGGAAATTGACTCTACATAAACAAAATGACAAGCCAACTCTAATAACAAATGATACGTAAACAATTACATATTTCAAAACATCTAAATAACTCATGGTTAAAGAAGACTTTAAAAAAGAAAACTAAAAATGACAGGGCTCAGGGGATCGCTCAGTGGCTAGCCTGACCTGCTAACCTAAGGTTGTGATTCTGACCCCCACTGCCATCACATGTGCCACACATGATTCTAGCAGCTTTACTGTCTGTGCCTAGCAAATTTGCCTCCACGATCTCTAGCACCACAGTTTCTGACCATACTACAGTCAGGTATTTGTGAGCACAACAAAAAGGGGTGTGAGTCCTTGTAAACACCACTAATAATAGTGTGAACACCACAACCAAGAAATGCAACTCCTAGAGGGCGTATAGATGAGCACCACATAAGTACAACCAGAGAAAGAAATAAAAGGCACACCATTTTGAAAGAAGAAATAAAACTGCCTCCAATTACAATGACAAAATTTCCTATGTAAAAATTCCTGGGGGGGGGGATTGGAGGGATAGCACAGTGGGTAGGGCATTTACCTTGCATGCAGCCAACCCGGGTTCAAATCCCAGCACCCCATATGGTCCTCTGAGTACCACCAGGAATAATTCCTGAGTGCAAAGCCAGGAGTAACCCCCTGTGCATCGCCAGGTGTGACCCAAAAAGAAAAGAAAAAATTCCTCTGGGGGCGGATGAAGCTATACTACAGAAGGTAGGATGCTTGCTTTGCATGCAGCAGACCCGGGTTTGATCTCCGACATCGCATATGGTCTCCTGAGCCCTCATGAATGATCCCTGAGTGCAGAGACAGGATCCCTAAGCACTGCCTGGTGTGGCCTCTCAAAGCCCAAAGAACAAACATAACATTTTAGGGGTGGGGTTGTGAAGTTGAGCCACACACAGCAATGCTCAGGAATCACTCCTGGTTGGCTCAGGAGACCATATGGGGTGCCAGAGATAAAACCTGGGTTGACTACGTACACAGCAAATGCCATACCTGCTGTGCTACTACTCCTGCCCCCATTTCTTTAATTTTTTTAAAATTAAAATTCCCTTGGGGGTATGGTACCACCAACAGGTCAACCTGTACCTGCGGGGTGAGTGCTTCAGGGGCCTGACTGTACCTTCAGGCATCCTGACGCCCCAAAACTGCCGCTGTGCCTATGGCCGGACATCAACAACTTGGGACCAAATTTAGCAATAAATTAAATGGCCAAAAGTTAGGTATGTGGGAGCCATACCCACAAACCACCCGGCTCAGCTATACAAGCTCATTTATTGGCCTTATTTCAGAGACCCATAGAAAAATATCAAAAGAAAAAAAAAAGAGAGAGAAGAAAAAGAAAAATATCAAAAGAGATCAAAAGCCAGAGACACAAAAGCGAGTTCCAGAAGACAACACAGAGCCAGATATCTTTCTGGGCCCCATACCAAGCCAATTTCACCAGGGCACCCCAGATGGAGCAGGTGCACTCTGCTGACCTACTCCAGATGGAATCCTGGAGACCAAGAGCTTCCACAAGCAAGGCCCAGGTATGCAGGTTCCAGGATTAAATCTCCATGCCGCACGGCGGCAAAGGCACTGGGCTGTCACTCCTGGGCTCCCTGCTGGCTCATAGGTCTACCCTCACAATGTGCCTCCAGGCGCCATCTTGGCACACCAACAGCCCTGGTTCAGAGACCCTCAATTGAAGCCCAAAAAGGATTAGTGCCCTACTGACATGTCTCTAGAACCCAACCACCTAGCAACCTAAGATTCCAGAAGAGTGCAGCCGTGGCACCCATGATATTCAAAATGAGCAACTGATAATAAATGATCTAGAAATCTGTCCCTGGCAGGCAGGCTTGAATAGTGGTAGAAAGATTCAAGCAAAACATAATGCCCCAAAGTAGAGAGAGAGTATTGGGGAAATTGCCTGCCATGGAGGCAAGCTGAGGACTGGAAAGGTGGGGAGGCGGGGGATATACTGGGGACACTGGTGGTGGAAAGTGTGCACTGGTGGAGGTGGGTGTTTGATCACTGTAGGGCTGAATCTCAACATGAAGGCTTTTTAACTGTATCTCACAGTGATTCAATTAAAAAAAAAGTAACGGGGAGTTCATGCTCAATTCAATCAACTTAATCAAAGCTGAATAAATAGCAATATTCCTATATATAAAGTCCTCCAAAAGTGCCCCCCAAATACAAAAAGGAGCATGACTGATAGCAAGAATACAACATTAACATATTCCAGAGGCATTCCTATACTTTTACAAAGAATAATTGGAATTTGAATTTTTTAAAATAACACTTATAATAGCACTTCAAAAAGTAGTGATTTTAACCTGAGTTAAAATCTAACAAAATAAATACAGAATCCACATGGAAGAATTATAAAATGTTGATACACATTCAAAGATATAAACAAATGAAGATAAATACTGTATTCTTGATAAGAATACTGTTAAGATGTCAATTCTTCCTAACCTGATTTCTAGACTCACTACAATCCCAATCAAAATCTCCGCAAGCTAGTTGGTAGGCACCAGAAACTAATTCTAAAGTGTATATTAAAAGAATCTAGCTTAATTATCACAAGACTGAATAAGAAGAATGAATTTGGAAGACTCGTAACCTACCTGATTTTGTGACTGATCAAGGCTATAGCAATCAAGGAAACATAATCTTGGCAACAGAATAAATATATGATCAGCAGAATTGAATAAACAGCCCAGAAACAAATCCACACAAATACGTCAACTTATCTTTGACAAAGGGACAAAAATAACTAAAGAATAAGTATACTATGGGGGTCAGATAGTAAAGCAGGCAGAGCTCTTGCCTTAAAAGCGGCTAACCTGAGTTTGGTTCCCAGTACCCCTTATGTCACAATCACAATATTAACTTGACTGTGGGGCATAGTATTTGCAAAACATACCCTATAAGGAGATGAGTATTTAAAATCTACAATAGAGTTTTAACATTCAATAATCAGAAAACAATCTAGTTTAAAAAGTGGATTTCTGAACAGACATCTCAACAAAAAAGATACAAGTGATATACATTTGAAAAAAAAAAAAAGGTTAACATCACTAGTCTTTAGAGAACAGCAGACTAGGACCATGAGAAACCACTGCATATTAACCACAACAGTTAAAATTTTACAAAAACTGACAATACCACATGTTGCAAGGATGCTAAGTAGGAGCTCTCTGGTTGGAGTGCAAAATGGTACAGTTAACTTTGGAAAGCAGTCAAAGCAATCTCTTACAAAATATAATCTTTCCCTATGATCCAATAATCCTCCTAGTAGGTTTACTCAGCTGATTTAAAGATTTGTGTTCACATAAGAACTGAGATACGAATATTTATAAGAGTTTCATTTACAACTGCCAAGATATGGATGTATTAAAGATGTCTGTCAATCAATGAGTGGGTAGCTCCAGCTAATGGAGTAATATTCAGCAATATAAAGAAAAAAAGCTATAAAAACTATGGATGCAGCTTTGCAGTGCAACACTTGATTACTTGATTTGCACTGAGGTCTGCATTTGATCCCAGAACTACCAAAAAGAAAAAAAAAACTATCAAGCCACGAAAACATTAATGCATCTTAAATATATGTTATTACTAAGTAACAAGAAAGTACTTCTAATAAAATACAGACTATGAG
Source organism: Sorex araneus (assembly GCF_027595985.1). Taxonomy (NCBI): domain Eukaryota; kingdom Metazoa; phylum Chordata; class Mammalia; order Eulipotyphla; family Soricidae; genus Sorex; species Sorex araneus. The sequence goes on along the minus strand of NC_073302.1, from coordinate 157,322,208 downwards.
TGCATATGACATTCTGAAAAAGTTAAAATTACAGACAAATAAACAGAAGTGACTGCCTGTGATTTGAGAGACAGAAGTTAAAGAGGTAAAGTTCTTTAGTGTGGCAAAGATAATCTGTATGCTACCATCATGGTAAATAACATATTTAAGTATACTTACACCATAAGATTTTATAACATAAAAAATAAACCTTAATATCTGCAAATTATTTTAATTACTTAGATCAGGTTATTTCAGAATAGAATACAGAATGCAAAGAGTATAAATGCACTTACAAATTTACAGAACCACTTTGCTGAAACGGATACAGAAATAGTGTTACCTTTGGAAATGAGCTATGTGTATAAGACTCAAGGCAAAAGAAACATAAGCATTTTACTTCTTGATAAGTTTGTTTCCCAGGGATACTCACAAAAAATTTTGAAACCACCCTCATGCATATTGGAACCGAAATTAAGTAAACTGATGCCTGATAATGGGATGAAAGCTTTTTACTTTGTGGGGAAGGTTAAAGATCAGTGTTATCCCAAGTGTCTGATACCACCTCTGCCTTCCACCTCCATTGGAATAATGGAGGGAAAAGCTAGCAGCCTCGGGTAAATAAAATTGGCAGGCACTTTTTTGTTTGTTCACTGGAAAAAGATTTTCAGAGGGTCAAAAAAAAATTTTTTTTTTCTAGACAAGAGAGTGGTAAGAGAAAGTAAACCGAGAATCTCTCTTGTCATGGAAAAAGAAAGGGGAGTGAGGCTGCTGCAATAGTACAACCGGTAGGGCACTTACCTTGCAGGCAACAGACCCAATCCCTGGCATCTCATATGGTCCCCTAGCACCACCAGAAGTAATTCCAGAGTGCAGAGTCAGGTGTAACCCCTGAGCATCGCTGAGTGTAGCCCCCAAAATATAAATAAATAAATTAAAATGAATGTTTTTTTAAAAAAAGTAAGAGGAGTAACCTAAACCCATGCTCTAATGGATCTATAGGTGAAAATATCAGAAAATTAGAGAGTCAACTGAATAAGATTATATATTAAAATAAAAATAAGTCCAGAAAGAGGGCCAGGAATACAGTTCAGCAGCAGAATACTTGCTTTGTATGTATGAGGTGCTGGGTTTGTTACCAGACACAAGAAAGAAAGAAGGAAAGAAGGAAAGAAAGAAAGAAAGAAAGAAAGAAAGAAAGAAAGAAAGAAAGAAAGAAAGAAAGAAAGAAAGAAAGAAAGAAAGAAAGAAAGAAAGAAAGAAAGAAAGAAAGAAAGAGAAAGAAGGAAAGAAGGAAAGAAAGAAAGAAAGAGAGAGAGAAAGAAAGAAAGAAAGTAGAAAGAAAAAAGTGGTGAGAAAGAAAAAGGAAATAAATTACCAAGAAAGGAAGAAAGAAAGAAAGAAAGAAAGTAGAAAGAAAAAAGTGGTGAGAAAGAAAAAGGAAATAAATTACCAAGAAAGGAAGAAAGAAAGAAAGAAAGAAAGAAAGAAAGAAAGAAAGAAAGAAAGAAAGAAAGAAAGAAAGAAAGAAAGAAAGAAAGAAAGAAAGAAAGGAAGGGTAGAAAGAAAAAAGTGGTGAGAAAGAAAAAGGAAATAAATTACCAAGAAAGAAAGAAAGAAAGAAAAAAGTGGTGAGAAAGAAAAAGGAAATAAATTACCAAGTAAAATACTCCAGAACTGAAGAATAAGATTTCAAGGTGCAAGCAAGGGCTCACTGAGTTAAAAAACACATAAAGAAACTTCCCAGCCATTCACTGTGTAATTTCAGAACAGCTGACTGGTTTAACCCTTTTTCATTCTGTCCTCAGAAAACCAATCACAACTTTCTTCTTACTAACACTACTCACACCATCTGGCTCACTTTTCTTTTCTAAAGCACTAACTTTACAATGTTTGGACGCTGTGTGTTTCTCTGTTGTTTACCATCTAAAACAACTCATCTTTCACAAAGTTAAGCTATATTAAAGGCAGAGATCTTAAATTTCTGTTCACCCAAATAGTCAAAAGTTTCTCACTAGTATTTGTCTTATAACATATGCTTAATACATATTTATGAATAAACAAGTTTCCAGGGAGAAATAACCGGTCCATACAAAAGACTTTTATATTTGGTATTAGTCTTCTGAGTATCAATTCCAGAAGCTAGAAAATGATGAAACCAAATCTCTAAAATTCTAAATGTACATTATTTACTACTTAAATTCCTAATTCAGTTATCAATCAAGTACAAACCACAAAAATATCTTTAGGCATACAAGAACCACCCAATTTGCCTTCCATCCCTCTCTCTTAAGAAGTTACTAATACATGCACTATACCAACAAAGAGAACATAAAAAAAATTGAAATACCTAGTAGTGGATATAATAAAACAGATTTTGAAGTAAGTGTCATATCACTTTCTTTTTTGTTTTTGGCACCCCACCCATCTATGCTCATGATTTACTCCTGGTTCTGAACTCAGGGATAATTCCTGGTAGGACTTGAGGGACCATATGTGGCGCTGAGAACAAACCCAGGTAGGTTATATACAAAGCAAGCACTCTATCTGCTATATTCTCTCCATCTTCTTTAAAAAACAAGCAAACAAACAAATAAAAAATGCATTGGTTTTATAAATTAGAAAAGACAAAAATAGTTTTGCAACCTTTCTAAAATAAATGGCAACCTGTGCGTCAGGGATATGGTTCAAAGGGCTGGAGCACGTTTTACATATGAGAACCCTAGGATCAACCCTTGGCAGCACATGTTCCACCAAAGATCACTGGCAGTGATCATATTCTTCAAATATCACAGTGTAAGTATTTTTACAATATAAAAAAATTTTAATGCTCTGGAAAAATACAAGACATTGTATTATATACAATGCAGTATGAACAGAGAACTAATAAAGATTATGAAAACAGGTCAAATGAACTATCAAAGTAACTGAATAAGAACATATACTACTGGCTGCCTACTACACACAAACATGCTATGTTTAATAATAAAAATATTTATATAGGTAAGGGTATGATTTAAAAAAAAAGCACCTCAAATGCTGATGATGGAAAGCAAACTGGTACATCCTAACAGGAAAACAAAAGTATGAGATTCTCAAAAAGATTCCTAACATCTGCCCTGGTATTTTGCTTGTTTGTGGGCCACATCTGGTGCTCAGGGCTTACTCCTGATTCTCCCAGATCACTCCTGGTGGGGTTCGGGGTTGATCCAGCATTTTTAATTTAAGAAAATAACCAAAACAACTGAAAATATGAAAAGATATTTCACCAAATCATTAATTTAAACAACCTAGACACTATCATTATGACAAAATACGAAATTCTGTGGCATCAAAAGTAGTGTTTATGTCCCTCAAGGAATATATAAAATGTACAGGGCGAAAGTGAGAGTATAGCAGTTAACGCACATGTCTTTCAGGCAGCAGGATAGGGTTCAATCACCAAAACAGATATGGTCCCACCACCTCTGCCAGGAGTGATGATTCCCAGAACAGAGCCAGCTTGAGTCCCACAGAGTGTGGCCCAAAACCCAAAACAAAAATAAGAAAAAAAAAAGATCCTAGCACTTATACATAAAACACTCAATGTAAAACATGTATACAGCACAATGTTACAAAGAATCCAATCACACAAATACATGAAAGGTTAAATCACCTTTCTCAAACTGTGGTCTGAGGACCTGCAAAGTCCCCCAAAGATTTTGGGGTTGGCTATATTCTGCCTTTTCCAAATATCTAAATGTAGATTTTCTAAATATGTTTCACCAGAATGAACGGAGAAACAAATACAAGAATCCAACAGTCTCTCATAAATTAGTTAGACATTAAACTTTAAAAAAAAAAGGGGGGGCAGAAAACACAGGGGTTAAGGCACTTGCCCTGCATGAAGCAGACCCATGTGATGTCCATTTGATGCACATGGTCGCCCCACAAAGAACCAGGAGTAGCTGTCCAAACCTCCTGATGAGGCTCAAATCCCCACCACTCCGAAGCTCCCAAAGCAGAAAAACAATGTCACTTTTCTCGCTCAATTTTTTTAAAAATATATTTTTATTCAAATATTTTAAATGCTTAATATACTATGGATTTACTGATATTTTAATTTAAAACTTCAAAAAGTTTTCTGAATTTTAATTACTAAAATAGCTAATATGCAGAATTACAAAGTATTCTTTTCGTTTTCAAGAATTTAGATTTGTTTTGGGGCTGGAGAGATAGTGCAGTGGATAGGGTGCTTGCCTTGCATGAAAGCCCCAGCCTGTGGGCAAAGAGCCAGAAATAACCCCTGAGCACCGCCAGGAATGCCTCACCTCCGGGGGGGAGGGGGGATTTAGTTTTGTTTGGGGGCCAGACAGTGCAGTACTCAGGGCTAATTCATGGCTCTGCACTCTAGGACCACACTTTAGGGGCCAGGGATTGAACCCAGCTCAGCAGCATGCAAGGCAAGCACCCTACCCACTGTCCTACTACTTCAGTTCAAGTTCAGGTTCTCAATAATTTAAAAAAAAAATTTTATGTTTTTGGTCACACTTAAAGATGCTCAAGGTTTACTTCTGGCGGTGCCTGGGGGGACTGTCTCGAGTTCAGGGCACTAAATCTGGGTCCACTGTGTGTGAGGCAAGTGCCCTACCCATTGTACTATCTCTCCAGCCCCATCAACAATTTTTAAGTGTGAAAAGGGCTTCTGAGAGACAACTGGGTTAAATTAACTGTGATCTATAATTATGTATGGGGTTGATAAATAAGCTTCATCTGTATGTAAATGTTTAAAATATGTATCTTGTTCATGTATTTCTCATATCAAAACTTAGTTATGCTTATGAAGTTTATTAGTAAAATATTGTTTGGCTTTTCGGTCATACCACAGCACTCAGGGATCGGAAAAGAGGTTGGGTGTATGTAAAGTGAGGGCTTAATCCCAATCTCTCTGGCTCTATATTTATGAAGTTTTAAAAAACAAGTACTGGGGCTGGAGCAATAGCACAGCGGGTAGGGCGTTTGCCTTGCACGCGGCCGACCCGGATTCGATTCCCAGCATCCCATATGGTCCCCTGAGCACCGTCAGGGGTGATTGCTGAGTGCAGAGCCAGGAGTAACCCCTGTGCATAGCCGGGTGTGACCCCCCCCCCCAAAAAAAAACAAGCACTTAAAACATAACTTTTTTGCAAGAAAGCTAGCCATCTAAATGTATTATATGAAATCTCATCTTAAGAAAATGCCACAGAAAACACAACGTGTGAAAATTAAAATATTTACTGTGGTCAACTACATTTAAATGGTGAATATAGCTATTTTTTTCCCTTCAGTCTTGAATATATTTTAATTTTTAAAATACAAAACATGCGGCTTAGTATCTGGGAAAGGAAGGGGGGGAGGTGAAAAATATCAAGAGTTCTACGTGATCAATCCATTAAACTTCTGCCAAACCAAGGAGGGGGGGGAACCTTCAATACATCAAGAAATCGGACTCGAGCCACAAACTGCCTATTTTGTCCGCAGAAAACGATCGATTAACCGAATATGTGAGTTAGTATCCTTAAAGAGTCCAACTAAGAACACCCGAAGTGCTGGAGAGAGAAGTTAACAATCTGCAATCACGGTGTTTCAAATCAGTTCACTGTAAAAAATAAAAGAAGAAGAAGAAAAAGAAGAAGAAGACAATCTGAAGAAGAAAGAAAAAAAGAAAGTTGGGCCATCTCCGAGCTTGCGGCGAAGGGAGCGAGCCCACGGCGGCACCGCAGCATCCGTCCGTGCGGGGAAGGGTCCGGTCGCGCCGCGGCTCCGACGCCCGCCCCCACCAGGGCCCTCCCCGCGCCGCACCCACCGGCCGAGCCCCGCGCTCCGGGCGGCCCGGGAAGGGGGTTGGCGCGGTGGGAGCCGGCGACGAGCCGCCGAGCGGACCCTCCCGGCTCGGCCGAAGGGACGTGAGGCGTGAGCGTGTCGGTTCCGGGGCCAGCTCGGCTCGGGGGGGTTTGGGGAACTCGGCTCAGCCCCGGGGCCGGCGCCCACACCCGGGTCACGGGTCCAGCAGCCACCCCGCCCCCTCGGCGAGGGCACCCGGGACGAGTCGCGGTCCAGGCGCCCCAGCAGGGCGGGGGGCGGCTCTTACCTCCCCACACCCCTGCGGAGTTCTCGGGGGCACTCGACAACGACGCCGCAGTGAAGGCTGAAGCGCGACCCAGGCCGAGCGTCCCGGGAGTGAGCGACGTCGGCGCGGGGTTAGCGCCCGGCCCCCCGCCCCTCGCGGCTCGGCGCTGGGCTGAGCGGCCGGCGCAGGCGCGCTCACGCCCGCTCCGAGTGGCCCTCGCGGCCTCCGCCGCTGCCGACGCGCCTGCGCGCTGCCTCGCGGGGTCGGCGCCCCGGGGCGCGGGGCTGTTTACCGGAAGTGCCGGAAAGGAGGCGCTGAGGGGCCGGCGGACGCGGCGAGGCGGCCGCAGCTCGGGCTTGTCACTTGCACAGCCGCCAGAGCCGGGATCGCGAGGCCAGTCGGCGCCAGACCGTGTCCGGCTTCCTCTGCGCTTCGCCGACCTAGACGCAGCTGCCCCGCCCCCCGCCGCCAGCCACGCTGCCCACCCGGCCACCTCCCCGCCCTGCTGGCCTCCAAAACCTCGCGTTGGGCATGAAACTGGTTTTCCAAGGCCTCTCACTTGACTGTCTGCCACCAAAAAAGTCCTAACTCGACCCGAATCTTCAAGGCCTGCCGCTGACTGGACGTTCCTCCACCTCAAGGCCCTGCCCTGCTCTGGCCATGCTTTGGTTCTGCTTTTCTGGCGATGACCCCAGAACATCTGCCACCCCTTGTCTACAAAAAAAAAAAAAAAAACGAAAACTAGGACGGAGAAATAAAATGCCACCCGTATTGGCGCATACTGAGCTTCAGTATTTTTACCATGTTTTCTGCAAATTTCAAGGGGAAAGTGACTTCTGTGTGTGGGATGAAGAGTGTCACTGGCTGGCAGAAAATGTCCCAGCTCAAAAAAATTAATCCTGGTCTTTCAAAAACTTCAGTTCTATTCAGGGCTGTTGCAACCGGATGTGATTTGTGATGAAAAAAAATCTGAGAACCTAGATTTAACTCCTAAGTGTGCATGTATAGCTATATAGATTGTGGTCTTCCAAAGAGAAGTATCTAATCCTTCGTTAACTTTCTTATTGAATCACTGTGAGATAGACCCTTACAAAGCTGTTTTTTATTGGATTTCAGTCATACAGTATTCCAACACCCATGCCTCCACCAGTGTAGTTTCCCAGCATCACCAGTGTCCCCAGGGTCCCTCCCATCACCCCCCCACCCCTGCCTCCCTCTGTGGCAAGCGCTTCTCTCTCTCTCTCTCTCTCTCTCTCTCTCTCCTCTCTCCTCTCTCTCTCCTCTCCCCCCCCCTCTCTCTCTCCTCTCTCTCTCCTCTCTCTCTCTCCTCTCTCTCTCCTCTCTCTCTCTCTCTCTCTCTCTCTCTCTCTCTCTCTCTCTCTCTCTCTCTCTCTCTCTCTCTCTCTCTCTCTCTCCCTCTCTCCTTTTGGGCATTGTGGTTTGCAATATTGGCAGTATCTATATTGGCAGTATCTCTAATCTTGATTTTCCTAAAATCAAGAAAAGAATATAAAAGAATAGAAAAATAACCACAGCAAAAATTTAGCAGTGGAGTTTGCCTTGGACAAAGCTGACCTGGGTTCCATCCCTAGTACCCATATGGTCCCCAGAGCACCACCAGGGCTGAGCGCAAAGCCAGGAGAAAGCTTTAAAACGTCATGGGATGTGAGCCACTTCCCACCCCACCCCCCTTTCAAAAACTAAAAAACATGTTGTACAGTGGATAAGGTGCATGCCTTGCACGTGGCTGACCTAGGTTCAGTCAGAATTTAAAAAAAAAAAAAGACTCCATTACTGTCAGTAATTTTCATGGATACTGGCATGTGTTTTTTTGTTGTTGTTGTTGTTGTTTTGCAGGAGGGGTGGGGCATGGCACACCCATCGATTCTCAGGGTTTACCCAGCTCTGGGGTTACTCCTGGCTTTGTACTCAAAATTACCCCTGATGGTGCTGGAGAGACTATATGGGATGCCAGTGATTGAACCCTGTGCCTCATGCAAGGCAAACAGTCTACCTGTTGTACAATCTCTCCAGCCCTAGATGCTGGCGTCTTAAAGCTTACACTCACTACCAGTCTTAAACCCTGTCTAATTGTTTATAGTGACCTCTGGACCCCTGATTTCTTGGGTCACCTCTGACATAAATTATAATCCAAGGATTTTCCCATCCAAAGTCTTCTTAAGTTGTCAGAACCCCAAAGGGCTTGAAACAGTCAGCAATAGTCACCTTCTTCTATTTTACCTTGGACCGGACGATGGCCCATGGGTGCAGTCTGGATACTGTCCACATACAGAGTAAAGTATAGAGGGTCCAGCTGTACCACACATACATGCACTCTTCTGCATCTTGATCTCACCTCAAGAGGAAGATTTCTTTCCACAAACAATTTTTAATGGCTTACAAAGAAAAGAAACTTTAAAAATATTTAGTCTTAAAATATTCAACATTGGGGGTCTGGAAAGATAGTACAGAGGGTAGAGCACTTGCCCTCCACGCTGCTAACCTGGGATCATTCACCACACACTATATGGTCCCCTGAGCTCCATCTAGATTGATTCCCCAGGCTCAGAGGCAAGAGTAAGCCCTGAGCATTGCTGGTATTGCTGAAAAACAATAGCAACAACAACAACAAGAAATTTACTTTGGGTCACAGAGACAGTGTGAGTTTAAAGGTGCTTGCCTTGCACAGGACTGACCCCAGTTCAATTTCTGCACCACATATGGCAGAGAGTCTCTTGCCCGTGCACCTGGCTGTCTTCCCCGGGGCCTCCTCGGAGGGGATGGGCTCCAGCTTCCCTCCCCACCCCGAGCAGAGCTCCCAGCGGCCGAAGACCTCCAGAGCCTAGCCACAGCCATGCTCAAGGCCCCTCTCCACACGTTCGGACGAGCCTCATGCATGAAGGAATCAGCAGAAGAACCCAGGTGTGTGGGACCCGGGGCTGAGACCTCCAAGGCTGCTTGGATTGGGACTGGGCCTGCTCTGCCCAGATTTCCCATTTCCCAGTAGCTAGGCAGTCATACCCAGGGACTGCCCCCGGCGCCGTGCAATCCTGTCAACGGCCAGCGTCCAGAGACTTAAAAGCAAGCTCCCGGAAGCACGCGGCCATGAAGCGGCCATGTAATAACTTATAGCTTACTTCTCCTACTGGGAGAACTTGGCAAACTACTGGGTGTTTCCTGCCCACATGGGAGAGCCTCGCAAGGTCCCCATGGTGTATTAATATGCAAAAACCAGTAACAAGCTGGGTCTCATTCCCCTGACCCTGTAAGAGACTCCAGTATGGCATTGTTGGAAGGATGAGTAGAGAGAGGCTTCTAAAATCTCAGGGCTTGGACAAATTGAGACGTTACTGAGACCACTCGAGAAATTCAACGATCAATGGGATGATGATGATGATGATGATGATGATGATGATGACGACGATGATGATGATGATATGGCTTCTCAAGTGCTACAGGAATGATCTTTGAGCCTAGCTAAATATATTTAGCATTACTTAATAGTGTGAGATCAGCTACAATATGCAGTAAAATTTTGAAGAAAGTATACCAAAATGGGGGTCAAATGATAGTACAGTGGGTAGGTCACTTGCCTTGCAAGCAGCTGACCTGGGGTTTGATTCCTGGTTCCCTATTACGGTCCCCTTAGCCTACTAGGAGTGATCCCTCAGAACAGAACAAAGAATAAGCCCTTGAAAGTAGGTTAAAGGATATATATGAGAGAGAAACAGAGAGAGAGAGAGAGAGAGAGAGAGAAAGAAAGAAAAAGAAAGAAAGAAAGAAAGAAAGAAAGAAAGAAAGAAAGAAAGAAAGAAAGAAAGAAAGAAAGAAAGAAAGAAAGAAAGAAAGAAAGAAAGAAAGAAAGAAAGGAAGGAAGGAAGAAAGAAAGATGCCTGCCGGATACTGGCATCGGCTGTAGGAAATATATGGTGAAAGACAGGTGTTGGAACATTATATAACTGAAACCCAATCATGAACAGCTTTGTAACTGTGTTTCTCATTGTGATTCAAAAAAAAACAAATAAATAAAAGAAGAAGCCCTTAGCACAGGTGGGTGTGGCCCAAACACAAACAAAAAAAAAAGGAATGATGTACATAAAAATGTTGAGTGATCACATCCAGCTGACTAGAATAGAGATGTTATTTTTAGATGTTATTTTTGTTTTATTTGTTTGTTGTGATTTTGGAGCCACACCCAAGCCACACTCTGGGGCTTCTCCCCACCCTGCTCTGGGCTCACTCCTGAGAGTGCTTATAGGACCAATGCAACTAGGGTTGACTGCAAGCAAGGCAAAAGCCTTTATCCTGTACTATATCTCTAACCTAGATGTCATTTTTCTATGTTATTTTTCATTCTTCCTTTTGTTCTAGACACGATAAATTTCTACAGTACATGTACATTATCCTTTTGTTCTGGAAATATTTTTTCTGATATAGGAGCGATAGAACAGCGGGTAGGGCATTTGCCTTGCTTGTGACCAACCTGGGTTCAATTCCTCTGTCCCTCTCGGAGAGCTGGCAAGCTACCAAGAGTATCCCATAGAACATGGCAAGCTCCCCATGGCATATTCGATATGTCAAAAACAGTAACAAGTCTCACAATGGAAACGTTACTGGTGCCCACTCGAGCAAATCGATGAGCAATGGATGACAGTGATACAATGGTACAGTGATCATATGTTCAGTGACCCTGAGTCTAATTTCCCTTTTTGTTGAAATTATGCTTTGTGGAATCAGACTACCTAAGTTGAAACTTATTAGCAAGATGACCCAAATTTCTGAAACTTACAAGATATTCCAATAGTCAATTGGTAATAAAACTAATTGCATGGGATAATCCTTGTAAAGATCTTAAATAAATTTCTACTCAATGTGGGGCTGGAGCAATAGCACAGTGGGTAGGGTGTTTGCCTTGCACGTGACCAACCTGGGTTCGATTCCCAGCATCCCATATGGTCCCCTGAGCACCACCAGGGGTGTTTCCTGAGTTCAGAGCCAGGAGTAACCCCTGTGCAACCCCAGGTGTGACCCAAAAAGCAAAAAAAATAAAATAAAATACTTAGAAAAAAAATTTCTACTCAATATAAATGAGTATTTGTTGTTGTCACAGTATTTCTTATTGTAATTAATAAATGAGATCCATAGTGGTAAATCAATACCATATGGATTTTGCTGAGGCATCAGTTTTCTGGAGCACAATTGCCTCAGTGATACTTAAAACCTCGATTTCTGGGCTGAGGAGATATTTCAGAGGATGGAGTGCATGCTTTGAATGCTGTTGGCTCAGGTTTGACTCTTGGCACTGCATAATCCCAGTGCTCACACCACTGGGAGTGACCTCCAAGTACTGGGCCACAATGGATAGATCTAGAAACTTAGAATGATGCAGGTTGGTGCTTCACATATTGTTCTTGTTCAGTGGTGTAAGTAATCACAGATAATTACCATATGATTAGTTCTTTGATTTGCAGTTTGTAAAGTAGTGACATTCTAATCTACTATTTTTTCTTATTTTTTGGATTGGAGTGATAGCACAGCAGGTAGGGCGTTTGCCTTGCATGCGGCTGACCTGGGTTTGATTCCTCCGTCCCTCTCAGAGAGCCCAGCAAGCTACCAAGAGTATCCTGCCTGCACGGCAGAGCCTGGCAAGCTCCCTGTGGAGCATTCAATATGCCAAAAAATAGTAACAATAAGTCTCACAATGGAGACGTTACTGGTGCCCGCTCGAGCAAATCAATGAACAATGGACAATAGTGCTTATTGATTGGAATTCTATAGAGATTTTTCTAACGTCCCTCAACAAGTTAATTTTTCAGAAACATAGTTTATATAGCCAAAAGAAGTATTTGACCTTTCATTTTACTAAAAGCTCTCATAAGAGTTGGTCCTTTATATCCCTAAAATAGACCATTGTAGAGTTAATTTGAAAAAATATTAAATACATGTAGATCTATGATATAAACTAGATCTCTAGAATTTGGGAAATAAATGTAAGCATTTTGCCTTTGTTTATTTCAATACTTAGCACTATAATAAACATATGTCACACTCCTGCCATATCCATCAAAATAAAAGTATTAAATGGCCCAAGAAATCACAGTTATATTTCAAATGAAGATTTGTTATACTTTTAGGTTTTAGATCTCTACCCTTTTTTCTGAGGAGGGGGGAGGTCACACCTAGCTCTGACTGCTCAGAGCTTTTCACTCAGAGGTCACTCCTGACAGACATCGGTGACCTTATTGGGGTGCCAGGGATCAAACCTGGGGCTGCCATATGTAAAGTAAGCTCCCTACCTGCTGTACTATCTCTCTGGCTCCACGTTTTTTCCCTATTCTATTAAGTAATTAAATAACCCTCTGATGTCGTGGATGTGGTTCAAAAGACAAACAAAAAATATAGAATTTTCTTATATAGAATTTCTTTCAGATACTCCTTCAACTCAAGAGAAATGATTACCAAAAGACTTTTTTCCTGTTCCCTTTACAACTATTGTGTATATATATATATATAAATATATATATATACACACACACAGAGATATATACACAAATACACATATCTGTGTATATATATACAGAAATATATGTATAACTAATACATGTAAGTATGTAAATCTGTATACATACAGTTAATTGGTTAAAAGAAAAAGTAAAAGTATGCACTACATAGGAAAAAGGAATTATCATCTGCTTCCTTTTTCCTTTTGAAATAAGATTTTATAAGAGTATATGCTGTGATTGATGGGTGATATATGAAGAAACTGGATAATATGTGCCACATTTCCTCTTATGACATTTTCTCCTTATTAATGATCATTTTTCTGTTCATTTCCTTCCTAACCTGAAGGTCTCCTGGACAGGATTCCTAGTCTTAACTCTATTATTTTGACTAAATAGAATTTTCTTCCATGCCTTTTAATTCTATTTTCATTTCAATAACGATATGTCATTTCATTACAGTTTGAACTTTCTTGCTGCCTCCTGTATATTCAGTAGATTGGGAGGTAGCCAAGGAAATTTATATTCCCCATCATATTACAGTATATGATGTTTAAAATAGATAATTACCTTTCCTTTACACTGACATCCAAATTCAGGAGATCTATGATTTCCAGACAACTTTGTTATAAGACATCATAACCGACTTTGGAGTCTTCTAGTTTTTTGCTCTACCACCTGTGGCCTGTCTTCTCAAGGCCACCTCATGATCCAAATGACAACTTCAGCTCCAGAAACATGCTTGCATTTCAACCCACAGGAAGGAGGAAAGTGGCATAATGGATCAAAAGGTTTTTGTAAACTGTTAGTGAGTATTCAACTATATTCAATGGTCAGAACTTAATGTTTTGGCCACACATAGTCACAAAGAATGAGAAGTTACCTTTATTTGGGAGAAAACCTCTACTCAATTGAAAATTCAATTGGGAGAATAAACATTTGGAGAAAATTACCAATTTTATACTCTTTGAACCAGAATGCGATTGGGTGCTTTCTTGTTGCAAGAACAGAGTATATTTCACCCAATATAATATTTCACTACATAACCACCAGTTTTATGCCAAAACTTGTGCCAATAAGTTGGGTACTACCATTAAGTAAAACTCTTCAAAAAATCATGACAATAATACTTAAAAGCAGTTATAACTAAGTTGTAGTTGGTGAAAAATTAGGGTGTATGGGGTATTTATGAATATATGTTAAAACTTAACACCCAAATCAACACAGATTTCTTTGTGACAGGTTAGCAAACATTTTCTCTATCTTAAAAATTGTTATCATATTACTTATTGATTCATGAATTATTTTTGAAATATTACACTTGAGAAAATTTGCTATAGTGTCGTGAAGCACAGACTTATAAATTTTAATCTTCAGAGTCTTAAGATTCTGTGTCCTTATTGGTTTCATTATCTAACACACTGTTCTCTGTGCCACTTACACAGGAACTGTTTGTTAATTTTGTTGCTCTGCCTCAGTGAATCTTCAGATTCATGTAGTGTATTAGAAAAAACAAATCTGTCTTTTTGAAACTTTTGATCACTGTTGAATATAAATAAGGTTCCAACTTTTAACTGCCCATGTGCTTACAGTTTCCAGTGCTTAACATTTCCAGTGGTGTGGGTTGATTAACACTGCTTATTATCCACTCCTGGTAGAAACAGCCTCAGTGATCCATAATGAAGTGATAGCACAGCAGGTAGGGTGTTTGCCTTATGCTTGGTACATAAGTACAAGTTCAATTTCTCCGTCCCTCTCAGACGAGCCCAGCAAGCTACCAAGAGTATCCCGCCTGCACGGCAGAGCCTGGCAAGCTCCCTGTGGCATATTCGATATGCCAAAAACAGTAACAAGTCTCACAATGGAGATGTTACTGTTGCCCTCTCAAGCAAATAGATGAACAATGGGATGACAGTGCTACTGTGCTACTACTACAATGTGCAAGGGAGTGAGGGAGTGAGGGAGGGAGTGGGAAAGAGAAGGAGGGAGTGGGAAAGAGAAGAAGGGAGGAAGGAAGGAAGGGAGGGAGGGAGGAACGAAGGGAGGGAGGAAGGAAGGAAGGAAGGAAGGAAGGAAGGAAGGAAGGAAGGAAGGAAGGAAGGAAGGAAGGAAGGAAGGAAGGAAGGAAGGAAGGAAGGAAGGAAAAAAGGAAAGAAGGAAGGAAAAAAGGCCCTCCTCCCATATAACAATTTTAGAAGTCTCAACTCTGACTCCACATCCCCTTCTCCTTTTTTTTAAAATCTCTATCTCCAGAATGAATTTACTGTGTTTGCTAAAGCCAACGAATCATGAAATCCCATTAATCACCGATTTCTCGGTCGGGCTCAGTAACCTCTCATTTCGTCCTTTCCCTGAGATCTTAGAAGTCTATCTCGACTCGGCCCCCCCAACGATGTCCACTGGGGGCTCTTTCGGGGTCAGGGGAATGAGATCCAGCTTGTTACTGGATTTATCATATGAATACACCATGGGAAGCTTGCAAGGCTGTCCCATGTGGGCAGGAAACTCTCAGAAGATTGCCAGTTTCTCCCAGAGGGAGCAGTAGGCTACAAGATATATTCTGAGAGCTTGCTTTTAAGTCTCTCTCTGGATGTTGGCCGTTGATGGGATTACACACACCTGGGTTCCTCTGCCAGTACCTTCATGCATGAGTGTAGGATGACATTACTTTGTCCTTTTCCCCTCCATGCCTCAAGGAGCTCATCCTGGTTTTTCCCGGAGTTTAGGCTTACCCCAGTCACACCCATCAAGGTGTTCCGGAGTCACTCCATCCCTTTGTTTAGCTGTAATCACTTCTCTATACTCTCTTTCCCACAACAGTTAATCCGCTTTCCCTAATCTGACTCTGCTAATTTGTAAGGTCAGACCTTCCTAGGACACTGAATATTATATTGCCTTTCTCCTCTCTTTATGCCTTTTGATTAGTTTACTTTAAAGCAATGTCCTTGGGGCTGGAGTGATAGCACAGCGGGTAGGGCGTTTGGCTGACCCGGGTTCGAATCCCAGCATCCCATATGGTCCCCTGAGCACCGCCAGGGGTAATTCCTGAGTGCATGAGCCAGGAATGACCCCTGTGCATTGCCGGGTGTGACCCAAAAAGCAAAAGAAAGAAAGAAAGAAAGAAAGAAAGAAAGAAAGAAAGAAAGAAAGAAAGAAAGAAAGAAAGAAAGAAAGAAAGAAAGAAAGAAAGAAAGAAAGAAAGAAAGAAAGAAAGAGAGAAAGAAAGAGAGAGAGAAAGAAAGAAAGAAAGGAAGAAAGAAAGAAAGAAAGAAAGAAAGAAAGAAAGAAAGAAAGAAAGAAAGAAAGAAAGAAAGAAAGAAAGAAAGAAAGAAAGAAAGAAAGAAAGAAAGAAATGTCCTTTTTGTATAGACACAAGAAGACAATATTATGCTTTTGTAACTTGGGACTTAATTGGCTTCGATTATTATTCATTCCCGGGCATCTGCTTTCTCCACTTAAGCCTCAGTTGCTCTCAGTTCCTAGCACCCCAAAAGCAGGGTCCCGACGAGGGACGGGACGGATCCAGGGCAAGTGGTGAGTTATGTGCTATCTGGCATCGAGATGGGCCTGGCCAAAGTGCCTAATTCTTAACTATAAGTTAAGAGCTTGATCATAGACAAATGCTGTCATGATCCAAAAGTAATGATGAGACTAGGACCCTGCTAGGGAAAGGAAAGACTGATCTGGCCTGAGCACTGTAGTCTGAGATTGAGATGACCCCAGGAGAGCAATTCTATAAGCTTTAATGCATTTCTTATTGTGTCCATACAAAATGATTAATATTATGAATTCTTATACGTTTTGCTGGATGAGGAGAGGAGAAACACACTCATGGGACTCCGCCCTTGGGTGGATCCTCCTGCTGAAAGAAAATCAGTCCTAGGAGAAGCATCCCCTGAGGGAAAGGAACCTTATCCTATTGATTGTGACCACACCTATGTGTACGACCCAACCCCCTCATGCTGGGGGGATTTAACTAGGCTGGAAGAGTGGGTTGGGGGGCCAGATCCAAGGATCCTGAGATCCAGAGCCGGGAGAGAAGCAGAGAGAATGAAATAAACTGATCTAGCAACCAGTTTGACCTTCTTCCTTCCGTCGCCTGCCCTTGACCGATAGCCACACACAGCGGTTCCAGGGCACCGAACATAGGTGGTGAGACAGAGCTGCCCAGAGAGCCCGCGAGTGCACCTGCCCCTCGGTGTGCTTTAGTTTTTTACACATGAGGCCTGTCCGAACGCGTGGAGAGGGGCCTTGAACATGGCTGTAGCTAGGGAGCTCTGCTCAGGGTGGGGAGGGAAGCTGGAGCCCATACCCTTCGAGGGACCCCAGGGAAGACAGCCAGCCATGTGGGCAAGAGGCTCTCTGCATCACTCTCTTCTGAGAGCTTGCTTTTAAATCTCTCTCTGGATGTTGGCTGTTGATGGGAATACACACACCTGGGTTCCTCTGCCTGTACCTTCATGCATGAGGCCTGTCTAAATGCATGGAGAGGGGCCTTGAGCATAGCTGTAGCTAGGTTCCGGTGGTCTTCGGTTGCCGGGAGCTCTGCTGGGGTGGGGAGGGAATCTGGAGTCCATCCCCTCCAAGGGGCCCTGGGGAAGACAGTCAGGCGTGCAGGAAAGAGGCTCTGCCACTAAAGCCAACAGTGACTCATAAAACTGACAAGTCAGATGTTTTCCTGTCATCTTTCACTTCTCAGTATCTGGCAAAGTTTCCACTTTTTTTAAAAATGTTTTTTATTGAATATCCTTGAGATCGACCATTACAAAACTGTTCATGATTGAGTTTCAGTCATATAATGATCCAATATACATCCCTCCACCAGTGTACATTTCCCACAACCAATGTCCCCTGTTCCCCCTCACCATCCCCCAACAGCCGTCTCCTCCACTTTTCTTTTTTCTCTCTCTTCTTTTGTGCATTATGGTTTGCAATACAAGTACTAAGAGGTCATCATATTCATTCAGGGCATTCAGTATTTTTATTGGGAAGGTAAAGTGGGAGTAGCTGTTTTTGACTGGGTGGCAGCTTTAAGGTGAGGACATGACTGCCAAGGCTTCTGGAAATACAGGAAGGTGGGGAGGCTAGGAGGTAGCCCATCCCGATCCCAAGTAAGCCTGAAGACTTCAGTCACAAAACTCACACACCCAAATTTTCAGCAGATTATATATCGGTGAGACGAGTCCTGAGACAGTGGTGTCCTGCTGGGGGCATGGCAGCAATTTTGGATTGTGGGAACAAGCAGCTGCCAGGGCTCTGCTTGGGCAGGCACCAGGCAGACCCACCCTGCTCCAATTTACCCCAGTCTGTTCAGTCTTGCACCGGTATGAGATAAACTGTGGCTTTTGATCTCTTTTACGATTTATTTATGGGTCTGAAGCAAGGCCATTAAATGAGCTTGTATAGCTGAGCCAGAGGTGGTTTGTGGGCATGGCTCCCACACACCTAACTTTTGGTCATTTAGTTTCTCAGGAAACTTGGTCCCAAATTGTTGGGGTCTGACCAGAAGCACAGCAGCAATTTGGGGGTATCAGGAAGCTTGAAAGCACTATTAGGCTGCTGATGCACTTGCCCTGTGGGTTGACCTACTGGTGGCACTGCACCCCTACCACTTCCTTCTTCTTGAAATCCTCTTTTCCTTGAGATTACACTTTCCAGAAGATTTTGTGGACATTTCTCAAAACAGAAAATGGTTGCATGCTCAATTGCTCTTTTCTCCACTACTCACAGATGCATCATTGGCTTCAGCATTTAATTATTAACATGTCCTGAGCATTTTCCAAGTGATACAGATTTTATTTGGGAAGAAGAAAGTAAACTCAAATTTGGATATCTTCAATCTTGAGTCACCTGTTGATATATGACCAGTAGAGATTTGGGAGTGCGGGAACAGGTCAGGAGGTAAATCTAGAATCCATGCCATATCCCAGAGCAATAATACAGGAACTCATTTGTACCACATCATTGCATCATTGATGTCAGCCTTATTGCTGACACTGTCCCAGCAAGGTAAACCAAGTGAGGAGAGGGTTCTGCCAAACCAACTCCTCCAGGGAACTCATAATGCTGTTTTAAGACGTAGAGGTTGATGGAAGAGCATGTGGAGTGTAAACTATAAAACTGTTGCCAAGAATGGATTTAGAAGGATCATGATGATTTTCTGCTCATCTCTGAATCTTGAGTAACTCAAAGAAAGACTGGGGTATGTTTCTACTCAGTCCTACAAAGTGGTCATCAGATCATTCTACAGCCCACTCACCTCGGGAATTAACTCCTTCCCCTTCCCCTTTGAATCTCAGAGGACCCTTAAAACCTATTCTGGGTTGGGGCTGGAGCGATAACACAGCGGGTAGGGCGTTTGCCTTGCACGCGGCCGACCCAAGTTCTAATCCCAGCGTCCCATATGGTCCCCTGGGCACCGCCAGGGGTGATTCCTGAGTGAAGAGCCAGGAGTAACCCCTGTGCATCGCCGGGTGTGACCCAAAAACCAAAAGAATAAAATAAAATAAAATTTAAAAAAACCTATTCTGGGTTGATACTTAACTCTTTCACGTCCATGAAAAAACAAACAAACAAACAAAGCCACTGTGTGTAAAACACAAAAATAAAAAGAAAGGGCACGCAGGCGGCGAGGCAGGTGAAGGAAGGAAGAAGGCCAAACTGGTTGCTCGATCGGTTTATTTCATGTCCATCTCCATTCTCCTCTGATTCTCCTCCTGCTTCTTTCTCCCCCATCCTACTTCATCCTCTCTCTCTCTGCCTCTCTCCCGGCTCTCGGTCTCTCTCTCGATCTGTGGATCTGGCCCCGTGGATCTGGCCCCGGTGGGTCTGGCGCCGTGGATCTGGCTCTGTGGATCTGGCGCCGTGGATCTGGCCCCGGTGGATCTGGCCCCGGTGGATCTGGCCCCCAACCCACTCTTACAGCCTAGTTAAATCTCCACAGCACGTGGGGGTTGGGACATACCCATAGGTGTGGTCAGCAATAGGGTAAGGTTCTTTTCCCTCAGGGGATGCTTCTCCTAGGACTTAATTCTCTTTCAGCAGGAGGATCCACCCAAGGGCAGAGTCCCATGAATGTGTTTCTCTTCTCCTCAGCCAGCAAACATATAAGAATTCATAATATTAATTATTTTGTATGGACACAATAAGAGATGCATTAAAGCTTATAGAATTGCTCTCCTGGGGCCATCTCAATCTCAGACTACAGTGCTCAGGCCAGATCAGTCTTTTCTATCCCTGGCAGGGTCCCAGTCTCATAATTACTATTGGATCATGACAGCATTTGTCTATGATCAAGCTCTTAACTTATAGTTAAGAATTAGGCACTTTGGCCAGGCCCATCTCGATGCCAGGGTAGCACATAACTCACCGCTTGCCCTGGATCCTTCCCGTCCCACGTCGGGGACCCTACTTTGGGGTGCTAGGAACTGAGGGCAACTGAGGCTTAAGTGGAGAAAGCAGATGCCCAGGAGGGAATATCGAGGCCAATTAAGTCTTAAGTTATAAAAACATAATATTGTCTTCTTGTGTCTATACAAAAAAGACATAGCTTTAAAGTAAATTATTCAAAAGGCATAAAGAGGAGAGAAAGGCAATGTTATAATATTCAGTGTCCTAGGAAGTTCTGACCTTACCAATTAACAGAGTTTGATTAAGGGAAGAGCAGATAAACTGGTAGAATTGGTTACAGATAAACAAAGGAATGGGACTGACTCGGGAGCACTTTGATGGGTGTGACTGATAAACCTAAGCTCCTAGTGGCAAGGGGGAAAGGACAAACCAATGATATCCAACACCACTGGACCCCGTGCCCAAAGAGCAGGTTCTTGTTTTTGTTAGACAAAGAAAAGAAATTAAGGATGAATCAGATTAGCTAAAAGCAGAAAATGTCTTGAAATAATAGTATACACCTGAGACATGGCACAGATGTTCTTAAGAGAGAGCTGGCACCAGATATAGAGGCAAGCATAGTTGGGGTGGTGAGGGGTGGGGGCAGGGCTAGGTTTGGGCCATGCCCTGCATGAGGGCAATTCCTGGCTCTGTGCTCAAGAATGACCACTGGTGGTGCTCATAGGACAATATGGTGCCTTGAATTGAATCAGTCAGTGGTTACTCCTGACTGCATCAGGAATCAGTCCTGGCAGTGCTCAGGAATCAAACACAGGCTGGCTGTGTGCAGGGCAAGTGCCCTCCCCACTGCACTATATCTCTAATCCTGAAAGATAGTTTCATTTCTTCCTCTTCTTTAATTTTTGAATAGAATAGCCATGAATAGCCATGAGATACTGTTACAAATACCTGTCCCTTCACCAGAGTACATACATTTCCCACCACCAATATCCCCAATTTCACTTGCACTACCCACCACCCTGCCTTTTTAGCAGACACCTCTCTCTCTCTCTCTCTCTCTCTCTCTCTCTCTCTCTCTCTCTCACACACACACACACACACACACACACACACACACAACACACACCCCAACTTGGTTCGCAATGCTATTATTGCAAGGCTAGCAAGTTAGTCTGTATGTTGGTTTTGTTTTTTTTTTTTTTTTGCTTTTTTGTTTGTTTGTTTTTACTTTTGGGGTCATACCCAGAGGTTCTCAGAATTTAATCCTGGCTCTATACCTGTCAGTAATCACAAGCAATTACTCCTGGCAGTACTCAGGGGACCATATGAACTGTGGGGAATCCAACCTGAATCAGCCATGTGCAGGGCAAACTCCCTACCCACTGTACCATTGCTCTGGTCCCACAAGATAGTTTTATACTAAAAAAAGTTTACTTAGAAATATGTGAAGTGAGAAGAAGAGGGGAGAACATGTTCAAGAGAGAGCAGGACCTTTTTAATAGCAGAAGAAAGCAGCACACGAGAGATATTGTTTAAGAGAAAACATGGGCTTGAGAGAGAGCAAGTCCCAAATGGCTTTCAGGAGGAGGTTATATAAAATTCCTCTATGGTTTTTCTCTGAATTTCTCTGCATACATAAAAGTTAATGGTGACCCAGCAATTTCATTTCTGGGTATCTACCCCCAGAACACTCAAAAAGTCATTCAAAGAACATATGCACATGATTATGCATTGCAGAAGCTCAGATATGGAATCAACCTAGGTGACCAACAAGAGATAAGTGGATCATGAATGTATGGTATATACCCAAGGGAATACGCAGCTAAAATGAATGATAAAATCATGCAATTCACTGCAACATTGATGGAACTGGAAGATATTATGTTAAGTGAAGTAAGCCAGAATAAGAAAGATAAACACAGGATGATCTCACTTTCATGTGATATAAATGATAACTGGATGAGGGAATGCAATGTATTGGGGAAGGGAAGGTCTCTCGATCACTCAGCCCTAGAGTATAGAGAGGAGTAAGACAGAGAAGGAAAGAAATCAAGGTAGAGAAATTATAAGAGACAAATGAGAAGCTACAGGCAGGGAGTGGAGGTGGAAAGGGTCAAGGGGACTTGGGTACTTTGGTGGTGTAGAAAAGTGGTAGATATTTTGCTCTCAAAATATCCAAACCACAGAGTCAACACCACTGAAGACATGAGATCCAAGCTTCAGCAACCAAACTTGTTTGCTTGTCAAGGTATGCCTGTCAAGGTGGCAGGATGGCAGGAAGGAACCAGGGAACCCTGGTGGAGGGAAGTTAACACTGGTGCTGGAACATTGTATGCTAAAACTCAGCTATAGTGACTGGAGAGATAGTACACCAAGTTGGGTTTTTTCCTTGCACATGGCCGAGCTGGGTTTGATCCCCAGCATCCCATATGGTCCCTTGAGCACCGCCAGGAGTAATTAAAAGCCAGGAACAACCCCTGTGCATTTCCAGGTGTCACCCAAGAAAAGCAAAAAAAATTTGTTTTAATTAAATTAAATTTAATTTAAAAGATGTTTAATGTAGATTAATAAATGCGTGACACCTAGAAACAACCTAAGCTTGTGGTTTAGCAAATAAATATTAAAGTACAAATATAAATGTGAATATGCATCTTTATAGATTATGTTTAACATAATTCCTGACATAGAGTGTGTATCAAACTTGTGTAACTTTTCTACCAAATAAAACGATTCAAGGGAAACAAAAGTTAATCCAAGCATTGTCCCAACGAAAGCCTTGCTCTGTATATGGTCTTTTCATAATCTCATCTGTTGCAAGGAGTCAGTTTTTATTATCATGAAATTTAGATTCTTCTGTTGTTTCTCTTATTCTGAGGGCTCCATTCTTCTCTGGGTGGGGCCTTGGATTTCTGCCCCTGGATGATGCCTCAATGTCTCCAGCTCCCAAGAGCTCAGGATGTGCATCTCATAGAGATGTGTTCTCCTTGCCTTTGGAATACTTTGGGGTTGGATGATCTCTTCTGAAATTTTATTATTTACCAAAATTACATTACCAGGACTCCCATATCTATCTGCCTGCTACAAAATAGCATGTGAATCAATATGTATTTTACACATAATCAGGAGAAAAATGAGATCAGGTCAAGATCCTATTCTCTAATTATGCTCTTGTAACTGGTAGGAATGAATGTTTTCTTCAACTCTTCTCCTTATTAGGAGGTTGTTCATTTAAAGGCTCTCTGGCTTAGGGTCTCTAGTCACCTCTATTTTCTTCATTATGAGATAGTCCTTTTGCTTGTTACAGTAGTTTTCCACATTGCTTTCCTACAGCATACTCAATAGAGTTCTTTCTCTCATGGTCATCTATCTTGTGCCGTCCTGCCAGGGTTGAGGAAGGGTACCAGCTGTAACATGGCCTGCAATTACATCATAGAATTTTCTGATCTTGGGCTTTATTTGCACCTGATCAAGAGATGATCTTATCCTACCGGCACTGGGAGGTTCACGGGGAAAGAGGGAGGTGATCTTATTAGTTTACAACAAGATGGGATATGAGGGAATGAGATGCAGTTTAAATTTCACAGTATCTTCACAGGGAATAGTTTCTCATGAGGGACAGGGTCACCTGTCCATGCTAGTCTGTCTCATAAGCACATCCCAGCAAGCTCGGGCATGTCCAGATTCGTCAAACGTCACGAGGAAGAATAGAGAACAAGCTTTTTGCATGTATTCCTTGCCTTGAGAACAGGCCAGTGTAGCAGAGCAAATGGTGATGTCCTAGAGGGCAAGGAGCTGGAGTTCTATCTGAGAGAAACTGAAGCCCTGGAAGGCAAATAAATTCTTCTCTGCTCTTGTAATCACTGTCACTGTCACTGTCATCCCATTGCTCATCCATTTGCTCGAGCAGGCACCAGTAATGTCTCCATTGTGAGACTTGTTGCTGTTTTGGCATATCGAATACGCCACGGGTAGCTTGCCAGACTCTGCCATTTGGGAGAGATACTCTCGGTAGCCTGTCGGGCTCTCTGAGAGGGGCCGAGGAATCGAACCCAGCCAGTCACACGCAAGGCGAACACCCTACACGCTTTGCTATTGCTCCAATCACTGCTCTTGTAATAAAGGTTTTTATTGTATTTTTAAAAAATGAATGAATAAAAAGAAAAGGAAAGGGAACAGGCCAGCACACACAAACCACTTAGGATTAAAATGAGATCAATTGGGGCTGGAGTGATAGCACAGCGGGTAGGGTGTTTGCCTTGCATGCGGCCGACCCTGTTTGAATCCCAGCATCCCATATGGTCCCCTGAGCATCGCCAGGAGTAATTCCTGAGTGCAGAGCCAGGAGTAACCCCTGTGCATAGCCGGGTGTGACCCAAAAAGCAAAATAAATAAATAAGTAAATAAATAAATAAAATGAGATCAATCATTGTTGAATAGGCCCTGAATATAATTTCCAAATCATTGCTCCAGTAAGAACTTGATTGACTTTTAGTCTAATTTACATTCAAATCTGATATTGAACTATCCCCACATTCGTGTGTGTGTGTGTGTGTGTGTGTGTGTGTGTGTGTGTAACACCCTCCTCATCCTAGCACTTCTTTAATTGCAAATCAAGAGTCTCTTGGATTGATGTTTTAGGGACTCTAGTCCTAAGGTCCCAAAGAGTAACTTTTTTTTAATTCTAACTTGATTACATTTTTAGTTCCTTGTTTAGCAAGACATTCTAACACAGATAACAGAAAATGCAAAAGGGAGAGATCAAGAATTAGGAGAGATAAAGATCATGAAACTAGGAAGAAAGGACAAGGGTTAACCATGTGAGAGAACCCAAGCAATCCAATAAGAGTTATTGAAAATTTAATCAAGTTGAGTTATAGTAAATAGGTTGGAGATAGAGCGAAAAAAAGAAAAAGATTTCAAAGACAGAGTGCAGGTAAAGAAGTAGGTAAGTAAGGAGAGGCCTCTGTGTGTAGCTATGTTCTTATGCTGTAACAAAAGACTTATCTCATTTCCTGTAAATTTAGCATTAAATTAAAATAAGGCAGTCTAAGGGCTGGAGTGATAGTACAGTACGTAGGACGCTTGTTTTTCATGCTGCTGACCCAGGTTCCATCCCCAGCACTCCTTATGTTTTGCTTTGCATGTAGCCTACCTGGGTTCAACCTCCAGCATCCCATATAGTCTCCCAAGCCCACCAGGAGTGATCCCTGAGGGCAGAGTCAGGAGTAAGCCCTGAGTACTGCTGGGTGTAACCCAAAACAAAAAGCAAACAAACTTGTCACTTGTCATCCCAATGATCTTCGATTTGCTCGAGTGGGCGCCAATAACGTCTCCATTTGTCCCTCTTGCATGCTAGCGTAGCCCAATGGTATCTCCAGGAACACGAAGTGCCTCAAACCGTTCATTCAGGATTAGTGGGCAGCCACGCAGTCTTTTAACATCTTGTGGAATCCAGCCAGTAATAGCTCTAGTCTAGCGGTTGTCTCTAAATCACATTATGTGTCTGGCCCATCTGATTTTTGACGCCTTGGCAAACGAGATAGCATCCCTGGTTCTTGATCGTTGACGGAGGTCAGAACTCCGGATTCCTTCTCTCACTTGAATGAAATGTGATATTCCAAACATAGCTCTTTTGATTCCTCTATGGGATACCTGAAAAGCGTTCTCGTCCTGTTTGCGTAGGGCCCAGGTCTCTGAGTTATATGTTAGTGCAGGAAGAATGGTGGAGTTGAAAAGATGTGCCTGGAGCCAGAGGTCCTTCGTCCTCTTCTTCTATGCTCTTGAAGGCGTTCCAAATTGCTCTCTTCCTCCTGCACAGTTCTGGCACCAAGTCGTTCCTCATTTTGAGTTCCTGACCCAGGCACACATAGCTGCTACATTTGGATATGTTCATTCCTTTGAGAGCAAATGGAACATCAGGGGCTAGTTTGTTTTTCATGAACATTGTCTTGGTGAGATTCAGCTGCAGTCTGACCCTTCCACACTCGCAGTCAAAGTTGGCCAGCATTTGTGTCACTTGGCTAATGTTTGGTGTTATTAGAACGATGTCATCAGCGAAGTGGAGGTGGTGTAGTTGCTGACTGTCTATCTTTACTCCCATTCCTTACCATTCCAGTTGTCGCATGACATTCTTGAGGGTGGCACTGAAGAGTTTCGGTAAAATGGTATTTCCCTGCCGAACCCCTCTCTTCGTCGATGATCACTTCATTGTAGAATGGTGAGATCCTGGTGGTGAATCCATAATACAGCTCGAAGAGGATCCTGATGTATTGAGTTTGAACGCCCTGTTAGGCTAGGCCTTTGATGACCACGTCAGTCTCAACAGAATCAAAGCCCTTCTTTAAATCAATGAACATTAGACAGAGTGGCATTTTGAACTCTCGCAAAACTTCAATGAGTTGGTCACTATGTGGTTATGGTCGATCATGCTGAATCCTTTTCGGAACCCGGCTTGCTCATATGGTTGTCCTTCATCTAGTGTTCTGCCTATTCTATTCAGGATGACTCAGTGAACAACTTATAGACAATGGACTACAGGCAGATTAAGCGATTGTGTAAAACAGAAAAATAAAAAGAAGAGCGCGGGCGGCAAGGCAGGCGAAGGAAGGAACGGAGCCAAGATGGTTGGTCTCACTTGCAGTTTATTCCGATCTTCCCTCTATACACTCTCCACTGGAACTCCTCCTTTGCCCCCTCACACAGCTACCTTAAATCTCCCGCAACCCCCAGCAGGCTGGGGCTTATGCAAAGGTGTGGTTACAATCCATAGGGGGTAAAGTTCTATCCCTTAGGGGATGCTTTCACTAGGACAGAATCTCTCTCAGCGGGACATCCATGGGTGTGTTTCTCCTTTCTTTGTCCGACTAAGGTATAAGTGTTCATATTATAAATCATTTCATATGGATATAGCAAGAGACGCATTAAGCTTATAGAATAGCTCTCCGGGGGTCACCTCGATCTCAGACTACAGCGCTCAGGCCAGATTAGTCTTTCCTAGCCCTAGCAGGGCCCTAGTCTCGTCGTTGCTTTTGGATCATGACATGACACATGCCCCTGACCAAGCTCTTAACATATAGTTAAGCATTAGGCGCTTTGGCCAGGCCCATCTCGATGCCAGGGTAGCACACAACTCACTGCTTGCCCTGGGTCTGTCCCGTGTCCCTCGTCGGGACCCTGCTTTTGGGGTTGCTAGGAAGCAAAGGCAGCTGAGGCTTAAGTCGAGAAAGCAGATGCCCAGGAATGAATAATATTTGAAGCCAATTAAATCCCATGTTACCAAAGCATATTAATAAATGTCTTTCTTTGTCCATACAAAAAGGATCTTGTTTTAAGGTAAACTATTCAAAAGACATAAGAGAGGAGAAAGACAATATTAACTTAAAGACAACATTAACTTACACTGTCCTAGCAAGGTCTGACCTTACAAATTAAGAGTTTGATTAGAGGAAGAGCAGATAAACTGGTAGAAGTGGTTACAGATAAACAAAGGAATGGGAGTGGCTCGGGAGCACTTTGATGGGCGTGACTGATATACCTAAGCTCCTATTGGCAAAGGGAGAAAGGACGAACCAAAGTCAGGCCTAACATATTTAGACCTATATTCCAACAGGCGATAGTTGCCAAAGTCGTGGATGTCTTCCTTCTTGTACAACAGAACATTCCTGCTGATTTTCCATTGGGATGGAACCTTGCATTCAGACAGGTAGCATGTGAAGAGCCGAGCCAGTATATTGACGAGTACTAGCGGCAGATTCTTCAGGTGTTTGGGTCTAACCTTGTCTGGACCGGGTGCTGTATGCATCTTTACTGATGAAATGACGTGTTGGATTTCGGAAGGGAGAATGTTGGGAATGACATATCCATCCTGTGGAACTTGGTATGTAGGCAGGTGGATGTGGCTATCGAAGAGATCTGAGTAGAAGTCATGAATAATCCTCTCTATTGCTCTTCTGGAGTCTCTTGCCCGCATGCCTGGCTGTCTTCCCCGGGGCCCCTCCGAGGGGATGGGCTCCAGCTTCCCTCCCCACCCTGAGCAGAGCTCCCGGCAGCCGAAGACCACCGGAACCTAGCTACAGCTATGTTCGAGGCCCCTCTCCACACATTCGAACAAGCCTCATGCATGAAGGTACTGGCAGAGGAACCCAGGTGTGCATAATCCCATCAACGACCAACATCCAGAGACTTAAAAGCAAGTTCCCAGAAGCGTAAGGCCACAAAGTGGCCGCATGATATCTTGTAGTCTACCTCTCCCTCTGGGAGAAACTGGCAAGCTTCTGAGAGTTTCCTGCCCACATGGGACAGCCTTGCAAGCTTCCCATGGTGTATTCATATGCTAAATCCAGTAACAAGCTGGATCTCATTCCCCTGACTCTGAAAGAGCCTCCAGTGCGACATCATTGGGAGGGCCAAGTTGAGAGAGACTTCTAAGATCTCAGGGAAAGGACGAATGGAGAGGTTACTGAGCCCACTCGAGAAATAGATGATTAAGGGGATTTCGTGATCACGTAATTGTGATCGTGATTGCCCTTCTGGAAGATGTGATAGACCCATCAGGACGTCAGAAGGCAGTCATCTTGGTCTTCTAGTTGGTGAAGGACAGGCGAGCATTGCGAATACTTTTCCCAGCTTCTGCCGCATTAGCCAACACTGCTGCTCTTCTCTCTTCGAGGTCTTCTTTTATCGCCTCTCTGTACAGCTTTGTGAGCCTGGAATTTAGCTTGTGATTGCCTGAGGCTCGTGCCAAACCACGTTGGCGAATGAGCTCGAGAGTTTCCGAAGACAGGTGTCTGTTTGTGGCGTTCCCACTCTCGGCATTCCTCGTGCAGGGATGGAGGTGCTGAACCAGTTGATCATATTCCTTGTCGATGTTATCAACGATGGCATCTTCCCATGTTGCCGCAATAGTGCCAAAGAGATCTCAGTTGGTGGTAATTCTGGGAGTTCTCTTCTTAAACTTAAACTTTGCAGTCCTTTTTCCCTCCTCTGTGTAGTAGAATTTTGCATGAAGGAGACGGTGGTCAGATTCTGTTTGGAATTTTGGGACAACAGCGACATCAGTCAGGCAAAACTGTTGATTGAATATGATGTGGAACTGCCCACCGGGAGACTCCCTTGTCCAACATTTAGATTCTGCCTTCTGGAACTGTGAGTTACCATAGATAGTCTTGGTCGACATGATGAACTCAGACAGTCTCTCACCCTGTTTGTTCCATTGTAGGCCATGGGTCCTGATGTGGAGTTCTTCAGGTGACCTCCTCGGTACTATGTTGGCATTAAAATCACTGACAATGATCTTGTAGAAGGTGTGGTCGTCTTTATAGAACTTCTCCAGCTCCATGTAGAACTTCTCAATTTCTTCATTGTAGTTGAATGTTGGTGTGTAGACAATGAAGATAGAAACTGCTGGCAGTGAGCCACATCTATTCAAGCGTAATCGTCCGGTTCAGGTAGTTAGGCACGAATGAATCAATTCTCATGGCCAAGTTCATGTTGACAGGGACACCAACACCACCGATGCCTCTACTTTCGCATGTTCTGAGGAACAGTTCTTCTCTAGTGTCAAAAATGGTGTGGTGATCGATGCCTTCTCGTCTCAGTCAGAGCAATTTGTCATACTTGATCTTCTGTGCTTGTACCATCAGGTCCTTAATGGATCCTTCCGATGCCAGCGTACATGCATTGAAAATACAGACAGTCATTTTATTCCTTCTTCATTTTGGCAGTCTAGTTTGTCCCTGAGATTTCAATCAGTCTCTCGTTGCTCATCCTTCTTAATGCTGCTGTATTGGGGGCTCTTTCAGTGTCAAGGGAATGAGGCCCATTGTTGTTACTGTTTTTGGCATATCGAATACACCACGGGTAGCTTGCCAGGCTCTGCCATGTGAGTGGGATACTCTCGGTAGCTTGCCGGGCTCTCTGAGAGGGATGGAGGCTTTTAGGGCGGCCTCTAATTTCTCTTACAGGTGTTCCCATGGTTCACACCATATTTGAACCCCATCAAATATGGTGCAGTAATTATGGAAAATGGGTATTAAGTGTTTTATGATGTGTCGTGTGGCCACAAAGTGGCCGCACAGTCTGGAAAGCAGCCTGGAGCGTGGCAGTGGCTAGGTAGTGGAGGTAGTGGAGGTCGGCTGGTGAGGTATTTATTGGCCTTCTGGGTGTGATCCCTGCAGTGCCAGAGATTGGGGAAAGCAGGCAGAATATCTTGGTTTCCAGGTCCCATTGAGCCTGGAGACCAAGGTCACAAAGTTCTGCTTTATCTGGTTCTGTGGGGCTTCACTCATGTGTGAGGTTCAGCCCAAGTGTCCGGAAAGCGGCCTGGAGTGGACATTGGCTGATGAGGTATTTATCTGCCACCAGTAAGGTGGGTCATCTGGAAATTTATTTAACATTGAAATAATAAAAATGACTAAGAAGTGTCTGATTTTCAATTTTCTGCCTGAGTTTTAGACATTATGATATTATCATTTTGATAAGAAACAGTTAAAAACTAATATTATTTTTCTATTCTTCTTCAAGATACAAACTCCTAGTCAAATCCCATGATTATAGTTTCCCCATTAGGTTTGGTTATATAAGCTAATTCCCAAGAATTAAAAAATACTTAGAAAACAGGCAACTAAAGTTATAGTGATATAGTCTATTTTTTCCCAAGGAGATCTTGATATAAACATTTCTTTTCTTCTGGTTTTGGGTCACACCCAGTAGTGTTCAGAAACAGCTCCTCGTTCTCTTCTGGTGGTGCTCAAGGAACCACTTGGTAGCAAGGATCAAATCCAGACTTCCCAGAATAAAGAGTATATGAGTGATTTCTTGGGTCTCCATAAAGATTTCTTAGTTATGATATAAATTGAATGTTTTTTTCAAAATACTCAACTCCTAAAGACAAAAAGTATTGTATTTTGGTTGAGGAAACCATAGAAATAGTATAGAGGGTAGGTCACTTGGCTTGCATGCAGCCAACCGGGGTCGGATCCCTGGCACTGTATATGTTCCCCAAGCCCTGCCAGGAATGATCTCTAAGTGCAAAGCCAGGAGTTAGTCCTAAGCACTGCTGGGTATGACCCCAAAACAAAATAAGACAAAACAAAACTTGTGCTATGTAGTTTGACTGGGATTCTGTATTGAACCTCCGTAACCTCTGGGGTCAATATTTGGGGAAGTTGAAAAATAGAATCATGTAAAGACACAACATTTTGAAATGTAAAAATGCATCAATGACAATAATTTTATAACTTTTCTCCCCTTCCCTTCCCCTGGTTGTTTTGTGGCTTGGGATGGGGGTGGGGGATCTCAAATATGCTTGGTTGTTGTAATCTGATTGTGATGTGCACGTACTTGGCATCAGTTGCTTACCAGGATTTTTTTTGTTTGCACAGCATTGTTGGAAAGTCTGCAACTTTCCTTTATAGGACCACAGATTCCCAGGCAGTAGAGCCTCAGGAACCACTCTGCAAATCTGGGCAGCACTGGGGATTGCACTTGAGATCTTATGCAGTGAATTGTGTTATTGCTGCTAAGTCACCCTCCAGGTCCATGACAGTGGTATTGTTTATTTTTTTTCCCACAGGGGTCACTCTTTGCAGAGTTCAGCTCAACATTACCAATTGGCTTAATTGGTTCCCAGGAGCCATTTGGAACCAGGGCCTAGCACACTGTAGGCATGAGTTATACCTCTGAAAACTATTTCCCCATATCTCACAACGGTTTGGAATGAATACATTTTCCTCACATAATTTGATTTCTTTTTTAACCCAGGGCCTCCTATATCCAAGACCTATGCTACCCTGCAATTTTATTTTTATTCTGCTTCATAATATCTTCTTTTTCTTTCAGTGCCTGTGTAAGCAAGTCCTTAGTTTTCCTCCGATTAGCCATGAGCTGCATCTTTTTTTTTTTTGCTTTTTGGGTCACACCTGGTGATGCACAGGGGTTACTCCTGGCTCTGCACTCAGGAATTACCCCTGGCCGTGCTCAGGGGACCATATGGGATGCTGGGATTTGAAGCCGGGTCGGCCGCGTGCAAGGCAAACGCCCTACCCACTGTGCTATCTCTCCAGCCCCAAGCTGCATCTTTATTACCTATTTGAATACATATAAAAAATTGTAATAGGTGAGCTTGTCCGTAAACCACAGAGAGCCATATTAAAGGGTAAAAGGCACTTTAAAAAATTTTAAATGTTTAGTCTTTCATTCCTTAAATTGCCAACCAACATAATTAGATGTCTGCTGTTTCTCAGAATCATTCCCCATGCATAATTGAGAACTTAAAAGAAGCTAAAGCCAACACATTTGGAGAGAATAAAATACAATTTTTATTGAGAATTTTAAAATATGGTTGAGGAGAAATACATTGCCTATTTACATTTTTAATAGCAACACACATAATTATATGTGCATAAATAACAGCTTTAAATTCTTCAAAGCTAACTGTATGTTGATAGAATGAATCTTTCCATGCTTCAGTTTAATTGTTTATGAATAAGAATAATGATTCCTACCTCACAGGGATGTTGTAATGACTAAATGATCAATGTACAGGGAAGTGTTGAGAGACCCTAAGAATTCAGTTGACCTCAAATACCTTAATGAGGCTGAGATAGTTTTGAACCATGCTTCTCAGTGTTTTACTCTCAGTAGGATATACTGAAGTTTAGTAATATTCTTTTAAAAATTTTTTTTAATATTTATTTTTATAACCTTGTTCACAATAGTTCATTACAGATAATATTCAAACACCAAACCATGCACCTTCCCACCATCATTAAGAGGAAAGTGTATGAAGATTGTTGTATTTCATCCTGGAGCCATTTAAGCCCTTATATAAGAGAATACAGGCATTTGTGTTACACCCAAACCAATGTGTGCTACTTTTGGTACATCAGTGGGCTAGAGTATAAGAGGTGGTTCTGGAGGTTTTTGGCTGCTGGGGTTCTGCTGGGGCAGGGAGGGAAACTCAACCCGCCTCCTCCTGAGCTGCCTGGGTAAAGACAGCTGGGCACAGGGTCAGGACGTTCTGTGTGGTTTAGTAACATTCTTTATGAAATTTTTTTTCAGTGTTTGTAGAGGGGGTTCCTGTGTGGAATACTAAAATAGAGAGTGAGAGACTACTCAAGCAGTAGAGGAATTTGAATAGACTTTTGAAGGAACTTCTTGACTTTGCTCACTGATACCCATTCATATGGGAGTCTTCTAGGGATATGTGAAGCTTCCTACCATGAACTTCAAGATTAGGCAGACCTGTTTGCACTGTAAATGAGCTTCTTCCCTCATCAGCTATACAGATATATCAGCATTCTGGGGGCCTCCACTGAGTCTGGATTGGAATTTTCTGAGGCTGCTTAACTCATCCAAAGCTTAGTCAGACAGTACTGCAGGCGATGTTGGTGCCTTGGAATAGGTTAAATTTGGAGGGGCATCATTGAAATATTTTTTTCTTCTTGAAAAATCACCAAAAACACTGGAGCCAGGGAGATGACTCCAAGGGCACCTCTTTCCCTTAAATTCTGAGTTCCTTGAGTGAGTTTCCCTACCCCCAGCACAACTGGGTGAGGCCCCCAAAGAAAAGCACAAAATGGGCCCAAAGAGATAGTAGAGCGAGCATGGTACTTGCCTTGCATGTGATCAACCTGGGTTTGTTCCCTGGCACTGTAGATGGTCTTCCAAGCTCTGCCAGAAGTGATCCCTGATTCCAGAGTGCAGAGCCAGAAGTAAGGCCTGAGCCAAGATTGGCAATGTAAAAAGCAATGAGCAATGCTGGGTGTGACCCTTCTCCGCAAAAATATCACTAACACTGGATTGTGTTTTAATGTTATACTTAGTATTTATCAAAGTTACAAGGAAAAAAATCACCGGGAACAGATAGATAAGTACAGAGGGTAGGGCACTTGCCTTGCACAAGGTGGATCAGGGTTCGCTCCCTAGCAAGACACACATCGGACCTCCCAAGCCCTGCCTAGAGTGATTCCTGAGCACAGAGCCAAGAGGAAACCCTGAGCACCACTGGTTATGGACGCCCCCCTCCCCCCACAAGAGAAATGGAAAGAAAGAAAATAATCCTAGAAAACGTGGTATTACACAAAATACATTTTATTGCCCCAAGAATGTCTTTGGGTCCTTTGTTAGAAATTGCTAGGAGAATTGAATGTTGGTTCACGGAGACAGCACAGGGGTTAAGCCTTGCCTCCACTGCTGTCCCTCGTTTGATCCCTGGAAGCACATGTCAGGGGTCCCTCGTGCACCTGGAGCCAGGAGTGACCCCTGACTAACTGTACACAGTTGCTGGTTGTGATCCAAAACCAAAACAAAAAGAAAAACAGAAAAGAATGATGCGTATCTTGTGGAACAGGTATGTTTCTTCCTTCATGAAAATTATGAAATCTGTTCTGGCTCTTTCTATTATAGTTTGGTCTTTGCAACAGAAAGTTCAAAAACAATTCAAATGATCAATCGCAGTAAGTGGTTGACCCTTTTTTTTAATGCTTAATTATTTCTAATTTACTATACAGAAAGAGAGCAAGTTGGTGATGGGGAGCAGAGTGATAGTACAGCAGGTAGGGGGTGTTTGCCTTGCACATGGTCAACCCTGGTTCAAGCCCTGCCAGGCGTGTCCCTCAAGTGCAGAGCCAGAAATCCCGAGCACCACTGGTGTGGTCCAAAAAAATAAATAAATAAAAGAGAGAGAAGAGGAAGTGAGATCTCCTTGAGGAAAAGCGCCATCAAAACTTTAAAACATCAGTGACTCAACTAGAAATATAAAAATAAAAAATATAAAAATAGAATTGAAAAAAATTTTTTAAAAATGAGCACTGCCCGGAGTAATTCCTGAGTGGAGAACCAGGAGTAATCCCTGAGCATTCCCAGGTGTGTGTGATCCAAAAAGCAAAAATAACAACAAAAAAATTTTAAAGAACATATTTTCTTCTCTTCTACTGTGTTATAGATCTCTTTAATGTTAAAGAAAAATTTTTTATTTCAGAGAAACATTGTGAATATATGAGAAATATTAAAATTTGGCTTAAAAGCAAAAGAAATTTAATTATATTTAGAACAGTTTCAAATTTGAATAGTGCAACACCTAAAAATATATATACATATATATACATATGCGTGTATATTTGGTCTGGGGGCTTCAACTGGCGGTGCACTGGGGGATCATATTGGAAGCTGGGGACTGGACCCTGGTTGGCCTTGTGCAAAGTAAGCGCCCTAACTCTTGTTCTATAGTTCTGGTTCCTCATCTAAATATAATTAAAATTCTAATTTAATCTTAATTAAAATGACAATGAATGGATTTACATTGCTATTTGATGAACACATCTAATCTATTCCTCATGAATTCTATAGAATAAGGTTAGCATTGGTTTTACCTGTTGAAGAATTAAAAACACAATCACAGAAGAATATAACCTGCTTTGCTTAAACTGCGATATCTTTCCAATTGCAATTTTACTTTCCCATTTTGTGGGGGGTTTATTTGGTTGTGAGGGGGTTGTTTTTTTTTTGTTTATTTTTGTTTTTAGGTCACTTCCAGTGATGCTCAGGGTTACTCTTGGCTCTGCACTCAGGAGTTACTCCTGAAGTGGCTGGGGGTACCATATGGGTTGCTGAGGATCAAACCTGGTTGGGCTGCTTGCACAGCAAAAGGCCTACCTGTCGTGCTATTGCTCTGGCCCCATGATATATATATATATATATATATATATATATATATAAATACATATATATGTGTGTGTGTAGCACTGTCGTCCTGTTGTTCATCGTGCTCGAGTGGGCACCAGTAACATCTCCATTGTGAGACTTGTTACTGTTCTTGGCATATTGAATACACCATGGGTATCTTGGCAGGCTCTGCCGTGCAGACAGGATACTCTCGGTAGCTTGCCGGGCTCTCTGAGAGGGACGAAGGAATCAAACCCGGGTCGGCCTTGTGCAAGGCAAACACTCTACGCGCTGTGCTCTTTCACCAGTTAGCAGCCTCTCTTTACTTGTTCTTCCCAATGATGCCTCATTATTGCTTCAGTCCATATATACATATGTGCATATATATAATTTTTTAATAAAAAAGAATGCAAAGAACTGTTTACAATAGCCAGAATCTGGAAAAAACCCAAGTGCCTGAGAACAGATGACTGGTTAAAGAAACTTTGGTACATCTATACAATGGAATACTATGCAGTTGTTAGAAAAGATGAAGTCATGAACTTTGCATATAAGTGGATCAACATGGAAAGTATCATGCTAAGTGAAATGAGCCAGAAAGAGAGGGATAGGCATAGAAAGATTGCACTCATCTGTGGAATATAAAATAACAGAATAGGAGACTTACACCCAAGAATAGTAGTATATAATACCAGGAGGTTGGCTCCATAGCTTGGAAGCTGGCCTCACACGCTGTGGGAAAGTCATCCCAGGTAGAGAAGGGAACACCAAGTAAAATGTGATTGAAGATCCCGCGCGGGAAGGGAGATGCATGCTGAAAGTAGACTAGAGACTGGACATGATGGCCACTCAGTACCCCTATCACAAACCACAACACCCAAAAGGACAGAGAGAGAGAGAACAAATTAGAATGCCCTGCCACAGAGGCGGGGTGGGGTGGGGGGGATGGGATTGCGGGGTGGGAGGGATACTGGGTTCATTGGTGGTGGAGAATGGACACTGGTGAAGGGATGGGCTCTCGAACATTGCATGAGGAAAAAACAAGCACGAAAATGTGCGAATCTGTAACTGTACCCTCACTGTGACTCACTAATTAAAAAATAAGTAAATTTTTTAAAAAAGAATGCAAAGAAAGTTTAAATTTAAATTTGGTAACTTATACAGCCTAAAATATTTTTAAGGGTCATATCATTAAAAGTAAACTTTATGTTTAAAGCAGTTTTAGACTCCTAGAAAAAAATGAACAAGAAAGTATAAAGAGGACCTATCCCATCCACATACATATGTAGTTGAAAAAATTTAAATAGTTGGAAAATTTTATGCCAGAATGTTTTCATCCATAAATGTTCCCACTGTAAACACATACATTCTGTAATCACTAAATAAATTAGATAAATTCAACTGCACCTTTTTATGAACACTATAAAAATATTTCTAAAGGTCCTCTTTAAATCACATCTTGTATTACTGCTTTTCACTAAGCCTAGTATTGTTTATATGAGACACTGTGATCCATTTTACTGTGCAATATCTATGAAGAGAATAACAAAGAAAGGAGGTTATTGGAGGTCACAACTCTCAATGTCCTATTGTGATAATGAAATCATCTTTCCTAACTAGCAGCAGAATGACCCTAGCCAGGATTCTGAGGATGGTAAACAGACATGGGCTCCTAGTCCGCCCCTCCTCACCCACCCCCAAGAATCTGAATGCTTGAAGTCTATGATCTTTGCATGTAGTGTGTGGAATTAAAATGTGATAAAAACAGACTGGACAAATAGTACAGTGGGTAGGCGGCTTGCTCACAGCTGACCAGGTCCCATCTCTGGTATCACATGTGGTCCCTGAGCTCTGTCAGGAGTGGGCCCTGAGCACAGAGCCAGGAGTAAATCCAGAGCACCGCCGGCTGTGATCCAATAAACAAAAACAAGAAAGAAGCATGATGAAAACAGACATGGTCAGCAATTGGGACTGTGTGTGAGAAATTATTCAGATTCACGTGGGAAATCTATTTTTACTGATATCTGCATGTTTTTTTTCCCCCTTGAATTACACCAGTCTCAGGGGACAAAGTGGGTAACGCTTGGATTGTCAGCTTTCTTAGAACCCAAGATGAGAAAAAAGATGGAGCTTCACTATTAGCTCTATAGACTTTCACTTAATAGTTCTTTTGGTTTCACTACTGAGCCTCAGGCATTATAGGGTTGAAAGGATCATTGCAAATAAAAAGTTCTAAAATTCGGTGTTTGAGACCAAATCTTGCTATCTTTTCCAAACATTCTTTTCTCACCATTTGTTTATCCTGATAAGTATTGTATTAATGCTATTCTTCCACTTGCTCAGACCATGAGCACCATCCTACATTTCTCTCCCTCCAGCCCCTTCCCCACAGCATACACACTTAGATTTTTTAATCATTAAATCCTCTTGATTTCACCTCAAAGTGTTTCCACTACTCATGAACTAGTGCAAACCACGATTGCTGGTCAATTGCAGATTGTTCTACTAACTCTGGGACTTAATCTATTGGCAACAATCAATTGCATGAGTCAACAAGCCTGCCATGGTTCAGTGAAGAAAAACTTGTGGCTGTGAATCCAACCACTGGTTCTTTGACTTGTGGTGTCAGTGAGCCTCCTTCTTGTGTAATTAACCTGGGATCTCACTACCCTAGACCTGCCCTTTGCCAAATTCAGTGTTCAAGGGCACCTACAAAGGAAAGGAAGAAAAGCAAAAGAATCAATGATCTTCCCTGCTATTCTTTCCAAGCCAAACAATTCCTCAGAAAGTAACTAAGATCCAGAGCAACAGTATAGCAGGTAAGGTGCTTTGCCTTGCAGATGGCCTACCCCAGCACCCCACATGGTCCCCTGAGTCCTGACAGGACCTGTCAGGACTCCTGCCCACAGAGACAGAAGAAGCTCTGAGCACCACCAGGTGTGGACTCAAAACAAAGAAAGAATGAAAGAACGAAGGAAGGGAGGGAGGAAAGGAGAAAGAGAAAGAAAGGAATGGAAAGAAAGAGAGAAAGAAAGAAAAGGAAGGAAGGAAGGAAGGAAGGAAGGAAGGAAGGAAGGAAGGAAGGAAGGAAGGAAGGAAGGAAGGAAAGAAGGAAGGGAGGGAAGGAGGGAGGGAGGGAAGGAGGAAGGAAGGAAGACAAGAAAGAAAAGGAAGGAAGGAAGGAAGGAAGGAAGGAAGGAAGGAGGAAGGAAGGAAGACAAAGAAAGAAAAGGAAGGAAGGAAGGAAGACAAAGAAAGAAAAGGAAGGAAGGAAGGAAGGAAGGAAGGAAGGAAGGAAGGAGGAAGGAAGGAAGACAAAGAAAGAAAAGGAAGGAAGGAAGGAAGGAAGACAAAGAAAGAAAAGGAAGGAAGGAAGGAAGGAAGGAAGGAAGGAAGGAAGGAAGGAAGGAAGGAAGGAAGGAAGGAAGGAAGGAAGGAAGGGAGGGAGGGAAGGAAGGGAGGGAGGAAGACAAGAAAGAAAAGGAAGGAAGGAAGGAAGGAAGGAGGAAGGAAGGAAGGAAGGAAGACAAAGAAAGAAAAGGAAGGAAGGAAGACAAAGAAAGAAAAGGAAGGAAGGAAGGGAGGGAGGGAGGGAGGGAGGGAGGGAGGGAGGGAAAGAAGGTATCAAGGTATCAGTCATCTGTCCATTTGTTTCAGATTCACTCCTTGCCTCTTCTTTCTCTTCGGCACTGTAGGCACTGCAGAGGCATCAGGCCTTCCCAAGACCTTTGACAATTGTTTTTTTTTATTAGGACAAACCACTGAAGAGGCACTACAAATATAACCTGGTCTGATTTTATGCCAAGTCAGACTTCCCACCTCGATACACTACTAATATGTTTGCTTCCATATCTCTTCCCCAGTTTTAAAACATTCAGAACTTTGGTGGTCATGGTGTGGAAAGTAACTTTATATATTGATACAATAAACATTATCACTATTATAACTTATCTAAAATATAAGAGGAATATTTTAAAATCTTCCACCTTCTATAGAAAGTGAAATATCTTAAATCATAGACTTTAATTATCAAGATCAAAAGAAAAACAGCTTTAGTTTTGTCAAATGCCTATAAAAATGATAGATATTGAGTTGGACACTTCAAAAATATTTCCTTGAATTTTCACAACAATGTGCAAAGTACTACTTTCTAATTGGCAGAGGACACTGGTCAACCCAGGTTCAATCTCCAGCACTCCATATGGCCCCTTAGTATTACCAGAAGTGATCCCTGAGCACTGAGTTAGGAGTAAGCCCTGAGCACCGCCCATATAACAAACAAGAACAAAAAGTTCTACATCACTTATCATCAGGGAAATGCAAATCAAAACAATAACAAAATATTATCTCACACCAGTGAAATTGCCACACATCATGACAAATGAAAACAAAGAGTGTCAGCATGGATGATATCTATGTCTACTTTTGTGGTAACCAAAGTCTTCCTCAGAATAAAAGCACCAGATAGTAGTTGGGAACCATTTGGGATATCAGGGATCAAATCTCAGTAAGTCGCATGCGAGGTAAGCATCCTACCCTGTCTTATCTCTCTAACCCTCAGATGTTTTCAATATCTATAATTTAAGACAAATTTTACATTATTTGGAAATAAATCTTGCAGAAATGTACCAAGAAATTACAATTGGAGATACTCTTCCTTCGCTTTTACACTACCTATTTTATTTTTATTTTTAATTTCTTAATTGAATCGCCGGAGAGCCCGACAAGCTATCGAGAGCATCTTGCCCACGAGGCATAGCCTGGCAAACTACCCATGGTATATTCGATATGCCAAAAACAGTAACAACAATTCTCACAATGGAGACGTTAGTGGTGCCCGCTCGAGCAAATTGATGAACAACAGGATGACAGTGCTACAGTGCTAATTGAATCACCATGAGTTATAAAATTATTTATAATTGAGTATCAGGTGTACAATGTTCCAACACCAGTCCCTTCACCAGTGTCCACATCCCTCCATCAATGTCCACAGTTTCTTTCCAGCCTGCCTCTACAGCAGCTACTTTTTTCTTTCTTTTTTTTCCTTTTAGGGCTGTGGTTTGTAATACTATTCCTGAGGTGGCATTATGCATATCCCTTCCTCCTTTCAGCACCCAGTACTCATCCAAAGTGACCACTTCCTTCTATTATTGGTATAGAGATCCCTTCCCTGACCTGTCTTCCCCACACCCAACAGAGGCAAGCTTCCTCCTAAGGACCAGTTCTCCAGCTTTTCCTATTGTCTCTGGGCACTTACACTACCTATTTTAAGCCTTTTAGCTGGATAAGTGGTTCCCCCAGTGACACGGAAAATTGAAAGTTTAACATTATTCTTAACTGCATATCTGTGGTCATGGTGAGGTATTAAGCAATTCAGAAGTAGAGATTACTCTTAAGAACTAGGCAAGCAGGGGAATCAGGGAAATGAGCCAGAATTCCTGGGCTATGAAGTAAAGTGGTTTTATGATGAGGTTTCAGCATAATAAGATCTGTCTGCTTGACTTATCCAAGAACAGAGATGAACTGCAGAGACAGAATAGTAAAAACAGGAATGCAAAGCTATAAATGTGAATTGTAGCTTCTTTAACTGATCTACAGAGAGGGACCTTGAGATTGAGCTAGGCACCAAACCTTAGGATTTGAAGTAAAACATCAAATACACGACCATCAGAAAGACAGCACACTGTAGACTCCTACCCAAAGTATAAAACATATGTCTTAGAAGATAATTTTATAATGGATTAAAAATAAAACATACTAGAGCTGGAGCAATAGCATATTGGGTAGGGCATTTGCCTTGCACGCGGCCGACCTGGGTTCAATTCCCAGCATCCCATATGGTCCCCCGAGCACCGCCAGGGGGAATTCCTGAGTGCATGAGCCAGGAGCAACCCTTGTGCATCTCTGGGTGTGACCCAAAATGCAAAAAAATAAAAATTAAATAAAAAATAAAACATACTACAAACCTTTGCATATTTTGTTTGTTTTTTGTTTGGGGGCCACATCTGACTGTGCTCAAAGCTTATTTCTGGCTCTGCACTGAGGGATCACTCTTGGTGAGGCTCAGGGGACAATGTAGAGTGTTGAGAATTGAATCCCGGTCAGCTGCATGCATGCCCTACCCACTACACTATCTCTCCAACCCCAACCTTTGCATATTTCTTAAGTCACAATTCACCAGATATGTGATCAACCCAGGAGTCAAGGATTATGTTAATTTAAAAAGTGCTATGAGGGGTGGGAATGGGGCCACATCTGGTAGCTGTGCTCAGAGCTTACTCCTGGCTCTGTACTCAGGGATCATTCCTGGCTGTGCTCTGGGGGCCATATATGATCAAACTCAGATCAGTTAAGGTACCTCTTGCCTTAACCCCTGTGCAGTAACTCTGCCCCTCCATTTTATGCTATTGTGATGATTTTTCCATTTTTAATTAAAAATTTGTTTTAGATTTTTAAGCTTAACTAACCTGTTATGTTACTGTCAAAGCTTATCTATTGGTGTACCAAGTTACTGCACCCACCACTACCAAAATGTCCCCCTTCCCACTGCCCCAAGGTCACTTCTGGTCCATTTTCATTCCTCACACATCCCCGTTTATGAGTTTTGTAACCTAAGGCCAAGGTTTTGCCATTATTTAAGACTATATCCCTGTTCTGTTCTCAATATTCCATATCTAGTGTTCATCTTTCTCCTTCTGATTTATTATATTTAAAGTTAAATTGCATTTGAGCAAGATTACATACAAAGATCTGATTAAAAACCTTTACTCATAGAACTCTATTAATTGCTCTAAAGAGATTTCTAAGGCCCATATACAGATAGAATACAAAGAGGATTGTTTATTTTCATAAAATATACTAACAAAAGAATGTCTTTTAAAGACTTTAAATCTTCAGGACCCTATTAACAAAAAGATATTTTTGTTAACTTTAGGGTGGGAAATGATGGTATAGTTGATCTCATCTCAAGAACTTTCTCAAGTAGGGGGCCAGAGTGATAGCACAGAGGGTAGGGCATTTGCCTTGCACCCAGCCAACCCGGATTTGATCCCTGGCATCTCATATGGTCTTCCAAGCACCACTGGGAGTAGTTCCTGAGTGCAGAGCCAGGAGTAAACCCTGATGATTGCCAGGTGTGACCCCAAAAAACAAAATAAAAATAACTTTCTCAAGTAGAAAAATCAGTAAAACAATAAATACAGGAGCAGAGAGATAGTACAGGGATTACGGCAATTGTGTTTCACACTTCTGACCCTGGCTTGATCCCCAGCACTGTTTAGGCTTCCCCCCAGCACAACCAGGAGCATGCCTGAGCACAGGGCCAGGAGTAAGCCCTGAGAACCCCTGGGTGAGACCCCAAACTCTCACTTTTCTAATGTAAAAATGAAAACAAGATGATATAATTAAAAGTGTTTGAGACTAAGTAAACAGAGTTTGCACATACAGTGTAGTAAAATGTTAATCAAATTAGGAAGTGTTAATCAAATTAGGACATTCACTGCTGTTTTTGTTCAGAGGAGGCATGTCTGCGGTGCTGAGTGATAATCAAGAGGCTCAGGAGTCCCCCTGCTGAGTCACAGTCAGTGTGGCTGGCGGTTCAGTGTTCAATGCAAGGGCCCAGAGATGTGGTGTGTACAGACCCTTCTGGGTTGAGGATTACCTGAGTCTCTCCAGCTTGTTCAGGGGCCTCCAGGGTTGCATCCATCAATGCTCAGGGGGCCATGTGGTGCTGGGAATCAAACCGGGGCTGGCCACATGCACGGTATGTGCCTTAAGCTCTGTACTCTCTCTCCCACCCCATAATTACTGCTTTTTTAAAAAGTTTTTATTGTATTGAATCACCGTGAAAAAAAATACAAAGCTTTCAGGTTTAAGTCTCAGTCATATAATGATTGAACCCCCATCCCTTCACCGGTGCACATGTTCCACCACCCCAAATACCCCCTCCCACCCAGCCCCCACCTAAGTAGCTAATGATCTTCACTTTTATTCTCTCTATACTTTGAATACATTCAATATTTCGATAGAAAACTCACTATTATTATTTGGAATTTCCCCCCAACAATCAGGCCTGCTGAAGAGGTATCATTTAATATTTCTTTTCACTGCTGAGAATGAAGACTCTATGAGCTCGCGCGGCCGCTGTCACAGCTGCGCGGGTTTTGGATTTCTGATATTTTAGCTCAGTTCACAGTCTAGATGCATTTCTGTAAGAAGCCCCTCTGGGTGCCAAAATGGTTTAGAAGACCTCGTGGATCATAGTCTTTAGGAGCAGAGGGTCCCTTTCGAGCTCGGCAGCTCCAGATCTTATCTGGGCTGAGGGCGTGCCAGTAACGCCCCTTTCCCATGATCACCTGTGAGCCACAACACTGCAAAATTCATACTTCTGGGTTGGGGGTCTTAGAAGGTGGCTCTCGCCATGTGGATGCTACCGCCGCTATCATTTTCCGTGCAGAAAAACAGGGTGGAGAGGAAAAATCCATCCCTGGGCGACACGGAGTTATACCACAGATCACAGTCTGTAG
This sequence comes from Sorex araneus, assembly GCF_027595985.1. Lineage (NCBI taxonomy): Eukaryota > Metazoa > Chordata > Mammalia > Eulipotyphla > Soricidae > Sorex > Sorex araneus. Next base: position 157,278,103 of record NC_073302.1, on the reverse strand, counting down.
GAAGACTCACGTTTCTGTAGGAAGACGCTCTGGGTGCCAAAATGGGTTAGAAGACCTCTGGGATCATAGTCTTTAGGAGCAGAGGGTCCCTTTTGCACTCAGCAGCTCCGGATCTTATCTGGGCCCATAATTACTGCTTTGATGAAAGAAAGATGTGAAGTTTTCCTTTGGTGAGCAATGGATAAAAGATTTTCAGGCAAATACTCTGGTGGCCAAACTGCTCATAGTCAACTGAAGAGCTCATTGCAAGTTTTGGAAAAATAGCTTAAAATGTGGAGAAATATGGGTTGGGGTGATAGTACAGTGGGTAGGACACTTGCCTTGCATATGGCTGACCAGGGTTCAATAACCAGCAATATGTATGGTCCCCTAACGTGTCAGGAGGGATCCCTGAATGCAGAGTCAGAAGTGATCCCTAAGCACCACTGGGTATGGTCCAAAAAACAACTAAAAAATTTTAAATGTGTTTATATGTTCCCTGCTTCTCCCCTCTTGAGATGTGTACTGGAGCTTTCTCTGTCTTTGAAGAAGCCTGTGTTTTCTCAAGCACATTATTCTTTCCCTTTTTCTCTCCCTCCTTCCCTTTCCCAAAAACCTCCAAATAAAATGTTTTTACTTCAAAAAAGTTGAAATATTATATATATAATATAAACAGCCTTTAATAATGGTTATGCAGAACTTAGTCTTATACTAAGTTCCTCCTTTATTGGAAGCTTTTTTTCTTCATTTCTTCAGTAAACTTTTCTATTTGCAAATAATAATAATAATAATAATAATAATAAAAGTTATGTAGAGGGAGTAAAATAATCTTTGTCTCTTGATATAATATGCTCCATAATATCTGAAATGTATAATAAGCATGTATTTTTATTCACATAAAAGTCAGGAAAAAATCGTTTAGCAATCCTAAAAAATTTTAACAAGTAACTGAGGGTTGATACTCTTGCTCTACATTAAGTTAATACAAACTTACAGAACTAACTACACAACTTAATGTTTAATTGGGTGGTGAATGGGTATTACATATATTGTTAGTGGGCTTCTAAATGGTAAAATAAAAAAATCTTCTGGATAAGAATTTGCTGCTGTTGCTGCAGGAGTATTTACATCTTTATACTCTTTGAACAAATAGTTCTACCATTAGAAATTTAAGAAAATAACACAGGCTGGAGTGATAGCACAGTGGGTAGGGCGTATACCTTGTACGCAGCCGACCCAGGTTCGATTTCCAGCATCCCATATGGTCCCCTGAGCATCACCAGGAGTAATTCCTGAGTGCAAAGCCAGAAGTAACCCCTGTGCATCGCCAGGTGTGATCCAAAAAGAAAATAAAATAACACAACCACAAAAATATATTGACAAAGATATTTTCACCCAAGTATTGTAAGCTGAACACTAAAACCACATAATAGACTTTAAGCATTTAAATGGCCGATTTTAACAAAATAATTTTTATACTTTTATCGAAAGGGATTTCATCACTTATTTTCCCTAAAGATATATGAGGGGCTAGAGAGCTAGTATAGTGTGCAGGGCACTTGTCTTGCACACAGCTAACACCACTTATGGTTCCCTGAGCACCACCAGGAGTGATCCCTGAGATCACTGAGTAAGGACTGAGCACTATCTGGTCCAAATTTTAAAAAATGTTTATCATGATAAAATCAATTAAGAAGTGATGGAAGCCTGGAATGGCTCTATGGCAAAAGCACTTGTGTGCAAGTATGAGACCATGACTTGGACTCCCTATGCTGCCCCTTGTCTGTATAGCTAGGCTGTTTGGGACTGACCCCTGGCACCACAGTGAGTGAGTGAATTCTGGTGCATTGCAGCACAGCAACTGAAAAGTAGGACCCCAGGTCATTGCAGTAACAACAACAACTAAGGGAAGGGAAAGGAAACAAACAAGTAACAAAAAATGAATGAATAGTGAGAGGAATCTCCAAATGGTTCAAAGTTATACAATACTGGTGTTTTCTCCAGTCAAGTTACTTGCAAATGAGAAATAGCTTATTTACAAACAATGTATATTCAAGGTAAGATATTGTCACTAATGATCTATACCTCCAAAAACCATCAGCAAGATTTGATTTGTAACAAAATTTCTAACAAAAACCTGCTAATGATGAATGATCACGAGTTTTGAGAGAAAATAGATTGGCCAAATACTTTAGAACACAATTCCACAAGTGCCCCAAATGTTCTGTTAGAAATGATGAGATCTTTTTTGGAATTTTTTCTTTTTAGCAGTTATTTCTCAAACCACACTAAGGAATTTGTGTATCCTTTTCTTAATATTTTATTCATACTACATCTGTGACCACATCTTTTCAATTCAGTCAACACATGGAATGATAGAAACCTTAATTGGCCAGATCTCCTCCAAGAAAACTAAGTCCAATTCTCAATCTCTGCATGTTCATAAGAAATATAACAACAATAATTTCAAAGAATCATTGTATGTTCACTGAGTCTTCACTCTTCCAAGGCAAAGAAATATATCAATTGTTTACCTGACTCTGACGCTAACATAGTGCCTTTCATAGAGTAAGTTTTCAGGGAAGTAGAAAGTAATCATAATCTATCGAACAATTGCATTTGTTTGTAAGAGACAGTTGGATTTTTGGTGACCTATTTACTTATATAAACTTTTTATCTAAACAAATAGCAATTAATGATTGAAGCTAAGACTTTCAACTGGTATGAACGAAAAGCTAACCTGTGATTAGAAGTTTTGTAGACAGGAATTGGAGAGATAGTACAATGAGTTAGGCACTTGTCTTGCATGAGCTCTATCAGGTTTCTATCCCTGGAACATTGTGTGAACCCTAACCCCTAACAGGAGTGATTCCCAAGTGCAGAGCCAGGAGTAAGCCCTGAACACTGCAGGTATATGACCACAGAACCAAATCTAACAAACAAAACTAGATAGAAACACAGAGCATCACCTTAGGGTTCCAGTGGTGTTCTGCCTGCAGTGTCTGCTCAGTCTTACTTCATCACATTCCTCCCTGATTCCCACCCCATAGCCAGTGCCTGCCCTGACCAGAAGGATTCCCAAGCAGTGCCAGGGCCCAAGGGCCACTTCCGAAAATGCTGGCCAACCAGGCTTGACAACTCAGTGTTAGGTGCTCCAGGGTATTTCCTTTCTGTTTGTCTTGGCAGTAGGGCTGTAGGCTAATGAGGTCGACACATACCTTCTGCAGCAGGAACAGAGAGAGCCCCTCAAATCACATCCTTTTTCTTTTTTTCGAAGTAAAATAGATTTTATTTGGAGGGTTTTTGAGATGAGGAGCGGAGAGAGAGAGGGAGAGGGAGAGAGAGAGAGAGAGAGAGAGAGAGAGAGAGAGAGAGAGAGAGAGAGAGAGTCATGCACTCAAGAGAGAAAGAACTCGAGCTTCTCCAAGGGCAGAGAGAATCCTTAGACGCATCCCAGCATTAGACACGGAAGCATGAAAGTCCATAACTCAAAAGGGGAGATGTGGGCACCACATGTGCTTGGGCACCACATGTTCTCAGTCACATGGGTGAAAGCAGCACATGGGCTCAAGCAGCATATGCACCTCAAATCACATCCGTTTTCTGCAGTAACCTTTTCCTTTAACCGCTTTTTCCCTCTTTTTTTTTTTTTTTAATAAACATTGCCCAGCAATACTCAGGAAATATGTGGTTCCAGGGATCAAATCTGCCTCTTGCGTGCACTCAGCAGATGAGCAGATAAGAGGCATGATATTCATCATGGAGAGCAACTATCCCTCGTTGGAAGGGGAATGGTCAGGAACAGTGAAGAACTCTGGCTGCTTCCCCCAAGCTGGAAGAATCTCCTGGCTCTAAAGAAGCATGTGATTCATTCTGCAGGTAGTGATAATCTATTTCTCATCCAGAGAAAAAATTAATGGTTTAAAAATATAAAAGCAGAACCTGATGGTACAAGGCTAAGGCACTTGCCTTGCATCCCACCAGTACGAGCCAGAGCTCCACAAAAAAAAAAAAAAAAAATTGACTTTAGCAACAGTTTTTCTTTTCTTTTCTTTTTTTTTTTTTTTTTTTTTGCTTTTTGGACCACACTTGGCAATGTACAGGGGTTACTCCTAGCTCATGCACTCAGGAATTCCTCCTATCAGTGCTCAGGGGATCATATGGGATGCTGGGAATTGAACCTGGGTCTGCCGTGTGCAAGGCAAACACCTTACCTGCTGTGCTATTGCTCCAGCCCCAGCAACAGTTTACTTCTTAGGAATATTTGCTTTGTATGTGGTAGTGAGCTTTGCTTTACTTATTTTATTCATATATTTTTGGGGGGCAGCAGAGGAACTGGGCCATACCTTATGGTGCTCAGGAGTGACCCCTAGGTCACTTGTTGGGGATCATACGTGGTGCCAGGGATTTGGAACAGGGTTGCTGGGATGCAAGGACAGTCCCTTGCCCCTGTATTATCTATCTGGGCCTCACTTTATTGATTTTATTATTGTTCTTTAGCACAATATTTTGTTGACTGGAAAATAAAGTGGTGATGGCAGATTCCATGTCACATAAAGACAAACTGAAAGGTGTTTAACTGGAAATATTTTCTTTTACCAAAGATTTTAACAGGAAAAAACTGGCTTTTAGATTACTTTAAAAAACGGTATATGGGGCCGGAGCGATAGCACAGTGGGTAGGGCGTTTGCCTTGCACGCGGCCGACCCGGGTTCGATCCTCAGCATCCCATATGGTCCCCCAAGTACCACCAGGAGTAATTTCTGAGTGCAAAGCCAGGAGTAACCCCTGAGCATCGCTGGGTGTGACCCCCCAAAAAAAAACAAACCCAAAAAAACCCGGTATATCTTTCCAACGCAAGGAATAATGTTGGGGATGGAGAGACAGTACAACAGCTAGTACAGAGGGTAAGGCACTTGTCTTGCATGCAGCTGACCTGGATTCAATCCCAGGCACCACAAATGGTCCCCATTAGCACCTCCATGATCCCTGGGTACAGAACAAGAAATAAGCCCTGCACACTTCAGGGAGAGAAGAGAGAAAGAAAGAAAAAGAAAGAAAGAAAGAAAGAAAGAAAGAAAGAAAGAAAGAAAGAAAGAAAGAAAGAAAGAAAGAAAGAAAGAAAGAAAGAAAGAAAGAAAGAAAGAAAGAAAGAAGAGAGAAAGAAAGAGAGAGAGAAAGAAAGAAAGAAAGGAAGAAAGAAAGAAAGAAAGAAAGAAAGAAAGAAAGAAAGAAAGAAAGAAAGGAAGGAAGAAAGAAAGAAAGAAAGGAAGAGAAAGGAAGGAAAGAAAGAGAAAGGAAGGAAAAAAAGAAGGAAGAAAGAAAGGAAGAAAGAAAGAAAAAGAAAGAGAGAGAAAGAAAGAGAGAAAGAAAGAAAGAAAGAAAGAAAGAAAGAAAGAAGGAAAGAAAGAAAGAGAGAGAAAGAGAGAAAAGAAAGAAAGAAAGAAAAAGGAAGGAAGGAAAGAAAGAGAAAGGAAGGAAAGAAGGAAGAAAGAAAGAAAAAGAAAGAGAAAGGAAGGAAGGAAGAGAAAAAGAAAGAGAAAAAGGAAAGAGGGAAGAAACAGTAAGAAAGAAAGAAAGAAGGAAGTAAAGAAAGAGAAAGGAAGGAAGGAAGGAAAGAAGAAAGAAAGAAAGAAAGAAAGAAAGAAAGAAAGAAAGAAAGAAAGAAAGAAAGAAAGAAAGAAAGAAAGAAAAGAAGAAGGAAGGAAGGAAGGAAGGAAGGAAGGAAGGAAGGAAGGAAGGAAGGAAGGAAGGAAGGAAGGAAGGAAGGAAGAAAGAAAAAGGAAGGAAGGAAGGAAGGAAGGAAGGAAAGAAAGGAAGAGAAAGGAAGAAAGAATCTAGAAAGAAGGAAAGAAAAAAGAAAGAAAGAGAAAGGAAGAGAAAGGAAGGAAGAAAAAAGAGAAAAAAGGAAAGAGGGAAGAAACAGTAAGAAAGAAGGAAAGAAAGAGAAAGAAAGAAAGAAAGAAAGAAAGAAAGAAAGAAAGAAAGAAAGAAAGAAAGAAAGAAAGAAAGAAAGAAAGAAAGAAAGAAAGAAAGAAAGAAAGAAAAAGAGAAGAAGGAGGGAGAGAAAGAGAATGAGATAGGGGGATCAGAGACAGATTACTACTTACAGAAGAATAATGGGGCTGGACCCTGTGCTGCAGCAATTTCCCCCCCCTTCCCCGGGTCTGTGATGCGAGCCAGATGACTGCTGCTCCCACTGGCAGTGAGGAATGAGGAGGAAATGCAATGAGGCACCTATGCAGGCAGAAGTCAGATGCTCCTCCTCTCCGTGCTGGGGGATGGGGAGGTACAGGCTCTGCCCTTACAGGCTAGGCGTGAAGGACCCTGGCTCCCCTCTAGGTCCTTTGGACTCAGTCTCTCGAGGGGCCCCACAAGCCCAATGTCTGCAGCTTTATGCCAACCCTAGGTCATCCCTTGAACCCTCACTATCTGTAGCTGGAAATGACCATCCAGTGCTTGCTTTAAGTCCAGCCATCTCAAACTCCCACAAATTGTGTTCAGAGAGTCTTACCTGTAAAGAAACACAAAATTATCTTCACAGAATGCCACAGTGCTCCGAAATGAACTCTTCCTTCTGCTGGGGCCATTTCACAGTGGGCTAGAAAGTTTGGGATACAGCACCCAACTGGGATGTGTGTGTGTGTGTGTGTGTGTGTGTGTGTGTGTGCACGAGCGCGCGTGCCACAACCAACTGATGTATGAGCACTGCAGCAGGGAACCGTGTGTGGCCACTGTGAACACTACAACTAGAATATGCACACACAGCACAGCTGCAGCCCTCAATGAGCACAGCTAAGGCATGTGGGGCCTGGGCAGGGGTGGAGCTCAGAGGTAGGTCACTTGCCTTGCGTGCATGAGGCCCAGCTCTGTAAACACAGTGTCCCCTTGGCAAGCTCTGCGACTAGTGTGTGAGCACTGTGACCACACGTGCCCTGGGAAGCTCCACAACCAGGCGTGTCTGGTCCCTGGTGTTTGCAGCAGCAAACAACCAAAGGGATTAAGGGGGGTGGGTGGGAAATAGATACAAGTTTTATTCTTCTTCTTTGGGGGGAGGTGGTTTGGGTCATGGCCAGCTGTGCTCAGGGCTTACTCTTGGCTCTATACTCAGGAGTGACCCCTGGAAGTACTTGGGAACCATGTGCAGTGCTAGGGATTAAACTGGTCTGCCACATGTGAGGCGAGTACTTTATCCTGTGTAATTGTTCTCTGGCCAGAAGGATTGTCTCATTTCCCAGCTGCTTTCACACAGATGTCACCTTGAGTCTGAGTGTTCACCAGTGGAAATTTCATTCCTGGCCACAGTGCTGGGTGTTTCTAATTTGGAACTGTGATTACTATGAGCTTGTATAAACCAGATGTCGCATATTAACAGATGTTGCTGGGCTTGTTTAAACAAATTTTAAATCCTGGGGCTGGAGCTGGAGCTTGGAGCACAGAGTTGGCGGGAAGAGCCCCTGCACAGTGTCCCAAGCATGATGGGTGTAGCCCGTGTGGCCTCCAGGTCTACTGGGAAGGCACCCCCCAAACAAGAACAAAATTAAAAATCCTAGGCCAGAGAGATAAGACAGCAGGTAGGGCGCTTGCTTTGTACACGGTAAACTCACATTCTACCCCCAGCACCCCATAGGGTCCCACAAACCCTCCAGGAGGGTTTGAGCACAGAATCAGAAGCAGGGCCTAAGCACTACCTGGTGTGACCCTAGTCTCCTCTGCCTTTAGAAGAGGTACCTTTTAACCACCTGATGGGGTGGGAGAGGAGGGGAGAAGTCAAAGTGGAGACTTCATGGGTTTCCACTTTGTCTCTCCTGTGTCAAACCAAGAGATGGTGGGAGATAGTATAAAGGAGTTGACTGACATGCAGCTGTGGCTGAGACACTGGTTCAGGTCCCACCACTGTATATGGGCCTTCCAGCATCGCCACGTGTAACCCCTCAACACAGGAGTGCACAGGAAGACCCAAAAATAAAATTTTGTGTGTGACCCAAAAATAAAAGGGAAGGAAAGAGCGGAGGGGAGAAGGGGAAGGGGAGAGGGAATGAGGGAGGGAGGAGGGAGGGAAGAGACCCCTCACTACATCCACCAGAGGTGAGTTTGGACTCCATTTGGCATGGGGTGAGAATCATCATATACTCGAGGACACATTTGTCCAAAACTTGCTACATTGTCAAATTGCCCTTTTCCTTATCCTTTGGCAAAAGACAGCAGATCTAGTGAACGAGATATTGTTTTTGTGGTGCCAGGAATGGAATCCAGAGCCTCACACTTACCAGGCAAGTGCTCTACTGCTCAGCTACATCCCTAAGCCTGTTTTATTGAATCAACACTGCAGACTCCTCCAGCACTGAGTTCGTTATAGATGCTTGATGAGAAAATAGGCGCTTTAAGACCAGCTGTTTCTTCAACCTCATCTCCTTTTTCTCCAGTCTCAAGTCCTTTCTCGCTACCTTGCATTAGATACATAATACCCAGGGTTGTGTTGTTGTCACTGTTGCATTTAGCTCAATGGGAATAGGGGGAAATGCAGCTGTTCCTTGACTGGAATGTGAAATAAGTTCCCCTTCTTTCTTTATTTATTTAGTGGGGAGGTGTCTCTCAATTGGTTCTCAGGAGTTGAAGGTTCCTCCCAGTAACTTATAGCCATCAGGGATCGTGCACAGGCCCAACAATGAGATGTTGCTCTTTGGTGCTAGGGGTTACCTGGGCCATCCTGGTGGTGTTGGGAACTTCCCAACATACCTGGAACATGCCCGATGATGCTTGGGGGAAAAGTGGAGCCAGGTTCAAGTGAGGTCAGCCACGTGCAAGCAAATTTTTTTTTTACAAGTTTTATTTTATATAAATTTTTGGCTTACACCCAGCGATGCTCAGGGGTTACTCCTGGCTCTGCACTCAGGAATTACTCCTGGTGGTACTAAAGGGACCATATGGGATGCTGGAGATTGAACCCAGGTTGGCCACATGCAAGGGAAATGCCCTATCCACTATACTGTTGCTCCAACCCTGAGAGGCAAAAGTCTTAACCGCTGTCTTTTCTCTCCAGGCCTCTCTCAATGTTTCCTTGGGGAATTACTGTCCCCACCTGGGGCAGTGGGAAGGATTTTCCTCACTTCCTGCATCCATACCCACTCTCAAGCCATACCTAGTTCCTAACAATTTGAGTTTTCTAGGACCCTCTGCTGTCTGGTATGCCCACCACACAGCAGTTAAGGAATAAAAGAGAAATATTAGGAAAAGTAAAGTTAGAGGACATGGACATTTATGGGAAGGTGCGATCCATTTGTTGAAGGATTATTGAGCAGTATTTAAAAACTTTTCCCGTTTCCTATTTAAAATGCTACTTTTAAAATAGCATTTAAAGAGTTTTCTCATTTCCTACTTTAATTAATAGAAAAAGGAAACATGAATTTCTAAAGTGAATTTTAAAATTGTACTATTGAGCCAGAAATATAGCACAGTGGGTAAGGCACTTGCCTTGAACACAACTGACCAGATTCAATCCCCAGCACTGCATATGGTCCTGAGCACTACCAGGCATGATCCCTGAGCACAGAGCCAGGAGTAAACCAGGTGTGGCCAAAAACTAACTTATAGATTCATCATCATCATCATCATCATCCTGTTGATGGTCGATTTTCTCAAGCGGTCTCAGTAACATCTCCATTCATCCTAGCCCTGAGATTTTAGAAGCCTCTCTTTACTCGTCCTTTCCAACGGTGCCGCACTGGGGCTCTTTCAGGGTCAGGGGAATGAGACCCATAATAACTTATACATTAATAAAATTATATTATTGAGGGGCTGGAGCGATAGCACAGCGGTAGGGCATTTGCCTTACACGCGGCTGACCTGGGTTTGATTCCTCCGTCCCTCTCGGGGAGCTCAGCAAGCTACTGAGAGTATCTCTCCTGCGTGGCAGAGCCTGGCAAGCTACCCGTGACATATTCTATATGCCAGAAACAGTAACAACAAGTCTCAAAATGGAGACGTTACTGGAGCCTGCTCGAGCAAATCGATGGGCAATGGGATGACAGTGACAGTGATATTATTGAGACTGGAGAAATAGTACAGTAGGAGGAAGACACTTGTTTTGCACATAGGTGTGTCAACCTTGACCCTGGTTTGAATCCCTGGCACCACATATGTAACACCACCATGGGTCACTCCTGAGCACAGAGCAGGAAGCATCCCTGAGCACTGCCAGGTGGCCCTACTCTTCCCTCCAAATTAAAAAAACTTTTTTTAACTTTTTTTTTTTTTTGCTTTTGGGTCACACCCAATGATGCACAGGGGTAAACTCCTGGCTCTGCGCTCAGGAATCACTTCTGGCGGTGCTCGGGGGACCATGTGGGATGCTGGGAATCGAACCTGGGTCGACCACGTGCAAGGCAAACACCCTACCCTCTGTGCTATCCCTCCAGCTCCCAAATTGAAAAAATTTTAAATAAAATTAAATTGCATGTTGGAGCTGGAGAGATAGTAGAGGGCTAAGGCACTTGCCTTGACCACAGCAGACCTTGGTTTACTCTCCAGAATAAAGTATAGTCCCCCAAACACTACAAGGAATGATTCATGAGCGCAGAGCCAGGTGTGGTCCAACCTCTAAAAATAGACTTTAAAATTTTCAGTAATAATCTGTTGCATCATTCTCCTTGGACTTCTCACCCCAAGTAATGATTAAAGAAAAAAATCCTTTCCTTTATTTATTCATTTTTAATTTAGAACTTGACTTAATTTGACCTCAAGTATCTCATGTTAGTTGAAGATCCCAGGATGTCTATCTAATAGCTACACAACATGAGCATATGGCAGAGTCATAAACCTGACATCTCCATTAAAGGTCATTAAAAACCGAACTTACATTTACAACTGAGGCAATGAATAATGTGTTAATCTTTTAGTTAAATTATTTTGGGGGGAAAATTGCCTTTTCTTCCACTTTTGGTATTTTCTATTTTGGATTGCTGTGTTGTTTTTTCCTTCCCCATAAGACTTTTCTTGCAATGCGCAGATTCAAGCGGTTGTTGCAAGCTTTCTTACTACAACAAAAGTCCAGGCTTGTGCAGACTTTCTCTTTCTTCTGATAGGCGCCCTTGGTGTCATGCAGTTTATGATGACAGGTTTCTCTCTTCTCTGTTTCTGACGGTGTGTGCTCCTTCTTGTTCAGTTCTGGACTTTTCTGCAGTAGTTTCTCTTCCCTATTGTGCCGATGATGCGGATGATGATGTGAATGGTGGTGTGGATGATGATGATGATGTTTGAGTTCTTTGAAAAGCTCTATTCTCTGCTTTAAGATCCGGCATTCATTGTCCAGCAGTGTTGCAAACAGATTCAGCGAGTAGGTTTCTTGTTTCAGTTTCTTGACCTCCTCTTCCAGCTGGGCTGACTCCTGATTCGGATTTGGGGCATCCTGGTTGCTAGCGGACGTTTCAATGTCTTCCTGAGCTTTCTGATAGGACTTGATGAGTTCATTAAGTTCTGTGTGCTGGACACACCACTCTTCTACCTCCTGCAGTAACTGCTCCGTGCTATGAGTAATGCAGTTCTTGTCTTCGAGGTCACTTGAGGGTTTGTGCTTTGTTTTCATCTTGCTTACTTGAGCTTCGTTAAGGGCTTTTATGGGTTCTGAATCGCTTTCCGAATGCTTGGCATGACCATGTTTTGCATCCTTGGTGTTTCGGCTTTTCCACATTCTTTCTTGCTTCTTCTGATTCTTCTCTTTTTCTACAGAAGTAAGGTTGTTCACAAACACTTTGTTTAACTTCTCAGGTTCTTTGAGCTTCTCTTCAAGGGAGGAGTCGCCCTCGGTAACACTTCTGGAAGAGCAGCAGCAGACATTTTCCCATACTTTGGCCTTCACTTCGTTATCACCTGTGTCTGGATAAGAGGCCACAGCCTGGAGAATATGTGAGAGTTCTTTCAAGAGGATTTCCAGCTTCAGGTGGACCTGGTTTTCCGTGGCTGGACAGCCATTCTTCTTGGAGGGACAGACAGGGTTGTGATGATGGCACATGCCAGCAATTTTCGGTTCCAGTTCAATGATGGCAACAAGGATCCCAGGATCCATGCACTCTTCCGGGACGTCAGTGGGAGGATTGAGAGTGATGGAGAGTGTGGGCACTTCCATCTCCACGCCGGTGCTGGGACGGTTGTTCAGGGCACGAAGAAGGTGGAAGAGATTTCAGGAAGGAGCAGGGCGGTCCTCTGTACACATTGGAAGATGATGGAATTAAGCCGACGGCAGGGGCCTGGTTCAGAAGTTACAGCAGGTGGATGTTGAGGTGGAAGGTGACATCTAAGATAATGTGGGGTGGGGGGAGGGAGGGAGGGAGGAAAAGAGACCCAGCATTTAGGACTCCATCTCTTTTCTGGTCCTCAGCTAGGGGCTGCCTGACCCCTAGGTGCTGGGTGTTTATTCTGTCACGGTCCTTGAAACCTACTCTCACTGCAGTGTCATTCCGTGTCATAATAGAAGGGTCTTAACCCTTCACTCAGTGACTGCGGAATCCCCGCTAGGAGGACTTTCTCATCCTCCCTGCCCCCGACTTCTCCCTGCCTCACTCCTTCCCACTATTCACCAGCCCAACCTTGATGGGTGCTGGGCTGGAGAGAGCCAAACAGAGTGAGCATAAGCGTGGCATGAGCAGGGAGACTGGGCTCAGCCCTAGTACCACATGGTTTCTTGGACTTTGACCACTGAGCCGGAAGTTACCCCAATACTGCTGAGTGTCCACCCTCCAAAATAGAAGCTCTCCAAACGAATTTGGCCATGATGAGTGGGCCTCAGGGTGTGGAGCTTGAGAGGAGACTTCCCGTTAAAACTTTTCTAGTGCAGTGAAAAGAGCTGAAAGATTCCTTAACAGTGTAATTCCAACTGAGAACTGGTCTTGGGTCTGAGTGCAGGGTCCTTTGAGAGAGACTTGGTTAACTTGCTCCTGAATCATTTATATCCCATGATTCATTCCTTTCCAGCATTTCTCATCAACTTGTTCAAAACACCACTTGTCTAAAGCAGTCTCTTCCCACTGCCTTAGGGACTGTCCCCTAGTCTCCTTCTATGGCCCTTCCCACTTATGAGATTTTTATCTGTGACCTTGGAATATCCTGGAGACTCATAGGGGAGTGACTGAGAAATACTGATCTAAAGCATTCGAAACATCTCAGCCCTGGGGCTGGAATAATAGTGCAGCACTTGTCTTGCACGCAGTGGATCCAGGATTGATCCCCAGTCTCCCATATGGTCCTCTGAGTACCACCAGGAGTAACCCCTGAGCATCCCCAGGTGTCACCCTGACTGAAGCCCTGGCATTGCAGATGGTCCCCTGAGCACTGCCAGGAGTGATTCCTGAGCACAGAATCAGAAATAAGCCCTGAGCACTGTTGGTTTCGACTTAATCCCTTCACCCAAAAAGATGCTATCTGCCATACTGGTTTCCAGGATAAAATTATTATCTTACCATTTGTAACTAACAAATATTTTATGAATAATAATTTGAGTCTAGAAATATCCTCTGTATGATTTTCTCCTCAGTATGATTTTGGTATACAAAAGCAGATCTGCCTGTAAGGTTTATTATGGTTATGATCTAATGGTGGTTTCCTGTTTCTCTCATTCCTTTTATTTATGTTAGAATCATTTTACTAGAAAGAGGTTCTTGTTTGGCAAGCAGAAGCCCCAGGTTAGGTTCCTAGCACTGCATGTGTTCTTGAGCACCATTGACAGTGACCCCCAAATACTGAATAGGAGAAGCCCTTGAGGTCGCCAAATGTGACTCAAAAACAGTAGAAGATGTTCTCTCTTCTCTCAAGTATACTTATTAAATCACTCTCTCAACTATGTGCTTATGTAAGTAATGATTCATTTATATTGTTTTAGAGCTATTATTTAATGTTACCATTTATTTCCTTTATAAAATATGCACAAATAATATTGATAAGATAAAATTGTTTGATATGAAGGGCAGGTTTTTATTTTGTGCAAATGTTCTAGTTACTTGGTAGTTTTGTTTAGTCTGACGAAAAATGGCTAACTAATTGTAACTGTTCAAGGATTAGAATAATCACATTCACAAATGATTCTATGAAGACATCCTCTTCAATCCTGCACTCTTCCTTGAATATGTATCTTGCTTTTTCACCTTTATGTCCCTTTGCTTGCTTTTTGCACTATGGAGAGGTTCGTGTTCTCTCTTGAACGCTTCCTCTTTCCCCTCACATCAAAGTAAGTTTCCTTCAATAAAAACTACTTGTTTCACAAAAAAAACATGAGTTATTCCATGCAGATATTAGACATAACGACCAATACAATGTGCAGCCAGGACAAGAGATATTCCCTGAAAATCAGATTCAGCTGTATGTGTCCCTTAACATTTATCAGCTGTATGTACTCTTCTCTTTGACCACCAGGTGGTGATGTGGGGTTTAGAAATTATTCTAAATTATTCTTTTTTTTTTTTTTTAGGATTTTTAATTTTTGTTTTGTTTCTTCTGTTTTGTTTTTAACCTTGAACTCTGGAAAACCAAGGAACTTCAGAGAAACTTTCACCTACACTCTTTTTTTCCCCCAGATCTGAGAGTTTCTATGACTTATCTAAATTTATATAAAATTCCAGCTATCAAAGCTGAAATTAGAGTCCAAGCCTAGTGTGTTAGTGTGTTAGCTTGAACTTTTAAGCAAGACAGGTTCTGTAGATAAGGAGTCTGCAGGAAGTTTTAAAACACTATTATTGGGCTGGAGAGATATTAGAGGTTAAGGTGCTAGCCTTGCATGCAGGCAACCCTAGTCCAATCCCTGATGCCACGTGGTCCTCCAAGAATTTCTGGCTTGGAGTAGTACCTCAGAGCTTGAAGTAGCCCCTGAGCGTGGCCAGGTGTAGCTCCCCTAACTCCAAATCCTCCCAAAATAAATAAGTAATGGAACAATTGGAGTACTGTTAAGTGTCATCCAGAAACAGGGTTATAGAAGAGCAGGTTTTCAAAGTCAATGAAACTGGCTATTTAACATTGACAACAGAACACAAAAGCATTTTGACTGACAAAAACTATGAACAGAGGGTGCCCCAAGAGACAGTAAAGCAGGTAGGCTTGCCTTGCACACAGCCAACAGGGTCCAATCTCAAGTACCACATATGGTCCCCTGCACCTTGCCAAGAATGATTCCTGAGCACAGAGCTATAAGTAATCCCTGAGCACCACTGGCTGTGTCCCTAAAACTATATACATATAGTTTTATACATAATATACATAATATATATTTTATAGTATATATAACTATATATATATACTCTATATAAACATATACACACATATCTATAGTTAGAGGGTTTGAGGATAGTCTAGTGAACAGGTAGCGCAACTTACCTTTCATACATCCAGCCCTGGCACTCCATATGGTCCCATGGGCACCATCAGGTGTGACTCAAAATTTTTTTTAAAAAATAGAATTTTTTTAGGGGCTGGAGTGATAGCACAGTGGGTAGGGCGTTTGCCTTACATGCGGCCTACCCGGGTTCGATTCCCAGCATCCCATATGGTCCCCTGAGCACGGCCGGGGTAATTCCTGAGTACAGAGCCAGGAGTGACCCCTGAGCATTGCTGGGTGTGACCCAAAAAGCAAAAAAAAAAAAAAGCAAAACAAAAATAAATAAATAAAGATAGAATTGTTTTTAGGGAGCTGTATTATACAGGGAGGTTTAGCTCAGCAATAAACATACTTACATGAGGACCTGGGCTCAGTCCTCAGCCCTGCCCAAAAACTAAAGGGAAAAAAGACAGTATTGGGACAATTAAACTTGAAGATAGTCTAGAAAACTGGAAAACGATCTAGAGACATTGTTAATTGTTTTGGGTTTTTTTTGGCGGGGGTGGGGGTGTTGGAGGGGCAGGCTATTCTGAGTAGTGCTTGAAGGACTGTGATCACTGTATCACTGTATCACTGTCATCCCATTCATTAGCGATTTGCTCAAGCGGGCGCCAGTAAAGTCACCATTCGTCCTATCCCTGAGATTTTAGCAGCCTCTCTTTACTCGTTCTTCCCAGCAGTGCCACGTTGGAGGCTCTTTCAGGGTAAAGGGAATGAGACCCATCATTGTTACTGTATTTGGCATATCGAATATGCCACAGAGAGCTTGCCAGGCTCTGCCGTGTGGGCAGGATGCTCTTGGTACCTTGCCAGTTTCTCCAAGAGGGAGAACTAGGCTATAAGAGCTTTGTTTTATAGTCTCTTGATCTTGGCCATTGATGGGATTACATGGTGCCGGGGGCAGTTTGTGGGTGTGACTGCCAAGGTAATGGAAAATGGGGGATCTGGGTGGAAGAGGCCCGGTCCTGATCCAAGCAGGCATGAAGATCTCAGCCCCGGGTCCCACACACCTGGGTTCCTCTGAGAGTTCCTTCATGCATGAGGCTTATCCAAATGTGTGGAGAGTGGCCTTGAGCATGGCTGTGGCTGGGTTCCATAGGTCTTCTGCTGCCGGGGCTCTGTTCGGGGTGGGGAGGCAAACTCAACCCGCCTCCCTCCCAGGGGCCCCAATGAAGACAGCCAGGTGTGGGGGCAAGAGACTCTGAAGGACTGTGATATCCAGGAATAAAAACGGGGCTCCTATATGTAAAGCAGGGGCTCATCCATTTGAGTCTCTTCTCTGGCCTTGCAGCATTGCTTTTGGGGGAGGGTCATGGGACTGTCACACCTGAGAGTGCTCAGGCCTTACTTCTAGCTCTATGCTCAAGTATCACTCTCAGGTTGCTCAAAGAACCATATGGGGGTCCCAGGGATTAAACCCAAGATTAAACCCAAGCTACATGCAAGGCAAATGCCCCACCCCCTGTACTGTCACTCAATCCCCCTGTATCATTACTTTTTAATGCTTCCACTATATTTCCATGTAAAGTTGAGTTTGAGAAACAAAAACCTCTCCCCAGCATTTAAAAAATAATTATGTATTTATTTCTCATTCATTTATATTTCTAAAGTTGTTAGACAAGAGGAGGAAGCTTAAGCTTTTCAAGTTGATGATGTGATATGCATAGAGATGATGAAATGATGCTATAACCTTGGTAATTAGCATTTCCCCTCCTCTCAGAGAAGCCCTTCTTATGCAGTAAACGCACATGAAACTTCTCAGCATATTTTCAGTGCTCAACACAGTATGCTCAAGAACAATCATGTCTCCACTTTTGATCTCTAGCTTTGCTCACTCTGGTTTTCAGTTGGAATTCACTGCTTGCCCGGTGAGACCTGGCAGCTTCCGGCTGCTGTTGCAGACACTGCCGAGGAGACGCTGAAGACAGACTGCCAGGACAGACCTCGCCTTCGGGCGTTTTTGGCAATTAATATGACTGATGATTCTGTAACTGCTTTAAGTGAGTTGCAGAGGACTTGGCTGCTGTAAATTATTCATCTTCACTATGATATTTCTTGGCCATCAATTCTACCTTGTTTCTTTTATTTCTAGAGACAGACTTTTATCTCTAAAGCAAAAAGGCAAACCCTGAGACAGACCTGAGAAATGGTTAAGACACAGGAAAGGAGCCGGTCTCTGTATGGTAGATTTCAGTTCTGTTGACTCCCTCCATCTTTTTGTGTCTTGTTTTGTTTCTGGACCACACTCGGCAGTGCTCAGGGGTTACTCCTAGCAGGATTTGGGGCACCATGTAAGGTGCCAGGATCATCCAAATGCAAGGTGAGCATCCTACCCACCACACTATCGCTCCGGCCCCCAAGTCCCTCCGTCTGTCTCCCTTTTCTCATCACGGCCCTGGAGGCCAGGCCTTCTTCCCCTCCTGAGACACCAACTTCTTCCTGGCTTCGTTTATACAGGCTGAAAGCTCTACAAAATGGAAAGAACGCTGCATCCTCCCCCAGCCTCCTGCTCATGTTTGCCCTCTTTTCTCTTTTCAAGCAAAGAGCTGAACACCAGTTCTCTTTCCTCACTCTTCCAACCACCAGATATTGCCTTTTTGCTCAGCACTTCAAGAAGTTCCTCAAAAACCTCCTTGTGGAGGGGGCTGGAGCCGGAAGCTTCTTTGCATGTAGCCAACAAGAGTTCAATGGCTGGCACCCCGTATGGCCCTCGAGCCTCAGCAGGGCTGATCCCTGAGCACAGAGACAGGAGTAAGCCCTGAGAGCCACCTGGTGTGGCCCAGAACAAATGGAAAAAAAAAACAACTGTTCACCTCATAGAGATAGAGTGGGGGTCGGGGGTGACAGCACCTACCACTACAAACACGCCCCCCACCCTGGCTTTTTGGAGTACCATTATTATTGCTACTCTGCAACAATTCATATTCATGTGGAAAAATATATCTGGAAAATTGAGTATGTCCTAATTCACTGACGGTTAGTTCAGTGACCCTGTTCAGGATGGGTCTGTACAATGTGGTCAGAGCCCCGTGAAACATCTGCAAACTGCACAATCCTTCCCCCTAAGCCTTAATTTCTGCTAGAAGCTGAGCTCAAGCCCATCTATGCCTCTCCTCGAGGCTGAGGTGGGTGGCAATCATCCTAGTCTGAGTGTCATCAGAGGAGTCCCAGCAGGCGATGAATAAGTGGCATGACCAGGACAAGGACGCTGGAGTGCCAAGATCAGGAGAGGAGCAGCCCAGGGCACCCCCTTTGCTAATAGAGCCACCAGCAGGCACGGGTCTTTAATAAGCGAGAGCACAGGGTGTCTGGGCGGAAGGGGAACTGGCTGTGCCTGTGCTCGAGTATTTCCCTTTACAACCCGGGGTTCCAGCAGTAAACGAGATGCGAAGCACCACATGAGCATGTATGTCTTCAGGGACCACTCACTGGCATGGTGGCAGAGATACCCGAAGGCTCATGCACGCTTCACCTAACCACTCATCTCTCTCCTTCCCCCTTCATCCCATTCCCAGGTCGCTTAGCTTCCTGTCTGTGTCGTCCTGTACACTACTGTCATAAGTATCACAAGAAGTTGCTTAAAAACCTTTTGTGGAGGCGGCTGGAGCAATAGTTCAGTGGGTAGGGGGCTTCCCTTGCATGTGGCTGAAGCGGGCTCAATGGCCAGCACCCTTTATGGTCCTCAAGCCTCACCAGGACTGATCCCTGACCATAGAGACAGGAGTGAGGCTCTTGTCTTGCATGCAACCAATTTGATACCCAATACCATATATGGTCCCCCTACCAGGAGAGATCCCTGAGCACAGAGCAAGGAGTAATCCCTGAATACCTCTGAGTGTGACCCAAAAATAAACCAAGGATCTGGAGCGATAGCACAGTGGGTAGTGCGTTTGCCTTGCATGCGGCCTACCCGGGTTCGATTCCCAGCATCCCATATGGTCCCCTTAGCACTGCCAGGAGTAATTCCTGAGTGCACGGGCCAGGAGAAACCCCTGTGCATTGCGAGGTGTAACCCAAAAAGAAAAAAGAAAAAAAAAGTAAAAAAATCCTTTAAAACCCTGTTATTGGAGTCAGAGCAGTGCACAGGTGATGCACATGTACATGTCCCATGCACAGGGATCCCCATGGATCCCCTGAGCTCTCCAGGAGTGATCCCTGAGTGCAGAGCCAGGAGTAAGTCCTGAGCACAGCCGATGCAGCCCCCGAACAAACATTTTTTTTTTTAAAAAAAAACAACAACAAAACTTTCTTGTTACTTTCTCTCCTCCCTTTGCTGCTGTTATTGACGTGGCTGCTGGTGTTGCATGGAAGGACAGTGTAAGGCTCTGAAGTGTGGGCGCGGAGCTCAAGTTGCAAAGAAGCAAGGCAGGGCTCCAGCGAGAAGGGCAGGAGAGAAAGCTCTGCGAACGGAGTTTTGTAGGTGCTCTGCATTATACCACTAGCTTGGACCACTGCTGCTCCACAACTAATGATGTTCTGTTTATCTCTGAGTTGCCAGACTGGGCTAGGGGTTTCTGACATCTCCAGATGGAATTTTGAGAGACGTCTTCTATATTTCATCATGTCATAACTCTGGGCATATTTTTGTTTTGATTTTTCACGGAGCTCTTTGGAAACTGCCTTCTGTGTGAGCAGCTCAGGGACCTGGGCTTGAGGATACTTTCTTTGCCATCGAAGACTGTTTTATGTTTACTGGTTGGGAAAGGTTGTTGACTCTTTTCATGCCTTCGTCTGCTAAAAATTGTAAACAATACTGAGGTTCCTGGACAGGAGAGATAGTACAGTGGGTAAGGGAACTTCCTTGCACACAAAAGACAGGGGTTCAACCTGGGGCATCCCTTATAGTGCCCTGAGTATCACCAGAAGTAATTCCTGAGTGCAGACTCAGGGGTAAGCCCTGAGTGCTACTGGGTGTGACACTAAAACAAACAAATCCATTTTGTGGTCCCTGCTGATGAGTGTTTTTCAGGGTACACTAGATTTTAGGGTAGCAGATTGATGGAATTTTAAGGTGGTTTAAAGTGGAGTTTTCTCAGGACTATAGAGAGATGGTACATGGGGTACATGGGGTACATTTGCCTTGCATACAGACGACACGACCCACAACCCACATTCAATCCCCAGGACCACAACTGATCCCCTGAGCCCAGCAAGAAGTGATCCTTCAGCACAGAGCCTGGAGTAAGCCCTGAGCACTGCATGGCATAACCCAATCCCTACCCAATGCTTCCCACAAAAGAAGCAGGTTAGGGATTTGAGTTCGTATGGGCACCTATGGCAACTTGACTGTTTACTAACTTTAGGCAAATTCCTTTTCCAAATGACTCAATTTCCTCATCTACAAAATTGGAATAGTTCATATGTATGAGGATCAAGTGAGAGAAAATCTTAGTAAAGTTTTTATTACTTTATCTGACATGTAGAAAGGACTCAACACATGATGGCAACCTATTTATTGTTATCTAAAGTATCTTTTTTTTTCTCTTTTTGGATGAGGATGTGGTCGGGCTATGCTGGGTGGTGGTACTCAGAGTTTACTCCTGGTGGTGCTTGGGGGCCTACACAGTGCTGGGAATTGAACCCGGATCTTTCCCATTCAAAGTCTGCACTCAGCCGTTTGAGCTATCTCTTGGTCCTAAGGCTTAACCTCTGGCATAATGTACAGTGGACAGTAGGTTCTAACAGGAGTCTGCCCCTCCAATATCCTCTCTCATCATTGCCTGATTCTCTGACCAGAACCTCCCCTCTTGGTACAGGGGAACGCAGGATATTCTCTGCTCTTACCCCCCAGTTCCTTATTTCTAACCTGTTGTTCTCCCTGCCTGAAATTCCTGCTGGTCACCTAGATGCCCATCCTGTTCCTGACCCACCCCTCAGCCCTTTCCTACAGACTTTCTTTCTCCACTGAGTCTCTGTCCACATGCCACCCCCCTAGCACTCCCTTCTTCACCGTCACAGGCGAAGTGGAGTTCCATGACCTTGCCTTGACTCTGCTTAGTTGTCATTTTCCTCTCTACCTAGCATAATCAATGTTTGCACTGATTGTCTTTTATCCTTGTCAAACCCTACAATGGCGAGAATGATGTCTTGGAGTCAGAGTTAGTACAGGGCATAAGGAGCTTATCATGGTGGTGCCAAGGGACCATATGTGGCACCAGGAATCAGACCAGGGTGAGCTGTGTGCAAGACAAGTAACTTGGCCCCTGTAATTTCTCTAGCCCTTTGTTTTCTATGCTTTGTCCTACACATACTGGATTTTCCACTTCTAGAATTTTACCCGTTCTGTAGCTGACATTTTTACTTTTCCTGTTTTTCCTGGAACGGCTTCTCTGAAAGAGTGCTTGGGTTTTAAGCAGTACGCAAGGTTTGTCTTTCAATTTCTCTCTTTTTCAGCCATGTCGAGCTAGCAGCTCAGCACCGGTTTGGGTCAGGAACGGTCTTTATCTTTTCAACTCTTGTTAGCAAAGTTTCCATTTGTGAGTGAGCCATCTGTCATCTGTTTTTCACTTCTCCATCTGGTTACTTGCCAGGTTTTCCAGCTGCACAATGCCGTTGCTCAAAAATTGCATTTCGTTTTCGTTGTGAGCAAGAGAACTCGCTATGCCTTTAGACATTTTTGACAATGTTTGATTAGGTCACTGAGATCAGTGAGCTCAGTTCAGTCTGTGCTTCTAGCTGTAAATGTCCTCTCAGTACAGTGCATTTTCTTTTATTTCTTTTTTGGTTTTGGAGCCATTGCCTGGTGGGTCCTGGGGGTTACTCTCAGTTCAGTGTTCATGGATTTCTTCTGGCAGTGCTCAGAAGACGAG
Source organism: Sorex araneus (assembly GCF_027595985.1). Lineage (NCBI taxonomy): Eukaryota > Metazoa > Chordata > Mammalia > Eulipotyphla > Soricidae > Sorex > Sorex araneus. The sequence continues at coordinate 157,255,957 of NC_073302.1, read as the reverse complement.
CTGCGCCAGTGATTAAACCCAGGGCTCCCACATACAGAGCTTGTGCTCCCATCCTTTGCGCTATCTCTCCTGTCCCTAGCTTACTTTAAAGGCAAAAAAACCAAATGCTTTGCAATTCAGATTCTGTCTTTTTAAATAGACTGACTTTATTTAAGGCTTCTCCCAGCCCCCTAACCCCCACCACCTTACAAAGTTTTACAAAAGTCTTTGTAGGGGATGGGATTGTGCTTGGGTGGTAGAGTCCATGCCCTGTATGTGAAGGCCTTGGTTTGGACCCCAGTACCACGTGGCCCCTGGCATTCCCAAGGGTAGTTCAGTTAGTTCCAGCAATGCTAGAGATCACACACACACACATAGACGCACACACACACACACACAGTCACACTCACACTCACACAAACCTGGTACTATTTCCAGGGAGTTCTTGTGCCTTCCTATTTTATCCTACTTCTTCACATTCCTTTTCTTCACATTCATCGAGGCCTAAAACAATAAGTGGGTGTGACAGTGGCATTCAATTTACTCCTTCAAGCCCTTTGATTGCAGCTTGAAGCTCAAAGAAATTCCTGAAGGTGATTCATGTTCTTATTTGTATCTTGGATTCATCCAAATCTTCTTTTGGTAATCTGCTGATGATCTGACAACCCGAAATCCCCTTTTTCCCCTCTAGTGGTTGTTAAATGTATACATAATGTGCTGCCAAGTCACCGCCTATCATTTTTTTCTGTGTAGGGACAGAAGCACACCCCCCCACCCCCACCCCCACTGCAGAAAATTCAGAAGTTATCACTACCTAGTAAGGCAGCTGGACATTCCCAAGGTACTATTGAAGATCAGGTGATGGAGACTGGAGTGGGCAGCAGTGAGGACAGAGCAAAGGGAGGGGTAAGGCCCGCAGGTGTAGGAGATGTTTTTATAGATTTTAAATGGGATTGAATTTTAAGGTTCTTTTGGGGAGACACACAAAAGTGACTCAGTGCTCAGGTGGCCTGGGGGTCTCTCCCTGGGATACTTAGTCAACCAACTGCTTTACTCCAGGCTCGGGACTGGAAATGCGGTGCTGCTTGGGCCCTGTGGTGCTGGGGGCTTCTAGGGTTATACTTGATGGTGTTGGGGCGGGATGTGTGGTACTGGGAATTGAACTTGGGTCCTTGTGCATGCAAGGCATGTGTCCCTGACCCCCAAGCCATCTCCCGAGCTCTTCGAATGTTCTTTACTTGTGCTGACCTTGTTTGGTTTCTCTTAGTTAAAAATGAGCAAAGATTTCATGGTAGAACACTGGCAGTTTGTCAGACTGGTGGAGGAGGACAATGAAGCAGGAAAGTGGTGTCACAAAATAGAGTTTGGGGACCAGAGAGATAGTTAGGTGCTTGGTTTACACACTTAGCTGACCCCAGTTCAATCCCTGGCACTACATATGACCTCTGAGTACAGTCAGGAGTAAGCCCTTAGCACTACTCCCAAACCAAAACAACAACAACAAAACAAGCTAGAGAGCTCCCCTGAGTTAGAGGGATTCTTATTCTGTAAGGAAGATGCCAAGTCTTGGGTCATCTAAGTTTCAGCCAAGATAGCTGTTTTGAAAAAGAAGCTCAAATAAATAATGAACTGTGGAAAAAAATGAATGAATTCTTCATTCCAAAGTCATCTGAACATTCTGTGGGCTGGTAGAGAGAAGGACTGGGACCGGGGATCAGGGTGGGGAGTGTTGGGCATGTGTTTACATATTTATAAGAGAGATCCAACTTGCTATGCATTATGTGAGCAGGTCCTGGGTTCAATCCTCAGCAGAGAGAGAGAGAGAGAGAGAGAGAGAGAGAGAGATACACCCAAATAATAGAAATATTTATCTCTTTTCCTGGATGTGCATGTCAGAATTATTATTTTTAAATAAACTATATCTGGTTGAATCCAGCTCAGTGCAGACTTCTACATTCCTTAGTTCTTTCCTCGGGTCTGAGCCTGCTTCTCTGGGCTTTTCCTGGAGTCTCATGTTTTCTGCGAATTTATGACCCTATGCCTTGCCCTGAAGCCTCATGTCCCCTCTAATCTCACCCTGGAGCCCTGGGCTCACAGCCACAGTGTTGGTCTAAGCCAGAGCTAGAGAGGGTTAGACCTTCTCAGCTCCTTATCTGAGGGGCTGACTTAAGGATTTCATTCTAGTCCCAGCACAGAGCAAAAGATAAAATTCTCATCAAGCGCCTCAACCACGCTGAATTCCATAGCTTATACTTCCCTTCTCTCATCACATGGGAGGATTCTAAGTGTAGTACTGTTTTAGATTAATAGTCAAATTGTTGTGAACGTATTCCATACAAAAGCTGTTTTTAAAATTGTGTGGTTTTGGGGCTGGAGCAATAGTACAGTGGGTAGGGTGTTTGCCTTGCACACAGCCGACCCGGGTTCGATTCCCAGCATCCCATGTAGTCCCCTGAGCACTGCCAGGGGTAATTCCTGAGTGCAGAGCCAGGAGTCAGCCCTGTGCATGGCCGGGTGTGACCCAAAAAGGAAAAAAAAAAAGTGTGTAGTTTTTTTTTGTTTGTAGTTTTGTTTATTTTTTTTTTTGAGCCACACCCAGAAGTTCTCAGGGGTTACAACTGGCTTTGTGCTAAGGGATGACTCCTTGCTAGTTTGGGGGATCACATAGAGTGCTGGGGATTGAACCCTTGTCAACTGCCTGAAAAGGAAATGCCCCACCCTCTGTACTATCACTCAGCCCCCAAAGTATGTACACTTTTGAGTCAGAGAGACAGTACAGCAGTTAAGGCATTTGCTTTGCGTAAGGCTGACCCTGATTTGACCACTGACACCACATATGAACCCCCAGCACTACCAGGGGTCACTCCCTGAGAGTCAGGAGTAGCCTCTGAGCTTGGGGTGTAGGTCAAAACCAAAACCAAAAGTATGTATTTTCTCACATATCTCTGGCTTGACAACTGAAAGTTCTCATCAAATTTCATTTAAATTCATAGGATATAATTCCTGCATATCAATTTTGACCTACATTTAACTGTTACATCATTTTTTAAAGCAAGCCCAGTGGAATGAGACTCTGGAGTCATTTTGGTTTGCACATTACCCACTGAACAGACACAGGGAACTTCTCTTGGAGCTGGGGGTGAGCTGAGGATGAGCCCCCCCCCACCCTGGATCCTAGACAGAGCACGCTCCCAGGTGCAGTTCTTCCCCCAATAAAACCTCCTACAGTGGGGAGATTATATCACTTCCTTTTATCCTTGAACTGACTTACAATCAGAATTTTGTCCTAATATGTATATAAACTCATTTTTTAAAAAAAACAAAATTTCTTTATTTGCGGTAAATATGTGCATATATATATATATATTGCTTTTTGGGTCACACCCGGCAATGCACAGGGGTTACTCTTGGCTCTGCACTCAGGAATCACTCCTGGCGGTGCTCAGGGGACCATATGGGATGCTGGGAATCGAACCCGGGTCAGCCGCGTGCAAGACAAATGCCCTACCCCCTGTGCTATCGCTCCAGCTTCCTGTGCATAATTACTGACATTTCAATTTCAATTTATTTTACAATTAAAATTTAACAGAACTCAAAGTTACCATGGTTAGTAATATTAAATTGTGTTATTATATAAGAATTTTTCTTAATCTTACAAAGTAATTTGGCTAAACTTTTTTTTTGTTTGTTTGCTTTTTGGGTCATACCCAGCGATACACAGGGGTCACTCCTGGCTCTGCACTCAGGAATTACCCCTGGCGGTGCTCAGGGGACCATATAGGATGCTGGGAATCGAACCTGGGTTGGCCTCGTACAAGGCAAATGCCCTACCCACTGTGCTATCACTCCAGCCCCTTGGTTAAACTTTTTGGCTTTGATTTTTGTGTTGTCAAGGATGAAACTCAGAGCCTTAAAACTCTACTGCAGAGCTACACCCAACATGGTTAAAGTATTTTTCAAAATATTTTTGCATCACAATGGTTCATATAAAATGTCCATGAAGATGTCAATGTCCTTTTGTGTACACAATGTTGTTTCAAAGGTATCACTGTATCACTGTCATCGCACTGCTCATCGATTTGCTCAGGCGGGCACCATTGTGAGACTTGTTGTTACTGTTTTTGGCATATTGAATACGCCACGGGTAGCTTGCCAGGCTCTGCTGTACAGGCAGGATACTCTCGGTAGCTTGCTGCTGGGTTCTCCGAGAGGGGCAGAGGAATCGAACCTGGGTCAGCCACGTGCAAGGCAAACGCCCTACTCACTGTGCTAGGTAGAAAAAAAAAAAAAGATTAAATAAAAACTTTCCACTGCCTGGAGAAACACTCCTGGGACTAAAGCGCTTGCCTTGCGTGAGCAACCCAGCTCCATCCGCAGTGCAGTCCCCAGAGCACCCCCAGGAATGGTTCTAGAGCATCACAGCATGTTGTGGCCCTAGCCTCCAAACCCCATTTCACTTGGCTGCACTTTCTGGTTTTGACCAGAAGGTGTCAGGCAAACATAACTAAAATTTCTAACCATAAAAATGTCAAGACCAGGTAGCTGCAGATGGGCACTAACATGCAGCATGTTTGGGGAAAATCATCTCAAAGCCACTGGGTGGGGGTAGTATTGTGAAGAGGTGAAAAAGGAGAGTGATAAGAAGTCATGAGAGAGCACAGCTCGTGTTAGGACCGAGACCATCCCTCAGTATCCAGAGAGACAAGAGTCCAGCAGGAATGCAAACCACACATCGAGATTTTATTATTCCAGCTAGCTGGGGCCGAGGCATCCTGACTTAGCAGGTCGGAGCTCGACCCTGAGTGCTTACAGCCAAGGGTTTATATAGCCATCCTGGGCATGCAGGCCCGAGGAGCAGGTTCAAAGAAAAACAATTCCAAAGGCAAAAATAAGTTCAAACATTTCAAAATAAACAAGGGCATACAAGAGCAATATATCAAGAAAACATTCCCAATTAAGAAGACATTCCCAGTTCCGATACATCAAGAAAGCAAAGCATCTTATCAGCTAGACACAGGATACAAGATACTGGTGTATTGACTCCAATTAGCTCAGTCAAGTCATATATCCTTCATGGCCAGAGCTGCTTCCCACCAGTGGTACTGTCAACCAATTAGCTTAGTTAAGTCACATATCCTTTATGGCCAGAGCTGGCTCCTACAATCTTTATGACCAGGGTGAGAAGAGCTGAGCTAGCTATTTCTTACATTCCCTCCTTTTCTATGATCATACTAAGGAATCTGCGGCTTCTCACACCAGGAGTTAAGGATCTGGAAAAGACTCTTCATTACTATGTACCGGTGTGCACCTTGGGTAGGACACGAGAGTACCCATTCTGAAGACCATGCCTTAGAAAACAGGTATCAATATATAGATATATCTATATGTATATATGTATGTATGTATATATGTATGGTATGGGGACCGTTTTCCAGTCTTAAAACTATAGAAGAGCTGAAAGAGCATTTGTGTGGATTATGCCTATTTACTGTTTTTTCAAATTTTTAAAAGTAATTTACTTGCCAAAGCCTGGAAAGCTACCAATATGCCGTATTTGGCGTATTCGATATGCCAAAAACAATAACAAGTCTCACAATGGAGACGTTACTGGTGCCCGCTTGAGCAAATCGATGAGCAACGGGATGACAGTGATACAGTGATTTACTTATTTATTTTGCTTTGTGGGTCACACCTGACGATGGTCAGGGGTTGGTCACTCCTGGCTCTGTAGTCAGGAATTACTCCCAGCAGTGGTGGAGGGACCATATGGGATGCCGGGATCAAACCCAGGACGGCCGCTTACAAGGCAAATGCCCTCCCTGCTGTCCTATCACTCCGGCCCTGCCTATGTACTATTATTTATAAAAGTTTAAAATATTTAGGTCAGAGAGAGAGAGGGAGAGAGAGAGTACAAACAGGGCATAATCTAATGCACTCACTTCTCATGTGACCTACTTCAGCTTAATCCCCAACACTATACATGGTCCCCCCGCAACTGCCAAGGGTCATTTCTGAACACAGTCAGGAATATCTCCTGAGCCCTACTATTACGGACCCCATTATTTTTATTTATATCATTTTTATTTATGTAATTAATTTTTAAGTAGTTCAAGTGGGGACCGGAACTATAGTAGGGACTTAACCTGGGTTTGATCCTTGACACTCCACATGTCCCCCCAAGTCCTGCCAGGAGTGATCCCTGTCCACCACCAGGTATGGCCACAAACCAAAAATAATAATAAAATATTGTCTATTAGCAAAACATAACTTTTTGTTATAGCCATACTCTCCAAAACAAGTTGGGCTCGGATTTCTATTTTGTTTTTTGTTTGTTTGTGCTCTGAGCTTACTCTTGATTCTGACTCAAGGATCACTTCCAGCGGGGCTTGGGGGACCAGATGGGATGCTGGGAACACACCAGGTAGGCCACATACAAAGCAAGCACCCTGCTACAGCCCCATCTCTCCGAACTCAGGTTTACATTTTTTAAAACGTATTTTTAATCCACTTTAGAAAAGATAGCTTTATCTAGGTTTCTGCTTCCCCAATTGTGTTGTGGTAGTTTGGGTGGTTCAGAAGAACAAGGGGAGCACATCCAGGTTTTTCCTTTGTTCTTTGCTTGGGAGCCACACCCAGCGGTGTTCAGGGCTTACTCCTGCCTCTGCACTCAGGGATCACTCCTGGTGGCTTGGGGGAACCGTATGGGATGTTGGGGATCAAACCTGGGTCAGCCACATGCAAAGCAGGTGCCCTACCCACTATACTATTGTGCCACTATATTACGGTGTCACTATACTATCGTGCCAGCCCTTCCCTTTACTTATTTATTTATTTATTTATTTATTTTGGGTAGACGTGGGGGTTTAGTTTTGGGGTACTCAAGAGCGACAACCAGCCCTGTGCTCCATGTGTGCCTGTAGAGGTGCCAGGGATCAAACCAGCCCCTGGTATACCAAAGCATGTGTTCAGTCCATTGGGCTATGTCTCAGGCCCTTCCTTTATTCTTTATACTGCTACTGATACGCTGTAAGGAGATGATGATTATATCAACCCTAGACAGTTGCTCCCCAGGATTACACGCCATTGTTGCAGGCCAGGGGCTGAGGTGGAGCTTGACCCTGGCTCTTTATCTAGGCTGAGTCTTCTGGCACAGCGCTTCTCTGGCTCTGATCCTTGACCCACTGTTCCAGTTCACTTCTGGGACATGTACCCTGGACTAGGGCAGCACAAAATTCTGGCCCTCTCACGCCAGAGAGCTAGTACAGAAAGGAAGGCCATTGTATGGCTTGCATGTGGCTCAACCAGGTTAATCTCCAGCACCACGTATGAATGATTCTCTGAGCACAGTCAGGAGTGATTCCTAAGCATAGACGCAGGAGTAAGCCCTGAGCACAGCAGTTTTTGCTGTTCCCTTCAAAATAAACAACTAAAAAATTATGGTTCTACTCCTTCCTGGCCCAATCAAAAACACCTAAGATTGCGGCAAAGAGACAAATAACCTTAAAAAAATAGATAAAAATAAAAGAGACAAATAGCCTAGAAATACTCTTACTTATTTACTTAATTATTGTCTTCCAAATTGATGTTTTGGGCGGCCACTCCCAACATTACTCAGCCAACTGGGCCAGAAAATTTCATGCTTGGACCCGGCAGCAGTGCCTCTCTAGTAGGACAGTGCTGGGGCCACAGGGGCCACACCCAGCTGTGCTGGGGATCTCCAAGGCTACTCCCATCAGTGGGTGGGAGGGGCAGCAATTATGTGGTGCATTTATACCTGGGTTTGGGTTTCCTGATCGCAGAGAGACCAGTTCCACAAGTGAGAATGCGAAAGCAAAGGAAACTTTATTGCTAGCTCAAGCTGGGGTCCAAGCCTCACCCCCTGCAGTAGAGTAACAAAGACCCCGACTCTAGTTCCAAGGAACATTATATCCGCATATGGTTACATAAGCAAAGTTGACCAGTTTTCCCAAGAACTATGACAAAGCAGTCACGAGCCTTGTGAGCTAATTGGCCATGCCCACCTGCTGTGTCCAGAGATATCCTACTTATCATAGGACTGGCTAGAGATGTCTAGGGGATTTCCAGGTTCGGGCAAGGACAGTCTCAAGGAATGTTTTGGGGAGGGGGTAACAGAAACTTAGGCCTACTGCTTTTTTGGCTGAAGTGCAGCCTGTCATGGAACATACGGGGTTCTTGCAGTTCCAGAGATTGAATTGGGATTGCATACATGCAAAGTATCCATCTCTTCAAGGAGAGTGAAACACCAAGTATTAGTATGTTAACTATTGAATGGTAATAATATTGGCCATGTGCAAGACTCATAGGAAACAAATTCATGTTGAGAAGGAGAAGCCAGGGTAATAGCTCAAAGAACTAGAGCACAAGCTTTGCCTGGCAGAGGCCAAGGTTCAATCCCTGGCACTGCATTGCCCCAGAGCATCACCCAGTTGCCTTGCATGTATGCACCCAACCCCAGTTCTATTCTCCACATCACATAAAGTCTGTTCCCCCAGCACTATAGGAGTGATTCCTGGATGTAGAGCCAGGAGTAACCCCTGAGCATCACCAGGTGGCAAAAACTGGAAAATAAAGTTATTGTTTTATATCAGGAAAATATTGCATAATTCATATTTAAAATAAAAAGTAACTGTTTCTGAACTACTTTGGGTTTCAAAGTTTGGTATATACCGTTCCTTTAGCATTAAAGAAAGAAACAAAAGTGAACCGGTCTTTGAACATCTTACTATCTTTTCTCAGTCATTTAGAATCCTCTGTTAAACCTAAAACACTTTCTTTCTGCAGCTGAAATTGCAGCTGGAATAAGTAAACTTGATCATGTTCCTGTGAAATCTTAGAAAGTTTCCGGCTTTTCTGTCCTAAACATAACAATGTAAACACCTTTTCCAGTGATATGCCTCCTGTAAACCTTTTTTCCAATTCAGGAAACTCTGGTTTCTCCAGCAGTAAATGAACTGTGGGGGTTTTAAAACCAATCAACTCCAAAGATCGCTTACTTACTTCAAAGAAAATCTTATAAAGAGAATTGAAAAGGAACTTAGAGGGACTCTCTTTAAAAGGGCCTTTAAAAGATAAGATAACACAAAGTGCTTTATTTCAGAAATGGGCTCCCCTCTGGCCCTCCCCCTTGGGAAATTAATTACCATGGATTAAATAGGTAAGTGGAAAGAGCTTAGGTTCTCTTGGTTCTCTAGCCTGCCCCCTCTTTTCAACCTCAAGCCTTCCTGAATGTGTTTACTTGAAATAGGATATGGAAAGTTTTTTGGATTGAGTTTTAAAACCAAAGAACTTGGAGCGATTTTCCTTGGTATGCAGAAGAACAGGAATGTGTTGTTTTCTGATAAAAAAAATTTTTTTTCATAAAAAGTTGAACAGTGATCATAATAAATATTTCTTTGATTTACCCACTTGTTTTTGAAAGAAAATAAAAACATTTCTTTCAAAGACTACATATTTTAATTTAGTTAAAGAGGCAAAGCTTAAAACATTTCCATTGAATTTTCTTAATAGAGAGTTTAACTGAAAATCGAAGTAACTAAGAGGTGTGGTATATATAATAGATGACATACATATTATTAACATGATAATATTTTGATATATTACATATACATGCTTTATATGCCCTATGACTAGATGCCTAATCCAGAAAGAATTAGAGTTAAGGCACTTTCCTTGCATGTGGCGACCTCGACTGGATCCCTGTCATCCATATAGTCCCCTCAGCACTGTCAAAGTGACCCCTGAGCACAGAGCCAAGAGAAGCCTCTGAGCACCATGGGAGTGGTCTAACCACTCCGTCCAAATTAATTTGAAGCCTTGGAATTAATACCAGGGTTAGGGCAAGGCATGCTCATGACCCTGATTTGATCCCAGGTACCACATGGCCCCCTTAGCGCCTGAGCACCTCTGAGTATAGGTCCAAGAATCTGCAAAAAGTCTCATCTTACACACACACACACACACACACACACACACACACCTGATCTATCCCAGGTTCCCTTGAAAGGCCAAAAACACTACTTGAAAGGCCAAAAACAAATATATTTTTAAAATTTCTTTCCTTCACTCTGGACGAGAATAGGGTGCTGAAAGGAAGCAAAGTGATATGCACGATACTGTCAATAACAGTACTGCAAACCACAGTGCCTAATAGGGAGACAAAGAAAAAGATAAAAGTGTCTGCCAGAGGCAGGCTGGAGGGGCAGGAGGGAAGCTGGCACAAAGGTGGAGGGAAGTAGACACTGATGAAAGGACAGGTGTTGGAACATTGTAGGCCTGAAACCCAATCGGGAATAGCTCTGTAACTGTCACGAGCATCATATGCTGAAACACTTCTAATTTATTGAATAACAATTCACACAATCAATACATCACTGAAGTCATGCTGCAAAATGAACAGAGAGAGAGACAGCTCAGAGTAAGGTAGCAAGTTTATTATAAGCTCAGCGCTAAGGACTCCAGGTTGAAAGTGAAAGACACTTGGAGCCTCATTTGCTGAGCGGGTTTCTGTTTTATTCCCTACCTACATCTCCAGTCTACCCATATCCTTATCAGCGAAGCAGGGATACAGAGGTAATAGGCAAAAGAAAAACAATCAATGCATCTTGCCCATAGGGTGTGACCTTCATTGCCTAAAAGACAAACAGTGTCAGTATCTATTTATCCATTTGGCAGGGACTTCATGTGCCACCTCCCGTACGTGTCCATAAATCTGGTGGTTCCTTAACACAGTTGATTGGGGTCATAAAAAGGAAAGCCTTTTCCTTCCTTCTCTTGTCAACCTAAGAGTCAGTTTCAGCTTCTCAGTTCTCATTACATACAGTTTCTCATTCCAATATACGTAAGGAGGCCCAACTAAGAACATTCATTTAACTAGTGCAATATTCCAAATCTAGAGACAATCTAGAGATATCCTCATCTCTAGATGACTGAGGCCACAACCCAAACATTCTGAATGTGATATATCTTAGGTGTATGGTGGCCTCCATGGTCTCTGCTCAGGGTTGCCTGGTCCACCTGATTTGAGGCTGGCAGAGGGACGGGGGTGTCCTCAGCAGTGCTGTTCCTCAGACAGGTTGGAGACAAGTTGAACAGAGTCACTTCCAGTCTCAGGCACATTGGGGACAAAGCTGAGATCCAGAGGTTCACACCAGGTCCCAAGTACGTTGTGAAGGGCCAAAAGCATCCCTCCATAACAGGCTCCAGGAGCACCATGCTAGCCCAAGTTTCTGTTTCCCAAGATAGATGAATATAATATTTCCTAAGACCAAACGGCCAGAAGGCCACCAGATCAGGAGGAAAAAAGGGAAGTTTCCCCAGGCCCTGCAGCTGGAGAAACCTAGTCAGGAGCAGCCCCTGTGACCCGTTAGTATGCGGAAAATAGATAATAACTGTTAAACCGCGAAGAAAGCTTGTTATGTAACTTGTTACTATAAAAATGTGTGGAAAATTTAAGCTGGGGTCCCTGTTTACTAGGAGCCGTTGTGCCGGCCACCTGGAACTTGGACCCTGGCTCGAGCTAGCAATAAAACTCCCTTGCTTTTGCATCACTGGAGGACTGTTGTGTGGTTCCTTGGGAATGAATATCCAAGTCCTAGACTAACAGTTGGAGACAGGGAGGAGATCCAGAGGTTCCGTCCAAGTCTGACACGGGCTGTCAGAAGCCTGTCTTTTAAGGGTCCACTGAGTGATCAATCTGGAATTTTGCCAATTGAATTGGCCAATCTGAGTTCAAGACCCTGCATTGATCAGGCCTAGGTGGTGGGGGGGGGGGAAGGGGGTGTTGAGGGAGGCACATCTGGTTATCAGTGGTTTTGCAAACAATTTTCTAGCTAACTGTATCACACACAAAATAAAAATAATCACAAAATGATACAACTTTTGTTCACACAGAATGGAGTGCCTTCTGTTCCCTTCTGTTCATAACAGTAACTTTGTAATCACAGTAATTCAATAATTTTTAAAAAAATGTTCCCAGAGGGTTATGCAATGTTGAGAAACCTCTTGAGCAACCCTCCCTACTCCCCGCTCTTCATTAACTTGGAATTTGGGTTCCCCAGGGTGTTCTATGGGAGCATGCTCCCTTATATTACCTGTACCCAAAGGACTTTCCAAACAAATTAATGTTGCAGCAGATGATGGTGGTTGTGGGTAAATGTGGATTATGGATCTGGAAACCAAACCAGTCAAAGGCATGAAATACAGGGACCATCTAAGGAGCCCTCTTCCCCCAAAGTCTTAGAGATTCAGAATTCCAGACCCCAGCGTATAGCAGCTCCCAGGCAAGACCAGAGTAAAGCTAAGAATGTCTACGAAAACCTCAAATATCTAAGTTACTAGTCCTCTGCGTTGACAACACCCAAGCAACAGATTTTTGGGGGCTTTAAGGAAACTATAAAAACTAACTCTATGGGTGCAGGGCCTGGAGGAGGGCTAAGGTGCTTGCCTTGCCTTGCGTGCAGCTGTCTCCAGTTTGATCCTTGGTACCACATGAACTCCTGAGCACGACCAGGAGTGATTCCTGAGGACTGCCAAATATAGTAACTGCGAAATATAGACAAGCAATAACAAAAGCCCAACTAAGAGACAGAAGCACACATCTCCCCAGTCTCCCCAATCTGAGCTGTGTAATTCTCTTCTTTTGTTTCATGGTGCACGTGCTCCATCTTAGGGATTTGCCCAAATCTCTGTTTAGGATGTCAATGGACTTGACTCTCCCCACTCTGGAGAAGTCCACATTCTCTCCTGAGTTTATAACTCTCTTTCTCTCCCCTGATATCTTATGTGAAGTCTTAAGTGAAGTCTTATCTTCACTTCTTGTTTCCTTCCTGAAATTCTTTTCGGTGAAAATCGGCAGTGAACCAGAGAAGAAAATAAGCTAGGCAGAGGCAGTGTTGGTGCTGAAAGTGGATTTTCCTGTGCTGATGGGTTCTTGGGAAAGATTTGCATACAGAACTCAGAAGACTGAAAGTTCGTTTGTTATTCAGAAAAGGTAGGTGAGTCCGGTTCCCTCCCCAGATGTCCAGGCCTCTCTTTTACCTGTGTACGAGGTCACCAGTCCTGTCCCTGATGCTGCCCAGTGCCATGAACGACTTCCCTATCTTGTCCCACACAGTGTACTCCCTCCCATGAATGATAGCCAGGTCCTGTCCCTGCACCACTCTCTCTATCCCATGGATGCTTTCCCTGTCTCCAGCCATGCCACATGCGGGTTTTCGAAATCCCTGTGCTCTGTATCAGTTGCTGGGCCTCCTAACTGTACCCCAGCAGTTCCTGTTATCCTGTCTTGGCTTTCCTGGTCTCCAGCCGCATGGGAGAGACTCCTGCGCTCAGTACCTTGTCACTACCTGGGCAACCAAGCCCTGCCTGCACCTGAACTAACCTGGGCATCTAAACCCTGTCAGTATTCTGCCCCTGTCTGGCCCTGACTGGCTTGCCTGTACTGGGCCCCATGTCTGGGTGCCCGGCCCTACCTGATCCTGGAAGAGAGGAGAGAGTCCAGAAAACGTGCTCAGAGAGAGCATGAGAGATGGGGCTGGGGACATTCTTTTATCAGCGGCCAAATCCCACCCCTAGCCATTCCATTCTATGTTCCATGGGCGGAGATTTAAAGACCTGGCACTCCACACCTCAGCTCCTGCTGCACTGATTTCCCTTTTCTTGCAAAGAGCAATAATTCCTTGCTCTAGCCTAAGCCAAAAATTCCCTGAGAAATCCAGTGAAGATCAAGTGGACTCTGGTGCTCAGTTTAATGACTGCCCAGGTAGCTGGTGAGATGCAAGGCCTCCACCATACAGGTGTTTGTGGCAAACTATCAGTACAAACTCTCTGTCACTTCCTTAGGTTGCCCTCTTGAAGCTGCTACCTCTCTTCCCACTTCACATAAACCACTTGACATCACAAGTTCAATCTCCAGCAGTGGTGGGTGAACTGCCCACTCACTGCTGAGCCCCACAGCCACGCAGTCAAGCATCAAACCTTCAGGCCACACCTGAGGCTGTTGGGGAGCCCCTACTCTTCCAAGAAAATGTAGGAAAGGCACAGTGAAAGAATTTGTGTTTAAAAGAAAGGTGAATAAATTTTAAGTTGGGAAGAGCAAGTCTTTCTAAAAGCAAGCGTTTTCTGGATCTGGAACTATATATAATCCTACAAAATGAGAGAACAACTGAAGGGCGTAACTGAACCCCTTCATCTGAGTCATGAGAAAAACAACTGTCCTTCCTATAGGTTCATTTTGAACCATTTATTTTGAACCATTTAACATCACTCCCTCAGGCCAGGCCAAGCTGATGGAACCTGCTAATAGGTTTCAACACCTTCCCCCAACTTTCTGAGGTCAGATTTTAATTTTTATTACTTCTGTGTGTGTGTGTGTGTGCGCGCGCGCGCACGCATGCACATATGCGAGAGAGAGAGAGAGACAGAGAGAGAGAGAGAGAGAAAGAGAGAGACAGAGAGACAGACAGAGAGAGAGAGAGATATGGGGGGGCACATCCCACATCCAGCAGTGCTCAGGGTTTATTCCTGGCTCTGTTGTTCAGAGATTACTCCTGGTGGGGCTATGGAGTGCTTGAGATCGAACCTTAGTAGGTTTCCTGCAAGGCATGCTCCCTGCCTGCTGTATTCTTGCTCTGGCCCCTAATTTTTCTTTTCTTCTTGGGAATAGGTGGGTGGGTTGACACACCAGCAATACTCAGGGCATACTCCTGGCTCTGTACTCAGGAAACACTCCTGGCATTGTTCGGGATGTTGGGGATTGAACCCAGGTCAGCCAAGACAAATCCTCTACCCTCTGTACTATTCATCCGGCACTAATTTTTATTTCTTGCAGAAGAATTAAATGTTTCTAAGGTTGTTTTTCAGCAAAGTAATAACAAGTTGATCATCTCAAATTAAGATACCCATTGTGCCTCAAAATCTTGCAAAGGTTTTATAGCCCCTTAATTCCTGAAGCCCCTAAGGCCCCACCTATCTCCCCTGTCTAGATAAAGTGTAACTGCACTAGCCTAGGGAAAGATTGATCTGTGGTAAAGCTCCCCATCTTGTAGCTACGACCATTTGCACAATATTATTTTCTTTACTCTGAGTCCCGATATCGCAGTGTTAATGGCTTGGATCAGCTATGGACCAGATATGAGTTCAGTAAAAGAGAATAAAAATTCCAGAAAGCCAACAGAGGAGGTGAACAAGAGGAAGGTCAGGATTGCTTGGGTGCAGAAGGACTGAGAGTGGAGGGAATCTGAGAGCTGGGGAGGGGAGGGGTGATTATTAGATCAATAATCTAATCTAATCTAAAAATTAATTATTTGACATAGTTGATTATCTTGAGGAAAAGGTATGGTGAATCAGTTGGACAAGTGGAGAAAAATCAAAAGTAGGTCCATAGAAAAACATACAAATACCAAATAATATATAGTAGGTGCTGTTCTGTGTGCATTTTTGTTTTTGTGCCACACCTAGCAATCTCAGGAACACTGCTAGAAGTAGTTTCATGCACGCATCATTCCAACACCACCAGAGTGCCCACTTCTCTCCATTAATATCCCAAAGATGCTTCCCACCCCACATCTATACCCCCTTGTAAGCTCAGTTCTATGGACCAACTTTTTAGTTCTGTTGCCTTTGGCCATTTGATTTGATTTTAATGTGTGTGTGTGTGTGTGTGTGTGTGTGTGTGTGTGTGTGTGTGTGTGAGGCACAACTGGCTTACTCAAAACTTACTCTGATTCTATGCTCAAAGATTCAAAGATCTATTCTGGCAGGGCTTGGCGGGGTGGAGGGGGGGGGGTCCACATGTGGTGCCAGGGATTGAACTTGGGTCTGCCAAGTGCAAGGCAAGAGGCCCTACCAGCTGTACTATTGCTCCAGTCCTGATTTTAATATATATAAAATAAACCTGTGCAAACACTAATTTAGAAGAAATAAAGATGCCATTACTAGTAGGAATGGGATTGGGGCCCTACAGGCAGTGATTAATTTCCTCCTAGAGATTCAATTACATAGCTGTTTAGGACTGGAGTGATAGAACAGTGGGTACAGCACTTGCCTTGAATAAGGGTGACTTGCGTTTGATCTCTGGCAACACATATGGTCCCCAGAGCCCTGCTAGGAGTGCCACAGCCCTGAACACCTTTGGCTGTGGCCCCCAAACAAAAGTAAGCAACCCTGCCCCCAAATTTATAGCTATTTGTTTCTAAATAAATACTATTCATTAGTAACTGAAATTTAATTTCTGCTACTAGATGGGAGTCACTAGAGACATTATAAGTGAAAATTAGAATTTTTTTTTCAGGAGCATGGGGGATGATAGGGTGGGGCAAAAGGCACTTGCCTGGAACATCAGTGCTGCGCAGGTGTGCTCGAGAATCCTGCTGCTGCTGTCTGACACACAGACTCCCCCACTACAGCCAAAGCATGTGATCTCCCAAGCACTGAAGTCAGAGGTGAGCCATGCAAGTAACATATGGGACCCCATCAGAGCTCCATGAAAGAGTGTGCCCCTTGCCTTAGGTCATTGAAACAAAAACAGCGAAGAGAAGCAATGAGACATTTTAGGAAATCAGAGCAATTTCATTTGCTTTTAAGTCATTCTTGAACTACAAGTAAATTTGTAATGAAGTGTTCTAAATTTATTCACGAGAAAAAATAACCCCATGGGTATGTGATTATACTATTTTCTTTAATGTGTATTCCATTTATTTTCAATGTGGTGTGTTGTTTAAACTCAACATTGGCTTCCCCTTCCTGAAAAAGGAACCCCCTCCTGACCACCCCTTCCAACCCACCCAATCTTCAAGTTCAAGAGGGAAAAAAAACAAATTACAAACTGATTATTTATAATGTGTCATATATACATATATAATTATATTTATGAAAGGGGCTGATTCAGTTAATTTAAGAAAATTTTGTAGGGGAAATATTTCACATGGTCTGCCAAGAGCTACAGTTCCGTTAAGACAAGCCCATTCCTGCTTGTTCCTGAACATTTCACATCAAAGGAGATGAACTGTAAAATACCATGTTAGGCACACCATGTACAACTGACTTTCTTAAAACAACCATCTACAGAGTACTGGCAAGAAAATTAAGGTGCTGCTGTTTTATGTAATGTCTGTGGACCACTTGTTGATTAACAAAAGTACAAAAGATGCTGCAAGAATATCATCCCCCTCATCCCCCATCCCTTGCCTTCCCCACCTCCTCATTACCAAGCCTGGCCACATTTCCTTTGATATCTGTTAGCAGAAAGGGGATGGGACTGGGTTGATGATCTCATTTTATCTTTTTATTTTATTGGGGGTGGTGGGGCAGGAAACCTGCTGGCAATTCTCAGTCAATGTGGCTGGTGGTTCAATGCAAGGGCCCAAAGACGCAATGCTGCTTGGGCTTCTAGTGGTGTTGGCTGAGGCTCCAGGGCTGTCCCCTGCAATGCTCTGAGCATCATGTGACACAGTAATTAAACTTGGGCTGCCTGTCTCTTCCAGCCAGGAGGATGCTCAACTCACAAGGCTCCTCAGGTGAGAAGTGAAGTAAAAATGAGCCCAGCACTCAACAAGGAAGCTTTCTGGGGCTGCAGAAATAGGACAGAGGTTAAGACACTTGCCTCAAATCTGTAAGGCCCCACCCAGCTCAGTTGTCAGCCAGTTATGTGGTCCCCTGAGCATCTACAGGGGTCATTTTTGAGAACACAGTCAGGAATAAGCCCTTGAGCACCACTGTGTATGACCCCTACAAAAACCACCCCAAAAACTCAAGCAAAAACCGAACCTACTAATAAAGCTTACTAAATCAAAGTAGAAGACCCTTCACTTTTGCTTGGGTGTGAGCAAGCAGATTGATTCTCCGGTCTGATAGTTTATGCAAGGTTTTGTTTGCAATATTACAAAGCATTGCTCTCAGCCCATTGAGCTATCTCTCTGGCCCCAGTAATGTGATTTTAAAGAATGTAAGAGCTCAAACAAACACATTTCTTTGTTTGTTTATTTGTTTTTGCTTTTTGGGTCACGCCCGATGAGGCACAGGGGTTACTCCTGGCTCATGCACTCAGGAATTACTCCTGGCGGTGCTCGGGTGACCATATGGGATGCTGGGAATCGAACCCGGGTCGGCCTCGTGCAAGGCAAACGCCCTACCCGCTGTGCTATTGCTCCAGCCCCCACATTTCTTTATCTTTCTTGTCATTGAGGAGGATGAAGTGAAGTTGGGTAGAGAGAAAAATGAGGACCACCCTCTCTTCTTCCTACGTGGAACAATTAATGAGATCCCTCCCCGTTTTAAAAAAATGGGAATGGTTCAGAACACATTTTAGAGATGCTTAGGGGACGATTCCCAGGTTCCCGGGGATTGAACCTGGACCCCAGCTTGCAATGTACGCTTCAGGCATGATGAGCTGCTTTTGACCCCCAAGAAAACCCTCTTTTAGTGAGGTTGGTGATAGGAAGCAGGGGTACAAATGGAGTTCCACAGCCTGGATCCAGTCTCAGGCAGGCAGGGAAAATGGAAAAGACTCTCACGGGATACTCCAAAGTGCAGAGCAGAAATGGTGTGGCAGAAATGGCAGGTGGTAGCAGGGAATTTCCCAAAAGGTCAGTCGTTTAGGGACTAGAGAGTTTAACGAGCTGAGCATGTGCTTTGCATACATGCTTTGATTGTTTGATCTCTAGCACCAACCACCTGAATTTTTGAGCACTTTCAGAAACTACTCCTGAGCACTGCCGGTTGTGCTCCCTCCATCCCCCAAGCGAAACGAAACGAACCAAGCAACCAACAAAAATCCAGAACACCCCCAAAAGGTGGCATATTTCCTTGGGCAGATGGAGGAGGTGGAGGGGTTTCAGGGGCAGGGATCCCGTGAACGTGCCCATTTGTGCCAGGCTGAGTGCAGAGCAGTCCCGGGCAGTGCCAGCGGCGCGGGCGCAAATGAAGCACACGCGGGAGTGGCTCACTAAAGGCAGCAGGGGGCCGGGGCCGGGATTCGGAGGGGCGCAGCGGTCTCCTCGGGTCGGGATCCCGCGCGAGGCAGGAAGACTGGCCGGAGAGGGGAGTTCGTAGAGCCGCAGAGCTGCAGGACCGACCGGCAGCCGAGGCGCCGCTTGACGCCAGCGGAAGTGCGAGCTCCGGGACAAGCCTGCACCACAGCTCCAGGGGGCGGAGCCCAAGGCGGGGCGGGGCGGGGCCTGAAGGTGGGGCGGAGCCTGAGGCTGGCTGAGGCGGGGCCTGAAGGTGGGGCGGAGCATGAGGCTGGCTGAGGCGGGGCCTGGCGTCAGGGCAGAGCTTGAAGCTGGCTGCTGCAGGGTCTGGCGGCGGGGCGGGGCCTAGTGGTGGGGCGGAGTCTGGAGGCGGGGCGGAGCCTGTGGCTGGCTGGGGCGGGGCCGGGCGGCGGGGCGGGGCCGGGCGGCGGGGCGGGGCTTGGCGGCGGTTGTTTTTACCCAGGCCGCGGTACAGCCTGGCGCTCAGCTGGGGCTGCTTGGCGTGGAGGCGTGCGCTGGTGCAGGAGCTGCGCTTGAGACTGGGCGCCTCCAGCAGGGCCCAAGCGGAGCGGGGGAGCGCCGAGCGCAGCCGCCGGGCTCGGCCGCCGCGATGTCAGCGCAGTGCTGTGCGGGCCAGGTGAGTGCAAGAGCGGTGCCCAGCTGGGGGCGGTGGGTCGGGCGAGGGGTCCAGCAGGACGGGCTTTGCGCCCCAGCTCTGCGAGCGGAAGGGGAGCAGGTGGTGATGGCTGGTACGGGGCTGACCCGGGGCGACGGGGGCGATGCCGGGGGCCCGAATGCGGCGCTCAGTCGTCGGGGGGTGGCGGGAGGGAGGGAAGAGACGTGGGGAAGCCCGAGAGGTAACCCCGGGATCCTCCCTTCTGGCTTGAGGGACTTGGTTAAGGGCAGGCCAGTGGGGCTGGCGGGACTCGGGAGGAGGATCCTGGAGCCTGTCCCTGCTGCCCCGGGACACGAGCTTGTGTGCCGAGCTCCTGCGTCCCCCCGGCCCTGCCCACTCGGTATGAGCCCTGGGAAGGATCGGGGCTCTGGGGCGACATCTCCTTTCCAAACGCGCCCGGCTCGCAAATCGTTCTCAGGGCCCAGGGCAGGTTGCTCTCGGTTTGGCGGCTTGCAAGGCAGCAGCTCCATGGACTCTGACGGTTCGAGAACGTCTGGAAGCCTGGAGGGTGTCAGATGTGGGCGCCGGGAAGCCCGAGCCCAGCGTCCTGAGTTTCCCGACCCAGTCCTGGCAGACACGGACGCGGCTGCCCGGGTCGAGCGTGCGTCTTCCCGTCCCTCCCTGCAGCAGAACTTGCCAGAGCCTGTTTGTTGGGTGCTTCTCGCCTACCGGGTATATATAAAGCCACGCTATCTTCAGACGAGTGTGTGAGCTCGCGAGAAGGCGCTCACCGGCTACTAAGCAGCGTGTGCAGGATCAATAGGTTTTTAGCTCCTTAGTGCATGTTAGTCCTACCCAGAAGCAGCAACAACAACATACCAAAGGTGGATAATGCCTTCCGGACTTGCAGCTCTCTCTTCCCCATCCCTGCAGCTTGGGGTGTTTCCAGAAATGAGCCAAGTTCAGGGGAGGGCATTCAGATTCGGGCTCAGTTGACTTCATTTATCCTAACGCACTCAGCCTTAGTGCCATCAGAGCAGCCCTCAGAGATGCATGGGTTAAGCTGTGGGTTCCTGTAACCTGCTGATTACACTGGCCAGTAATCCGCTTGGTTTTTGAGGTCTGATACCACTTTTGGCCATCATTTAAGCAGACCTTCCCCACAATGGGGAAATCGGGGGTTCTGACTTCAGGTATTATGATTTATCCTCAGCCAGCCTTGGGGATGCTGACCTAGCTACCGTGGGAGGGCTGTTGAGGTCACCATGAGACTATTTCCCATCAGTTCTGAAGTTCAGAAAAGCTGCAAATCTTTTGTTTCTTCACCATACTTTCTCATTCGATATGACACTTTTCACGGTGGGTAATTGCCGATTCCTGGGGACATCTGCCTGCTTCTAAGCTTTTGAAATTCCCTTGAGGGTTTTTTTTTTTTTTGAGTTGGGGGTGGGGAGAGCAAGGCAAATTTAGCCTCTGAAAGCTATTCCTGGGGCTCTAGTGCCCTGGTCAAAGAATCATCGGTATGGTTGAGATTTTGGCAGCCTTTATTGGCTTGTTTTTGCTACTCCTCTGAAGACTTTGGAAAGAACCAGACCCTGGGCATTCATGGCAGGAAATTGGACTTCTGCCTTTCCCGGATGGCTTGAGGCATTGTCAGAGGCTGGGGGTTGGAGGTGGAGGTGCTGGGACCCTTGGGTGGGGGTGGTGTCTCTGTGCTGTGAGGTGGGAATGCCAACATGATGTCATATCTCATGTTTTGTTTTGTTTTTTGGGCAACAGCCAGCGGTTCTTAGGGCTCAATCTTGTTGGGGCTGGGGAGGGAGTGGCTGTATGGACATCATTCCAGGTTAGAACCAGGATCAGCCGCTTATGCCTTGGCTCAGTGCCCAGGGGTCACTTCTGGAGGTACTGGGTGGGGGGGGATCGGGACGATATGCAGTGCCAGGATCTTACTGGGGTCAGCTGCCTACAAGGTGAGCACTTTACCTGCTGTACTATCTCTGGCCCCACGGAAAGGACTTTAAATTTACATTAAAGAAGCAGTTTCCTGCATCAACAGAAGGTGTCTGTTTACCAGCCCTTCCATTCTTTCTTTTTTGAACACCCATCGTGTGTTTTTATTCAAAGTTCTGCTGACATGAAGTGAATGGATTTCCTCCCTCATTATTAATTTCCCTACTTCCTAAACACCAGTGGGTTGTCCCAACAATTACTCTTAGTTCTGATACTAAAAACCTGGTGTTAGCATATCACTGCCTCTGTTTTAGATGCCAGTCATGGTCCTGGGGCCGACAGCGGGGATGAAAGTTATTGATTTCTTTTTTTCTTTTGTTTTGGATCTGTGCCTGGTGGTGCTTAGGGGGATTGTATGGGGTACTAGGGATTACCTGGGTCAGCTGTGTGCAAGGCAAATACTATTGCTCTGGCCCTAAAAGTCTCTATTAAGAACTTAACTCCAATTGTTTAGAAAGTGCTCTCCTTTACTATACCATATTTATCAGGTATGTGTGTGTATGTGTATGTGTGTGTGTGTGTGTGTGTGTGTGTGTGTGTGTGTGTATGGTTTTTAGGCCATATCCAGCTGTGCTCAGGATTTATTCCTGGCTCTGTGCTCAGGAATCACTCCTGGTGGGGATCAGGGGACCATATAAGGTGCCAGGGATCAAACCTGGGTTGGCTGCATGCAAGGCTAGTGCCTTACCCACTGTAATATCTCTCTGGCCCTAGACATGTTTCTTATTATTTCACAAGACCATAATACCTAAGTGTTAGTCGCTGGAGAGATGGCAGTAAGTTAGACAAATAGCATCTGCCCTTAGGGGTTGGCCCAGATTTTTTTTTTTTTTTTGGTGGTGTGGGGGCAGCGTGGGAACAGTGACTATGAGGACAGCGGGTGGAGTGTAACAAGGGAGGCAGAGCATTCTGGGGGACATGAATCCTTTCTGAGACAGATTTGATGACTGATAAGATGCCCCTGGAATTTAGACTGATACTCTGACAGGCGCCCTCGGGTGGTGTTGGAGAAACTGAAGGTAGTCCAGGAGAGGGAGTGTGGCAGAACAGTTAACCAGGTCAGAGGGGCCTGCAGGGCCTGAGAAATTATCTGCCACTGTTGCTGTCGGGAGTTGGGGTTTCAGTCTCATTGTGGTGAGAAGAATGTTGAGAGATTTTAAACAAGGGAGCAAAGAATAGATAACAGGGACTAGAGTTGTAAATCAGCACCTGACTTACGTACAGCTTAGGTACGGTGACTTAGGTACGGTGCCCGTACCCTGTGTCTGCAAGCCCAAGTTTCATTCTCTGGTACTACATGGTCCCCCAAGCACCTCTGAGAGTGCGCCCCCAGCCCGAGACATAAAAAGAACAGATTTTTTTTTTTTTTTTTAAGTAAAAGCCCCTGGATACCATGAGAAGTAGCTTGTTGGGGAGAGCTGTCTGCATGGTTTATTCGGTGATGTTAGGAGCTGCCTCCAGGGTGCCGAGGGAGCTCTGGGCTTCAGCTGGCACCGAACCTTTCCTGATGGAGCCTGGTCCTGGTAGCTGCTGTTGGCTCCAGCACGAGCAGGAGTGAGCTGTACCTAGTGTGGTAGTGATGAGTAGAGCGGCTTGCTGGTTTCGGAGCCTGTTTTGCATGGATGAGATGTGAGGTTCGGGGTGGATGGAGCAAGGGAGGAGGAGCGGCTGGGCGGGGAGCAGGACATGTGGCGAGGAGAGCTCCTAGTTTTCGTTCCACTTTTTACATTTGAGGTGTGTGTTATCAACAAAGGGGAGGTGACAAGTCCCCAGTAGCCTGTGAGTTGGGAGGAGTAGGAGGTAGGAGGTGGGGACTGGAGGACTTGAATCGAGGACCATGAGGACCTTGAGTTGTGCAGATCAGAGTTGAGTCTGGGCTTTGGTGTGGGAAACATGAAAGGTGGAGGCAGCTGGTGCCCGTGTTCCTCCCTCTGTTAACTTCAGTTTTCCTCCACCGTGGCTTGGGTGTGACAGTCCTTCCCAAGTCTGGTTCTGAGGGTTATGTGTGATAACAGACATGCATTCTTTGTTTATTTTTTGTCTTTTGGGGCCACACCTGGCTGTATTCAGGGGTCGCAGATCACACCTGGTGGTGGTTGGATCATAAAGGGTGCCAGGGATTGAACTGTGCATGCGTGTGCAAGCAGTTTTATCAGCTGTACTGTCTCTCCAGTCCTGACAGATTCTTTTGATGACAAAGCTTGGCACAGAGTCGGGGACCGCCACTGTGTTCCTTGCAGTCCCTGTTGCACCAGTGAGTCTTGCTGTCACTTTATCTTGGCGTTGACTCTGATAGCACCAAAAGTCAGAAAATTAATACCAAACCCCCAGAAAGCCAAATTGGACTTAAGTTTTCCTGAGACTGGTGGGCTGATGCGCACTAAATGAAGTAGAACCGACAGGGGAGCCCTGGGTGTACACTATGGTAGGCTCCTGGGGGCGGGAGAGCAACAGAGCTTCCTGATTCTCCTAGTTTGGGGCTAGTTAGGGTATGGGAATGTGGGAGAAGCCAGCTGCAGAAAGCAATAGTGTTAGCTGTCAAGAAGTGCAATGAGTGTGTAACTGAAAATTCTAGATGATTCTTCCGTGGCAATTTGAGAATGACGCCTGGCAGGATTTACTCCTGGCAAGTCAAGGTGTTAATCACCTATAGCTAAATTTATTCATACCCCCAGTTTGCTCTTTTTCTACTTAGATTATATCATTCATTTTTCATGGCCCCATGGCGTGGGTGATGTTCTAATTGGCCTCCTTTGGCTGGTGAGGCAACTGTTGGAGAGCAGGCAGAGAGATGGATAGTGCAGGAGTGAAGGTGGCTGACTTGCATGCGGTCAGGCTCCCCTGTCATCTCTGTTCCTTTTAGTGGCCATCAGCCCACCAGTCTGAGCAAAACCTAAGTCCAATTTGGCTTTCTGAGGTTCGGTATCGATTTTCAGATTTCTGGTGCTATCAGAGTCAATACCAAAACAAACTCCTCTTTGAGTTTTGGCACCACCTATGGTCTCCCGAGCACTGCCAGGGTCACTCCCGACCACAGAACTGGGAATAGCAACTGAACACAGCTAGATTTGGGCTAACTCCCTCCCTCAAACAAAACAAAAAGAAAGGACAGGATGTTTCCGGGTGGTTGAAACCAGCCTTGAACATTGATCCAAAGTTGGAGCTCTTTACTGCCAGGCTGCTTTTCCTTATTATTCTGGTTATAGTATCAACATTCACTGAGTTACGGTGTCTTCTTGTTGCTTGTGCAGTCCCAGGGCAGTTTGGGTACTAAACACCTGTGAACCTGTTTGGGTGGGCCTTGTTGTTTGCCTGTGAGCGGGGGTTCGCCGCTTCTTCAGGCCCTGGCCCAGGTTGAGCAAGTCTCAGCCCATGTTGTGCTACCAGATGCTCCTTGGCGAGTGCAGATACAGCCTTGCAGCCTGATCCGAGGCTTCCTGAAGCGCCAGTCTTTCGCCCATCTAGGTGGTATACTGATAAGCATGTTGGAGCAAGTGGTGCAACATGTTAGTAAGTAGAACTTGACTGAATTTGCCAAACCAGCAGGATCGCACGTAGAGACTGTTCCTATAAGGGACAGGAACGCATGGGCCAAGTTATTTCCAGCCTGATCATATTACCCGATCACTGATTTTTTTTTTTCCTGTTGAGAGTCCATTTTTATTGTCTGTCATGTTAATTAACAAAGTCCCCAGGGTTTAGCCATCATCGAAGATAAATAAAGCCAGAATTTAG
Organism: Sorex araneus; assembly: GCF_027595985.1. Taxonomy (NCBI): domain Eukaryota; kingdom Metazoa; phylum Chordata; class Mammalia; order Eulipotyphla; family Soricidae; genus Sorex; species Sorex araneus. The sequence goes on along the minus strand of NC_073302.1, from coordinate 157,230,628 downwards.
TTAAAGCAGCAAAAGCAGATTTTATTCAATAGCCACTGACAGCAGCTGGAAGAGCTTAGCTCTGTTCTCATTTGCAGGGAGGTGCCTAGGAGTCTTAAGGGGAGAGTGAGGGATCTGGAGAAGAGAGTGGGGCCAGGTAAAGCGAGGGAAGTGAGAAAGGGTTGTCCATGTGCATGGGAAGAGGCCAGCTGAGTCACTAAACTTTTTCATTCCAGACCCTTTTTGCCCCAGAAATAATTTTTTTGTTCATTGTTTTGGGGGGGCTATACCTGGCAGTGGCCAGGAGGAGTCTTAAGGGGAGAGTGAGGGACCTGGGGCAGTGGCCAGGGTTTACTCCTGGCTCTGCACTCAGGAATCACTCCTGGTGGTGCTCTGGGGACCAAATGGATGCCGGGGGCCTGCCATGTGCAGGAACTGCTCTACTATTGCTCCAACCCCCAGAAATGATTTTTTGATAGTTTTTTTTTTTTTTTTATGGTGGTGGTCATTGTTGGTGGGTATGGGGGAGGGTCCCAGGTAGTGCTTAGATAGTTACCTCCTGGAAGTTCTTGGCCAACTGGGCTGGTGACTCAGTGCGAGGGCCTGAGAATGGGGGTACTACTCAGGCCCTGTGCTACTGGGGGGTACCCAGATTACCCCTGGAAGTGCTTGGGAGACCTTCAGGTCTACTCACAGCCGTCCTACAGTTCTAGGGACCGTGTAGTGCCGGGGATCCAAAAGAAGTTAGTGGGAATCCTTACAGGGCTTAGCTGTGTGCAAAGCACATGCTTAAAACCCTGTGCTATCCCTCTAGCCCTGAGAAATTTATTTTAAGACAAATTAAAAAATTTAGTGACTGCCTTCCTTCAGTTACTTCATTTGGGGTCATGCCCACAGTTTAAGAAAGTGGGCAGTAGTTGGAATATTGATATCATATCCCATCTGTCCACTCAATGCAGACAGGCAGGCCCTATCCTTCTTGAGGATTACATTTTTTGAAAGAAAGGAAATGAATCCTTGTGAAATACACTGCACATCTCAATATGAAGGGGATTCAGTTACAAGCCCTTCTGGGTAAAGACTGAGTTTGGGGCAGATTTTTGAATTGAGCAGTCAGTAAATTTCTTTTGGACAGTTTCTTTCCAGGTAAGTATTTGAAAAGTGAAAGGTGATGAGGCCATCGTAGGGATGCAGCCTTGGGCTGCTAGAGCCCGTGGTCAAGTTTGGTCATGTGCAGGGGTCGGGACTGAGCCCCATGCCTGGACTCTGTGCAGTTCTCACCATTTCCATTAATTAATGATTAGAACTGGGGCTCCTTTGATTTGGACATAATGAGACTTCAGGGTGTGTCCTCTGCTGAGATGTTCATCAGTGTGACCGGCCAACGCTAGAGGATGGCCTGGAATGGACCTGCATGTCCTTTATGAAGACCTCTTCAAAAAGTAAGATGCAGGGGCTGGAGCAATAGTACAGTGGGTAGGGTGTTTGCCTTGCATGCGGCTGACCAGGGTTCGATTCCCAGTGTTCCATATGGTCCTCCAAGCACTGCCAGGAGTAATCCCTGAGCATTGCCGGATGTGACCCAAAGAAAAACAATAACAACAACAACAACAACAACAAAAAAGTAAGGTGCGTGCCCATTATTGGAATGGCTTCCCTGAATTGTCCTTCTTTCCATATAAAACCCAAGTCTCCACTTCCCAGGCCGAGCTGGAGAAGTGCTTTGTCAGTAGCGACTGTCCGCTTGCTGGGAGAGTTCTCTCTGAGCCTGTGCAGCAGGGCTTGGCCATCTGGTGCCCTGGAATGGTTTCCTGGTCACTGCCCACGTGGGCTTCCTCTCTCCCCCAGGACACAATGACTGGGACCATGACCCAACCTCCCTGGTCTTAGTGACATCACAATTTGCTTCCACCCTTGGAAAGAATCCAGGCACAAAAATTCACTCTTTCCATGAGTGAAACTTTCTGGGACAATAACAAGTATGTGTGAAACGTATCACCCATGATACGAGAGATAACTGTGTCTTGCAAGTTTACATGCCACTCACATTTCATGTCTGCAAAATTGGGATTATGTGGTAGTTTGTTATGCGTCCCTACTCTTTTTGCTGAATTAGAAGGTGACAAGGAAGTTTTTATTTTATTTATAAAAAAATTTCTGATTGGGGGGCCATACGCTGTGGTGTGCAGGGGCTATTCCTGGCCATGTTCAGTGACCATATTTGGTGCCTGGGGTGCCTTAACTAATGCCAGCTCTTGTACTATCTCTCTGGCCCCCAAGGACGAAGTTTTTTTTTTTTTAAATATGCATCAGTCACACTTTTGCAGCCACTACTGTTTTCTGGGCTTCTGTGAGGGTGGAGACTCTACTTACACCATTTGATTTTCAGAGATGTTAAATGAAGTTGGATATGTAAAAGCCTTTTGATAGATTTATGTGGGTTTCTACACCCAAAGACTATCGGTAATTAAAAATGGCCCAATGACATCTCTTTAACTATAATCATGGGCGAAATATTGTCACCATTTTTTTGCCATCTTTTATTATTTTTTTTTTCCTTTGGGGTCATACCCAGCGATGGTCAGGGGTTACTCCTGGCTCTGCAGTAAGGAATTTGTCCTGGCGGTGCTTGGGAGACCATATGGGATGCCAAGAATCAAGCCTGGATTGGTTGCGCGCAAGGCAAACTTCCTTACTCACTGTGCTATCACTCTGTCCCCTTTGCCACCATTTTTAACATCTTGAGCTTTTTTTTTTTTTTTTTCCATCTTTATGGTTCCTGTTTGTTTTAGGCCACACCTGGTGTAGAAAAAAAAAGGGGGGCTTACTCCTGGCTCTGTACTCAGGAATTAGTCCTGGCAGTGCTGGGGCCCACATGGGATATTGAGGATTAAATCCAGGTCTGCCTTGGGCAAGGCAGATGCCCTACCATGCTCTGTTTTGATGGTATTTATTCCTTTCTCTTACTAAGGTTTTTGTTTTGTTTGTTTTGGGCCATACACAGTGGTTCTCAGGGCTCTAGACTCTGCACTAGGGATCACCCCTGGTGGCTTCAGGGGACCATATATGGTGCCAGGGATTGAACCTGGGTCAGGCTCATGCAAGGCAAAAAGCCCTATCCGCTGTACTACTGCTCCGGTCCCTGAGCTGGTTTTTTTTTTTTTTTTTTTTTTTTTTGCTGAGCGAAGGTGCCTACTGTTGTCTCAGTTGCATCGGAAAATTCTATGCTGCTTGTGGCGAATTATTTGTTGCTTCCACGATTTATTTGTGTAAAACCTATGTAAAATTCAGTAAATGCCATATGACAGTTCTGCCATTCAACAGAAATGGTGATCCAGCTCATGATCCACTGGGCTAAAAGAGCTCACTGGTGAGCTGATACAGGGTGGCTTGGTTTCCTGACCCCACAAAGTCCCCCAAGCAACACCAGGAGTGACCTCTGAGCTGAGCCCCTCAGCACCACTACCAGGATTTTCCCCCCACCCCCACCCCTTGTCTCCCCTGCCAATGAGTGAGTGGTTTGGAAATATCTTTGTGTCGTTGGCCAAGTTCAGAGTGTTCTAAAGATAAATCTTATCACTTCAGAAGTCTCTCCAGAAGATAGAACTGTGGTGGTAGCTTCTGCTGTTTCGGTATCCTTTGTCTATTTTGCCTCTTGTTCTTTGTGCAGAATGATGTTCATCAGTGATCATTTGATTCCAGAAAGAAAGTCCTTGACCTCAAGAACTCAACTGTCTTGCATCAGGAGTCCCAGATTTGATCCCTGGCATTGTTGGTCTGCCCAGCACTGCTGGGAGTGGCTGCAGCGTGCTGGGAGTAGCCCCTGACTGCCAGGTGTGGCCCCCAAAATAAACAAAAACAAAAACAAAAAACAAAAACACTAGAAAGATAATAGAGTGCTAAAGGCACCTACCTTGCATGTTATTAACCCTCATTCAGCCTCCTGGCACCATATATGGTCCCCTGAGTGCTATCAGGAGTGAATCTGAGCACATTAACTCTAAGTCCTGAACACTGCTGGGTGTTATCCCAGCTCCCCGACCCCCCTGGAAAAAAAAAATGAAAAGAAAATTCAATTTTCTTCTCAATTCATCTAGTTTTTGGTTTTATGGTCACACCAGATGGTATCAGGCACCCAGGGGTTAATCTGGGTTAGCCATATGCAAGGTAAGCACCAAACCTGCTATACTATCACATGCTCCCTATTCTCTCCTCCCCCTTTTTCTTTCCCCAGAAGAAATTAAGTGAAATACTAGATTGATTTCTATGGGAGTAAGTGATCTTTTCACTTATAGATTATTGACTAATGTTGCTGTCAGCTCTGTTCTGTTTCCCAATATATTGCATATTTTTTGGCCTGCAGGCATTATAAAAATTAAGAGTTAGAAATAAATTATTAGCCTCATTTGTATTACTTTCCGAGGTCTAGCCTAGCTTCCTAGACCCTGGGACATGATTTCATGGGGGGTCATAACTGAATGTGGGGATTGCAAAACTTTTTGTTTTAAAGATAAATGTATGATTTGCTGTCAGTAAATTTTTGATTTGTGTAGCTATTTTATGTACCTGGGATGACCTAAAACTTTCTTGGGTAGAAAGGGGTTTCAAGTGGGAAATGTTTAAGAAGCCCTGGTCTGTGTGTGGTTTTATTCATCTGTTTGTTTTTGTTGACATGTGTAAGAAATGTCAACTTTTTTTTTTTTTTGCTTTTTTTTTGGGTCACACCCGGCGATGCACAGGGGTTACTCCTGTCTGTCCACTCAGGAATTACTCCTGACGGTGCTCAGGGGACCATATGGGATGCTGGGAATCGAACCCTGGTTGGCCACGTGCCAGGCAAATGCCCTACCTGCTGTGCTATTGCTCCAGCTCAAGAAATGTCAACTTTTATTTTATTATTTTTTTTCAGAAAGGAAAGAAAAAAAAAAAACCAGGCTGGAGAGATAGTTGAGTGGACTGGAGCCCCAGCTTTCTGAAGGGAGAGAGGCTCCTGCTGGGTCTGAGGGGGAGGGGGTCATGGGTGGGGAGGAAGGAATTAGTTAGGAGAGAGAGAGTGCTCATGCAAAGTGGGTGTATTGGAAGAGTGTACACTGGTCAGATTGACACAGTGGAGGCCTCCAAAAAGAAACGTCTCCTTCACACAGTCTTGTGGGGGAGTCTTTCATTGTCAGTCTCTGGTCTGCCGTGGTGGAAGATTTCTGTCTTTTTTTTTTTTTTTTAACAGATTAATTACTTCTGGGAAGTGGGTGAGCAGGAGACATGTAGCCAGGAAGGGAGTAAATTGTCTATCAGATGTTCTGAGCCAGTCATGAGGAGAGCGGGAGATTGTATAAAAATGATTGGAGCCTGTCCTGGGATGAGAGTGGTTGGGCCAGTTCTAGGAATTGAGCCGAAGATTGGAATGACAGTGGGGACTGTTGAGTCTCCTGGACACAGCTGATTGTGCTATCAGGGATGGTCTCTGTGTTCAGGTATTTCAGATGCGGGGATTAAGCTAGGCATCTTTCTGGGGCCAATGGGGAGGAGGAGATGTGCTTACATTGACTCCTTCACTTTCCCTGCTGGAGGTCTGGTTTCGATTGTGGGCACTGCTTGGTCCCCTGGAGACAAGCCACGAGTAGTTCCTGAATACTCAGCACCAAAAAGTAGCATGTGGAATCTTCAGAGAAGTCCAGATGTCTGAAGAACTAATTGTGGACTCACACTGCCAGTATGGAACTTGTGTGCTTTTGGTGTCTTGAGTCAAGCTACATTGTTAGTGAATTTGAGTTTTAGCTTTGGGGCCATACTCAGGTAGCGCTCAGGGCTTGCTCCTGGTTCTGTGTTCGGGGATCACTCGTGGAGGTGCTCAGGGACCATCTGCAATGGCAGAGATGGGACCAGGGTTGGCAGTGTGCAAGACTAGTGCTTTCCTCGATGCACACTCGCTCCATTCCTGTTCATTTTCATTGCATTTTGCTGTTACTTTAGGGTGGAGAGTAGATGTGAGCAATACAAGTCAAGTTCCTTAGGCTGCTCCCCTATGACTGTCCTTAATGGAGTGGTTTTTCCAAGTACTCCAAAGTGACCATTAGTACAGCACACTGGCAGGGTGTTTGCCATGACCTGGCTTTAGTCCCCAGCACCACAGGTGGTCCCTGGGGCCATGCCAGGAGTGATCCCTGAGGAGTAAGCCCTGATAGCTGCTGGGTGTGGCCCCCAAACACAACAAACAGTAATTAAAAAAACCTCTGGGAGCAGCTCAGTGTTCCCTGCCTTGTAAGCACGAGACATGCTGAGGCCAAGAGTTTGATCCTTGATGCCCAAGTGTGATGCCAGTGAATCTGCTCTTGGGAATACTTGAAACCAAACCCTTCCCATCATCACAGGAACAGGACAGCAAAGCGGGTGTCGGGGGAGGGCTGTGAGTAGTATAAGACCTTACAGTGGGCATATCTTTTTTTTTTCCCCCTCTATTTCTTATATAACAATATTTTGTCTGTTTCTTGGTGTTTTTCAGTGGGGGCTATCCCAGTTCTGTTCCCAGCAGTTCCCCGGAGACCATATGTGGAGCTGGGGATCGCACCAGCATCCGCTGCAGGCAAAGCCACTGCCTTAACCCCTGTACTACCTCTATGGCCCAAGATTTCATACCATAATCTGGGAGTTGGTATTGTTTGCCAGTAAGAAATTCAAATGATGGTTAGTTTTGGTTACATAAAACATCTGCTTGAATTTTAAAGGAAATAGGACTTTGACTCCACCCCGCCCCCGCCCCCCCAACCACCGCTGTAATTTGCTTTATAAGATTAAAGTTGAGTTGATGTTTAAGCGAAGCAGCTGTTGTGGTCAAATTCAGAGTGAGTTTTTATCACGGAATAAATTTTGGAACAAATTGTGGGTTTGCAGCAAGGATATAGTATATAGTGATAAGTTGGCATTCTTCCCCCTCCCCTCGAGGAAATTGTCTAGTCAAAACAAAAGTGCACAACCTCTTAACTCATGTGCAACGATAACTAGAAGAGATGGGACCTCAGACTTGTGTTGGTTCAACTCTCATTTTTGTAAATGGGACAAGTGCGCATTAAAACTGAACCTGAGGGCGGTGTGGGATTCATTCTCCAGGTTTTTGTTCTCACAGACGTGGCAGTGATTTAAGGGAGGGCTGAGTCCTCTGATCCTCCCTCTGTGAGTCTCCACAAAACTGGGGAAGAATCCAGTCTTTTGTTCTTGACTCTGGCGCTCCCCCCAACTCCTCCTGTGGTGTTCTCCGAAACAATGGCAGTATTTTGTAACCATAGTAATGAAAATGTAATAGGATTCTCTATCTACATGGGTTTTCTTTGGCTTTAGAAGCATTATTCTAAGGACCCCAGGACACTGACAGCTTATCTCCTTTGCTGTTACAAAAAAAAAAAAAAAAAAAAAGCACACTGCCTAAAGCAGTATGCCAGTTGATAAATATTCATTGGATACCTAGCACTGTGTAATTCCTGGGCTCCAAGGCAGACTTCCATACTTCCATGCACGGGAGTAATTAGTGAATCCTGGTTGGATTTCCTTGAGTATAAAACATTTCTCCCGGTGCAGAATTATTTTGCAGGCTCACATTGGGGTTTGTGTTCCTAGGCTGTGGGTCTTGGTGCCTGTGAAAGGGGAAGCTTCCTTGGAAGAAATTATCCCTGCGAGAAATCACCCCTGCCCATGAGGAGAGCCTGTCCGGGGAGAATGGGGAGACCCGGGCTCCGGGTTCCATGTTCCATGCAGCCCTGTGGAAGCAAGACCTGTGGCTAGAGGGAGAAGTTGGGATTTCAGTGGAATGTGATTTGGGGGTGAGATTTCAGCCAGGTGCAGAGGTGAAGGATGAACAGGTTCCAGCTGAAGAGCATGTACCATAACCTCACCCATCACCTGTCAAAATTTAGTCTGGGATTGTCTCTACTCCCCTGATTTTTCTGTTCTCTCAGTATCCCCCCTTCTTTGCTCTAACCCCAGCCCCCAAACTCCTCTTCTGTTTAAGATTTGCTGAATCTAGCCAACTGGGGTTTTTAGCCTTTGGAAATTTCTAGAAAGGCAAGTCCAGTTCTGTGGAGGGTTTGCTCTTTCTGGGGTCATTCACACTGTTGGTTTTTAAGGATTTGTCACTGGTTTAGAATACTGCGGTATTCCAGGGGTCCTCCTCACCCCTCTCTGTTTGTGATTGTCACCACCCCGTTTTTGTGGTGACTTTGAGACAGATGGTGAAATCAGAGAAACCCTTGGGAGAGACGTAAGTCCCTGCGGAGTGAAGTTCTGGTGTGTTTGAGCCCTTCAGTGCTGGGGGGCAAACTGCTGCTCCCCGTCTTCAGCTGTCTCAGCCTTAGCTCATGGGGGACGTTTGTATCTTGCTTGACACACACAAATCTTGAAGAGGGCACCAAGCAAGGTGATGTGGGCAGACTCATCTGGAAAGTGTTGGTGGCTTTGGGGAGCTTCAGAGCAGGAGCTGGAAACCACCCAGAGGTCTTTAAGCAGAAGGGGATTTAGTGGAAGGGATTTACTCTTCCCAAAGAGCAACGAAAAGAACTAGAGAAACCAGAGACCAGGGCCCACCCACAGAGAACATACCATGGCCATCGAGATGCAGAGATCTGGACGCCGAAGCTGCCACTGATCACTGCTGGCCACCCACACAGCTGACCCGGGGCCACTGCCCCCCATCTCACTGTCGCTGTGGCCTGGTTTTGTCCCTGCATCCTGCTGGGCAGCGGACACCCCTCCAGCAGACACCCCTCTACTTGATTTCACTTTTCAGTGTTGTGGATCATGCTGGGGTGCTACCCTCAGGCGGCGTCTGGGGCTGTGGCCACAGGAGGCATATGAAAGGCATCTCTGTGCCGAAGCCTCAGCTGCAGTGAGGGGCTGGGCGCCCAGTTTGAGACCCTGATCCTTGCCATGGAGCACCGAAGGGGAAGAACAACCTGGGAAGTAGGGCCATGTATTGTCAATACAGGCAGGAAGGTGGAAAACTTTGCCTGATGCATGAATCGGTTGTTTTTTCCCTCTAGTCCCTCTGCTACGCGCTCATTTTCCACACCCAGCCGGGTAGATCCTCTCCTGAAGTCTGGTAGCTTTAATCCTGTCATCTCCTGCCGTGGAGTTTCGATTCTTAAATGCAAATTTCCTGTAGAAATTTGGGGTCTGTAACAAGAGAACTAACTCTAAATAACTGTATATTGAATTGACACCAGGCAATGTGAAATAACAGCCTGGTATATAGCCAGTCAGTTTAAATAGTAGCAATTCGTGTGTGTATGTGTGTGTGTGTGTGTGTGTGTGTGTGTGTGTGTATGTTTTCTTTCTTAAGTGGTCCTCATTTTAAATAGTAGTAGTTTGGGTAGTTTTCTATTTTTTTCCCCTCTTTTTATTTATGGTGACTTTAATCTCCCCTATTGTGGGGGCCAGAGAGATAGTACAGTAGATTCGGCCACAGTACAAGTGCAGTACAGAGATAGTACAGTAGATTAGGTTCAATCCCTGGCATCCCCAAATGGTCCCCCAACCATTGCAAGGAGTAATTCCTGAGTAGTGCAGAGCTAGGAGTAACCCCTGAGCATTACCAGGTGTGGCCCCCCCAAATAAATAAAAAATCTCCTGTTGTTAAGTTTTAGAATAGAACTGTAACAATGCTTTGTCTTTTTTTCTCCCCCTATAAAATATTAAGCCATCTTTTTTTTGTGTGTGTGTCACAGATTTTGATATGTTGCCGTTTCATGTATCTTCCAGTTCAAAATACTTTGTTTACCTTGAAATTCCATCTCTGATCTTAGAAGTACATTTTTTTCTAAGCATCTGAGGATTTTCCAGGAGTACTTCACTGTTGATTTTTTGTTTTTGTGTTTTGTTTCTGTTTTTTTTTTTTAAATTTTGGGGCCGCACCTGGCAATACTCAGTTTACTCCTGGCTCTGCATGCAGGACTCACTCCTGGCAATGCTCCAGTGACCATATGGGATGTCAGGGATCGAACCCAGCTTGACCACCTGTGAGGCAAGCACCCTGCCCGCTGCACTATCTCTCTGGCCCTCTTGCTTTTCATTTCTGATCTTTCATGGTGCTCCCAAGATATTTCTGTCTCTTCCGTTCTCTCAAACCAATTGTCCTGTAAGCCAGAATAGGATCTGTCTCTCTGAAGGTTCCAGGCACTCTTGAAAACAAAACAAAACAAAACCAGACACACTGTGCTACAAATTAGAAGTGTTGCAGGTTGTGAGCTGTTGTGGTTCCTGATCTGAATTGGATAGAAAGTTGTGACACAGGCTTTTTGTGGTGTGACCCAGCGCGCTCCAGTTGAACAGGTGTGTGCGTTTCCAGGCCCTGGTGTTCTGCCTGCAGGGAGCCTGTCTCGCAGATTCACCCGCACTTTCTGTGTGGCTCAGATTGTGACTCAAATTGTAGGGGATGAAAAAGATTTCCTTTACCCTCTTGGAGTCTCTGGCTGGCTTGGAAAGTTAAGCTGACAACACAAGTTAATAGGAAGAAAACATTCACAGTTACTGAAGGGTTTTTGTTTGTTTGTTTGTTTGTTTTTGTGTGTGTGTGAGAGAGAGAGAGGGACGAAGGGAGGGAGAAAGATATTCAGACAGACAGATAGACTGGGGACTCTGTATAAAGGAAATAAACCACCCCCTCACCCCCCAGCCCGAAGCTGGTGCTTTTATAACTTAGGTGAATAAGAGCGGTGATTGTGGGAAAACTGGGGGAGGCTGAAAGCAGACAAGAATTTTTTAATGAGGTCTTGAGGGGAAGTTCTCTCAAGTCTCTCCCTTGATAAGAACATTTTCCTCCTCCTAGTAGCAGGAGGTGCCCTTTGCCCTGGAGTTTTCAGCTTCTGCTTTTCGGAAGAAAAAGGAAGATCAGAATGTTATCTGCAGTGCCTTCAACCCGCAGTCACTGTGTTGTGGTGACATCCTCTCAAAGCTTTCCTCCATATCAGTCCAACTGAACTCGGGGCCCCGCCCCCTGCCCCCATCCTGGGGCTGGCAATCAAATCCATCAAATCTGGGGACCCCACTCATCCCTGGGGCAGGTGATCAAACCCAGGGTCTCCCAGAGGCAAGGTGAGTACTCCGCCACTGAGCTGTGTCCCCCTGCTCCACAAATTTGGTAAGCAAGCATAGCATCCTTGGCCATAGACTGAGCAGTTAGAAAGCCCTGGAAGTTGCCTCCTTCCTCATGGAAGTGTGAGGGAGGTTGCTGGTGCCCTGCCTCCCTGAGGGCCAAGTCCTAGAAAGTTGGCACTAGAAGAATCGTCTGGCAGCAAATCCTGCCCAGTTTTGGTGCTCTAATATGCGAACTCCACCAGTGACAGGAGCTTTCCCCTAGAAGGAGGAACACCCTTTAGTTTTCAGAGGCCCTGGTTCAGTTCCTCTTCCTGTCAACCTCCAAAAGATTAAGTGACTGCCTGCCTGGATCTCGGAGAGGGAAGCCAGAGCTCTGTCCAGTTGTTAGAAGTCCTTCCAGGCAGTGTGGAAGACGGGTATATACGCCACAGCTCCTGAGCTTGTCAGAGACAGCCTATCCTGGTGGCTGGGACCCTTCGTGCCTGTTGAAACCCTGAACCGACAATTGGGCCATGCTGCTGATGACAGGAAGTTGTGCCTTTGGGTCTGAGAGATTGCAGTTGGAAGCCAAAATGCCAGAACTTTGAGTCCACCCAAGGAGCTCTCAGGGAGTAGTGGCTGGGCAGTGTGAAATGAGAACCAGCCCGGTGCGCCTTGGGTTGGCTGCCAGCCCGCAGAAGCCTCAGGGCTGACGGGAGCATGGGAGTGGTGTGTGTGTGTGTGTGTGTGTGTGTGTGTTTGTGTGTTTGTGTGTGTGTGTGTGTGTGTGTGTGTGTGTGTGTGTGTGCATGTTCTCATGTGGTTTAGTAAAGCAGAGAGCAGGATGAGCCCACGGGCCCACTGGAGCCTGCAGCTCCCAGGGCCCATAAGGAGAGCGTCACTGCCCACTCATCCTACTGATAGGATAGCCCAGATAGGCTGCTCCTGAAGGCCTCCTAACCCCCAAGGACTGATGGCCTCTGCCTTTCCCCAGAGACCATGGATCCTTAACAAGGCAGTGAGCACGTTTGCTGTCTTGGAAGGAGCAATTTAACCCTGAGTTTGGTGTATGCGTGTGTGCGTGTGTGCGTGCGTGCATGTGTTTGTGTGTGTGTGTGTGTGTGTGTTGTGTGGTCACATCTAGTGCTTCTCTGGGGCAACTGTCTGCTTCGTGCTGGGGTGGGAGTCACTCCTGGGGGTGCTTGGTGGGCCATGGAGTAAGGGGATCTCACTCGGGCCTCCCGCATGAAAAGCAAGCACATGCCCAGCTTCTTGAGCCAGCTGTTCAGCCTGGCTATAGATTTTTAATATCATGCTGTGGTCTAAGTCTCGGATTTTAGATTTTTTTCCGTTTCATTCTCTGGCTTTGACACACTGAGCTGATGTCTTTTGCCCGGGTGGGAGGGGTAGGCTTTGCATGCACAAGCCCGGAGTTTGATCCCAGGAATCACATGGTTCTCCGCCCACCTCTGGAAGCAAACGGCCCTCTACCCACCAAACCTGGAGCAGCCCCTGACCACAGCTTGGTGTAGCCAAAAAAGCGGGGTGGGAGGGTTGGGGGGGTAGGGGGGAATCTTTTCCCTTTGCTTCTCTTCAACTCCCAAGCAATTGTTTCAAAGATTTTCCCAGGAAGTCCTGTAGTTTGTGGATCAGAGGCACTTTTCTACCAAGGGCCGGAGTTTGTGAAAGGTCAGGGTTGCTGAGTAAGGGGTATTAGACCATCTAGAAGGGGCTGGTTGCCCAGGGCCGTGCTCTGGGCGAACTGCTCTTCCCAGAAGTGGCTTCTGGCTTAGGAGCTTTGAAAGACTCCAGCGGTAAATTATTTCCTTATGGTGGGGGCGGAGAGGGATGAAGGTTGTCACGAGGTTGCCTTTTCTTGGAAGCAAGAGGTCCAGCAGAGCCGAGCATCTGACTTCTCCCTGCTGCTGTGGTGTGGCAGGAAGACTAGAGTTCAGTGCTGAAGAAGTCTCGGAGCTGTCCCGTTTGCTCCTCCTTGTCGATGCTTGGACGGTATTCCTGGTCATTTGAGTAGTTCCAGATTGTTTGGAAGAGAGTTTACCCACCATTGCCCTTTCTTTCTGTTTCTGATGCTCGTAGGATTTTGAGATAATAAAAATGAGGTCTGGGAAGCAAATCTAGCAGTTCCTGAGTAAGAAAAAAGTTGTTCAGGGACTCCTCAAATGTTTGAGGTTGTGTTCTAGATTGTTCCTACGACTTGAATTATGGCAATAAAGCAGACTACATGAATATGTTGGCTCTCTGTGCGTGTAAATGTAAGTTTAGGGGCTGGAGGGAGAAAGTGCCCTGAACTGGAGTCCTGCTTTGCATGCCGAAGCTCTGGTGCCATGCCTGTCACCTCTTGGTCCCCAGCACCATCCACATAAGCCTTGACAAAAGATTTCTCTGCAACATGCTTTGCTGTTCACCCAGAGTAGAACTTTTAGAATTAAGATTAATTTCCTCAGATAGTACTGCAGTTTCCTGAGGTCAGTTCATGTGAGAACTACGTCCCTGTCTTCACCAGGACTAGATCTCATCTCAGGAAATCGCTATCTGTGGTCATGCACAGAAGGAGCACCTCGTACTTACTTTTTTTTTTCCCCTTTAATGAGATTGCAGCAATTTGTAGGCTCAAGTGTGTGTGTGTGTGTGTGTGTGTGTGTGTGTGTGTGTGTGTGTGTGTGTGTGTGTGTTGATTTCAGGAGTTTCTCCTGGCTCTGCACTCAGGAATTACTCCTGACAGGGCTCAGGTGTCCATGTGAGGAATGAACCCAGGTCAGTCATGTACAAGGAAAGTGCCCTATCCACTGTACTAAGGGTCTGGCTCTACTTCTTTAATAACAACAAGTCTCACAATGGAGACATCACTGGTGCCCGCACAAGCAACGAATCACAGTGCTACAGTGCTACAGTGTTTTGGGCCGCACCCAAGAATGCTCAGGGGTCACACCTGGCTTTGTGTGACCCTCCAGGAATTACTTGAGGGACCATATAGGATGCCGGGGATCGGGGATCAAACTCAGATTGGCCATTTGTGAGGCAAGTGCCCCCTCCCCCCACAAGCCCGCCAGCCCCTAGGCTTCACTTCTAATCCTAGTTTGCTCTAGTTCTTTTTGTTTTTAGGTGGGGGGAGGGCACACTCCCAGCTCGGTGCTCAGTGGTCTCTCCTCGTCCTGCTCCTGCATGCACACATGTGCTTGAGCTCTTTGAACGGTCTCTCCACTACCCCAGATCTAGTCTTTTTACAGCTGCTACCACCTCTGTAGTTGCTTCCAAAGCAGTTCCAGTAGTTACAACAACCGTCTCGGATCACCTTGACAGATACAGTAGAAGTTTGAAGTGTTGTCAGAACTATCAGCATACACAGACACAGGAAGTGCGGTGCTGTTGCGACCTGTGTTTCTTTTTCTTTTTCTCCATTTAGGCCAACTCAGAAGTTCTTGGGCTTACTCCTGGCTCTGTGCTCAGGGATCACTCCTAGCAGTGCTCAGGGGCCATATGGAATGCTGGGGATCGAACCCAGGTCAGCAGCATGCAAGGCAAGCGCCCTACCTACTGTACTTACCTCTCGAGGCTTTGCTGTGGAAAATGGCTTTAGTAGGAAGGAGGCAGGGTCGCCAGAAATGTCCAGTTGTTACAAAGCCCGTTGTTTACTGAGTGCGATAAAGCAGAGCAAGAGTCAAGTGTGGGATGGTTGGTGTCTCTTCTCGCTGGTTACTGTTAGAATAAGTAAAGAAAAGTGCTGGGCAGGACTGAGTGGCTCATGGTATTTGAAGTGGTGGGTGCTGACTGGTATTTTGGGTGGGGTGGTTCTTGCTCTGGGGAGAGTCTTTGTAGCACTTTGTTTCTCTGCTTGATGACCCCCAGATTCTGGTACTCTTGCCTTTGAAAATACTGCTTATACCTTCTTTGAGGGGAGTGGGGGTGGCAGGGTTGGGTCACACACTTAATGGTACTCAGGGCACCGACTGTGCCGTGCCACTGATTGATTAGGGTTGTAAGGCAAGTGCCTCGCCCTTTGCACTCTCTGAGCCCCCTTTGACCCGTCTTTCTTTCTTTTTTTTTTTGCTTTTTGGGTCACACCCGACGATGCACAGGGGTTACTCCTGGCTCTGCACTCAGGAATTACTCCTGGTGGTGCTCAGGGGACCATATTGATTAGGGTTGTAAGGCAAGTGCCTCGCCCTTTGCACTCTCTGAGCCCCCTTTGACCCGTCTTTCTTTCTTTTTTTTTTTGCTTTTTGGGTCACACCCGACGATGCACAGGGGTTACTCCTGGCTCTGCACTCAGGAATTACTCCTGGTGGTGCTCAGGGGACCATATGGGATGCTGGGGATCGAACCCGGGTCGGCCATGTGCAAGGCAAACGCCCTACCCACTGTGCTATCGCTCCAGCCCCTGTCCTGTCTTTCTGAATGCTTCTCTGCTCTCTGCTTCTGCTCTCTTACACCTGCACCTTTTCCCTTTCCCTTTACCTCCCGCCCTAATCTAAATGGGCGATTTTTCTGGGCTCTAACTTTCTAACGATTGCTGATGTCTCTAGGGTTTGCCATAGGAATTGTATATAGTTGCTGCCCAGGGACTTTTACATAAAGACAAAGAGAAACACGGACAATTATACAGAAAACACACAGGCAAGCGGGTTTTTTTTCCCCTCCAGGTGACCAGAAGTACCAAGTTCCTCTTTTACAAGGTCAATCTCAGCAACACAGGGTTTATCTGCACCCGGAGTCTACATTTATCACCTCAGAGAAGCTTTTGTGTATTACTGCACCTGTGTCCTTGTGAGAAAAGAGTTTATAACTTCAAAGGTCTTAGTCTGGATGTCTTTAACCGCAACAGGAGAGGCCTTGAAGGGAGGCAGAAAACTGGGTGGAATGTTCTCATCCTATAAATTCAACATTGGCGTTGTTCTGCCAGACAGTTTGTTTAAACACTTGGGCAACTTGTTACCCTGCCCTGCTTCTCCTCCATCTTTTCTCATATTCTCATGACCTCACCCACATACCAGCCGCTATCTTAACTTCCTAGCAAGGGGTGCTTGTTTGTGCATAAAGCCTGGGAGTCTTTTTTTTTTTTATAGCAAGTAATTATTTTTTTATTAAAGCACCCTGATTTACAAAGTTATTCATAATTGAATTTTAAACATTCAGTATTGCACCACCAATCCCACCGCCAGTGTCAACTTCCTTTCACCAGTGTCCCCGGCTTCCTTCCCATATGTGCCTCCCCCACTCTGTCACCCCAAACAGAGCTTTTATTTTTAATTAAAAAATTTTTTTGAGTCACTGTATGATATACAGTTACATAGCTGTTCATGATATTCATGATCATTTTTTTTTCCAGTCACACAATGTTCCAACACCCATTTTTTTCACAAGTGTACATATCCCACCACCAATGACCCCAGTTTCCCTCCTGCATCCCACCTTCCCCAGCCTGTCTCTATGGCAAGGCCTTGGAATCTTTAAGATACACTAGAAACTCTCTGCAGTGGTTATTGCAGTGGGGCAGGAGTAGAAGGTTGGGCGGTAAGGAATAATAACGGGGACATTTGTGTTTTATGACAGGAGCATGTGTTTGTTGCTGCTTTAAATGTAAATGTAAAGCTTGTTCTAACAAGTTTCAGTAAACTGGAAAAACTTTTAAAGTGTGAAATTCAACTGCTGTGTAATTAAATTTTTCAGCCACCGGTTTCACTTTGATATTACCTGTGTCCCTTGAGGCTTCTGTGGCTATTGTGGTGGTGGTGAGGGTGTGTGTGTGTGTGTGTGTGTGTGTGTACACCCATGTGTTTTTATCTTTTTAGGAAGTGGGCTTGGAATGATTTAACCCATTTTTGCATGAAGAGGGAAACATAACAAATTTGATTGCACAGCTATTGGAGATGTGGTAGACTTTATTTTATCTGCACATCTAAATTTACATGTTACTATAGCTTTTTCTTAACTGAAGTGTACCGAGGTGAATGGAACTAGCAAAAAAGTTTGCCAACTATGAAAATGGCTGCCAAGATTGTAGAGTTAAGCTGTCAAATCAGTTTGTCAGAGAGTTCCAGCTGGCTTTGGAATATTAGGGAGCATTCAAAGGGCTCCTTTGGTACAAGACAAGAAGGTTGTTAAAGAAATAGGAATCTCTTGGGGCTGGAGAGGTAGTACAGAGGGTAAGGTGTTTGCTTTGCATGTAGCCAATTGGGTTTGATCCCTGGCATCCATATGGTCTCCTATTATTGCCGGGAGTAATTCCTGAGTGCAGAGCCAGCAATAACCACTGAGCATTGTCATGTGTGGCCCAGCCCCTCACTCCTGAAAAAGAAAAAGGGGAACCCCAGAATTAAGGACCTAGCTGTTTTTAGATGTGTAGTCTCTAAAGAGAACTAAATTCATGAAATAACCTATGTAATAATAATAATCTATGTAAATTTTATGAGGTATTTTACAACTGATCAGCAATTCTAGGAACACATAAGGCAATTTCAGTTTCTGAAGTGCTAAATTTAGTTTCTGATTTGCCTCTGTGGGTACTTTATTACTGTTTAAATTGACAGGTGTTCCAAAAAAAAAACCCTCTTTTATTTTTTTTTCTTTGAGAATAGAATTGGAGAAATGCCCAGTCTTTTACTTCTCTACTATGCAGAAATGTCCAATTAAAAAAAATTATTCAAGGTTTTCTTTTTGACACTTCTTTGTCTAAAAAGGACTGTTATTTTTTAGACTTTTAAAAATTTTCTTCACTGTTTATTTTTTGGGAGGCCACACCCAGTGGGGACATACACACTAGTGCTGGGGCATTACTCTTGGTGATAACCTTGTGGGTTATGAGGTGCCAGGAATTGAACTCAGGGTCTCAAGCTTGCAAGAAAAGTGCTCTGTCACAGAGCCACACCTTGGCCCCTGTAATTTTTTTTGCTTTTGGGTCACAGCTGGCGATGCACAGGGGTTACTCCTAGCTTTGCACTCAGCAATCACTCCTGGTGTGCTCGGGAGACCATATGGGATGCTGGGAATCGAACCCGGGTCGGCTGTGTGCAAGGCAAACACCCTACCCGCTGTGCTATCATTCCAGTTCCTGTTATTGTTTTTTTTTTTAAGAATTACTTACTTATTACAAATAATTTACATTGTTTTTTGGGCCACTGGTAGCTGTGCTCAGGACTTAGTCCTGGTTTTGTGCTCAGGCATCACTCCTGTGGGCCTAGGGAACCATGGGGTGCCAAGGACTGAATCCTGGTTGGCTGTGTGCAAGGCAAGTACCCTACCTACTACACTATTGCTCCTGCCTCCAAATACAAATGGGGAATTTGAGCTTCCATGAGAACTTTATTTTGGTGGAGGGCCACATCTGCCAGTGCTCAGAGATTACTCCTGGCTCTGCACTCAGGAATTACTCTTGGTGGTGCTTGAGGGATTTATGGGATGCCGGGAATTGAATCCGGGTTGGCAATGTGCATGGCAAGGACTTTACCTGCTGTACTATCATTCTGGCCTCCCTGTTGTTCTTAAAGAACATTTTGATTAAAAATTTGGGCTGGACCCTTCTGGAA
The DNA here is from genome assembly GCF_027595985.1 of Sorex araneus. Classification (NCBI taxonomy): domain Eukaryota; kingdom Metazoa; phylum Chordata; class Mammalia; order Eulipotyphla; family Soricidae; genus Sorex; species Sorex araneus. The sequence goes on along the minus strand of NC_073302.1, from coordinate 157,212,047 downwards.
AACAATATGGACGATTCTCAAAAAATTAGATATTGAGCTCCCATTTGACCCAGCAATAACACTGCTGGGAATATATCCCAGAGAGGCAAAAAAGTATAATCGAAACGACATCTGCACATGTATGTTCATCGCAGCACTGTTTACAATAGCCAGAATCTGGAAAAAACCCGAATGCCCTAGAACGGATGACTGGTTGAGGAAACTTTGGTACATATATACAATGGAATACTATGTAGCTGTTAGAAAAAAGGAGGTCAAGAATTTTGTATTTAAGTGGATCAGCATGAAAAGTTTCATGCTAAGTGAAATGAGTCAGAAAGAGAGAGACAGACATGGAAAGATTGCACTCATCTATGGCATATAGAATAACAGAGTGGGAGACTAACACCCAAGAATTGTAGAAATAAGTACCAGGAGGTTGACTCCATGGCTTGGAGGCTGACCTCACATTCTGGGGAAAGGGCAACTCAGAGAAGGGATCACCAACTATAATGTAGTCGAAGGCCATGTGGGGGAAGGGAGTTGTGGGCTGAATGAGGGCTAGAGACTGAGCACAGTGGCCACTCAACACCTTTATTGCAAACCTCGACAGCTAATTAGAGAGAGAGAACAGAAGGGAATGCCCTGCCACAGTGGCAGGGTGGGGTGGGGGGAGATGGGATTGGGGAGGGTGAGAGGGATGCTGGGTTTACTGGTGGTGGAGAATGGGCACTGGTGAAGGGATGGGTTCCCGAACTTTGTATGAGGGAAGCATAAGCACAAAAGTGTATAAATCTGTAACTGTACCCTCACGGTAGTTCACTAATTAAAAATAAATAAATTAAAAAAAAATTTGGGCTGGAGCAATAATACAATGGGTAGGACATTTGCCTCATTTGCAGCTAACCTGGATTCATTCCCCAGCATTCTATATGGTCTCCTGAGCCTGCCGTAAATGTTAAAATATGTAGTGAAGTAGTTTGAATACAACTATTGCAGTATATTTGATACTCTTTGCTGAGTTCATTTAGTATCTATAGAAAAGTATATTCAGAATATACTCCTACATAGATCTTGCAGCTGGAGCTAAGTATGGACCCTCTTTTGCTCACTGCATGAAAAAAGCCAAGTGCCATCAGAGCCACGCGTGGAGAAGGTGGGGAATAGAGCTAAGCTCACGTCTGGCGGAGTTCCTTTGTTTTCTGGAATATTTATGCAGGTAGAAATGGGGGCTGGAAACATCTGTCTTGACTGCTTTTTTGCAAAACAGGAGGTGGCTTTTCAGGACAAACACAGGATGGGGATCTTGAGGGAAAACAAGAAGTCTCAGGATAGGGGTAAGGGTGAATTTCCTGTGTATTTCCTCAAGTGTGACTTGTGTTAGGTCTGAGGGGGGCTGCTCTAGGGCAGAAAGCAAAAAAGAGGGGGCAGGGGTGGGGAGTGGAGACTGTTTGAGTTTCTGCCTGCCATTCCTTCTTGCAAAACAACAGAGTGTGAGTTAAGCTTTTTGTCTGACCCAACTAAATGTCAGGCAGCCGGTCTCTTCAGCGCCCCAGTTTCACAATCATTCTTGCATCCTCATCTTAGGCCATTGGGTCATGAGCAGTTATTCCCAGTTTGCTCCAGACTCCTGGCAGCCCTTGGAACAAATCATTCACTTGCTGATATGGAGTCGCCTTTTCTGGACAGTCCCTATGAGTGGGAACCATCTAGTCTGTGATCTTTCAGGGCCATCTCCCACTTTACCAATTCCCAAGAGCTGTCGTGCTGCTTCACATGTCAGCACTTCAGGTTTTTTAATGGAAAGTCCTGCTTTGACTCATCCGTTGACTTGCTGACGGTTGTTTCCACGTTGGGGGCTGTTTTCAGTAATGTTCTCACCAACATTTGTATGCCAGTGTTTGGGAAGACATACTTCCATTTCTCTTATTCATGGTTGCAGGAGTGGAATTGCTGAATGGTGGAATAACTGTGCAACCTTTGGAGAGACTGCCAAGTGGTCTTCCAAAAAATGATTTTTCTGACATTGATTCCCATACAGAAGTTCTTGTTTGTTTACATTCTCACTATTTATTGTCTGTCTTTTTTTTCTTTTATTATAGCCATCCTGGTGATTATGAACTAATCTCTCATTTGGCCTTTAATTTGTGTTGGATATCAACCCTAAGTGTTTAGGCTTCACCAGTGAATTGCTTCTTTCTTCCTCCTAGAGAAGTTTAACATGCCTTTGCTAGCATCCCTAACTTAGTTAAAATTTATCTTTAATCTTTTATCTTTATCTTTATCTTTAACCTTTTTCCTTGTATTTTATCTCTCATTGTCACAGTTCCCCAATCAGTCTTGATTACTTGTAAGCCAAAACTTTCTAGTAATTCTGAACTTGTATTTGTACTGCTTTGTATTTGAAGTGCTGTGTATTTGTACCTGCGTTTCTATCTCTCCTATGGCCTTTCTACGTTTTACTATAGAGCAATGTTCTTTGGTTAAACACAGACAGACCATTAATGCTATGCCCCTCATATTTGGGAGTTGACTGACTCTGAAATATATCTGCTCCTGGGCATAATTATTTGGTCATAATTACTAGACTCAGGCTTCAGTTTCTATAGTTCCTAACACCCCAAAAGGGAAGTCCTGCTATGGGACTGGGATGGACCCGGGGCGAGTTTCAAAGCTACCCAGCATCGGTGGGAATGCTGGCTAGTTCAGCCCTTTTGGAAAACAGTATGGACGATTCTCAAAAAACTAGAGGTTGAGCTCCCATTTGACCCAGCAATAACACTGCTGGGAATATATCCCAGAAAAGCCAAAAAGTATAGTCGAAGTGACATATGCACTTATATGTTCACCGCAGCACTGTTTACAATAGCCAGAATCTGGAAAAAACCCGAGTGCCCTAGAACAGATGACTGGTTGAAGAAACTCTGGTACATCTATACAATGGAATACTATGCAGCTGTTAGAAAAAATGAGGTCATGACGTTTGCATATAAGTGGATCAACATGGAAAGTATCATGCTAAGTGAAATGAGTCAGAAAGAGAGAGACATAGAAATATTGCACTCATCTGTAGAATATAGAATAATAGACTATAAGACTGACGCCCAAGAATAGTAGAAATAAGTACCAGGAGATTGTTTCCATGGCTTGGAGGCTGGTCTCTCATTCTGGGTAACTCAGGGAAGGGACCACCAAGTAAAATGTGGTTGGAGGTCATGTGGGGGAAGGGTGATGCGGGCCGAATACAGACTAGAGACTGAACACAATGGCCACTCAACATCTTTATTGCAAACCACAACACCTAATCAGAGAGAGAGAACAAAAGGGAATTCCCTGCCATAGTGGCAGGGTGGGGTGGGGGGAGACGGGACTGGGGAGGGGGGGAGGGATGTTGGGTTTACTGGTGCTGGAGAATGGGCACTGGTGAAGGGATGGGTTATTGAACTTTGTATGGGGGAAACATGAGCACAAAGATGTATGGATCTGTAACTGTACCCTCACGATGACTCTCTAATTAAAAATAAACTAATAAAAAAATTAAATTAAATTAAAAAAAAAAAGCTACCCAGCATCGAAATGGGACATTCTAGAAAGCATAAATGCATGGTCTTGATGCACACTGTTACAACTTAACAGGACCCCCGTGGGGAAGGACAAGCTGAACTGGCGTGAAGACTTAGTCTGGGATTTATTGCTTGTTCTCAGAGCCCAGAGAACTAAGTGTTAAAAGCCTTGCTTGCTCTCAGCCCAGAGAATTAAGTGTTGGGATCTTTGTCTCTTACTGTGTTTATCCAAACAACTTCAGATATTGATAATTAATACAACTAGAAGGAAAGATAAAAAGCAATGTAGATGTCCCTGGGAGACAGTATCCTCTTGAGTAGATCTCCCCAAGAGAATTTCCTCAGCCAAATGTTTATCTATGTAAATGGCAGAAGTCTCCTGCACTTGAGCCTGACTGTCTTCTCCAGGGCCCCTGAAGGGGGGCAAGTTGAATTTCCCTCCATACCCCAAGCAGAGCCCTGGCAGCCAAAGACCTCCGGAACCCAGCTACAGCCCTGCTCAAGGCCACTCTCCGCATGCTCGGATGAGCCTCATGCATGAAGGAACTGGCAGAGCAACCCAGGTGTGCGGGACCCGGGCTGAGATCTCCCTCCAATCCTGCTCAAATCAAGACTGGGCCTCCTCCACCCAGATCCTCCATTTTCCAGTAGCTAGGCAGTCACAACCCCAAAACTGCCCCCAGTGGCACCGTAAATCCCATCAATGGCCAAGATCCAGAGATTATAAAACAGAGCTCCCAGAAGTGACCTCTTATTGTCTAGTTCTCCCACTTGGAGAACTCAGGAAGCTACCGAGAGTATCCTGCCTGCACAGCAGAGCCTGGCAAGCTCCCCATGGCATATTCAATATGCCCAAAACAGTAACAATGATAGGTCTCATTCCCCTTACCCTGAAAGAGCCTCCAATGCGGCACCGTTGGGAAGGACGAGTAAAGAGAGGCTGCTAAAATCTCAGGGCTAGGACGAATGGAGACGTTACTGGGCCCACTTGAGCAAATCGATGAACAACGTGATGACAGTGATGTAAAAAACCAATCACACCTGTCCTTACCTCAGCCCCCCTTCAGATGTTCTATAAGTATGCTAGCAACTCTGCATTAAATGGGCCATTTTCACCATCAGATTGTGGTCCCCAGCCTCCCCGTTGCCCCATCTCTCTGTGTCTCTGTTGGGGAGCCCTGGGGAGGCGGGGAGGCTCAGGGCCACCGAATGCAATGTGCATTGCAGCAGCAGCAGCAGCCCCCAAGGTTTACTTTGTGAACTCACAGATTTGGATTTATTTATTTATTTATTTAGTATTTTTGGTTTTTGGGCCATACCTGGCTGTGACTAGGGCTTACTTCTGGCTCTCTGCTCAGGGATCACTCCTGGCAGACTTGGGGGACCATATGGGATGCCAGAGATTGAACCCAATTCAACCACATACAAGGCAAGAAGAGCTCTATCTGCTCTACTATTTCTCTGTCCTGATTGGATTTCTTGTCTTCTTGTTTGTTTGCTTGCTTATTTTGTTTTTGTCCTTCCACCCCCGCCCACCCCACATTAAGTGCTCAGAGGGCGTACTCCCTGGCTTACTCCTGGCTCTGTATTCAGTAATTACTTCTGGTGGTGTTTGGGGGACTATATGGGATGCCTGGGATCAAACCCTCCCTGTTCTCTCTATGGTCCTGATTTACATTTCTTTAAAGAAATGGTACATTTGCCTTTAAGATGCTTGCTGGACTTTTGTATACTTCCTTTGGAAGAACCTTTGTTTAAATTCATGCTCTTTGATGACAAGTTTATGAATGAAAATGTCAGTAATGAATGCCTTTTCATTATTTACTTGTAAGAGTTCTTTTATATTTGTTATGCCAAATCCCTGTAATATTTGTGATTTGCAGTGATTTTTCTCTCATTCTGAGTTGTCTTTTCACTTTTTTGATGGTTCAATTTGTAGCATAGAAGTTTTAATTCCTGTGTAGTCCAATTTATCTGGTTTTTTCTTCCATTGTATCCAAGAAAATGTTGCTGTATCTGAGCATTGCCCAATCCAAGGTTGTGAGGCTTTAGCTCTGCTTTCTTCTAAGAATTTCATAATTTTGGCTCATGTTTAGAACTTTGCTTGATTTAATGTTTGTGTAGGGTGATATGAGGAGGGTTGCCTTTGAGTTTGGAGGTGAAGTTGTAGCACATCTAGTAGAAAAAAATTTTGTTTTCCTATTAAATTTAAGTAGTCTTCTCTCAAATTCATTTTAAATATTAGGGTTTATTTTGGACTCTCAGTTCTACTAATTTGAAAGCACTGATAATTGAAGTTGACTGGTGGCGAGATTGGTGTTGGAACATTGTATGTTGAAAACCCAACTATGGATAACTTCGTAAATCATGGTAGCACTGCACTGTCGTCCCGTTGTTCATTGATTTGCTCGAGTGGGCACCAGTAACTTCTCCATTGTGGGACTTGTTGTTACTGTTTTTGGCATATCGAATACATCATGGGTAGCTTGCCAGGCTCTGCCATGTGTAAATCATGATACTTTAATAAAATGAAAATTTAGAAAATTGACAGTTCATTAAAGCAGTCACTCATCTGGGATTTCAGTGCAGAGACTTGAGTGGGCAGGTGGTTGCCTTTAGGGAACTGGTGATTCTTAGACCACTGTCTCTGTTCAGGAGGCTGTCTTTACAAACACATGATGGTGAGTTACAGAGGATTGTGGTAGATGGTAGAAGGCAGGAGAGCTGATTTTGTACCTGCAAATCACAAACTCTTAAGTACTGGGATGGTAGACAATGAACCCCTTCTGCTTCTGACATCAGAAGTTATCAAGAATGAATCTCATTCCTTTTATTTTGTTTTTGAGCCACACCCAGCAGTGCGCAAGGGTTATTCCTGGCTTTGCACTGAGGAATCACTGTTGGTGGTGATTCATATGGATGTTCAGGAATCCAACCCGGGGGCTACCATGTGGAAAGCAAGTGCCCTACCTGCTGTATCATTTCTCAGACCCCAATCCCCCTTCTTGTAAGGAGTAGTAGCCTAGTTTTATTGGTTGGTTTGTTTTGTTTTTGGGTTTTCATTGATTTATATTTTGCTGCTCAGGGCAGTGGTCAGGACTTATTCCTGGCGCACTCAGGGATCACTCCCGGCGGACTCAGAAGACCATATGGAGTGCTGGGGATCGAACCTGGGTTAGTCATGTGCGGGGCAAGTGCCCTGCCCACTGTACTAGCTCTCAGGCCCCATAATAACCTGTTGTTTAATTATTGTCTTCATTAAACAATAACTTAATTAGAAAATGAATTGTGATTGGGTTTTCTAAAAATATCATTTAAATATTTTTTAATTTAAAAAAAAACTTTTTTTTTTTGGCTTTTTGGGTCACACCCGGCAATGCTCAGGGCTGACTCCGAGCTCTGCACTCAGGAATCACTCCTGGCGCTGCTTGGGGGACCATATGGGATGCTGGGAATCGAACCCAGGTCAGCCGTGTGCAAGGCAAACGCCCTACCCGCTGTGCTATCGCTCCAGCCCAAATTTTTAAATTTTTTAATATTTAAAAAAATTTTTTTTTCAGTGGGGGGTGGTGGTTGTGGTTTGCGCCTGCAGTGTTCAGGGCTGTTCCTGCCTTTGCGCTCTGGGTTCACTCCTGGTGATGTCTGGGAGTGTTTGTGGCACTGGGGATCAAACTGGGACTGTGACTCTTTGCTATGTCTCTGGCCCCTGCGTTTTATTGTTGTTTCGGTGGTGGTTTTGTTTTTAGTGTCCTCTTCCCTCTTCCCATTGTCTTCCCTGTGACCTGGTTAAGAATGCTAGCATTGGCCAGGAAGTTCTTAGGGTGGGAGCATGTGCAGGAGACCCAGACTTGGTCCTGATGTTGCATTCCTCGAGAGGTTCCTGTGCTCTAAGGAGGCTGCCAGAGGGCCAGCCAATGTTCAGAAGAGGAGGGTTGGCGAGAGTAAAACAGGTTTATTCAGGTAGAGGCAGGCTGACTTGCTCCCCCTCCCCCGTCCCGACCATCTTGCCCTCAGTCTGCAGTAAATGGTATACAGAGGATTGGGTGGAAAAGTTAGGGGGGAAACTGGGAAATGGCTCCTTGGGAGTCTGATAAGGATTCTGATAAGCTACTGGAATCTTCTGTGGAGGGCAGGTGTTAGCTCTTCTTCTGAGGAGTCCTGGACCTGAGAAGCTCCAGGCAAGTATCAGAGAGGCCTATTCCTCTGCCCCCACCCCCATCTCCCTCGCCCCCCTTCCAGGAGAAGAGTCTTTGGAGGGGGCACAAGAGCCAAGGGGAGTGAGATAAGAAATCCAGTTGTGTGGAACAGCAGGGTGGACCCTGCAATGTGCGTTCATGCCCTGAGCACAGCTCAGGGGAGACCCCAGCCCCCAGCATGCCCCGAATATATCATGTCAACGCGGACTTAAAGCCACTGCTGCTCGGGCTGGGCCTTGGCCCTAATGAGCTGTGTGACCTTGGGCAACTTGAATCCTCTGAGCCCAGGCTTCTCCTTGCTGCAGTGGGGGACGGTGAGGGAAGTGACTGCTTCCCAGGTTGCGGAGAGTAAGTTGGTGTGCAGGGAACTCTGCCCTTCGTCATTGTTTGTGTTCTCTGGGCCCGCAAGCTGCAAGTTCCTGGAGCAGATTGTGCAGCCATGAGGAAGGCAGCCCTTGGGCTCCTCGTCCCTGGCAGTTTCCTTGAGCAGAGGCAGGGAAGAGATGTCCTTGACTAATGTCAGTGGCAGGCTGACAGGAGGAAAAGAGCTGCTTCCTCTTGGGGAGCAGCTGGTCTCAGCCCCCAGCCTTGTTTTCCACAGAGCTCCCTTTTCCTGGATACTAGGAAGTGTTGGCAGCCAACATGGTTCTAAATAGTTTGAAAGCCTCTTCCGGCCTAATAACCCTGTGATGTAGGAGCTATTACTATCTCTTACCCTATTTGGGGGGTGTGGTGGGGTGGGAATGGGAGGCACATACTTAGCAATGCACTAGGAACCCCATGTGGTGCCTGGAATCGAACCTGGTTTGGCAAGGATCTTGGCCCCTGTACTATCTCTTCAGTTCTTTATTTCTTTGTCAGTGAGGTGACTGAGGCCCAGCGTGGTTGGATAATCTTGTATTGAATGGAATAAACATATAATAAAAATGTTGATCACTTGTGTGCCAACATGTTGGCTAAATACTTTACACGACTGATCTCATGTTATCTTGTTGATGTCATTATAATTTTGATACCAGGGACCAAGTTTGTAGTATCTATTTTAAATTAACTATTAATTAATTAAAAAAATTTTTTTTTGGCTTTTTGGACCACACTTCTGGCTCTGCACTCAGGAATCACTTCTGATGGTGCTCGGGGAACCATATGCGGTGCTGGGCATCAAACCAGGTTGGGTCACGGGCCAGGCAAAGGCTCTCCTTGCTGTACCACTGCTTTAGCTCTAAATTCACTTTTTTTTTTTTTTTTTGCTTTTTGGGTCACACCCGGCGATGCACAGGGGTCACTCCTGGCTCATGCACTCAGGAATCACCCCTGGCGGTGCTCAGGGGACCATATGGGATGCTGGGATTCGAACGCGGGTCGGCCGCGTGCAAGGCAAACACCCTACCTGCTGTGCTATCACTCCAGCCCTAAATTAACTTTTTGTAAGAGCCGAACCCAGCAGGTCTCAGGAGCTAGCAGGGCCACACCTGGTGGTGCTGGAGTTTGGGGGTGGGATGGGGAGGTAGTTCGTGTTAGGGATGAGCTTTGGCGCTTGAACTCTCCTTACCCACCATTGTCAGGTTTTGTATTGTGTCTCTGGTAAAGTGATTTCTCCTTACATGGGGAAGCAAGTCAGGGTTGGTTTGTTCTGACCATTTCTCAGTGTTGACTTTTGAGTGGGGTAGGTGAGTTCAAATTCCTTTGTATAGACCTGTCATTTGCTAACTTGAAATGTTGGTCACAAAATGGGTTTGTTCCCAAGAAGCTTGGAAAGAAGGGATCCCATTTATCACCGGGCCACGCTGAATGTGCCCCCATCTCCTCAGAAAAGAGAGGATCCTGAGATATTAAATTAGCATGTACATGCAGATGGCTTATATGTCTGTAAATTGTTGATGTCATATTTGAGCTGAAAAGGAGTTTTCTGAGCCCTAAAATTGTTGTCAGTGCAGTTTTTGTTTCCTGCCTACCTTTTGTTGTTAGACCATGTTGTGATGAATTGAAGAATTTGGAATGATCTTTTAATTTACCCCAGAGTGTGGATTTGTTATTATAATGTTCCCCTGATGAAAAGAAATGTGAACTGAGGGACATTTTTTTCCTTTTAGTTTTTGTAATTTTTCCTCCTTTCTGTCCACCATTCCTTTCTCAAGGTCAATACAAATAATGACTTTCTTCCCCTCCCCCCATTTATAAAAGGAGCTCATTTTCTGATTATACAAGGAGCACTGCCGTTGTCCCAGCTAGTGGGAAGGACCTTTGACGTGGTCCTGGGGTGCCTCAGGCAGCAATGAGTTGTCACAGCAAGTATCTGGCAAGAAAATGAGAACACTTCTGCCTTCTGTCTTTAAAGGCATGACTCTGCTTTTGGTCTCTTGATTTCATCTTTTTTTTCTGCGGACCAGCAGAGGAAGCTTCGGAGCCCAGTCCCCACATCACGCGGAAACCAGTGTTGGGAATGCAGATGGGACTTGCAGTCTGAGTCTCAGTTTCCTCATTTGTACAGTGGCGCTCGTGGTAATTGCCTCCTGTCTTCTGGTGGCTCTTTTGAAGACTCAGTGACAGAGTATCTTGAAACCACTTCATTGCAGGGCTTCAGCGCAGAGGAAGGGCTTGGTAGGTAACAATTATTTACAGTAAGTGCTGAGTGAAGGAGCTCCCTGGTTGCTCCAGACAACTCCTCCTTAAAGTTTTGGTGTTTTGAGGGCAGCACAGCATATAATTCTTCCTCTTTTGAAATTGTAGGACTTGCTGCAAAGTTGGGTGCTTTGAAATCGGGCTGGGCCCCTGTGGTTTGTTTTGTCTCTGGACCTTTGGCCACTGTGACTGGGCGTATGCTTGGGCACACGCCACCCGTGAAACCCTGTGCTATATCAAGGCTGTGTCAAAGTGGCAAGGCCACTGTCTTCTCTTCTCCGCTAACCAGTCTCCTCTCCTTGAACCATTGAGGTTTCTGCAGCTCTCCACTCTCCTCACAGGGTGCAGGGTTCAAAAGAGCAAGGACATATTCCTTAAGAATCAGGACGTAGCCGGGTTTCCCGACCCTCTCTGTGAGGGTGGTAGTGCTCGCGAGCCTGTGGTGGAGGGCAGTTAGCAGGTTTCACTGAGCATCACCAATGTATTACGCTAAATGGAAAAATCTGTGCAGCATCTATTTTAAATTACCATTGAACAGCATAAAGTAGCGGGAAGAAGTAGACTTAGGAGGTGCCTACACAGAGACAGAAAGCCCACTGGCACATGTAAAGGTGCCCTTAGGAGGTGCATCTTCATCACCCATGGTAGAGTAAGGAAGGTACTTAATTACTTTTGCTCTGGCAAATTCGGGTACAGTCACCATGATTTAAAATTTTGGTGATGGACAGTTTGACGCAAGCATGTGACATCAGAGCAGTAAAAGGAGTTGCATGTAAGAGTGGGGTTGGAGCAAAGGAGCCCACAGCTTAAGGCCTGGTTCCTTTGTGGCCCAGTTTGGCACCATAAACTTCAGCTCAGGGCCAGCTCATTACACATCCCCACACTCCTGCACATAACCACCTCACTGACGACAACGATGATGTCATGGCATTGTCCCATGGTGCCCAGAACTCACTGTTTAGTGGCTCATGCAATGCTTGAGGGATGGAGAAAACAAAGATATGTTCCCTGTGTCGAAACAGTGGAGACACGGCCGAGTTTACTTTTGTTAGAACTACCCGATCCTTGAAACTTACTTCATGATGCTTCTATTCCTTTCTTATCATGTGATTTGACCAGATTATCTTCTGCCTTAATGTGCCATGATAAAATGAATTTTATACATAAAATAAAAAGTCATAGCACATGTGGAAGGCTGCACATTAAATGAACTTCTTGGAGATTGCAGAGGGTCCCTGGGGCTACTCCTGCCAGTATGTGGCCAAACCAGTCTGGACAGTAGTACAAGAAATGAAAATGATATAAAATATCACCTATGAACACCGATACCATCTTACACTTTTTTTTTTTTCTTTTGCGGCGGGTAGAGGCAAAGGCATATTATGACTGCGCTCAGGGTTCTGAACTCAGGGATCACTCCTGGTGTGCTGGGGGAGGGGGGTCCTTATCAGAGGGCCAGGGGTCATACCCAGGTCAGCCACATGCAGGGCCCGTCTTTCCTGCTATATTGTCTTTCTGGTGCCCAGATAGATTAGTTACTTCCTCCTTTATTGCCCTCCCCTGGGGCTCCCGATTGGAAACTCCAGCCTGGTAAGCCTGGTGCTGCTTGATACTCTTCTCTCCTCGGATGGAGCTGCCCTTTACTTCAGAGCTATGTTAAGTCACAGGCCCGCAGGTCCCATTGGCCTCCTCGCCTGGGGCTCCCCGAACGCCCCAGACCTTGGATTGCACTGTGGGAGGGAGAGAGAGGAGAGGCCGAGCCAGACTCGTTCAAAGGAGCCCTTTGCTCATTTCAGCCTCCGCTCCACCCGGATCACGGGGAGAAATTCTAGGTTTGGCAGAACAAATAGCAATGTTTAAAGTCCATTTCCTGAGCGGCCACCCCTCAGGCCTGTTTACCCTGCAGCCCAATAACTGTTCATTTAGTAGGTGAGTCAGCCTGGCTTGGTGGCCCACTGGGCTGGGCTCAGATGCTGGGGTGCTGGTCCTCACTGACGGAAGGGCTTATCCTTGCAGGTTTCAAAGGTAGATTTCTCCCGGCAGGAGTTAGTGACTGACTGGGAAGAATGTTACAGGGAGACTGCGGTGGACACAGCTGCCACTTAGTGTCCCGATGAGTGGAGGGCGAGAAGGTGATGGTTAGAGAGCAACCCTCGCCCCACCCCAGGATTATTTACTTATTTATTTATTTTTTGCTTTTTGGGTCACACCCGGTGATGCACAGGGCTTGCTCCTGGCTCTGCACTCAGAAATCACTCCTGGCGGTGCTCAGGGGACCATATGGGATGCTGGGAATCGAACCCGGGTCGGCCGCGTGCAAGGCAAATGCCCTACCCGCTGTGTTATTGCTCCAGCCCCCCAGGATTATTTTTATATATTTTCTCTGTTGGTGTTTTGACAGGGAAAACGAGAGTCTGGTTCCTTGGTTCTTTCCTTTGGCTCTGGCTATTCTGTTGCCCGTGTATTTTAAGAGGAGTAGCAGGAGCTTCTCCAGGTAGGGGCCAGCCGCTGCCTGGGGAGAGCTGTGGGTGTGTGTATGATCCTCCTTGGGCTGTGCCCGTGTAAATCCAGCCTCACTGGTGATGGCTTCTCTGCGGCTGACCTGGGGGAGAGGGTGTGGGTAGAACCTAGTTGGAAGCACTGGGCCGTGAATGGTGGCTGGTGACTTGTGAGGAAAGGCCCGTTCTGGCCGCCTGAAGTGGGCGGAGGAGCAGAATTCTGGGGCGGAGAGGAGAGGCGCGGCAGAGGCTTCCCGCGGTGCGAATGGCTGCTGGTGGGGAAAAGGACAGCCAGCAAGTGTTTTCTCAGCTGTGGGAGAGTCGGGGGAGCCCGTCCTTCAGCGCCAAGAAGAAAGCTGCCGAACGTGGACCTTTCATGTGGCTCCAGGCTGGACTCTGGAGAGAGAGGGAGGGAGCTTGCGGGTGGGTGCGGGGGCTGACAGGGGATTTGAGCCCTTGATGTCTCTCCCTGGAGAACCCGGGCCCTCAGCTGCCTCCTGCGCCTGCTCTCAGGACAGGCCTCGTCCCAGGTGTGGGCTCACTCACTTGCAACGTCTCCTTTGTTGGGCATTTTGTGAACCCCAAAGAGTGGGATTCCAGGAAATCCCACCTGCTGGGAAATGGCCCCCACGTGGGTGGGAGCCAGCCCCTCTGTGCACAGACACCAATGCCAGCGGACATTGAAAGAGGCATGTGTCCCCAGCAGTGGGTCAAAGGTGTGTTTGAGAGCAGTGACCCCCTTCGGTGGTGTGCAGCTGTGGCCTGATTCGAGGGGGTTGGGGGAGGGGACTTCCTGTCAGCCTGGGAAGCCCATGGAGTTTGGGGCAGTCATCAGGCAAGCTGATCAGGAGTGTTGGTTTCGGTTTTTCGGGGAATACACCCGGCAGTGTATCGGGGCTGACTCCTGACTCTGTGATCAGGGATCACTCCTGGCGGGCTCAGGGGGACCATCTGGGATTGAACCTGGATCCCCATGTGCAAGGCAAGCACCCTACCCCCTGTACTCTCTCTCTGTCCCCCCTGCTCCCAGACACACACACTCTCGCTCATGTGTACCCACCTTTCATATCCGCTGTGCTGTGATAGGAACCCTTGAGAATGCCCCCGACATCTAGACTCCTTCCCTGGGTCAGCAGAGCGCCCTGTAAACCGTTTCATTTCACTCAGTCCCTGGGGGGGTGCCTGCAGCTCAGTGCCCCGTAGACACAGCCTGGCTCCCGGGGTGGGGCTGTTGCCGCCCCATCCTCTTCCCGACCGCCCAGGGGCTTGAAGTGGTGGCTTTGCTGATTCCCTCGCGCCCATCACTAGATTCTGCCCTTTCGCCAAGTCATCTTTCTGGACCATGAGAGGCAACAGGGCCAGATCACAGGCTCCTGGCCTGGGTTTTGTGCTGTTCCCCAGTCTGAGGTGTCATTTGCTGGGTGCCGAGTTTGCTGTTTGTCTTTGTGTGCGCTTCCTGAGGGAGGGCCTGGACTGCTAGTTCTTAGGACAGTCCTGGTTGGTACCCGATTTGTGCTGTGGGCATTAGAGGTTTGTCACATTCGTGGGGGTAGAGTGTGTCCATTTGTGTCCCCTGGGTTGCACTCAGAAGAGATTTATCCCTGCCGGCTCTCGCTGGCAGCTCCTCCCCATCCTCCTCTCCGTGGCAGGCGCTGTGGTCTCCCTCCGTTGCCAGTCACCGAGGCTCTGAGGCTTGGCAGGGCTTCGGTTGAGGCTGGCACGAAGCAGCTCTTGGAAAGGGCTTGGCAGAATGCCTCATGGCAGCAGCATCTCCATGGCACAAGCAGGCAAATTTGGGGGGTTTTGCAGTTTCACCAACTGCTTGTTGATCAGCTATTACAAAGGAGCAGTGCGTTTTCTCCCCGGAGGTTTCTCTGTGGCACCCTGGAGTAAGCCCTGAGGACTGCCACATGTGGCTCAACCCCCCTCCCCCACAACCCCCAGCCCGATAAACAGAAACAGAAGTTTCAACCCAGTGAGCACTTTTTTCCCTTTGTCCCATCCATTTCCAATTTGAATTTTTTTCCCCCGCTTTGGTTTTGGTTTTGGGAGCACACCCGGCAGTGCTCAGGGCTTATATCCTGCCACTGGGCTCAGGATCACTTCTGGCTGTGCTCAGAGGACCCATTGGGATGCTGAAGAGAGGACAAGCATGCTACCTGCTGTACTGTTGCTCTGGCCATCCAGCTTGAATTTCAGTATCTCAATATCTCAGTCCTCCACCCCTACCACTCCCCCCGGACTTTCCCAACACAGACTGTTGTTCTTTCTGGGGAGTCGCACGTGCCCCCTCCCTGCCGAGGTGCAGAGAGGACTGTGACTTTGAGGCTCCCAGGGGTTGTCGTGCACACCCAGAGCATCCGTCCCATGCTGCTGTGCTGCTCGGGGCTCTCCTGCTGTCTGGCCAGAAGGAGCGGGAGGGGTGCAGGCTGGAGAAGGCAGGGGGCTGCCGGTGCTTTCTGCTTGCTTGCTTAAAGGAGGTGTAGATTTCTGGGGTGGGGGGCGTGGGCACAAGGACTGAATGGTTATTATTATTGGTTTTCCAGCGAAGGGGTCAGTAGGTCAAATAAGTTGGGGAGGAGTCTCTACTCTTCCTGGGTTCGGATCCCGGGATTTTATTGAGAAAAGTGTTGTTCGCTCCCAAGTTAGTGCTGACAATGAAAATGCGCTTAGCCGTGTTATTAACTGTCATTAACGACCTGGGCTTCTCCATTTGTCCCCATACGTATCGGCTTTTGTGAGGGAAGGAAGGGATGGCCACAGTGATATCCAGCAGACTCCCCCAAACTTAATTGGCCTAATTCCCCTTTCCAGAAAAAAAAATCACTTTGCACCCCCTCTCCTTTATGCAAACAAACAGCACCCTGGAGTTACATCTGAGTCTGTACCCCAGTCCTCCCAGCACCGCCTGGGACCTTGATGTGGCTGCTGAGAGCAGCTGGCTCTCTGGAGTGCTCAGTGCCACGCTCCGTGCCCATGGACTCCTCCCAAGGGCCCTGCAGAGTAGATATTTTTACCCCCTTTTTACAAATGAGGTAATTAGCAGCTAGAGAGGGAACGAATTGGCCTTGCTCTGCCCACCAGCTGCGGGGAGGGCTGTGGGGTATGATGCCATCCTCTGCTGCTGGCCCTAGTGAGGGCTGGGGAGGTTGTTCTGGCCTCCCCAGTCCACCCCCAGCAGACCCCGTGACCCTCACTTCCCTTATCTTCAGGCCAGTGACTCTCCCTCAGCCCTGACTGCAGCTTTCTAGGCCTCGGCCCTGGAAACCCTCTGACAGCCCCGTCCTAGAATGGGGGAGAGGCAGAAGGGCTTCTCAGGGGAAAGATGCCCCCAGCCGGCCCCTGATCAGTGACTCTGCCCCTTCATCACAGAGGGAGACTTTGTCCATTGGTGTCTGCTCTGGCCAGGCCTCAGATATCACTTTGAGTGTTCCCGCTGGGCTTCTGAGACACCTTCCCAGAGACTTCTGGGACCCCCAGCACCCAGCGCCAACTCGAGGTGCTGCTCTAAATGTTCTGTTCCCCGAGCGTCCCCACCACAGGGAACTGTGGGTGCAGCCCTGAAGGCGACTGTGCTGAGCTGAGCAAAGTTGGTTCTAGAGAACGTGGTCCGGGGAGATAGGCCAGGGGCTAAGGCGCTTGCCGTGCCCACAGCTCATCCTGTTCCATTCCAAGCACCCCAGAAGGGTTCCTCGATCCCCACCGGGAGTGATTTCTGAGCACAGAGCCAGGAGTAAGCCCTGAGTACTGCTGGGTGTGTGGCTGCTACCCCCCAAAAGCCCCCCAAAACCAAAACCAAATCATGATGGCCCCATTAGAAGTTTGTTCTCGGAGAGGACATTTTACCTCTTGGCCTTAAACCTTAGAGATTTTTTTTTCAAAATGTAACCCTGTGGGCTGTGATCTAATAGCCCCCACGCGGGTGGTACTGGGGGCCGTGAAGGCTTTACTCAGAGGTGCTGGGATGGCGGGTGGGGAGATGTGGGGGCGGGGAACACATGGCCAGGATCTACCTAGAACCTCTTTCCTGCCCCGCGCGGTGAGGTGTTTTCAGGAAGGGCTGTGAATAGGGAAGGTGGTGGAAGGCTTCAGCGTCCAGCCGCTGCCCGGGAATGAAGAACTCCGCCCTGCTCCAAGCCTGGCTGCCACGTCAGAGGGATCCTGACGTGGGAGCCAGGCTGCAGACGCAGAGAGCAGTCAGTTGCTTCCAGCCCCAGCTGGCTGCTGGCTCAGACTTGGGCGCTGAGTGTCACTGAAGGAGGGACCGTGACCTTTGACCCCACTGCTTTCCTGGAACCGCTGTTGGCTGGGGGGTTGGAGGGCTCTTGCTGGCTGGAACCTGCGAGAACCTCCTGCTGGGAGCCTCTTTCCACCCACACACTCTGCTGTCTCTCTTAGGACATCCCGTGGTTTGAAAGGAATCTCTGTTTTCAAGAAAAATTTAGGACTGATAGAATGGAATTATGAAAGCTCATTTAAAAAAATTTCTTCTTTTTGCTTCTTTTTTTCAATTTTCTTTTTCTAAAGCTTTTTACAGTAATTGATTACATTGAGTATTTCAACACCAGTCCCACCGCCATTACCCTTTCCCTCCACCATTATTTTGAATTTTCTCACGACCACTAAAACCTGCCTCACAGGCAGATGCTAAATCATTTATTTTGTATTGCTTATTATGAATAGTATAGGATGTCTAAAGCTTTAACTAATTGGGGTCCAGAGCCACCTCTGTGGCAGAAAGCTGGGTTTTGTGTTTAGTTTTATTTGGGGGGGTGGTCGGGGAGGGAAGAAGAAGGTGATCACTGTACTTGGCCATGCTCAGGGCTTACTCCTGGCCCCCATCTCAGAGATGGGAGAGCTCTGGAGACCATGTGAAATGCTGGGGGTCAAACCCGGGTTGCCAGTTTTCAAGACCATCGCCCTGACCATCGTTATACTATCTCTCCAGCCCCCAACTCAGTTATTTATTTATTTAAATTTAAAAACTGTCACTGTCATCCCTTTGCTCATCGATTTGCTCAAGTGGGCACCAGTAATGTCTTCATTGTGAGACTTGTCACTGTTTTTGGCATATCAAATACACCACGGATAGCTTGCCAGGCTCTGCCGTGCGGACGGGCGGGATACTCTCGGTAGCTTGTCGGGCTCTCTGAGAGGGGTGGAGGAATCAAACCCGGGTCAACTGCATGCAAGGCAAATGCCCTACCCACTGTGCTATCGCTCCAGCCCATTAAAATTAAAATTTAATTTAATTTATTTTTTTGCTTTTTGGGTCATACCCGGCGATGCTCAGGGCTTACTCTTGGCCCCCATCTCAGAGATAGGATAACCCCAGTGGAGCTCTGGAGACCATGTGAAATGCTGGGAATCAAACCCGGGTCGCCAGTTTTCAAGACCATCGCCCTGACCATCGTTATACTATCTCTCCAGCCCCTGACTTCTTTTTATTTCTTTATTTTTATTTTATTTTATTTTTTGTTTTTTTTGGTCACACCCGGTGATGCTCAGGGGTTATTCCTAGCTCTGCACTCAGGAATTACTCCTGGTAGTACTTGGGGGACCATATGGGATGCTAGGAATTGAACCCGGGTTGGCCGCGTGCAAGGCAAACACCCTACCTGCTGTGCTATCACTCCAGGCCCTGACTCAGTTTTTTATTTTTTAATGTTTTTTTCTTTTTACTTTTTGGGTCACACCCAGTGATGCACAGGGTTTACTCCTGGCTTTGCACTTAGGAATTACTCCTGGCGGTGCCCAGGGGACTATTTGGGATGTTTGGAATCGAACCCGGGTCGACCGAGTGCAAGGCAAATGCCCTACCAGCTGTGCTATTGCTCCAGCCCCATGACTCAGTTTTTAAAAAGCTATACTGCAGTAGTAAGTTTTTTCTCTCTTTCTCTTGCTCTTATCCCCTCACTCCTACCTCCTCCCCTGCCCATTTTCCCCCCTGGTGATCAAGCTCACAGCCTTATACATACAAAACGTATATTCTGTCACTGAGGTATGTATCTTGACTCTTTGAGATTTTCACAAGGATAGAGATTGTAGTATTCTTTACAGCGATAGTTCTCCCTGGCTGTTTTCTGAAGTACCTCTCATCGGCTAGTTGGCTGATGTGCTGGGCAAATATGTGAGGTCCTACCATCTATGAGGTAGGACACAGAATGTTTTGATTTCTTTCAAACCAAATTCTCGTAATGCTTTTCTAATTATAAGCTCCATGCTTGTTTCACAGAGTTGAGAAAATAAAGGAAAGCATAGTCCCTCCCAGCCCTGCCACTCTGTGAACTACTGTTGACATAGTGGAATGAGGATATTTTTGTTGTTGTTGTTCTGGTTCTTGTTATATTTGTATCCCATATGTTTCAGACTCTATTTTCAGTAAGCCTTTCCTGTATGATCTGCATAATCATTTTAGTGGGTTCACTTCTTAATTATGAATGGACCACTGGTCTAGAGAACTGAGCTTACCACAGTATGGCCAGTGTGGGGCACATTGGGGGGTATTGGTGGAGGGTGTGGTGTTGAAATGGTCTCTGTATGAAACCCTATCATTGACAGTATTATAAATCACAGTGCATAAAATGTAAAAAAAGCTTTAAAAAAATCTTGAATGTACTATGATTTTAGTTATAGTACTTTATTTTTGGGTTTCTTTTTTTTTTGGGCCACACTTAGGGCTAACTTTTAGCTCTATGCTCAGAAATTACTCCTGGCGGTGCTTGGGGGACCAAATGTGGTACCGGGAGTCGAACCAAGTTCATCTGTGTACAGGGCAAGCACCTACCCTCTGAATTCTCACTCTAGCACCCTGTAGTTTAGTTCTCTTTTTCTTCTATCTAAACTAAATAGCAAATAGATGGATACTACTAGGGATCAAACCCAGATCTCATCCATATAAGATTTGTGCATTGCCACAGAGACACATCCCCAGCCCTAGATGAACACTCTTATTTTCTGGGTTTTGGAGCACTTCTAATGGTGCTCAGTGGCTACTCCCAGCTCCCTATTTGGGGAGCCAGACGATGCTGGGGATCGAGTGTCCTCCTGCAAGCCATGCACCCAGCCCATTGACTCTGTCCGCTCTGTAGATGGACATTCTTGTGCTTGTCTTTGCATCCTGTTTCTTGCAACATTCCTCGAAATTGACTCCACACTTCAGTATGAAGTAGAGTGACTGTCAGCCGAGGGAATGAATGTGTGGCTTGTTTCCAGGGGATCAGGAGTAGCGCCTGCTGAGTGGGTAGCTCTTGGTGATTGGATCAGTGGTCTTAGGGATGCCATCCAGGTCCGTTGAGGCCAGAGGCAGCCTGGGGGAGAGGAGGCAACGGCTGTGTGAGTTGTTTTGTTTATTGAGTTCTTGCTGACCCTACACCCAAGGACAGGAGAGAAAAGCTGCCTCCCGTCTTGCCCCCTCTTTCCCATGCAGCCAGTGTTCTATGTTCAGGAAAATACCAGGGTTTTGGTCTACTCTCAAGGACCCTCATGGGATGGCCTGTTTATTTGGATGCCAGCGGCTAGCCCAGCAGTGGCTGGCAAAATGCTGACCAGGTCCGGGCTCTGCCATTCCCCATGTCCCTGACCACCCTACGGAGCCTTGTCCTCAGCTTTGTAAGGAGAGGTGAAGAGAAGAATGATACTCGCCATAAGACGTGGGAGTAGTAGCGCCTGCATTCTGCCCAGTGTGTTTCAAAATATAGTTAGAGCCTCCTGCTGTCCCTTGTCCCCACCATTTATAAAGGGGCAGAGGTGGACTTGCTGTAGCCAACCCAAACCTTGTCTGTCTTCCCCTGCTCTGCTAGTGCCTGCCTTTCTAGGAAAAGGGACTGAACTGAGGGAAATGACAGTTTTGAAGCTTCTTTCCTTTCACAGTTTGGAGACACTCATGCCAAGTTGGCTCTCCAGGACCCTGGAGGAGTAACTGTTTTGTCACGGGTGTTCTCCACTTTGCTGGGGGGATTTACACTTGAGGAACTGAAGCGCTGAGATTGGGGTGAGAGCACAGCCGGTTGAAGTGTGTGCTTTGTGTGTGGGAGGTCTAGCTCGGCCCCCGGCATGGCCTGGTCCCCTGAGCACTGCTGGAAATGACCCCTGAGCACCGATCCAGGAGGATCCTTCCCCGCCCCGCCACTTCACCCCTCCCCCATACACCACTGCGTGTGGTGTAGTTTTAAAACCAAAGCCAACAAAAACTAAGCTCTAGCCAGGGATGTGGCGGTAGAGTACTTGCCTTGCATGTAGGAGGCCCTGGGTTTGATTCCTGGCACTGCAAAAGCCGACAAAACCCTAAAACACCCCAATTATGCGACCTGTGTTTGGGCCAATTCTTGTGACACAAGTGTAGTCCACACTGATTTCTTCTCAGTGGAGTGAAGGGAACATGATTCATGGTAATGCCAGGGCCTCCCTTGGGGACAAAGACTGTGACTGCCCTGCAGGCATACCATACTTGCACAGCACAGACTGCACTTTGGGGAGGGTTGAGCCTTGGGGTGCCAAGGGCGCTTGGGGAGATTTTGATGGCTCTGTCATTATTCCAACTTCTCCTTTACATGGATTTTTCTCTCTTTCCTTTCCCTCTACAGTTTATGTGTAGATGGTGTCTTCTCATGGTCTGATCTGTGTGTGTGTGTGTGTGTGTATGTGTGTGTGTGTGTGTGTGTGTGTGTGTATGTGTGTGTGTGCTAACTGCCCCTTTTGACAGGAGAAATACCTTAGATTGCAGTCAGGCCTGTCCCCAATGACCTTATTTAACCTACTTTCCTCTTTGTTTTCAAGTGCAGTCACATTCTGAGGTTAGGATTTAACATAAGAAAGGGGTAGGGCACAATTCAGCCCATAAAACTAGCTCCCCGGCCCCTCTACCCCGAGCTCCCAGCTCTGTTCTGTGACATAGAGAGTCTAGAATTTATTAATTCAGTCTTGATGTAACTGGGTAATAGTCTTATTTTACCTGTGAAGAATTTGTACTGGAATCTCTGTGCCCTGGTTTGTGTATCATGTAGGAAAAGCTTTTTTTCTTTTGGATTTTGATCCACACTTGGCTGTGCTTTGGAGCTTACACCTAGCTCTGTGCTCAGGGATCACTCCTGACAGAACTTGGGGGGGGCCTATGTAGGCTGCGGGGATTGAACCTGGGTGAATCACATGCAAGGAAAGTGCCCTACCCACTGTACTACTGCTCCAGCCCCAGAAAGAACTGTTTGAAGAATTCCAAGCATTGCTCCCTGCAGAGGTTATCTGGGGTTTCTCTTGCATGTGTGATAATTGTGGAAAGGAGAGTGTGTGGTATTTGTGATAAGGTGTTGGGATGAGAAATTCAGGATGCAGCTTGTAGCTGGTGCTCCTGACTTTTTTTTTTTAAATTTTTATTTATTTATTTATTTTTATTTTATCACCATGTGGAAAGTTACAGAGTTCTCAGGTTTATGTCTCAGTTATACCGTATTCAAACACCATCCCTTCACCAGTGCCCATATTCCACCACCAAAATCCCTGGTATACCCCTCGCCCCCCACCCCAACTGTATAACTGATGAATTTCACTTCATTTTCTCTTCACCTTGATTACGTTCCATATTTCAACACAAAACTCACTATTGTTGTGGGAGTTATACCCCCAAACAAGATAACCCTATTAAGGAAGCATTTGATAATTAGTTTTCCATTAAAAGATTGTATGTTTTCAGGTTTTAGAAAAGGTCTCGCGGCCACGTTAGCGGCCGAGTGGCTCGGATGTGTCCCAGTCCCGAATCCCGGAGCTGTGTTAGTTGCTGCTCAGTGTCGCCAGGGCTCCATCTGGAGAAGGTGTGCTGCCTGCACCTCCTCCTTCCGGCTCCCTGGTGTTGTTGGCCCCAATTCGAGTCCGGAGGTGCTCCTGAATTTGCGGTATAGGGTTGCCAAGCTCTTTGTAGAGTTTTTTATGTTATTACTATATGTTATTGACTCAGCATCCATTTCTTGAGTCATAGTATTTTTCTCATTTTTGTTTGTTTCTTTTTTTTTTTTTTTTTTTGCTAATTCCATCAGTGCTCAGAGGCCACTCCTGCCCAGACCATGTAGAGGGACCATGTAGGACACTGGGGATTTGAACTTAAGATCAAATGAACTTAAGGCACTCTAAGCCCTGTGCCATCCTTTCTGGTTCTTGTTCATTTGATTTTTAAAACTATCTTTAAAGAGCTGTTTTAGGTTCCTAACAAACTTGAGAGGAAGACACATATACCCTACATGTACACAGTCGCCCCAATATCAGCTCTCCCTCATGCGAGTGCATTTGTTCCAGTTGATAAGGTTGATGAGTGGATGGGGGGGGGGGTTGGGGACTTAATACCTGGTGTGTCCCAGGGCTGCTTTCAGCTCTGTGCCCTGGGCTTGCTCTGGATGGTGCTTGAGGGACCATGTGGTGCCGGGGTTCAAACCTGGGCCTCCTGCAAAGCATACACTCAACTTATTATTGAGCTAACTGTCCAGCCCCCAAGTAGATGCTTTAAAAAGAAAAGCAATCACACTGGACCCACACCTGTCAGCAGAATCCCCATTTGAGGTGATAATCGTAGATTTAGTCTAATCGCACTGACCAACGAAGCCTAGTCCTGCTGCATTCACTACCTGAAAGCTCACCCCGTGGGTGTAACTCTGGTAAACAGTAAGTGTGCCAGAGGTACCAATTCCTTTTGAGCTTCAAGCTACACACTTTTACTTCCTGCAGAGACGGATGGATGCAAACATGCATCGTTTCCTCAACCCTGCGAGGCACGGGGTTTCCGGGCCATTTCATATCTAGGCTCCTGGAGTTGGGGCAAGTCCCTTTCTTGGGCCCACTTTTGTGTTTTCCTCTTTCTTCCCATCTCAGTTTGTTCTCCCATTCCCCTTCCATCTCCCCCCTCCACGCTCCCCAGTTCTTGGTCTCTCCTCTTGCTCTCAGCTGATCCCAGAGCTCTTTTGTTTGGTGTGCGAGTAGTGATTACAGTGCTCCAGGTGGAACTCTGCCTTTCCTGTTTAATTACGGAGCATCTCCCAAGCCATGATGCATGTGTGCGAGTCACTCAGCACAGTCTCAGACCAGTTCTGACAAAAGCTTTGTTCCCAGCACTGACCAGCTCCCCTCTGGCCTGGGAGCAGGATGCCCCAGGAGAATGGTAGGTGGCCTGCAGGGTCGGACTGCAGAAGGCTGGGTTCCTGGGCTTGTCCGGCAGTGGAGCCAAGAGGCTGACCTTGGTTCTCTTCTTCCTTTCTCCCAGCTGGCCTGCTGCTGTGGGACTGCAGGCTGCTCCCTCTGCTGCGGCTGCTGCCCCAAGATCCGGCAGTCCCGGGGCACCCGCTTCATGTATGCGCTGTATTTCATCCTGGTCGTCATCCTCTGCTGCATCATGATGTCCGAGACCGTGGCTAAGGAGATGCGGGAGCACGTAAGTCTGCGTCCTTCACTTTTTCTTGCCTCAATGTCTGACGAGGGGGAGCAGAAAATGTGCAGGCTAGGTGATGCGCTGACAGACACACAGATCTAGGGTGTGCTGCCTCTCCTGAAACCTTCCTGAACCTTCCTGAAGTCTCTGAAGAGAGATCTCCTGCCAAGCAGGTGGGCCGGGCCTGTATGGATGCAGCCTGCTGCTTTCCCTGGAGAAGGCTTGTATCTGGGTTATGTGGTTTTTGCTTTGCCTTGTTTGCCGCTGTTCCATTGTGGAGTTGTGATCAAAAGACTGGAGACCCCCCCCAAAATTAGAATTTGGGGGTGTCTTTGTTGACACCAGCTGGCGGGCTGTCCTGTGAGGCAAGGGCAGCGGCCTTACAGCAGAAGCACTGGTTTTTATTAGGGAAAACCACAACCTGGTGTCCGGTCAGTCTCGTAAACACCTGAAGAATTAGTTTAGCTCACTAGAGCCACATCCTAGCGTCCGTAAGTCCACACAAGTGCAGCAAAGCAAGCATTGTTATAGAAGTGAGGAAAGAAGCGATTTCATGAAGCAGTTTGTCATCTTTAGCCACCTCCTTTAGGTCTCCGGCCCGTTGTTCCTATTTGCAATCTGTGATGGGCTTTCTGGCTTTTGCAGGAAGTTCAGTATACTTTATGGAATGGCAGAGTTAAATCAGCTGAAACAAAACAAAACAAAAAACAAACAACAACAATAAAACACTTCTAGGAAACTAAACTTAATCCTCCCTTTTGATCTCCCCTTTACAGTTCGTAATCCAGTGTGTAGTCTTAGAGACTGTGTGTGTATATGGTGGTAGGGCATGTCGACACCTAGCTATTCTTGGGGCTTACTCCTGATTCTGTGCTCAGGGATCATTCCTGGCAGGGCATTGGGGACCTTATGTGGTACTGGAAATGAAACCCAGCTAGGCCAGGTGCAAGGCAAGTGCCCTCCCTGCTGTACCAGCACTCTGGCGCCCACACTTCTCCTTTATCATAACAACAACTCTTAGTATCTCAGCAACAGTCTTTATAATATTTTGTTTTTGAGGGAATATGGTTACAATTGTGTTAACTTTTTTGGTGGGGAGGCTGGGGGGTTGGATGTGATGCTCAGGGCTTCTGTTTCTATGCTCAGGGGAGCATGTGGGTGCAGGGGTCAAACTGGGTCAGCTGCATGCAAGGCAAGCACCCTACCTCCTGAACTGTCTCTCTGGTCCTAGTGTTGATGGTATAATCTTGGTGTACAAAATTGCTGTACTACCACCACCAGCACCACCGAAGTGGCTAAGGCCCTCCTCTGTCATTATTGTCGAGCCATTTCTGTTCCACCCCATTCCATAGCCTCAGTTCTGTTGCCGGAGCCCAAACAATGTCTGTTTCCATTGGACACTGTGCAGTCCTGTGCTTTGTTTCCTTATTGAACACATGTGAGTGAGATCATCCCACCTTTGTCCTTCTGTTTCTGACTTTACTTGACCCGGGGTCAAGTAATCCCTCTCGTTTTCTCCACATTGTGGCAAAAGGCAAGAGTTCATCTCTTCTTACAGCTGAGTGTAGTACTCTATCCTGTATGCATGACTGTGATACCTTGATCCACTTGTCCATCTGTGGACATTTGAGTTTTTCTCAGATCTTGGCTATTGTAGATGGTGTTGCAGTGAACACAGATGTATATATATATCTATTTTATACCCTTGGGATAGATGCCAAGATGTCTCAAAATTTTCACCATTTCCCATGGAGGCTAAACCAGATGATACTCCCACAGTGGTGAATGAGGGTTGGTTTTTCTCTGCATCCCTGCCAGTGCTTGTTTCTGATACGATGTATCTGAGATGATTTATGTTCTTCTCCCTGGTGCTGCAGTTATTTTGATTTGCATATCCCTCATACTCAGTGCTGCTGAGGGCTGTTGGCCATCCCTGTGACATGTTTGAAGAAGTTTCTGTTCCTTGCTTTCCCGATTTATTATTTTTTTTAAAGGCTTGTTTTGTTGCGGTGGTTGAGTTTGAGTACCTCCCATATTAGCTCTCTCTCAGATGTCTATACAAGTGACTAGTCTCGCCCTCTCAGTGGGGTCGCTTTCGGTCGCTTTCTGTTTCAGCCCAAGCTTCTTGTGCACTGCAGAAACTTTTGCTGTGACTAGAGCTGCCGAGTAGCAGCCGTTCAAGCATATACTTTCAGCCTCAGAGAGAGACGGTGCAGCTTGGATAATCCCACAGTTAATGAGTGGACTTTAGGGGGATCTCTCCTTTTGTGGACATGCCACTTGCAGGGCGTGTGGTTCTAGGGATCAGGAATGGAACTTCTACCACTTCTTGTGCGGTCTGTGCAGAGGCAGCAGCATGTGTTGCTGATGGAGATACCCATGGCTCATTTTACTAGAATTTTCTTCTTTATCCCACAGTAGACCTCTTGATCACCCAGAGTACACTGAGAAAAGGGGAGGGTTTGTAGGGGCTTTTATTTATTTGCCTTTTGGGTCACACCTGGCGATGCACAGGGGTTACTCCTGGCTCTGCACTCAGGAATTATTCCTGGTGGTGCTTGGGGAACCATATGGATGCTGGGGATTGACCTGTGTTGGCCTTGTGCAAAGCAAATGCCCTACCCGCTGTGGCTGTGCTATTACTCCGGCCCTGTTTGTCTTTTCAACTTGAAAGTTTAGTGAAGCTTAAATCTGTGAAATGACGCCTTGATAAGGAGTAAAATACAAACTACAGATTCTTGATAACTTGCTCTTGAACCTAGCAGAAATATTGCTAACTGAGCTACAGATAAGCTGGAGGCCACAGGACTGTATTTTAAGAAGTGACTTTCATCATGAGTTAAATAGTTGAGGGGCTAAAGCTGTGGCCCTCTCACATGTGTGAGGCCCCAGGTTCAGTCCCTGGCATCACACACACAGGCCCCGAGTTACTCCTTTACTAAATCTGATGACCATGTAAGTGGCCTGCTTCCCAGATGCAATTGTGAACATCTCCAGCCAGTCCCTGTGCCTTCTGACAGTCATAGGACATTTAAGGAGCAAAGGCATTGACTGTTGTGGCTGGGGGTCTTCCTGGAGGAGATGATGTGTGTGATAAGTATTTAGATGCCCAGCAGGTAGCCGGTGACACAGGGTGCCAGGTTTGTTCTCAGCATCTTCCTTGTGTGCCCTCCGGCCATCACTGCTGTCCGCCCCTGTCATTATCCCTGCCCAATACGTGGGTGATGGAGGTGCTGAGTCATGTGTGTTCCATGCCCCTCACCCCAACTCTTTCTTTTTCCTCTTTGTTCCCTTCCCATCCTTGCTTATTGCTGCTATGGCTCACACACCCGCCTGGCGCTGGTGCTCGATGGGGTTCCTCCGTCAGGCTGCAGAGCTGTGCACACAGGTTTGGGGCTCACTGAGCTCTCCAGCTGGGGTGCTCTTGAGCTCAGGCATGGAAATTAAGGTCCAAATGCTCACTGGGACCCGTGCTTCCTGGCTATGCTGCTCCCACTGCTTTTTAGTGTGGTGCTTACTGGGGGCGGCACCCTGTGAGTTCACAAAGTGTGGGGGTGCTGTGATACATGTGCCTCCCCATCCTCCCCAGGCCTCCCCAGCAGAGAAACAAAGAGACAGGGGACCACAGACTGATGGTGGAAATGACCCACTTAATGCAGAGCTGCTTGCATACTTATAGCACATCTGAAGGGGTCAGAGGTTGTGATTGATCGTTTGCAGAGGTAAAACATTCCAGCAGAGGCAATTCTCTGGGGAATATTAACTCAAGGAGACACACTGTCTCCCAGGAACATCTTTGCTCTTTCCCTCTAGTCCTATATATCAATTAAGTCAAACAATTAATCAAACTATTGGGTCTACTTCTTATCAATACTCGCAGTTGTTTGGATAAACACAGTAAGAGATAAAAATCCCAAACTTAGTTCTCTTGGGCCCTTAGTTCTCTGAGAGCAAGCAAGGCTTTTTGCCCTAAGTCCTCAGGCCAGTTCATCTTGTCCTCCCCCATGGGGGTCCTGTCTCTTCAGTCATAATAGCTTGTATCAAGACCATGCATTTATGCTTTCAACTGTCCCACTTTGATGACGGGGTAGCTTTGCCACTCACCCCAGGTCCATCCCAGTCCCATGGTGGGACCTCCCTACTGGGATATTAGGAATTGCAGCAACCGAAGCCTGAGTCAAGAAATTATTATGGATGCCCAGGAGTAGATATATCTCACTCAGTCAACTCCCAAATATTAGGAGCACAGCATTAACGGTCTTTTTGTGTTTAAGCAAAGAACAGCATTGCTCTGTAGTAAAATATGGAAAGGCCATAGGGCAAATAGAAAAGCAGGGGCTGGAGTGATGGCACAGCGGGTATGGCATTTGCCTTGCATGTGGCCGACCCAGGTTCGATTCCCAGCATCCCATCCCATATGGTCCCCCGAGCACTGCCAGGAGTGATTCCTGAGTGCAGAGCCAGTGACCCCTGTGCACCGCTGGGTGTGACCCCCCCAAAAAAATAGAAAAGCAGGTACAAATACACAGCACTAAAATATGAAGCACTACAAATACAAAGTCTAGAATTACCAGAAAGTTTTGGCTTATAAGTAATCAAGACTGATGTAATGAACTGGAACAATGAGGGCTAAGACACAAAGGAAAGGTTAAAATTAAACTCAGGGGATAAGGGATGCTCACAAGAGCACTGTAAGCTTCCCTGAGAGGAGGAAAAGGGGCAGTTCACTGATGAAGACTAAAACATTTAGGGTTACTATCCAACAGCACCCCATCTTTGTGAGGCTCACATATACCCAGCTACAGGGTGGCCAGAAGAGACTCGTGCCAAGGAAATCTTCTGTTCAGCTCCCTTGGCAGTGGCTGGCTCTGGGGCCTTTCAACTCTGCGGCCTTGCCGTTGGGGAGGCTGGAGGGCCCAGCGCTGATCCTCCAGGTCCCCATAGCCAACTCCGACGTGGTAGGAGTTGACATTTGGCTGAGTATTTTCCTCGCTACTAGGCTGTGTAGGTGGAGAGAACGGAAAAAAGAACTCAGAGGAATCTCCTGGGGGAAGGGGAAGGCCACGGGCAGGGAAAGTGACCAGATCTTGCAGGAATCTCAGTGCCCAGCCGAGACGTTTGACTGTGGTCCGACAGCAAATGGGAATCCACTGTGGAGGCTTGCGTGGGAGGTGATCGTGGGCACGGGGCGCTGTGGGGAGGTGAGCCTGGCAGTGGCATGTGTGTGCTGTGTGCCTTAAGGTCAGAGCAGGGGGAGGAGGGTCGGCAGGGAGGAGGCAGCCCCGAGCCTCACAGAGGCTCCTCTGAGTGGGTCTGTGCCTGGCCCCTGAATGTACTTATTTAGAAATGGTTTGGCTGGGCTTCCTGCATTGGGAATGAGAACCCTGTGGGCGAAACCAATCCTTTTCTATCTTTAGGGGTTCCCAGGGAGCCCGCCAGCTGGTCACAAAGTCAGCTTGTTCGAGGCCTATAGAACAGAGGCTGACCTCATCCTCAGGCGGTGCTGAGGGCCTGTGCTGAAAGGTCCCCTTGTGGGCACTTGCTGGGCTCCCGCTGGGGTCCCCGCCCCCCCGCCCGCTCTTTGCTGGCCTGCGGAAATGTGGAGGGTGGATGGGAAGAGGAGAACGTTGTGCTTGCTCGTAGGGGCCTGGACGGGAGTGCGTTATTGCCGCTCACCTGGCATTGTCGCCTTCGTGCACCGTGGATGGGACTCTGGTTGTGGGTTCAGAACATCAGGTCAAGTGCCCCAAGCCCGCTTTCCATTTTCCTAGGCTTTAGGGTGGTGTCAAATGTAGCCTGTTTTTGCCTTTGAAGGGGGGTGGGGGAGGGAACTAGAAAATAAACATGGTTCATGTAAGCCAACAGGCAGGCCAACAGCTCCTGGCCCCCAAAGTAAAACAAAAAAGCCTGATTACAGGGTTAAAGTACTCGGAGGTGGGTTTTAGCAATAATCCAGAGGTTAAGGCGATGCGTTGCCTGCCGTTTGACCCTCTGCACTGCACACGTTCTTTCATTGGCCGTGATCCCCAAACCCAAAGTCAGGAGTCAATCCCGAGCATGGCCACGTGTGGCCTTCCCTTAACCCCTCCAAATCAGAGTCATGCTTTAAAAAAAAAAAGAAAAAAAATTATATATTTTCCAGTCGTGGAATCCGCCACCCCACTTTCCTTTTTTCCTACCTGCAAGGAGGTGCTGGACCAAACCTCTTCTCACTTGAGAAACTCCTCTTTCCCACGAGATGAAAACTTGGGCTCAGTGAGAAGGCTCTGCGTGCTGGGGGGCCGGGCCGTCCTGGGGAGCCGGCTCTGTCTCTGTCCTCCTCCAGGGCTGTCTCTCATCTCCACTGGCAGGAGCCGCTTACCGTGGGTCATTCTTGCCCTTTACCACGTAACTTAAACAGGAACATGTCTTGAGATACCCAATGCCGGGGGGGTTAAAAATCCATTTCAGAGTTAAATACTTCCACCACCCTCCCACTCAAAAAAAAAAAAAACCCAGCGAGAGTTTGATTTAAACCTCCTGATGTGCATCACTAAATCCAGAACTAACATCAGTGTTTGGAGCCCGAGGATGGCACTTAGCCCCTGGGCATGCTGAGAACCCTCACAGACATGTGGGGAGGGAGAAGGACCTTCTTCCCTGGGGAACTGGGGTCTCACAGCTAAGCTTGCGCTGGAGAAGGAAGGACAGGGGCCTGGGTGACCTCTGAGCGCTGGCCTTCCTCCCCTGGTGCTCAGTGTGCCAGCCCCCAGTAGAACCTAGTCTGAATCATGTTGGATCCGTTTTTTTCTTTGTCTGCCTGGCCCATGGTCTCTGCTAATTAGAGATGGGTGGCGGGTTGTGCCTGAGACTAATCGAAGCATTGCTTCTTCATTAAACATTTTTATTTTTTTGAAGAACCAAGCACATCTTTTACATTGTGGCAAACTTCTGTTGAATTTTAAAAAACTTTTTGTATAATTGCATACAATATTATATTTATTTCAGTTGTTCAACATAATGGTTTGATACTTGCACGCCGTGTGAGGCGGTTTTCACCATGTGTACCTCCTGTCTATTCTTAGCAGCTGTTCAGATTTGCCTGCGAGGAGTCTGTCTGCTTTCCCTTCCCGGGACTTATAAAATAAAAGCCCAGGGCCCGTGTGGCACCGGGGAACCTGTACCTCTTGATATAGGTATAGGTTAGGGAAGAAGGGAAGCAGGGACCTCATGGCGCCTGGGGTCTTGGTCTTCGTGAAGGAAAGAAGCCAGTCAGGAGTCTCGGTTACAGAGCTCAGCATGGTGGTTTTTACTGCACGGACCCTCTGAGGTACAGAATGGGTCAAAGAGAAACGGGTGCCCCAGGGAGGCTTTAGGACCTGTCTTCTATCTTCCACTGCTTCCCGGAGTCAGTCTCTCTGTGCTGTTTAGTGCTCTTCATCGGGCAGCTGGCATGCTCCAACCCGGCAATGCCCAGGGGTTACTCCTGGCTCATGCACTCAGGAGTAATTCCTGGCAGTGCTCGGAAACCATATGGGATGCTGGGAATCGAACCCGGGTCAGCCGCGTGCAAGGCAAACGCCCTACCTGCTGTGCTATCGCTCCAGCCCTGCTCCTCAGGTTAGTGAGGCTCTGTGCTCCTGTGAATGCCGGACTTCCCTTCCCCATCTAGCGCCCCTGGTGGAAGTTCCTCCCTGGTGGAAGGCCCCTCCTGCAGCCTCTTGCTGAGAATAAGCATATGCTTCTGGGGGTGGGGATGGGGAGAATTTGCTGTACCATGTCTTAGTGTTCAGGGCTGTTTCTTACCCCCTGTGATGCTCCTCTTTCCTCCCTCCCTCCCACCCTCCCCTTCCCTTCCTCCTTGGATCCTAATCTATAATAGTCCCTCAACTCATTCACTATCACCCTTTCCCCTCTAGTGATCCCTAATGCTGGTCTCTGCATCCCAAGGGCCGCAAACTTATTTGGTCTACAGCAACTTTTTCAGGATTAAAAAAAATAAATTGTGCCCCCCTTCAATCTACCTTCAAGGGAACCAAGGATGTCCCCCAAGATGCACCCTGAGGCTGTAACCGCATTCCCCCTCCACCCCCAATTATTCCAGTGGGGTGTGGGGGGCCAGTATTGCCCCCTTTGGAAAAGGCTGTATCTGTGGGTTTTGCTTATTTATATTGGGGGAGGAACCACACTCAGCTGTGCTGGGGTGGGCACGAAGCCCAGGGCCCGTGTGTCGCCCGGACCCATAACCCAGGGCCTTGCCCCGCCTGCTCCACACCGCCTCACTCCTACCCCGGCCCTTGTTGTGTTTGTTTAGTATTTTAGATTCCAGATAAGTGAAATTATACAGGATTTGTCTTTCTCCGCAGCAGACCCTGTTGTTGAAGTCTGGTTTAAATTGAAGCTGTGAAGAATTGGTCCTTGTATGGAAGGGGAAGGCTGTAAGATCTCTGTTGCTGATAGCAGGCCCTTTGGTTCCTGCATTGTTGTAGAAGGATTGTTTTCTCTTGGTTCTCCTGCTTGATCTCTTTGGGAAACCTTTTGATGTCACCCACCGGCTGCTGGCAGATTCCGGGTCCCTTTCTTTGAGGGAGCAGTGACAGAGGGACTCTCCGCTCCTCGGGGTGGGAGCCTTGGTTCTCCCTGCCAGGCCCCCAAGCCTGCCCGGGTCGGCTCTCCTGGAGTTGCTGTGACCGGGCTCTGGGCGGCCTTTCCTCAGAAGCAGCCCCAGAACGTTTCTTCTTTCTGGACTTGAAAAAAGAAAGTTGGAGCCCCAGCTTCCCTCCTGGGACGGCCAGGGATTTCAGGTGGTCTGTGTCCAACTCTGAGAATCTTCCTAGAGCAGGAGTGTCACTGGGCCCCCACGCAGGCCCTTGTTTGGCCAGTGGGATATTTTATTCTTTCATATTTCATTGTGGCTTGCTACCTTTAGGAAGATCCAGCCTGCGTAGCACCTGGCAGGCCCCGGGAAACCCTGCCTGTTGGCTTACACGAACCACGCTTATATTCTAGTTCCCTCACCTCTCCCCCCTTCCCCAGTATGGAGGCAGGGGGTAGATTTGGATGTTCAGCTCCTCAAATAGCTTAAATCCTAGTTTCAGAAAGGGCTATTGATGTCACATCGCACAGGAGGGTTTTCGTCTCTTTTCTCTTTTCTGATTTTTGGGCCACACTTGGCTTTACTCTCAGGGCTCCCTTTGGCTTCTCTACTCAGGAATTACACCTGGTGGGGCTCAGGGGACCATGTGGGATGCCTGGGATTGAATCTGGGTCAGCTACGTGCAAGGCAAATGCTCTGCATTCTGTCCTGTTTTTCCAGCCCAAACACAGGAGGGTTTTTCTTTATTTTCTTTTTTTCCCCTTCTAATTATTTTTGGTTTGGGGCACACCTAGTGGTGCTCAGGGACCACTCCTGGTGAGGCTCCCGAGACCATATGTGGCACGGGGGATTAAATTTGGCCAGGCTGCACTCAAGGCACTCAATACCTGCCGTATTATCAGATTTTCTTAACCCACCCATTTTGGGGAACAGTGTGGAGCCCCCAAGTGCTGTGTGCACAGCCCCAGGCTGGGGTCTAGAGGCCCTTCCCTATCTGTAACTCAGCCACCCTCTGGTAACCCGGCATTGCACCACCAGGACTCTGCTTTTGTGTGGAAACACAAAGACCCAGATATGAGGAGTAAGCAGGAAGGGGCTTACGGGGTCTCACCAGGCAGGAGTGAGATGCAATTCTTCCTGCACAGAAATGCAGGGGCCACCTTCGCTAACGTGTCCTTCTTCCTGGTGCCTAACCTCACTTGGGCCCTCATAAGCTTTCAAAGCAGACTTTTTCCTCAACTCTCGCCCTGCTGCTGTAACCACAAACAGGGGCCTCAAGGAGCGTCTGTTGAAGTAGAAAACGGGAGCAAGCACAGGCCTAGTATTGATTCATTCCGTGGCCTTGCAGATGAAGTAGAGCCTGCCTTTAACTTGTGTTTGGTGTAAGCGTCTTGTAAAGTAAACACTGTGTAGCGGGTTCGTCCCAGGACAGAATGCTCGGTATTCAGGCTGGCGCTGAGAAGGGGGGCTCCTCTCTAACTTTGCTCTTCCCCAGCCCAGGACAGGAGAACTGAGTACCTGAGCCCCCGCCTCGGGGGCTTCCGGAGCACTGATGCCCCAGTAGACAGATTTCTTTGTTCTTAGCTGACTTTTTTTGTTTGTTTGTTTCTGTGTTATAACAAGTGTTAAATTAACAGAAAAATTAAAAGCACACTCACACATTGCTGATTTTGTGTTTTGACTCTGGAGTTCTTTGCTTTTGATCCCACCAGATGGGGTGGTTTTTAGTAGTCTTCTCTCTCTGGCTGGGCTGAGTTCACTGTGTGGGTGTAGCTTATGTGTGGCATGTATGTGTCTCCCTGGGCACACTGCTGAGGTTGAGTATGGGTGGGTTTGGGCCTTTGGGCCTGTAGTCCTTGGCCAAGCAATTGAGGGAAGATTCTCAGTTTGGCCTGATGAGAGTTGCCCTTGGGGAGCTGGCCTGCAGACCCACCCCTTAAATTCCAGCCCACCCCCTACTCCCAAGTTGACTCCTGGCTGCACATGCCCAGTTTTATCCTTAGTCTGAGTTCCATCTGGACATACCCCGCCTGGGAAGAAGCCTCTCAGCTCCTCAGTATTCTGGCCTCTCCCAGAGGAAGGCCAGAGGCTGTTCTATGCTGCAGGCAAAAAGGAACCAAGGGACCCTGTTGAGTCTTCTTTGAGTCTGAACCAAAGGCAGAGAGGTTTGATCTTGCTCCGGTAAAAATGAACTTGTCAGGAGCAAGGAACAATTCTTACCATCTTCGGTCTGGAAGATCAGTTAGCTTGAATTTGGCGGGGAGGCCTTGGAGGTGAACAGGACCCCCTGTTTCAGAACTGGTCTGGCTGTGGGAGGTGGGGGGGCAGCAGGGAGAACTGAAGTTTCTCTAATCCTTGCAGCACCCCACTCCACCTCCCTCTTGTCACCATCAAAAACATCTGTTTGGAATAGAGAAGGGATCACTAGAAAATGATGGCTGGAGGAACCAGTTGGGATGGGAAATGCATGCTGAAAGTAGATAATGGACCAAACATGATGACCTCTCAATGTCTGTGTTGCAAGCTATAATGCCCAAAAGTAGAGATAGAGTATGGGGAATATTGTCTGCCATGGAGGCAGGGGGAAGGTGGGAAAGGGGGGGGGTATACCCAGGAGATTGGTGGTGGGGAATGTGCACTGGTGGAGGAATGGGTGTTTGATCATTGTGAGATTGTAACCCAAACATGAAAGCTTGTAACTATCTCATGGTGATTCAATAAAATTTAAAAAAATAAATAAAAAAAATAATAAAGATTAGAAAATCTCAATTAAAAAAAAATTTGTTAACCAGTTGTTTGCAACCAGGGCCTGAAGCTCTCTGCAGTAAGTAGGACAGACAGAGTTTGCCCATGGAGTGGAGCAGTTCTGGGAGTATAAACTCAGGCCGCGTTGGGATAGCCAGGCACAGCACAAGCTCAGCTCAGAGGCAGGGACTCTAGATGCTGCAGGGACAGCTACTGTGAGTAGTTGAGTCTTGGTGCTCTTCTTAGCGGTGTCCTGGGAAGGGTGGGGCCTCAGGCCTGCCGTGTGTGAGGCCATGCGTTCCATCCCCAGCACTGTTGGACCCCCAGGCTTGCGTGTCCCCTGGCCCACACAGCACGCAGCCTTCAGCACTGCTTGGCGAGTTCCTGGCCCCCAAATTAAAACAAAAAAGCGTGATTACAGGGTTACAGTACTCTTAGGTGGGTCTCAGCGATAATCCAGAGGTTAAGACGCATGTGTGCATGTGTTGCCTGCTGTGTTTGACCCTCTGCACTGCACATGTTCTTTCACTGGCTGTGATCCCCAGAGTCAGGAGTCAACCCTGAGCATGGCCACATGTGGCCTTCCTGAACCCCTCAAAATAGGAGTCATGCTTTAAAAAAAAAAAAGAAAAAAAATATATTTTCCAATCATGTAATCTACCAACCCACTTTCCTTCTTTCCGACACAGATGCCAAGGACCCTGCTGGTGCAGGGGGCCTACGTGTGTCACACATGGTTGGTCTCGGGTGGGGGAAAAGGCAGGAGTTGGCAAATGTACTGAAAGAGCCCCTAGCTCAGGACTGTGGGGACCCAGGGTTGTGGTTTGAGTCTCAGTAAAGGGAGTGGTGACCTGTGTGTCCCTATCCCCTGTCCTGTGTCCACATTGCGGTGTACTTTGGGGTCACTCACATTAGAATCAGCCTTTCTCTCTGCCCCAACCTGGGAGCAGGGTGGGGCTTGGTGGGCCCAGCTGGGGTGGTGGAGGTGGGGTTGGACGTTACACTGGGGAGAGACTGTTTCCACCATCTCGAGTCATTCTAAAATTATCCCTCAGCACGCCCACATTCATCAGTGTGGGGATTATTTTTGCTTCCATGGGCTGTTATTTGTGTTTGCAAGGCAGATGTGAGAACTTTTTTCCTGCTAGAGCTCTTGAGGGCTTCTGACCCACTGAGCCTTGAGCCTACAGCTCTGTGTCCCTGCCACTCCTCCAAAAGCTCTTTGGTTTTTTGTTTGGTTGTTTGTTTTTTGCTGACAGGTAAATTAAAACATTGAATTTGCTGCTCCGAAAGTGTCATACAGGAGATCACCCAGCACACACATCTTAGAGCCTGGGTTCTGTTTAGGGACAGCAGTGATCCCTCCTGACTAGAGACCAGAAGGCAAGACAACATTGTGTGTGTGTGTGTGTGTGTGTGTGTGTGTGTGTGTGTGTTTATGTGTGTGTGCGTGCGTGTGCCAGGGCCAACCCAGGAGCTGCTTTGCTTCCTGCTGCTCCTCTGGCTTCTGGTCTGCTGAGTAAGTCATCACCAGCTGTCATGTGCCTTTGAGATGCTAATTTCTACTTTGGGGGTTCTGCACAGTCCCTCAGCCTTCTCCGGGCTGGCCAGGGATGGGATGGGGGTAAGGGGACCTTCCTGTAAAGAGCAGGCACTGAGCAAACATTTTTAGCTTTGAGAATCTTCTACTCTCTAGCAACTCTTTAACTCTGCCCTTGGAGAGCAAAAGCAACCAGAACAATGTGCCAGCAAAGGAGTGGGCCGCATTCCAATAAAACTTTATTTACATAGACAGAAGCTTGTTGGCGTGGACCCACCTGGCTGGCCTTGGTGTGAGTCAGGCATGAGCATTGCATGCCTTCTTCTCTCTAAGAGGGAGTCTTCAGTGGTGAACATAGATTTTGTCCCGAGGGCACCAGAGTTCTTGTGTATATTGAAATTAACTCAGTGTGAACCGCTATCTGGTCCACTAGGGAAGAATAACACAGCAGGAAATTTAGTGGGGTGTGTTCATATTGAACTGTGTATGATTTTTTTTTTAAACTTGGCCTTTTTGAAATGTGAATGATGCATAGGCAAAACTAATCTGCAATTTGGGGCCTGAGAGATAGCTGAAAGAGCTGAACACAATTTTTTTGAGGTCGGACCACACCTAGCTCTGCGCTCTGGTATTACTCCTGGTGGTGCTTGAGTACTTCAGAGGATGCTGGGGATCAAACCCCGGTTGGCTAAGTACAAGGCAAGCACCCTATTATCTCTCCAGCCTCCAAGCAGCATGTTTTACTCATGGGAGGACCTGGGTTTGATCTCATGAATAATCCCACCACAGCACCACTGGGAGCGACCACCCCCCGCCCCTCCAGCAGAGCTGGGAGTAGTCCCGAAGCACTACCAGATGTGACCCAACCACTCCCTCCATTAATAAACCAAACCAAGATGTTTGGGAAGAATGGGCAGAAGAAAATGTTTATGTGGATACCCCAGTCTTACCACTACTGGGGTCTTCGCAGTGCCAGGCCCAGTGTGAAGTGAGGAAGATCCTGCATCAGGAGCCTGACCGTCTGCCCGGGCCTGGTTCTCAGCGTGGCACGAGCAGGTGCATTGCTCCGTCTCAGGAGCAGAGATGAATAAAGAGGGGCTCTCAGATTCTTGAGGTTAGTGGGTGTGGTGGAGGCTGACCTTTTTTTTGGCTAGATTTTCATGTCCCTAAGAAGAAAACAACCATGAATAGTCAGAATGAACTGTGACAATGACTGAAATAGCCACAGGTGGAGCAGCATGCATCCATTGCCCGTCTGTGGGCTGCTGCCGGTCTGCCCAAAGACTGGTGTCCAAAAGCTGAAAACCACCGGCTTGGGGACAGGAGAGATAGTACTGGGGCTAAGTTTCTTGCCTTGCACACGGCCTTTCCAGGTTCGACTCGTACCCCTTATGATCCTCAGAGCCCAATCAGGAGTGATCGCTGAATGCAGAGTAAGCCCTGAGCACCGCCAGGGATGCCCTGCTCCGCCCCTATAC
The DNA here is from genome assembly GCF_027595985.1 of Sorex araneus. NCBI lineage: Eukaryota > Metazoa > Chordata > Mammalia > Eulipotyphla > Soricidae > Sorex > Sorex araneus. Next base: position 157,173,444 of record NC_073302.1, on the reverse strand, counting down.
TAAGGAAAAGAAAGAAGAGAACCATTGGTGTTCCTTCTGCCTTTGTTATAACCAGGCCATGGGCAGGTGCCAGTGTGGAAGGCTGGGGCTGATGATGAATTCTGAAGTGGCACTCACTGGTCCGTGTAGGACGAGTTCCTTTTCCATCGCAGCAGGAAAAGTTCCCTCTCAGCTAGCATGACGTTCTGGTTTTCTTGTTCTCTGCTGGGTCCCCCACCAGTCCTAGAAGAATGCCTGCAGAGGGAGGTGGAGCTAGTGGCCGGAAAGGCGAGACCTATGCTGGAACGCCCGTGTAGTTTTGTGATGGAGCCGAAACATAGTGTAATTCTGTGAAGGAATGCCAAACTTCTGGCTGGTTCCTTTGGTTGTAGAGGTGCTGGGGGTGGAACCCAGGACCTAACTCGCTTGAGACACGTTCTCTATTGCTGAGCTACTCTCCAGCCCCTTCATGCTGGTTGTTGGTTTGGGGTGAGGGGAGCACACCCACCCAGCAGAGCCTGGGGGCTCAGTATTGGGGGTTGCTCCCCGTGCCGCTCAGGGGACTGGGCGGTGCCCGGGGTCGAGCCTGTATCTTTGACATGCACGTGTGCACATGCACACACACACACACACACACACACACACACATATAGAATGCAATGAAAGCAGTCTCAGGTGACTGCTTACACCGGTGCTTCTCCACAGGGCTTGAATTGCGACTTACCAGAGACTTGGGGACTGTACCCAACTCACTCTGCACTTGATGTGTCACCACTAGGTTCCGACGTGCCTCATTGGATTGGGGAGTCATGGAGGCTCCAAGCACATCTCCCCCCGGCAGGTGGCCCAAGGAGGAGCTCTGCCTGAGACAGCCGGGCTCTGGGTATGGGAACTCTCGGAGTGTCTCTGTGCTCAAGAGAGACCCCCCAGGGCTCCCTCAGGCCCCAGGAGGGGGTGGAAAAGGACAGACCATGTGTTCAAGTAAAACCAGGTTTTAAAACTTGTCATTTGGCTTTTTATTGCTCGTAGGTGAAGATGTGAGACCGCTCCTGTGAGTGCTCGGCCAGCCGGGCTGGTGGTTTGGTGCCAGCATCCATGGACGTGGTGCTGCTCTGGCTGAGTGGGGCCGGGGACCACCACAGTCCCTGGCTCAGTGCTCAGAGAACTGTGTTGCATGGGAGTGGCCTCCCGTGCCCTCTCGGGTGCTCCAGGGTGAGGTGTCGCTTTGTTTCTTGGACTCGAGGTCTCATTCCCACAACACCCACCTTGATTTGGGGGCCTGTGCTGATGGGCACAGCCCCTCAGACACTGCGGAGCTGACGGGTGGAGGGTGGCACAGACTCCCTGGCTCCCAGATGTGTGTCCCATCTGCGCCGCCGTTGCTCTCTTGCTCTGTCCTTGTCTTTCAAACCCTGTCCCCCTCCCTTGGAGTAGGAGAGAATCAGATGGTATCCATTAAAATTTAAAATGTGCCACGTCAATGGCCCAACTGTGTGTTGCTTGTGTAATTGTCAATGAATAACTTTTAGAACAATCCTTCAGCTCTCAGATCTGCCGGTTGGAGTTCTCAAAGCATGGGTAAAAGGCCTCGCGGCATTCTCTGCGGGCCCAAACCTGCACCCTGACCTCCTGCTTAACCCCACCCCCCAATAGGGGCTGGCCCTCCAATGGGTAGTGCCCTGCAATGGGCCAGCCCATTAAGCCTCCCCACACCTCTCTCCTGCTCGAGTCTAGTCATTTCCATTGCATGCCCCTCTTGTCATTTATCTCCAGGTGCCTTATCTTCTTTCATTTCTTGGCAGTGCCAGGATGGGCCTTAATTCAAGGCCTCACACAGGCCAGGCTGGAGCTCTCACCCCACCGTCACCTTATCTCTTGTCTCGCTTGCTTTCTGGAGTGCCCTGCCCTGGCCCAGCGCTCTGCCCACACGTCCCCTTTGATACAGTCACCGCCAGAGCAGCCTGTTATTAAGTACACTTCTGCCCCCCCCCCCCGCCCCGCCCTGAAACCACTCTTCAGAGATCCGTATCCTCTGCTTGCCATTGGAGCAGCTGCCAGGCTGGGAACCAGGTCCCAGGATGTGTCACCTCTCCTCAGACGGCCCAACAAAGCAGCACCCGGACCTGCCCCACCTTCCTGCTCTCCAAGCCCCCTGCTCTGTCTCTCGAATGAGCCGGCATTTTCCCGGGAGTGCTTGTTTGTCTGCTGCTGCATAGTTCTCTGGGAGTTAGAGGCTGCTGGGAGCTCACCTCCGACCCCTGGTGTGGCAGAACCTTTCGTGCTGTCCTCCTTAGTCATCCGGCAGGCCCGGAGTTGTCTTGTTTGCATCTGAAAGCTGACTTGTTAAAGTCTGACAGAAACACTAGTTCTGTGGCCACATTTGTGGTTGGTCGTCCAGGTGTTTGGAGCCATGAATGACATGAATGACGGGGTCCTTCTGTGCCCCGTATGCTCTTGAGTGTTGAGTGAGTTTGGGGCTGGGGGTGGGGAAAGCCATGGCCTTACTGATTTCAGAGCTGGGAGGATCACACAGCACCAGACCATGGAGTTTAAGTTCCTCTTTGATGGACAATGGCGCAAGGGAGACTTTTCACATAAAGATGTATAGAAACCCACGAAAGGGAAGTGAGCCCTGCTTGTGACTGTTTTTGTTTTTGTTTTTTTCCACCAAGACACTTCTCTTGAAAGGGACCTGAATGATTTACCAAATCATTTACCAAAAAAAAAAAAAAAAGTGTCTTTGTAGCCATGGGGCTGGGGGCTGACCTGGGGGCCATCTATGTGACACTTCGCCTCTTGGTGGTTAGTAGGTCCCTGTCGTGGACCGTCCAATTTGTCCACAGAGACACATAAACTCTCCGGCAAGGTTTGCAGGTGGGGGGAACATCAGTGAGGTGCATGGTTCAGAGATTCATTTTTAAGTAAGGAATCTTAGCCAGCAGTTGCAGATCTGGTTCTTCTTGTTTTCTTGTGTTGCTCATGCCCCATGCTGTTTTTTTTTTTTTCTCTGCTTCAGAGTTTCCTGCAGTGCTCTTGTCATTTGAGCAAATGAAGTGTGAGAGTCAGCTTTGCTAATGGGCTTCATTTTCTCATGCTCTTTATCATGTTTCATGGAAATACAGCCTCCTCTCCATCCGCCCCACCCCTCCGCCCCCAGACTTTCCCCTGCATCTGCGCATCTGGGCTTCTGGCACACAGACTCATGCCTTTGGGTTGTTTGTTCATCCCTTCTGATGTTTCCATGGACAATTGCTTGAGTTAGGAGCTGGGCTAGGGGAGCAGTTGTCCTGTGGAGCCACCTAATTTGGTGGCTTCTCCTCTGGTTCCCTCCTCTTTGAACATCACACGCATGCTGCTGGGTTGCACATGTCTTCCATGACTTGGGAGTTTGGATAGACTTCCTTTTGGGTGGTGACTGCGTTTCTTTCTCAGAGGCAGGTAGGCGGGTGCTATTTTTCTAGACCACAGTCACACACGTGAATGTGCCAGGAAGGGCCCACCTTACTGAAGGTACCTGTAGTAGATCCTTCTCTTGGTAAAGTCCATAGCTCATCTGCTACCTTCCCAGGGTGCTCCTCCCTCCCATGTTTAAACCAGAATCCACCCACCGTCAATGGGTCATGTGATGTGCCTGACTCCACCCCCCTATATTCTTTCTACACACTCAGCACAAAGGAAGTTTCCTCATGGCGAGGACTTCCTAAAGACGCGCTGACGAGCTCAGGGGACCCTTCACAGGGTGGATGGCACAGGGAGGGAAGCTGAGTGGTTGGTAGAGAAAGGGTTGGAAGTCCACATGAACTCAAGGGTCGGTTGTGGCTTGGAGTCTGGGTGCCCTCAGGGTCAGGGGGAGCCCCCTGCCCACTCACTGTGTGTCCTTGAACGCCCGATGTCAGCCTCCAGAGGCAGCGCCCCTGGCAGCCTGTCCCTGCCACCTCACAGCGTGGACGACGTGGCTGTTGAGTTGTGTTTTCTTTTTCTAAAACTGGGATGAAGCTTGGAACAGCAAATATTTAATCAGAGCAGATTCCTTTGGCCTAGTCCAGCCAGCTTGTTCCACGTGAAGGTTCTTGGCCTAAAAATACTGGTCACTGAAGGCGCAGCTGAGTAAGTGGCCCACAGGGTGGAAGGCAGGCCTGGATCTCCGGATCAGGGGCTCCTCCGCCTGTGTTGATTGTGGACGGCGACAGACAGCCACAGGCAGTCGGTCTTGGAAAACACCCAGGGCCTCTGGGAGTGACCAGTGGAAAGGACTGGGGGAGGGGCTGATAAAATGGAGGCTCAGGGCATTGGTGTGGCGCCTCAGGAGGAGGAAAATGGGTTGTGGCTGGGAGCCAGAGGTGACTGAAAGGACCACAGTTCCGGTGTGTCAGTGTGGGGCGGGGCAACTTGAGGTAGCACCCCCAGATGGGGAGAGGAGATGGGGGGTGGTGTGGTGAGGATTAGAGCGCAGTAAGGTCTGTAGAGGAAAGCGGCCGCAGGAAGGAGGGGGTACACTTCTGCCCTGAGTAGAACTTTCACACACTCAAGGCCATTTGCAGCTCCTTGTTACCTGGTCCTGAAACCTTCCTCTTGTCTGGACATGGGGGGCCTCCCAGGCTGTGTAAAAACACCGAAAGGTTGGTGGTTCGTGCCCACCCAGGGACGCCAGTTGTGTAAAAACACAAAAAAGAAAAAGAGAGGCGAAGAGGGGAGCACTTCACCGCACCGGGCACAGGGCACAGGGCAGTGGCTCTCTGTCTCTCCCACCGCCTGCGTTCGGTAGTCTCCAGCCGCTTCCCCCATCACGGGGAGATTGATGGCGATGATGAGGCAGGCGAAGAAAGGAACAGAGCCAAGCTGGTTGGTCTCAATTGCAGTTTATTCTATTCCCGTCTCCATTCTCCTCTGATTCTCCTCCTGCTTCTTCCTCCCCCCATCCTACTTCATTCTCCTTCACCTCTGGATCTGGATGTGCATCTAGCTTCTCCAGATCTGGCCCTGGGACTCGCCCTGGGACTGGCCCTGGCCCAGATCTGGCACCGGGACTGGCCCCGGGACTGGACTCCAGCCCACTCTCACAGCGTAGTTAAATCCCTCAGAATGAGGGGTTGGGGCTTACACATAGGTGTGGTTACAACCAATAGGGGTAAAATTCTTTCCCTCAGGGGATGCTTCTTCTAGGACAGATTCTCTTTCAGCAGGACACCCGCCCAAGAGCGGAATCCCATCGGTGTGTTTCTCCTCTCCTCTCCTTGTCCAACTAACATATAAGTATTCATAATATTCATAATATTAGTCATTTTGTGTATGACTAATATACATAGCAAGAGATGCATTAAGCTTATAGAATTGCTTTCCTGGGGTCATCTCGATTTCAGACTACAGTGCTCAGGCCAGATTAGTCTTTCCTATCCCTAGCAGGGCCCTAGTCTCGTCGTTGCTTTTGGATCATGACATGTCCATGACCAAGCTCTTAACTTATAGTTAAGCATTAGGCACTTTGGCCGGCCCATCTCGATGCCAGGGTAGCACATAACTCACCGCTTGCCCTGGGTCCGTTCCATCCCTCGTCAGGACCCTGCTTTTGGGGTGTGAGGAAGTAAGGGCTGCTGAGGCTTAAGTCGAGAAAACAGATGCCCGAGAGTGAATAATATTTGAAGCCAATTAAATCCCATGTTACAAAAGCATATTAACAACTGTCTTTGTCCATACACAAAGGATATTGCTTTAAAGTAAACTATTCAAAAGACATAAGGAGTGGAGAAAGGCAATATTAACTTACGATACAAGTTCACTGTCCTAGCAAGTTCTGACCTTACAAATTAACAGTCTCTGATTAAGGGAAGAGCTGATAAACTGGTAGAAGTGGTTACAGATAGACAAAGGAGTGGGAGTGACTCGGGAGCAATTTGATGGGTGTGACTGATATTCCTAAGCTCCTAGTGGAAAGGAGAGCAGGACATACCAATGTAGTCTAGAATTGTTTAGAGATTATTACCAGATAAGCCCAAACTCTGTGGCAAGGGAGAAAGGACAAACCAATGGTATCCTACACCAAGCATTGCATGGGGGGCTAGGAGTCACTCGTGCTACTCGGCTGAATAGGTCCAGGAGGTCTCAGTAGTTGGACCTGGTGATGCTCGGGGCAGTCAGGGGGCTGTGTGATGCTGGGGCTCAGATGCAGGCCCCAGGCTATGCATGGCAAGCGTGCCTGACATCTGACCTAGCCCCGGCCCCAGTATTGATTTTTAGAAATAGGAGCCACACCGAGCAGTGCTGGGGCCATCGTGTCCACACTAAGGGGGATAGGGTAATGGGGGGAAGCATATGTCACTAGGGATTCAAACTCGGGGACCAAAGTCACCTGCAAGCCCTATGCTCTGCCGGGTGAACCGTCTCCCGGGCCCTCAGTAACTGAGTTCCAGCATGTTCCGCCACAGCCACAAACACTACCTCCTCTCCTTGCCTGCATGGGCCACTTCCCGTGCCCCGTGTCTAGTCCTCGGGCTGCTGGGAAGCTGTTTGCAGCCCGGAGAGCCCCGCAGGGGTCCCAGCTGCCCTCTACACTCTGTTCTTTCAGTTTGGGTCTTTGTCCTCTCAGGTGTGCTCCCCAGAACCGAGCCCACCCCACTGCCCTTGGTGCTTGTCCTCTGCACTTTCCTCTTTGCTGTAAGTTTCACACACAGTCTCTCTCTCCCCTTCCACCGGGGCAGTCTATGGAGAACTGCCTGGGGAGGGCCATGCAGAGCACCGGGCCCATCTCTCCCTGGCGCAAGCTCCGCTCTCATTGCAGAAGAGCATTCCCAGAGCAGGCACAATCAGGGAGCCTCGGGAGACGGGACAGGGGTCTGGGGCTGAGGTGAGGAGCTGCTCCGAGCAGGAGAAAGATGGTCCTGGCCTACGCCCAGGGTTATCACCTGTCCTCGCAGAAAGGGGTTTCAGAAAGAGGAATCTCGAACTAAAATATCTTTGTTTGGGAACTATGAAAAGGCAAGGAGAGAAAGCGGGAGGGAACGCGAACACCTCTACTAGAGAAGGAGCGATGCCAGCCCCGGCCCGCTGGGGGAAGTGCCTGGCCCGCTTCTGCAGAAGTCACTTAGACAGTTTCACTGCTTCTCCCCGACTCTCCCACTCGGGGCTTTCTAGGTAGACACTCTGTTGTCAAGTTTTATCAGGTGGGAGAGCTGGGGACTTCTGAGAGTCTCTTCCATGTTCCTTTTTTTGGGCTGGCCACATCTAGTGTGACTTTATGCCCAGGGATCACTTCTGGTGGGTTTATGGGGGACACGTGTGGTCCTGGGGACCAAATCCAGGTTTTCCAGCATGCAAGGCAATACCCACTCTATCATCTCTCCATGTTCTTTCCTCAACCTTTGATTCTGCCTCTCAGGGGCCCACCAGGCTCTTTTTTAAATTTTTATTTTGTATTTTTGTTTGGGGGCTATACCCAGAAGTGCTCAGGTCTTACTCCTGGCTCTGTGCTCATGAGGTCATTCTTGATGGGGCTTGGGGGACCATATGGGATGCTGGGGATTTAACTCAGGTTAACCACGAGCAAGGCAAGGGTCTTACCTGCTGACCTGTCACTCCAGCCCTCCAGCCCTGTTCCTGACCCTCTTTTCTGCATCTCAGAGGCCTCATTGATGACTTAGGGCTGGTTTGGTTTAGAGATCTGGGGAGTAAGTTTTTCTAATCCACATTGCCAGGGTCTCACTTGGCTTCCTACCTGCAGCCAAGTTAACTCTCTGGAGGTGGGGACTGGGGTCTTGGTTTGGGAGTAAAGGAAGTAGCTTACTCTGTATTCTTTATGTTTATGCATTTCAAGAGAAATACATGTATCGAAAGCATCTGGGGTTTTTTGCTTAAGTATGATTTATAAAAACATTCTGATGCTGAATTTTTGTGATTCCTCAGGGTGAGTAAAAGCTAAGAATTGAGAGTTTTATTTGAGAATGGGAGTGAAGCCCCTGGGAGCCTGGTGCTCTCTCCCTGGGATTTGGGCTGGTAGGCTGGGGTGGGGGAGGCCCAACTGCCCCTCCCCAACCCCCTTCTCACGGAGCATGTCATAACAGAGTGTGCCGTCTTTTCCAAACTCAGATTCCCTTTTTTGAAGACATCTGCAAAAGCATCAAGGCGGGCGACAACTGTGAGAAGCTGGTGGGCTACTCTGCCGTGTACAGCGTCTGCTTCGGCATGGCCTGCTTCTTCTTCTTGTTCTGCCTCCTCACCTTCCAGATCAACAACAGCAGAAGCTGCCGGGCCCATATTCACAACGGGTAAGTAAGCACCTTCCCCAACAGCAGTGGCCCCGGCCCAGGGAGGAGGGGGGGGTCACTCAGCACCCCCTGGAAATCGACCTTCTATAAAGTGAGCAAAACAGAAATTCCAGGGCACTGTGTGTGTGTGTGTGTGTGTGTGTGTGTGTGTGTGTGTGTGTGTGTGTGTGTGTGTGTGTGTGTGTGTGTGTGTGTGTGTGTGTGTGTGTGTGTGTGTGTGTGTGTGTGTGTGTGTGTGTGTGTGTGTGTGTGTGTGTTGGGTCGTTGTTCCAGCACCACCGCGGGGACCCTGGGAAGCCTGCTCTAGCTGCTTTTCTCCAGTTGAGACTGAGGTCGGGAAAAGGGACCCTAAACAGGATTGTGAATCCGCTTGGTGGCCCCACAGTGTCCGAGTGAGGACTGCAGTGTAGACGGCGTCCATTTCTGCTGCTGAGACCTGCTCTCTGCCTGTGGTTTCTGCCTCTCCAGGGCGTGTGGCACCGGCAGAGGCTGTCTAATTAGGGGGGACGGCAGCTCCCAGTCACTTAATTACTTCCCCTCCATTTGGAGAGAACATTGGCCGGCGGAATCCTGACTCGGCACACATTCCCTCTCAGAGGGCCTTTGTCCGTCCTGGAATATCATTTAAATACATTTCCGGTGCGGTGTTTGAGTTTTGTTTTCTCTTCCCTCTCCAGCTTTTGGTTCTGTAAACTCCTGCTGTTGGGGGCCATGTGCGCAGGAGCCTTCTTCATTCCAGACCAGGAGACCTTTCTGAATGGTACGGTGGGGGGGAAGCTGGCCTTTAGGGTTTGATTTATTTTTTTCCCATTCTGTAGAATCGGTCAAGGGCGTACTCCAGGGCGCCATGGGTATTTCCAGTGTCTTAATGAACGCTTTTTCTGCCTCCTCTACTCACACTATACCCACCCTGCCTCCTTTCCTCCTCTCTTCTCCCCAATTCCCCAGTTCTCTCCTTGCCTTCCTTTACCTGTTCTGTTGATAGGGCAGGGGTGGGGGGAGGAGGCGAGGAGGGGGGGGTTTGGAACCATTTTTTTTTAAGGCCCTAAAGGAAAGCAGGCACTGAAACCTGTATGAAAACTGATTCAAGAGTGAAAAATGCTGAAAATAGTTCCACCAGATTTCCCCCCCAAATTTTATAGAAGTGCAAAGGTGGACAGAAACACCCTTTTGGAGAAATTTAGCAAACTTAGGCTCAGTTAGGATCCAGGGTCCTTATGTAGCTGCTTCTAAAGCTACATTGAGTCTTTGTGTTTCTAATCAAGCCCCAGGCTGAGGACAGAGGATTCCCCTTTGTTTCCCTGGATGTTCTGTTCCTGGAGGGCCCCTGCATGTTGATAAATATGACTCACACCCTATATTTCCAGTGAGACCTGTGGGGCTTTGGTCTTCCATAGAAGCTTCTGCTTTAGAGTCTTTTGGCCTCCCTTAAGCTCTGAGCCGATCCAAGGCCTGGAGAATAACTTGCCCTTTTGTTTCAGTCTAGGGCCTTGGGAAACTGTTATCTCCCTTGTGGCCCAGAAACAGCCGGAGTGTTAAGAATATAGGGAGTGTTAAGAATATAGGCTCGTTCTAACAAGGGCGCTTGACTAGGGGTATCTGAGGCTTTCTCCTTCAGAAACAGTTTAGCACATCAGTTTAGGATGCCACCAGCTGCTTGGGGTGGGGAGTGAGTGCAGGGCCGGGGGCAGGGGGCCTGCTCCTTGTGCAGGGTGACTCCAGACAGGTGGGTCTGCTGCAGCTGCCCGGCCATCACTGAGCCCTCGCCCTCGCCGAGAGCACCTCTCCACATCGGTGTGACCCACGGGCCCCTTCTTCAGATGAGCAAGAGAGGGGAGGACAGTCCACATTTCAGGGATCCTCTTCCTTTGTGAAGACACTTTCCCGCATTGTCAAGGGATCTCGGGAAGAACCCAGTGCCC